>NC_139762.1:51278980-52478980 GCF_965231275.1 Zosterops lateralis | reverse complement strand
AAACTGATGGTGAACAGTGGGCGGTGGGTAATTTTTTCCTTAAGTTTTTGTTTTAGTCTTTGTATTATGCCATCCCATTTTGGAAACCTTTCTTTTATTTAGAGCTACAAAGGATTAGTCCTCAATCTACTTAGAAAAAGCCAAACAGGACTTTATAATAAAGGTGTGATAATAGGCAAACAATTTCCTCTTTGAGTTTTCTAGGCCTGTTACTATCTATGCTCTGTAGGTTAATGATCTGTAAAATCGTAGTGACTCTCATTCTTGCTCACTGCATGCATTATGTGTTTATCAATCTAACAGCTTTTTTTTCTTATCCTGTCAGATTTTGAGAGTTCAGCCCTCATCTTTGACTCTTTGGCTATGAGTACAACTAACCTGAATGTGAGGCTCACAGAAAGAGAGAAAAGATAGGGGATTTAGAAGGAGAACTGATGCACTTCGTCTTCTCTCTCCAGCAAATATCTTTCCCTAGACATAATGCAAACCAAATTGTCCCTAAAAGCATTTATCATGACATAGTATATTGTCCATCTTGAATTATCACAGAGGAATTGCAGCCAAATAATATGCAGTTAGTCATTAGTATTACAGGATATGTTGTCAGGGCTTATTCATTCTTGGAAGTTAGGAAAACAACTGGCTGGTCATCAGAGAATGAACAAATGGTTCCCTGACACCTTTTTCCTCATTCCACATCTCCCCTCCCACCTGCTCTCATTTCTTCTCTCTGATTGCTCTCGTGTCCTTTTTGATGAGATATTAATAATAGCAAGGGTGCTAACCTACTTTTCTTCCAACTCTTAAAGCCACAGAGCACCTCTACAGTGCCAGGTGGCAGCTGCTGGTCAGGCAGTGGGTTACAGCAGAATTAGAAGCAGTGCACTCACAACTTTTCTTTGGTTTTGCTTTGCTCTTTTCATTTGTGTCTAGGAACAAAGAAAACAGAGAGTAGGAATGGGGAAGAGAAGAAGAGTTAGTTCAGAGAGAACAGAAGAGAGAATCCAGTAGAAAATAGTGCCACAAATCGGTCTAACCTGGTTCTACTTTACGTTTCATGTGAATTACTCTCTGAGTGTTTCTGAGCCCGTCTGAGGTTGTTGAGATGCAGCAACAGAAAGAAATGGGAGTCCAAACTCCACCCCCAGTGAATGGACATAAAATGAACCCTACAGCTCCAAGCTTGCATGACTTACACCTGATGTGTGGGTTATTGTTTTACAGCTATGGCAGTTGTTTTCCCCATTTAAGAATGTTTTTTAGGAAGAATATAGTAGTAGAGATAGCAGACTGCAAATGTCATGTTTTTTTTTTGTTAATGGCTAGCAAACCTTCTTGTTTCCTTGAAATTCCTGTAGTCTATTTAGTGAAATTTGCTCATTTTAAATGGAAAAATAAACTGCTGTATATCTGTTCAGTATGCTGTCACAAGACAGTTATGTTTAGGAATATTACAAAATATATTCAAAATAAATAATTTGAAAAAAGGATGTATTTCATACTGCTTTTAAATATGTGGGCTCAATCAGAGAAGTTTTGGAATGAAACATCACAACACAGGTCAGACTATTTGTTCACTAAATCATTGACCTCAATCTGCATTTTCTGACAACGTAAGGCAATATTTTAGATGTGAGCTTTGTCTCACACACAAACACATGAGGAGGCTATTTCCTAGATTATTCTTACATTCCAGTTAGCCTGTACTTGAAAAAATGTCTTAGAAAAAGACAAGTTTTCAGGTTTATTTTAAGACAATATGTTTTTTTCCTGTACAGGTATGAACAGCCTACACCTAAAACAGCCTTTTTTTGGGGAAAACCCAACCAACCAACCAAAAATCCCTCCAACTTTTGTCTTAATTAAAAAGTTTAGAAGTAATACTTCCTCCGCTCTCTAGGATCAAAGAAACAGCTCCACAGGTAGACACAGCATCCAATGAGTTTACTTTTCATTTTGTATAGAGCAGAAAGACTTGATCTGTTATTAAACCCAGCTGAAGGCGTGTGCTTTACTCCACACAATCCTTCACTGTCTTTCCTCTATTGTGATCGCTGTGAGATAGGTTCTAAGACATTAGTCAAAAGCAATGTTTTCTCAAGAAAATGTCCAAGAAACACCTAACCTCTCTTAAAATAATTTGAGACCTCATTTATTTAGCTCAGGAATCTTTTGTCAGATGTCAATAAGAGGCACAAAGACTCGAATCAGATTATGTAAAAGTATTTTCTCTCAATAAAATTAAGGTTTGAACCTCTTTCTGGTACATTATTCCAGCCTTCCAGCTCCTTGAATTTTAAATACACTTTTGGTCAGTTTTGGAGATGTGGTTCCCCTGGTACAGTTCGAGAGTCCTTGAGATTGCCGGTTCACTGCTATCTTTTTATTTAGAAAAAACAAGAAAAACCCATTAAAAAGCCACATGAAAATTGGGCAAATCTATTTATGTACAAGAATCTTAAGAACACAGGCAGGGTCCCTGGAGTTTAGCCACTGCACAGCCATGGCTAAGCATCATCCAGTTAAGATAGGAGCAGTTTTTTAGGACACCAGTACAGTGGAAAATGGAGCATGGTGCAGAGCTGTTAACAGAGACTTGTATGTGACAGCACCATGTAGAGAAAATTGTTTGGTCTTTAGCACCTCTCTAATCAGCTTGATTGCTCTGTAGCAGCTTGGGAGCAGCTGTTCCTGCTTCTGTTTCTGCAGGTAATACAGACTTTGATTCTTGAGCTTCTCTGCACTGAGAGGGATAGACCGTGCCTTAAGTCTTCCTGCAAAGGCTGGCTCTCTTTCCATATCTGGTTAGCTCATTTGTGTAGAAATGTTTTGTCAGGTCTTATGTTGATGCTGAGCTAGTTGGCTTTGTACTGGGATATCAGCTCTGCTCCTGCTGTCTTATAGGAGCTAGAGTCACCATCTGTCACATCTCTGTACAGTGAACCGTGTGCTGCTAACAGTCTGGGTGACACTGACTGCAAAGTTCACAGCACTGCTGTTTCAATGAACAACCACCTTTGTGGACCTCTGTCTACACAGACATGATTTGATTTGAATATTTCCTAGGATGGTGTTTGCGCTCCGAAGAGTCAATCCACAATGCTATATTCATCTGGATTTGATACCAAGTCTTATTTGGTACTCATAATCTTCAAGTCATTTGCTCCATGGCATATCCTGCACATGTCCTCAGACATTCTTTGGAGTTCAATACCAGCAGCTCTCTCTCACCTTTACACTTCCAAAACAAATCTTAACCCCAGTGAGGAAACCTAGCTGATAGAATTTATGGTTGAAACAATCTTATCACCCTAGTAAATAAGACTGATCCAAGATGCTTACTTTCCACCTTCAGATGGGTATGGTGGCAGAAAATTCTCTCTCACGGACTCCTCTGACCTTGGGTTTATATCATGAAGCCAATCAAGGTGTGATTTTTCATACCTCTACTTGCCAATCACACAGAGGAAATCTATCCAGAAAGGAAGACTGGTTTTTAGGCTCCGTGATTCAAACAAAGGTCAAACAAGAACAGGAAAGAGTGGATATAGACTCATTTTATATCCTTTTTCTGAAGAAAACATTTCTGTTGGCTACTGTCCTAAGAACTGTCAAAGTGATTGCTGTAGAAGCGCACCTTATGGGTTTATGATCTACTTCTCTTCAAGTGAAAATACTATATGCACTCCTTTGAAAAGGTTTGGGAATTGGTATTTTGACAGAGCACCTCAAAAAAGCACTATGTCATGAAACATAGTGCAAAATAAAAACAATATACTAGTTAATGGTTCTTTTATTTTACATTTTCTTCCTTTCTCGAGAAGCAATGTAGTCTCAAAGTAGCTTATGTATAAATCTCTTTAAAAAATCCCTGTTTGATATCACTCCATTTCCTCTCCTCTACCTTTCTCTCTTTGCTTCCTGCGCTCCTTTATGGGGTTTAGCGAGTGAGATGTGAGTTACATTGACAGAACAAACATGATAAATTCCTGCTGCCCTATGAAATTTGTTCAGTCGACTTCCTCTGCTGCTGCGAATCTTAATGCTGTTCTCAGGCAGAGTTTTCCATCCATCAGATACTGTACAGCTGCATATGTGCACTGCAGCGAGAAGATTTATGGGTTCCTATTTTTAGGATTTTGTGTTTTGGCACCTCTATGCTGTTCATTTGCCCAAACTGTATTCTGCTAATTAAACCTTAAGACCTAAATTATAATGTACTTAGGGATGTTCAGCCAATGAAGCAATGCGATTGCCTGAACATTTCTTGATTGCATCCATTTATATATGAAATCATTTTTTTGTGAAGGAAAGATACTGTAATGCCATATTTTTCATTTTGAAAGGAAAACTTACATTGCTTTTTACAAATATTTTACTAATATATTTTACAAATATAACAATGTACATTTATGTTATTTTTTGTTATTTGAGCATATTTAATATATGTACACACTTAATTCAACAATAGAATAGTTTTCAATTTGAAAAATTCTGGATGAGAACTTTTTAAACAGACTCTTGGGGATATTCCTCTGCAGAGGTCAAACAGCTGAAAGTGTGAAAGTTAAAGGAAAAAGGCAGGATCACTTTTATGCTGAAGTGGCATTGGAAGCCACTGGAATCTATTGTATCTGTAAGCTGAGCCCCAGTTTGGTTATGCTAGCACTCATTTCACATTCTGGCACATCCTATCTTTCAATATTAGCCTTGTTTAGCAGTCTGTCTTAAAACAACACCTCAACTTTTAACTCTGTTGCCAGGTCTAGGAAATAGTGTGTTTACCTTAACCTTGTACAAGAAAATGACTTAGCAGCTAGCTCATGCAATCTCATTGTACCTAGAAGTTGAGTTCTCAGTTATTTAGTACACATTGATTAATAATATAACATAACATCGATTCTCTTACACAGATGACCACCAATTTTCTTGACTGAAAGTGTTAAGAATGAAAATGAAATTGTCTGTAAATTTTAGAAGCATATACACTAAGATGGGGCTATTAAAAAGTCAGGATTTAAAGGTGCAGGAGCAGGCCAGCCCTATGTGCTGAAACAGGAACTACTGGGGAAGAAGACCAGCCTGGCTGAACAGGGAAGTCTCACATGAACTTGGAAAAGAAAGAGGGTTTATGACTTTTGGAAGAAGGGGCAGGCAACTCAGGAAGAGTATAAGGAAGTCATTAGATCATGTAGAAAGAAAATCAGAAGGGTGGAAGTTAAATGAGAACTCAATCTGGCCACTCCTGTGAAAAGTAATAAGTGCTTTTATAAGTAGGATAACAACAAAAGGAAAATCCCCATCCTTATTGGAAGCAGAGGGGAACATAGTCATCAAGGATGAGGAAAAGGCTGAGATACCTAATATCTCTTAGGATGAGAGAGCATAGCCTCAAGTTGTGCCACAGAAGGTTCAGGATGGACATCAGGAACAACCTCTTCATGGAAAGGGTTGTTAAACATTGGAATGAACTGCTAAGGCAGGTGCTGAGGTCACCATTCCTGGCATTGTTCAGGAAGCAACTGGACTTGGCACGGGGTGCTGTGATCTGGTTGACAAAGTGGTGATCAAAGGTTGAACTCAATGATCTCAGAGATCTTTTCCAACCTATATGATTCTGTGACTCTTTGATTCTATTTTTTTTTATATTTTTAAATGAATGGTAACTTTAGGGCTCATGAGAAACAAAAATGAGAAACAGAGGAGAAATCCTTGATGCAGTAAATGAAAAATGCTGTTACTGAGACATCAATTAGGTGATGACAAATGCATCCATTCCAAATCAAGAAGCTTGTGATGCACTGAGTTTAGGACTAAGTTAAATTTCTGATATTACTAGGGTTACACAGAATGAATGAAGAAATAGAATAAAACAGAAAATCCTTTTCAAAAACAAGTCTTATTTTCAGGCACTGAAATGAGAGGAGGGGATGAGGAAGGCTAAACTTAAAAAATCTAAAAAGGTAACTTTGGAGCATATCAATACAGAAACCACTGCAGACTGAATCTGCCCTCTCCAGTTATCACACAAAGAGACCTGCACATGAATCGTTGTCCCTCTCCATTTAGTGGGAAAATAACTAGTTCTGTAGCCCTGTCTCCTTTGCTTATGGGAAATATAGAAGGTACTAGTTACATCTTTGAAAGAAAAGTAGCATTAGATACTAGAAAAACTCAATGGCATGAAAAGGGAAGTAGTTGTAAAGAATCATGGAAACATTATCTGGCTAAGTGAACTAGAATTACCACCAAAACTGCTGTCTTTATTTCTGCTTCACTGCAAAGCCCTGCAACTAGATCCCTTATCACACTCCCTTCTGGCCTTCCACATGAAAAAAAAGTAAAGAAAATTCATTGCAGAAGATGTCCCCTTCCCTCCGGTCCTAAGAAATTTAGGTAAAAATTATACACTGCATCTTTGGGCTTTACTACCTTTCTTAGAAATCCCAGGGCTGCCACAGCCCAAGGGTAGTGATACCAGTGTGAATTCATAGATCTACTTAACTAACAAGGTAAAAGTGTCACAAAAGGCTTCTCTGAATCCCAGTTATTCTGCCTGGTTTTGGAACAGCTCTTTCTGAATAGAAAGAGAGAGATCTAGCCCTCAGCAAGGGCACTCTTGTGGCTCTTTTAATTTCCCTGACTCCCCACTGGGGTTTCTAAGGTGTTGTATTTGGACAGTTGTATTATGCATTTCTCACTCTAAAGTTGCTTTCTACTTTCAGAAGCAGGGACAATACCACCATTTTAAAGTAAACTATTTTTCTAATCTGCTTAATAGGAAGTGGTGACTTTTCCTTTCTGGAGGAAAGTTTTCAAGCACTGGGAACTGGGGAGCTGAAGGAACTCTAATACCAGACTATGCAATGGTACTATGCTCTACATAAAGATGACCCACTTGCTTCGGTTTGGGAACAGTAGTGGGAAACTGGGTTAAAAACTCCATTCTGCTCTTCAGTCATGTC
The DNA here is from genome assembly GCF_965231275.1 of Zosterops lateralis. Classification (NCBI taxonomy): domain Eukaryota; kingdom Metazoa; phylum Chordata; class Aves; order Passeriformes; family Zosteropidae; genus Zosterops; species Zosterops lateralis. The sequence goes on along the minus strand of NC_139762.1, from coordinate 52,472,015 downwards.
AGATGCTCAGATATTTGCACTATCATCTTTCAAAGGGGTGGTTGGTCCACATCCATATCCATATCCATATCCATATCCATATCCATATCCATATCCATATCCATATCCATATCCATATTCATTGCTTTGACTGGCAATGAGATTCTGTAGAGTGGGGACTGAAATGGACAGGGCAACTAGATATTGCTTAATTCTGGTTAGGTGACTGCACATATCTATGCGCTGTGCTATGCGCAAACTCCATGTGTATTTATGTATCTATGTGCCAATTTCCCCTTCAACAAAATATGGATGTTTCTCTGTCTTGCAGAGCTGACACCGTGTAACTTGATATTAGACACAAAATTCTAGATGAGTGGTGAATATTTCTAGCATTATCAGATCTTTTTTATATGTGCTACATACAGAATTGGGGGTTTTTAACACAGAATTTCAGATCAGTTTATCCTAATGTTTCCTTCTGACCTTAAAAATGTGTAAATCCATTTGACTGAGTTGATATTCTTCAGGAAAAAAGGCATCTAAGCAACACCTATTCCACAGTCCTGTCTAGCAATATACTGTTCTTTCCTAAATACAGAAGTCAGGATGTCACTGCAGTAGATTATATCCACATATGAGCCCTATTTTAAAAACTAGGAAACTCTTATTGAAATATAATGTGGGTATTTTAGCAAAAACAACATATTCATGAGTGAGATATTTCTGGCAACATAACCTATGGACACCAAATCTGCAGAGCTGTAGTATCCTTGGAGATCACTAATCAAGGTTGGCAGAAGGGGCTAGAGTATAAAGAATACACTTCCAAGAGTCCCTCAGCTAGAATGTAGACAGAATTTTTTTGTGCTTTTAGCTTCCTCTCATCCTGAGGTGACAGGAGGATGGTTGTTATTAGCTATACAACACTTTCTGTGAGTTTGGTTTGTTGGTGCTTTCTCTTTTCTGGCATTCTATCAATGACACATAATGTCTCCAGCGGCTCAGGCAACTCCTTTAATCATTATTATATTCCAGAATATATGCACCATGTGCATAAAATGTCAACAATTATTTAAGCACGATATCCAGCACTGTACAAAGAAAACACTGACTACATGCAGAAGATGAGCAAATCGTCACACGCTCTTTGAAATATTGTATTAAATAACCTTAGAATGCCTTATTTCTATTCAAAGTCACACTGGTTGCCTCAGGGCATAATTGGTTAGTTCATTCTTCAGCGCTGCCAGTTATTTTTCAAAATCATAAACCTGACTTTATCTCTGTAGTCTCAGTAATGTGCAGGTACTGAGGGGATTATGTTTTGTGAGCGTTCCCACATTTATGCTGTAGACTCTGAAATTTTCACTAAACCAGGGAATATCTTGTTTGTTCTGGGGAGATCATAGTTTGGAGAAAGTTTGTACTATGACAGTTTTCACATCTCTTGAAAAACCAGGGGATATTTCTCTGAACTCATTAAATACATATTAATGTCTTTGATAACTGTATCTGACTATTTTCATTTGAAGTGGAGCAAATATTTGCATTATTGCTGTTAACTACATATGGCTGCTTGACAACATTAACTGAACAGAGAAAGGAAATAAAACCATGAAGTTCAAGCTGATGTGATTTTTTTTTCCTTCAAACAGAAATAGTAACTATTTGTTGTATTTGCACCCACCTAAAATAGAATTTAATGCTATTACCATGGACAACATGTCCTGTTAGAGGCTGCTATTAAAAGGCACATTTTTTAGACTGCTTCATGATACAAATATACCTGATTGGGTTGTTTCACAATTATTTATAATTTTTAAGTCATCAATGCATTTCACATGCTAAAATAAATATAGATGTGAGTTAACGATAGGACAATTTTATCAGACATATTAAAATAAATCTAAAATTTAAAATCCATTTTAAACCAAACAAAAAATGTCAGCTGCATTATTTTTAAAGTTACTCACTGCTTTTACTGAACAAAGGTCTGTGGCTTTGTTCTTTCAAAATTATTTCTCCAACATCCTTCAAAGCATGGCAAGTATTGCTGTTAAACAAAGGATCCCTGTAGTGTGAACAGCAGTTATCTCTATGCAATTTGAAATACATGTCTTTTTAGTTCACTAAAACAATTAAAGCAGGGTAAATACTGGGGACAAATGCACACTAATGTACATTCTTATTAATGAGAAAATTTTAATTTTGACTCTTTTTGCATTGCTGTTTCTCATGCTACTTGCATAGCTATATCTTGAGATTTAAAATCCTTTATGTTGCAGATTGTTGCAGTAAATGACACTTTCATCTCCCAAGACACCCCCTGACCTCTCATTTCAGTCATCTCAGAACCCTGAGATGAAGCTTATCAAGACAAATTCATGAATGAGCTTTCTGTTGGTTAAAATGCTTCATTGATTATTTCTATATAATAGCTGAACAGAGGTTTGATGGAGAAATTAAAAAATGCAGTTTAGGAACCTTGTAGGAATAGCAAACATGAGTAGAGCCCTCGGGGACTTTGGGAGGGAGGGCAGAGGAACTTAGAGAAAAATATGTATTTTCACCATTGTAATGCAACACAAGCACATACACCCTGATGGCTGGTGCTAAAGGTAGTGACAGAAGCCATGGCTTTCTCAGCCTGTCTTTGTACCTGTGTACTGGGAATCGATAGTAGATAACACCAGAAGACTACTCCAGAGATTCCTAATAGTGTCTGTTGGCTCTTTTGCTATTTACACAAGAATGAAGACAGTTTCTCCGTTTTACGAGAATAAATGATTCCCTGAAGAAAATGTCCTCAGCTTGACTGTGAACAAAACCATAAATCTTTAAATGATCACAAACAGATAATTAGAAAATGTGTGTGAATTTATTAAACACAAATAATAGTTTGCACAATTGACTGCTCACAAGTCAAAGTTGGACAATTTTTGAAATAATATTTTTGAATCAGATATTTCAGGACAGGATTTTTCTCACAAAATAGCTTTACTTTTGGAATACATACAGTGTTCTTCAAAAATTCTAAATACTTTTTGTTATGTCAGGAGAACCTTAAAAACAGAGAGTCTTCAACATGGAAAGATATAGACCAATGTAAGTCATGACAAGAAGGAATACACCTTGGTAAGATCTGCCAGATGCTGGTGGCTAGAGCAGACTGCATCTCATTAAGTTTACTTTATGGTTCCTGAAGAAATTATTTAGCAAAGTTAAAATTTGTTATCCCTACAAGTGATGCAAAGCAATATAATTGTAAAAGATTTGACACTACTGTAGTAAATGCACGTTGAAGAATATCTTATCTTTAACAATGTGGATTTGAAGAGTCATGATACAAGAAGCAGAATTAGTGTTTTGTGACTTCTTTGTCTTCTGAGAGTCTCTGTCATCTTCTTTGTATCAAAATGAGTGCTTATTTTTTTAAAAAACACGTATATTATGCCAATAAATAAATCTCAGGTTAATTGTTTTGGTGTCACCTGATTTGTCCCACAAAATCAAAACTACGCTTCCAGTTGAATTGGCTGGGCTGTGTGAATCAAATTGCCACTAGTGGACTGTGATAGGTTGTGTCTGAGAAAGTCACAACAGCTACCCACAGTTGATCAACCACTTAATGGTACTTGATGACATTAACTTTGATTCCTGGCAAAGCAAGTTAATCTCTCTGTAAGAGAGAGCCTCTTGTGCAGTTAGCTGGTAATGTATCTATAAGCCACAAAAATAATGTATCAAGATTTCAATACCATTGGTAAGCATTATGGATGAGGAAATAACTCTTGTAAGACATGTCAGGAAGTGATTTGCTCTCAGTAATGCAGAGAGATTACAGTGTACAAAGAAATAATGTGCTTTGAAACTTCAGTGCGAAAGACAATTTTTCTTGAAGGAAAGATGTTCATATCCTTGTGAGTTAAATTCAATTTGGCACCAGACAGAGCAGCTGGGAGGGGAATTGAGTGCATGCCATACAGAACTGCAGAGTTTATTTTGCCCTGTAAAAGGGCTCTACATGTTATGACAAAAAAGTTTGTTACGTGCGACTGGACTGGGTGTGAGAAGGGAGCAGAAAAGTGAAGCTCAGAATAAGGACTTTATAATTAGAAAATTGCAAAGCAGATATGTTTTATTTCTAGCTGGGACACACTGGGGGATATTTCCTCCAAACCATGCGTGCTCTGGTGACTTTCTCTCGGTTTTTTATTTTCTGAAGTATTACATATGCAGTAAATTTTACAATTTGCCTACACATACTCATTACCTGGCCCCGCCTAGCCTCGCTTTGTATTATAATTAGCTAGAAAATCTTTCTGCGGCTGTGCAGTCCCCTCTGGTGGTTGTGTGCTGGGGTCTTCTGATGAAGTAAATAATCTTCCTCCTGATGTCTTCTTCTTGACCCCTCCTGGGCAGGTGCAGTAAGGATTTGGCTAGTTCCCAGGTCAGTTTGTCCTGGCCAAACCATGAGCCTGGTCCTTGCTGGTTCCCAAGCCACAAAGTTCTGCTTTATCAATTTTTGACAAATACCTAGGTCCCACTTCACTAAGTTTCAACATTATACATCATACCTATATGACTCCCCTGAGCTTAATAGCTAATCTTCTATGTGTTCTCAGTACAAGATGTTTCTCTACTTTTACAAAATTACCAGAAGTTGCTTCTAAAATCCTGTATTTTTATATGCATAAATGTCCCCCATATCAAAAGGGTACAACTATTTCTACCTCTTGTACTCCTTTCTGGCTAAGCTGTGTGTATGGAAGGTAGCTATGCTACCTGATGCGCCTGAGAGTTGAAGAAGCCATCAGCATCCCTGAGATAAATGCCACAAAATGTCCCAGTAAAAAACCCAGAGCTTGTCTGCCTGTCTGTCCACTCAAGGTCAAGTGGTCTGTGCTTGTGATGAGGGTCTTGATGTTGCTTAGAAACTGTTGTTGGTGCACATGTTTAATCTCACTGTAGAAGTTTGATACTGGGGCACTGAGTATTTACAGCACAGCACAAGTGAAAGTTGTTCTGAAAACTACATTTGGAAAGGGATGCTTTTGGCTTCTCCTGCTGCATTTCAGATTGGGTGCCAAATAGTACTACTAGAGCTTTGTGAATTTTCATGTTGTCTCCATTTCTCAGGGAGCTTTAAATCTAAATGCAGCTTTCTCTGTATCAAAATATCAACATGGCACAGAGCTTTCACAGGTATCCATGAAAGGGCACAGTCATTAATGAACTTGAACCACTGTAAAGCAGGTTATTCCTCAACAGTAGCGAGTGCAGTTTCTTTGGGCATGATAATAATGGAACATATATGCTAAATCTCACCTGAAGATAAGTTGATTATTATTGGAAAATCATCATTGCTTTTAAGTAGGAAATAAAAATGTAACAATAATGGGCAGAGTCCAGAAGCAGGCTACATAGGAGATTGCGCCTGATGTAGCGAAGATCAGGAGCAGAAAAGGACGGGTGATATATTTTAGCCAATTTTTTTTTTCCTGGCATAGGAGGCAGATATAGTTTAAATGGCCTATTCTGCAAATCTGATTTCTTTCTTCTTCAATTCTTCTGAAATTGCCTCAAAAATTCACACCTACTTTCCGGAAGTAGCTCTTTATTTATTGGATCATGATGTTTGAATTATTTTTCTTTTCAGACAAACTCAGATGGATTGCAAAGTTTACTGCTAGTAAATTAAAGGAATCTCCATAAACGGTTTAGCTATTCACATATCAGACTAGTAGAAAGTTACAACTGTTGTGGTGACAGGGAAAACAAGAAGGAAAATGGCAGACCAAATAAGTAGGATACTGAATGCATCACGGAATCACAGAATGGGAAAGAAAGGAAAATCAGGAAAACTGTTCAGCTTCTGTTGAAAGGCTGCAGGAACTGGCTGGTTCTAGAAAGGCTAAGATAGTGATAAAAATGGATGTACAACACGGTTTTAAACTGTTAAGGTCTGTTATATGGTTAATCAGTTCAGTCTAAAAATGTACTTGAAGAGGGCCCTTCTAGTCCCCTCTTCTAGATGCAAACAAACAAAATAAAGCAGACTTCAAAATATGTACAAAGCCCACTTAGATGTATTTGTGTGTAAATTTTACCCCTCATCCCTGATAATCAGTTATTGTTGGAAATTGGATTTTGAAAGACCAATGCATTTTGACAATTTATTGGGACCAAAGGGTTCTTAAAACCTGACCCATAATCTCCCCTCTTGGTCAAACTGGGTACAGGAATACTTTCAAGATTACATATGTTCCTAATTGTTTGCTAATAGACTGGTCCTAAACTAGTGAAAATAGGAGCAGTTTAAAATTTTGTGTTAAGACGAATAACCTCATATTTGTTATGAGCTATTCACAAGAGTTTATCACTACAATTAATCAAAATCTATGGAAGAGCACAATTCACGCAATGTAAGCAGCCCTCAAAGAAGGTCAGATCTTTAGTTCTTGGAAGGGCTTTTGTTTTTGTCTTTAAATTGAAAAAAAAAAAAGTACAGAAAAAAAACCTCTTGGGTGAAATTTAATTAAAGGTGATGTGTAGCCAAGTGCAAATATATCTTCTGAGATTAAAATTTCTGCATCTCTGCACAGGACAGGTACCCAGTGCCATGTTTAAAATGCAGATTATTAAGTCTTTCATTAGGTATTCAATTTGGCATCCAATTTGAAGTCAATGCAACTTCTGCAATTAACTGTAATGAACTGGGTTTGGATCTTAGTTTTGTTGGTATAAGCAAAATCAAATATGAATCCTACTCTTTATCTGTGTTAAATGTTCTCGTTGGATGGAGCTGAAGCTGGAAGTGCAATTGCCTGGAAATCCCCTAACATATAGTTCAATGCGCCCGGGATGTGTAAGTTTCTTATTGTGGCTGGCTTTTGGAAAGGGATATTGTCTTCTGAATCCTCCCTCTGTGTTTTTGTCAGAGAAGAATATTATCATTTCTGATGGTGAAAACAAGGGGAAAGAAGGAAAATGACCCACTCAGCAACTGCAGCCTCTGCAGTGTTTAAAGCTTCAAGAATGGCATTTCTTAGAGTGGTGCAGGAGGCAGACTAGCACTTCTGCACAAGCCCTGTGAGCAGGCTGGGTACAAGCCAACTGTGTCCCCTGAGGCACAGGTCCCAAGGGGATGTCCCCAGGAGCCAGCTGGCCCAGAACACAAGTATGCTGCTCTGCAGACTTGCTCTGTTCCTGCTGCTGAGGAAAGCTTGCCACAGCTCATGCAGCTGCCTGGAGAACCCTGCTGCAGGGTGCAGTGGGAGCAGCAGCTCCTGCTGAGCTGCTGCTGGCAGCTCCCCTGGCAGCCTGTCAGGCAGCTGAGCTGTTTGACACTGTCAGACACCGATGCTTCAGAAATGGAGGCAGGATGTGACATCTCCTGCTCAGCTTTATGTGAACTATCTCAGGTCAGAGTAGCTTTAGTCTGATCCTGCTGCAGCTAAAGCGATTTCATCTGGGCACTGGCTTGTCCTCACACAGATGCCTTGAAGGCAAAGTGCCGTATGGTTCAGTCAAATCACAAATATATTTCAGTCTGGGTTTGGTATAAACTGGGGGTAAGACCAGTGTGACCACTTGGGAACGTAAAAATGGCCCCTCTCTAACGCAGAATCATTTTTGAAGGAATTAAGCACACACAGAGGGACAACAATGTGCAAAGAAGGCCTTCAGCAAATTATTTCCAAATTAAGACTGCAGTTAAGAAAATTAGGAATACAAATAAAAAGGATGTTATTCTCCCCAAACTATCATTATAAGTGTTCTTTTATAGTGCTTTAATACTTAGGAATGAAATAAAAAGAAAGATGATTAGTTTACAAAAGTGTTAGGATCAGCAGTGACATTACAACTAGCAATTACAAACTGCCTTTGCTTGTTGACTGTCCTGACATCATCAGTTGTGTTTAAATAGATAAGAATTAGCAATCCCACACTAAACAGAACAGTAAATAGCAGGACTGTCTTCAGAGATTTAGCACCAAGCCACAGACTGTTAATGGGAGAATAGAAGCTGTGAGAGGGAGTGAGCCCTGTTCCAACTGCTAATTAATCCGATATATAAATCCTCAAAGAGAGATCAACAAAACAAGGCTCTTGTTTTTGTGGAAGGTGCTTTTCTAACAGCAGAAGAGAAAATAATAATAATAATTAGCCAGTTGACTTGGAAGGCTTTATGTGGAAAGCACACGGTGTTATATGCAAATACATTGCCAAATGGAGAGGTTTCTTTATTTATTGGAGTGTTTGGAGCAGCAAACTAGAGACTTTGCATATTAGATTGCAATTTGCATATTTACTTAATGCTTTCCCTTTTTTTATTCTGCTTACCCTCCCTTCTCTCAGAAACAAACCTACAGCAGAGCAGCCACATTTCTCAGAGCCAGTTTCATCTACTGACATCAATGGATTTGCACCACAGATGAATGTGGCTGTTTGTGCCTCATCCTGGTAATCATGGCAGCTGTTAGGCTTGACCGTGAACTCAAGAATCCCATCATCTGTCACCATGTTTATCTTCCCAACAGTGGTTTTGTCAAAATAGTTATTCTGGGAGAGGAACACTGTGGTGTGCACAGCAGGTCTCAGCCTTCTGCCCAAATACAGCACAAAGGTATAAAACTTTCTCTTGCATTTTCTTGATACTGTGTCCTATTATCTCAGACAGGAAAGGCAAGAAGCTGAGCAGACAAAATACCAGCACCAAAAGGAAGGCAGCTTCAGAACACAATTTAGGATTTGTTTGGGAGAGGAAATTTAGTGTCTTCATTATAACAATGAATGAAGGCCTTATGCAGGGTGAATTTAATAACAGTGTATGTGTGTGTCTATCTGTTCTCTGTGTCTGTCTATGCACATTGTTGCTTCCACATGTTTAGTTTATTTTCCATGTGATGCTGTTAATTTCAATTTTCCCCCACTCTCTTCCTGGAATTTGTTCCTACTGCCTCACCTAGGACTATCATTTAAGAAGAAATGTCAAGAGATAGTCTGTTAAAAATGTTGTGTATTGTGACTTGTGCACTGCAAACACACAGAAATGAACAGAACAAGGAGTCTCTCTTATGGTCTATTCCCTAGAGTCACAGTGATCTCATAGCCCATCCTTTGTCCTGTAACAGGATTTTAAAGACATGCAACACATTGTTAAGGATTACATGCTCAAAAAATTTTAATTGCAACAAACACCTTGTTTCTACATGATGATAATTTTATTTTTCTTGACTGCTATGATGCAATTCAACTAGAAATATAATCCAAAGAGGGATATTTAAACCTTATATCTGTGGAAATTTGGCAGTGTAATAGAAAAATTTGCTTGTGTGGACAAGGAGAATATGCTTGATCAGAAGAATGTCATTTGGAGCCTTTAATGCATCTACTCAGTTGAAGCAGTGAATGATGAGCAAATCATCTAAATGTTCCAAAATACAACTTTTTTCTAACCCCTTGCTAACAGTCTGCTTCTTAGTGAGTTTTAACGTGGGACTGATGGAACAGGTTTTTTTCTGAATGCAATTAAGTCCATATTTTTACCTTACTTTTTTGTTACTAAGTGCAAAGATACATATTTTTGCTAAAATGTACCTGTTCTATCTGAAGTTACTGAGGAAGTAACTGCTTAAATCTTGTATCTCCTGTGGTCTTAATAGAAGCTTTAAGTTGTCTAGAAATAAGTTCCAACTCCTCATTTCTACCAGAAATTGTTGAATTCTTGCCTTTTTGAAAATGGGACAATACAAATGTACCCAAGGCAATACAACAGCATGAGCTGGTGCAGGCAGACATCAGAACCTGGTTGTATGTGGAGTTGCTCTGCCATTAAATTTGACCACACAAACTCATGCCTCAAAAACTCCCAAACAAAATGAGAGAACAATATAAAAAGAAAAAAAATATGGATTTTACACTCAGTTTTAGGCATGAAAAACATTTTTTCCTCTTCTATTTTGTCTTCTTTGTAGTCTGTTCAGATCTACTGGTGGTGTCATAAGGCAAAAAACCAGGGCAGAACAGCTACTCTGCATATCAAATTTATACCTCCCATTCCAGACAAGATAATCTTCTGTCGTGAAGCAGTTTTTATGCTATGCTGATTCATGAACAGAGTTAAAGAAAGGGCTGCATCAGTGGACATGGCTGGATTTGCAACACACATTTTACCTCCTTGTGTTTTATAACACCATCACACATAATTGAGACCTTTATAAATTCTTCTACAAACAGGCTTCTTGCAGTAGGCAAACACTACAAGATAGCCAGAAATGTGCATGATAAATGCCTGGGATCTATCTCCTAGTACAGAACAGTCCATCTCACTACATGAATACATTTCAAATGTGCATGGACCCAGCACTGAAAACTCTGTCTAAAAACCTTCAGCGGCTGTCACTGCTTTTCACTTCACAGAAAGCCACATCCACCCAAAGAAAGTAGATGTCAAACATGATAAAAACTTGCAAAGATCAACAAAACTCTAAGAAATAAAAAATAAAAAGAAAGAGAAAACATTGTAGTTATTGTTTATTTCAAAGAATATATTGTAATTAATTTCTTTCATTCAAAGACTGTTCAGATCAGTGCACAGGTATTCTGTGGATTCTGCCTATCTGACTAAATGCTAGTCTTCATTTTATTCAGCACATAAAATTTCAGTGTTTGAGGGCAAACAGGTGGGATAAGACCAGCTATTAGACCAGCAGCTATTCTCTCATGAAGTCAGTGAATTGTATAATTTAAAAATGTGAATTAAAAAAAAATATAAATGGAAGATTTAAGCTGTAGCTCATAGGATGATTATCTGGTTGTAACCTGTAATAGTCATGTTTAAAAATAGGGTTAGAAATGGGGAATTCTGCTGTAGTTTCCCCTTTCCTCCACGAGTTATTGTTTTCCCCCAGCACTCTGGTCAGACTGCCTCCTCACTCAGAATATGTGTTCAGAATGTGTGTAGGGAGCTAAGAGGACAGAAATCTATCATCTCTATATTAGGCTGTGTGGCACTCATTTTCTTGATTCTGCCAATATTAGAAACACTTTCCACTGGAGCTTAAAGGAAAAACCTCCATCTCTTTCAGTCCTCCAGGTCCTGGCCCAGAAACTTGAATAAAGCATTTATAGTGAACTCTTCTCACTCCTTTGCTGTTTCCTGCCTCACTTTTCTTATAAACATCTTCTGTCAGACACATAAATCTTCTCCCAGCTTATTTGGACAGTTCCTTGGAGGCTCACTATAGAAAGAAACAACTCAGTCATTCCTTCAGCTCTTCTGAGCCTCCCTTTTGTGTTACTTGCAGCCTTCCAGTCTATCCAAGGGCTGCAAAGCAAGGACTGAGCTGAAGCTGAGAAAGGATGTTACTTTTCTGTTAAGATTTTAGAAGCTGAACAGCTTTGAGTAAGTGTTCTCCTAATCATTTAACTGGAATGCATTGAATGTCTCATGAACTGAGATGGTTTTTAAAGATGAACTATGCACTTGCCCCCAATTCCTTTTCCCCTTTTTTTTGTTTTATTTTTTAAAGAGAATAACAAGGAGCAATGAAATTGTGTTGGTCAGGTGAAGAAAGTTTTCTAGGAATTTCATTTTTTCGCGACTTAAGATTTGAACTTTACAAGCAAATCCAAAGTAAACAACCTGAGTTCAGAAACAACTCTTTTTGCTTTTTAGGCAAATATGGCAAAAAACTAGGGGAAAAATCACTTGTGTAACATATAAATCAATTTCATTGTTAGCTACTGGCCCATCTACTGCTTTCTGTTTCTTCTAGAAATAGATTTTAGAGCCTTTCTGCAATGGAGGAAAAAAAATTCTTCAAAGAACATCCAAATTCTTATCTATAGCTTAATGTTAATGGCATGGTTTGGTGACCTCATATTACAGACAGACCAAAGGAAATATGGAGTTTGCAAACATTTATGTGGGTAGTACCAAGAAGAGTACCCACACATGAAGGAGGATTTGGCACTTTTTCTTGGTTTTGTCTTATATGAGGGGAAGTAATATTGTAATGACATAATGATAGTGAAATTCTCTGGGCAGCAGGTTGCAAAAGAGGAAAAAAAAAGAGGAAAACTCTTTTCCTTCTTTATGTCATTTAGGTGGGCTAGGAGAATGTATTCTCCAGAGAGGCTTATTTGAGGTATTTCACAGTGCAACTAACCTACATTCAACCAGACTGATGCCAAAAGGCACAGTTCTCCTGTCTCTTTTCTCCCCAGGCATGTACTGCTGCCTCCTCCCTTGAGACAGACCTGGAGATCATGTGGTTGGAGGGTGACCTCAAAAGCTCATTGATCTCCTGAGTAAATGAGTAATTTCTTATGGCAAGCTCATTCTCTGTTGAATTAATTATCTGACCTCATTTATCCAATGGCAGTTTAATTGCCAGAGCCAATGGAAAAAGGAAAAGTAAGGAGCTTGACTGGGACCATACCTTCTGTGGTCTATAATTAGACCAGACTATAAATAGACCCATTATATCTAGTGTGAAATCTCGGAAGAAAGGGAACTGCAGGAAAGGACTGGTGATTTACAGGATAATTCCCCAGGGCTTTGTCTGGGCTGGTGGAGCTGGTGCTGCTCTTCATCCTGCACTTCCAGCTACCAGTGCTACCTTGGCAGCTGAGGCTGGAAGCAAAGGCAAAGAAACACCAGGCAATTTTGGGGGCAAGAGGCAAGGGAGGTGCATGGTGTTGATGTCTGAGGAAGAAAAGGAAGGTGTTAATGCAAAGGACAGATCAATAGGCTGAAGACACATCTATTTTCATAGACACATCTATAGGTTTTGTTGTGTTTGGAAAGCATTTCTGCTAGTAGCAAACAGTGGAGAAAATTTGTGTTTACAATATGGTACAGATTTCCAAGGAGAATAATTATGTTCAATGGAGATGAGGCAAAAGCTCTCCCTAGAGCAAGGCAAATAATTGTGTGTGTGTGTAGCTATAGGGAGAAAAATAAGAAGGACAAAAGACTCTAGTTTTCCTTGAAAAACAGCAATGCTTTTAGATGTTTCTTGCATGCTAGAGAACTGTTATAGCTGGAGTGTTGAGGACCATTGCTAGAACAACTGGTGAAACATGGGCTGGCTGGAAGGAGTTTACAGCAACAAAATCAGCTTAGACCTCAAGATCTGAGACAGCTTCCACTGAGTCCCATGATGTTTGACAAAGCGTGAATGAAGCAGGCTAGGCAGGCTACCATAGAACATATTGTGAAATATTGTTAACCAACATTTAAGATAGTGTATATTTTATATGCATTTACCCATTTTCCTACCTTTTTTATCCTTTTCCTCTTCTAAGAAAATATTACTTGAGTCAAGTTATTAATGATTGTAAGTGACGAAAATTATTCTGGGGAGCATCACAAAGTTTAGCCTAATTTCCCAACTCCTGTGCTGGACAAGAATCAATGGTTAAGAAGCATCCCCTGCTGCTACCAGATAAGTCCTGACAAAAAAACGTTACAGAAGCAAACTTGAATTGATACATTATGTCTGCTTCTATGTTTCAAATAAATTCTACTGGTACTTATGCACAAAAACCCCGAACAAAAAAAGAAAACAAAAACAAAAACAAAAACAAAAACAAAACCAACCAACCAACCAACCAACCAAAAAAACCCACAACAAAAAACCCCAACAAAACAAAGAAAAAAATCCCCAAAAACCCAAAACCAACCAAGCAAAAAACTATCCAAAGAAAACAAACAACCCCCCCCATCTGCTTGGCTCTGTTAAATATAACATGTTCCTGGACACCTCTAATCAGTATGTAACTTAATGCAATAGTGATATACTTTGGATCAATGCAGCCTGTTGAGTTTTCAAGAAACTTAATATTTTAGTAGAAATATGAGTTTAATAGAAATGTTTCTATTTAAAGGAGAGCAAGAAAACCCAGACTTCATTCCACTGGTATATGTGCCTGCCAGCTTGTTCTATTGAATTTCCTGTTCTTTATAATCATATTTTATATTGTGGTAATTGAGAAGAAAAGAAGTGTAATATTTTTCTTTGACACCTTCTTGTAGCCCTTTTATTCTACTAAATTATCTTCTTACCACAGTGGGAAGAGAGTAACCAAACAGTTGTTCAAATATTGTTCTCTTTTTTAAAATAATAAATCAGCTTTAGCCTCTCCTTTGATTAAAAAGGAAGCTATCAGAAAAAAACAACCAACGAACAAAACAAAACAAAACAAAACAATAATAACAAAGGCCTCATCTACATCTATCTATCCCACCCTTGATTGGGCTGATTTTTCTCCCTCTGTGGAACAGGCCTAGGTGGAGATACATGTCTTTTATCTACAACAATTTTTGCTATGTCATTGTCTAAACCCTGGAAATGTGGAGCTAAAAAACAGTCCCAGGCACTCTGTTTCCACTAGTACTTGTTTGATGGAGTCACAGTAGACTTCACATTGATGGGGTACTTTTAAGGAGAAATAAAGGGCGGTTTAGACAAGCCCATGGGTCGTATTATGCAAATGCTATGTGCTCATTAACCTTTCACATAGCTGAAAACATTTGTTACCTGGTTACCTATTACCCTTTTTCCTTCCTCCCCATCCCAAAACTTGCAACCATTCTGACACTTCTCATCAAAGATTTAATTTCAGGGAACGGCTGCCATTGGCCCTTTGATCATTAAGTTTTTATTACCTTCAGAATATATAGCATGATACATTTCCTGGTAGACTGCTAAGTAATGCTTTCAATAATTAAAAATCCATAAATAATTAAACTACAACATTATATTTGTCAACATAAATGAACAAACTATGTCCTGTGAGCGGCATTCCGAACAAATACAAGCTGAAAACATGCAGTGATGTGTTCAATAGCTGTATTTAGGAATAAATCTTCCTTTCTTAGAACAGATTTATATTCATTTATCCAAATAATAGGGAATGCAGCGATTCTCAGAAGATATCATTGTCATCAATAAAAATTAATTTGTATTTGAATTACTACTGAAAGCAAAGAAACCCATGTGAGACTAAGGCCTCACAGGGATTAGCACTTTGTGAATAAAACATCAGAGGATGGGTAACTTTTCTTGAAGAGTGTGAGTACAGGATAAATAACATCCATGAATTTTTGCAGCTGATTCAGAGTTGGAGGGCATTGAGCCACTTATGACCTTTCACAATAAACTCACATGAAATTTTTTGATTTTGGGAATTCATGTAATATATTTTTGACATCTTTCTCTGTGTAGATCAACCCACTGAGAAAGAGATTAAATAAGATCTAATGAAAATAAAATTAAATCATAGCAATAACATCTGGCTATAATTAAGACATTTCTCTTTTTTTAAGAGACTTTTTTTCTTGCCTGTCTTCATTTTATGTGCATTCCAACTTTAGGGTTTTATTTCCTATGAGAGGCAAAGTGATTTTTAGATTGTTCAGTAAAAGGCAGTAATATGTCACTGCTCTGAAATTCTCCATTCTCTTTCACAACTCTAATACCTTTCACTTACCCTGCATTAGAAATGTAAACATTTTTTCTGCACTGACTTTATGAAAGGTATAAAAAAAAATAAAATATTGCAGTTGATAGGATTTTCCTTGTGTGTTGATTTGCACCTCAAAAGTAATTATATACAGAGAATACTGTATTATATTATCTGTATATTATAACCTGCCTTGATGAAGGACATTGTGAGCATCCTTGGATGAAAATGTTCCCAGTCAAATGATATATTGTGTTAGACATCACCAGACATCCACAGGTGGACTAGGAGCTTCCAGGTTTCATGTTCATAATGCCCCGAAGGCTTTACTTCAGTTATCTCAACTTAATGGTCAGGGCTCCCAAAACATAAGGATTTAAGTGAGTTGTTTGATGCCACACACCACAGTCAGCAGTTAGGAGAGATGATAATGTAGGAATTACTAATTTCTCCACTTTTCAGCATGAGATAATACTACTTTGCAACTGAATGTCCCATGTCAGTCCTCTACACAAAATAATGAATATAAACAAATTCTTGAGCATTTTCTTTTGCTAGTGGCAACAAAGAAGTAAGTTACATTTTGGAAGTGCTAGTCTTTTCTTTATTATCACCTCTCAGTCAGAGCTTCAATTATGCTCATTTGTCACTAACAAAATGCTACTGGAAGGAATAATTCACAATAGATAATGCATTTGTTCAATTTTTTCAATTTCCTTACTTCTAGGCTTTAAAAAGAGTAGTTTTAAAAAAAGTTTCATGAGAATGTTTCATTTTTAAAAATGCTTAACTTGAAGTACATAGGCAATCTTTATGACTTCAATAGGACTACTCAGGTGTTTATGAAACACACATATAAGTGTTATGAGATTACTGGAGATGTCTTTTGAACTTCAAATGCCAAAATAAAAAAAAAATAATTTTCCACCAACATTTGAATTTAAAATTAACTTTTAAAGCATGCTGCATTTGGCAAAGCTTTAATGCACAAACTATCAAAGATATCAAATATGCAAATTCTTGTGCAGTTTTTTATACAAAATTGAGGTTCATTTGGGAATAAATTAATATTTATTTAAATATTGTTCCCTCCAGATTTCCAATAAAGATGTCCTCAGAACTATTACTGTAGAATTCACAAGAAATATCATGTCTGGATACAGGAACAAATGATGGTCAAATCCTTTTCTTAATATCTAGCACAGGGCCCCTTTTTAAGGGTCATATTGTTTTCTGTTTGCCACCTCCATTATGTTGATTTTCCTCTCAAGTTCATATGTGATTGTCAGTAAGAGTCTAATGAAAATCCATGAACAATGAAGTACAATGAAGTAAACAAGGAAAAGAGCCCATTTTTTTCATTATGATTAGGAAATAAAACTTTATACTACTCCTTTCAGTGCTTCATCGGATGACCTGGAAGTTTATTATCTTTAAATTTTAATTTTAATTGCCCAAGGTAATTTCCTCCCCATTTCAGTAAATTAAACCAGGTGGCAGTTTGACCTGCAATATCTCTTAACGTATTTTCAGTCAAAAATACACTGCTGCAGATGAAGTAGAAATACTCCACATGCCACATTCTTGCCTGCTTTGTGAAGAGGAATAGAAATCAGACAAAACATCAGTGGTTCCACTAATTCAGTTTAAATCACACACTGTGTTTTTATGTCTTTAGGGAAAGAGCAAACTTGTTTCATTTTTTTTAAAGCACAGATAGCGATATCATTATGTTATTTACAGCTATAGGAAGACTTTATCTAACCATGCTTTGCTTGATCTGTGGTTTTCAGGTTTTTTCTCATTAGGAGTTGGAATAATTCCTCATAAACTTTAAGGAAGCTTCCCTAAGAATGTGAGCTTTTGAAATATGTTGATATGCTTTATGTTCTGAAGCATAAATTGAGACAGGGGAGAAAAAAATTAGATGTGTTTTTTGACAACACACTGTCATGAGTGAGTGGTTTATGTCACTTAAAGAATTATCATGAAAAGTATTAGTGAAAGAAGGTTTAATAAAAATTTGAAAAAACATGAGAAATTTTGAGGGCAAAGTTCACTCTACAGCTTACTGCATGAAAAAAAATTGTGTTGGGTTTACCTGGCCAGATTTTGGTGGTGAGGATACTACAGGGGAGACTTTTGGGAAAGTCTGCTGGAAGCAGACTTCTCATTATCCTGCTCTGGTTTTGTTAGTTATAAATTCGATTGTAACCCCAGTATGAGTCTCTTTTGCCTGTGACAGTGTTTGGTGACTGATCTCTCCCAGATCTTATCTTAATCCATGAACCTGTCATTATATTTCCTCTCTCCTGTCCAATTGCAGATGGGAGAGATAGAATGGCTTTGGTGAGAGCCTGCCCTCCAGCCAGGGTCAACTCGCTATAAACATACAAAGGAAAATCAAAATAGAATCAATTTAGAATGATTTACAGGAGGTCAGAATGAAAACAGTAAGGATAGAAAAGGGTAAGGGTGAAAAGGGATAAGTGAGACCCTGCAGGTGCAGTGGATCCCTTTGCCAAACAGGCTGAGACTTGACAATTTATGTCTAAAGGATTTAGCAACTTTTAATCAATCAACTAATTTAACATTTTTAAGGGGATTCAATAGAATTTGCTACAATTAAAATGGTGACAAATATAGATCTGACATGGCAATATTTATGCTATGTTTGCTATAGACCATTCAAATCAATTCACACACACTGGCACACAGACAAAAAGAAATATGCACAAAGGTAAGGGTATGAAAAATTCCCTTCAAGTGACAGTGACAGGCTCATGTGGACTGCCTTGGTATTCACAGTGGGTGAGGGTTGAGCCTTGAGGAGCAGTGGTATCAGCCCAGGCCTTGTCAGCTTTTGGTGATGGTTCTTTGAGTATCATAAACTTGAGAGTTTGTGAGCTCTGAGGAATCCTACTAAGAGGGAGGTGTTGGTGCATCCCTCCATTTTTCAGGGGAAGTCAAAGGGCCTCACTTAGGACTGTTTGCAGAATGATGAAATTTTTTACTTTAGTCACCTGTAAAATTTCCATCCTCAAGTTGGTTACTGGAGTTGCCAAAACACATGCATCAGCCCACACTATTGTGAGAAGACACAAGGTTCTTGATATTCTGCACATGAGGAAGAAAAAAAAGAAATTTTCTAGCAGATTATTGACTTCAAAAGACGTGAAAAACTTGCATGGTGCAGGGATGATGAATAACAAAGGCATGTGGGCCAGTTGTTTGAACCAGCACCCCCAACCTTATTGAGATGTGTCATACCCGAATGTGTCATAGCTTGTTCACATTCTTTGCGCTGTAACCCCTCCAATTTACAGCCTGGACTTTGTCAGTCTGGCAAAATGACTGAAATGACAGCAGTACAAACTAAGCAGGAATACTCATTCAGGAAGAATTTAGCTTCCTTCTGTTGTGTCTACTTATAAAGTGGCTTTAGCAGCTGGGGCTACACATGAGGTACATTGGCAGACTGGAATCCATTAGTCTAAACCCTCTGGAATATTTATTTCCAACATCTGGAAAGTAATATGATTGTGCTGCAGGCAGCTAAGTTTCCTATGTTGTCAACACATGAAGCTGTATTTGAGCTTGCTGGTAGAAGTCATCAAGAATCCAAGACAGGGCTTTCCTGTGTTGCTTCAGAAGAGAATGCGAGCCGTGAATGGCCACTGTTAAATTTGACAGAGAGTGCAAATAGAAAGCCAGCCTTTTAAAATGTCACTGTCTCTAAACACCTGGGAAAAATATAATTCAAACCCTGTTTTCTGAAGTTGCAGTTTTGGTTATTGAATGCTAACTTCTGTAATAATACGATACCTCTGCCTTTGCCTTCCTTCTTCTGGACTCCTTGTTACTGGGTCACAGATGCTTCACATTTTGGATGTAGAGATTTGCACAGGCACTCCCTTTTGTCAAAATTGTAGGTGAATTAGGTGAACTTTTCTTGAGTTAGAGATCCTAGAAATAGGTTGTAAAAAGCATCTATCCTTTTGTGCCAGTTTTATGAAATAACATGCCTTAAAAGTTTGCTCCTTTTAGGAGAGTTAACTCTGAAAACCCACAATTTTTAGGAAAAATCACACTGACAGGCTTTCAGGTCTAGCAATTGAAGGTTCTTTTCCCTATGAAGAATGCCAATAGATGCTTTTTAAATTGAAAAAGAAATGAACCTTGATTCTAGGTGCACCAAAAGCATCAAAGAAACCTTAATAATTTACTTTTGGGACAGAAAAAGGGAACTTGCCAGGTTCTTTATAATGTCCTCCTAAATGTATATTT
Source organism: Zosterops lateralis (assembly GCF_965231275.1). Lineage (NCBI taxonomy): Eukaryota > Metazoa > Chordata > Aves > Passeriformes > Zosteropidae > Zosterops > Zosterops lateralis. Next base: position 52,452,269 of record NC_139762.1, on the reverse strand, counting down.
ATGGACATTAAGGTCATCTAGACATACCAGTTTTCCTCATGCTTTGAAATTGAACAAGAAAAGTTTTAGTTTGTTTATACAAAACAAACCAACTCTGAATATTACATGAGACTCTCAAGTCAACTTTGTATTATACATAATTTTATGCTTGGGCCCATTGCAAAGCTTAACTGGCATAATTCTACTAGTCTGTGGATAGTGATAGATTTTCATCCATTTGCTACCTCTGAGGACTAAGCTCCTTCAGTCAGTCACCACATATTTTGGAGTAAAATAGCTTCAGACCCACTAAAAAGACTAAAATTCCTTCCTGTCCCATACATTGTCCAGAAGAGGAAAATATTAGCCCTGAAACTCCTTATTTTGAGAAGAAATGAAAAGCTGGCATATCAGTAGAACTTCAAACAACTATTAGCATTTTGCCCTTATTTATGATGGTAGTAACTTCAAGTTTTGAGACAAACTGCTGTGTAAGCAATAATTCAGACCTATTCTCTCTGAGGACCTCTGGGTATGATTTAACTGGATTTCTCTTTCTTGATTTCGTTTGTGTTTTTTTTTTTTTTTTTTTTTTTTTTTGTTGTTGTTGTTGTTGTTGTTGTTGTTGTTGTTGTGTTGTTTTGTTTTGTTTTGTTTTGTTTTGTTTTGTTTTTAAATTTCAAAACAGTAACTGAAGTGGCCAAACAAGAAGACATTTGTGAAATAATTCATTGCAAAATGTCAGATCTATTCCTTCGCTGAACTTTCATAGCCTCGTGAGAACAAATCTTAGCTGGAACATTTTTACATGATAGGTGAACGAATTTTGTGAGAGAGACAAATGTGCATTCTCATATTTGTATCAAAATGGGTGTTGAATCTCATTTCCCAGTTTCAATACTTACACTTGAATGAGGATCTGACAGTGGTGGAAATTACTGTTTTGTTAAATTTTGGAGGAAATAGAACGCAAAACCACCTCTTGTGTAAACTTTCAACACAAAAAATATTTACTGGCTTCAGAAAGTCCAAATTACAGGTATAGCACTAGATTTTGAATTCTGTTAAGTCTCTATTGCAGTCTTTATAGCAGTCACTTTGATTTAGATTAGCGAAGCACCTGTCTCATGGCTTTGTTACCATTTAATAATCAATATTTGTCATTTTCTTACAAGAGAATTTTTCCTTTGAGCTAATTTACAACCTCATAGATATATTTGGCCATCATTTTAGATAACAAAAACCTGTGGATCTCGCTATTGCTCTTTCTATCTTCACCAGACAAGATAATTTTGAATTATACACAGGGGCCAGATTCTTACCTAGTCTGTGCCATGGGAGTTACCTGGTATCTTCCAGTATCAATAGCATTATAGTTTAGAACTTTCTTAGCTTTCAGAGCCCTCTAGAGTCCACCTAGCATGGAAACCCCATCTTAAATTCCTTCAAAGATATCAGGTTAAAGGATTATCCATGCTATGGCTCATTTATATTTTTAGATTTAAAATGCCAGTATCTTTTTATAGGGTGACACTGAGAGGTTCTACAGTGGAGCCTGAAGAAAACTTCTAGGTTTGGTGATTTCAGTTTAAATCATGACATAAATATGTCTACACTTAGTTTGTAGTAAATAAGTCAGATGAGCTAGATGACTTTAAAGTAAATACACAGGAAGCATCAGACCAAGCAAAGAAGCTGTGTTCATAAGTCACCCAGACTGATGGCATTCGCCTGGGAGCTCTTAGGGAACTCATATGTGAAATTGCAGAAGTGCTGACCAAAGCATGCAAACTGCTCCAAATGTGTTCTGTGATGGAGGCCTGGCTGACTTCCAGCAGCACTCCTGTAGCCACAAAGTTTCTGGAGGGTACCCTGGAAACTGCAGGCTGGCTGGGCTGACCACTCCTGGTGAGAGGGGAGAGTCTGGAATGAGGAATGAATTTTCCTGTTCCAGAGGTCAAGAAAGTCTTTTGGGCAAAAGAGGCAGCAGACCTTATGAAAAGGGTGGTCTGGGCTCACTGATATGTTCGAGTTTTGTGGAAGTGTCAACAGCACGTAGATAGAAGTGATCCAAGGCATTGGAGTTTTAAAAAGGGTCATGGCAAGGTTCCATGCTATAGGTTCTGGAGGAGGTGCAAGTGGGATTTTGGTGTGAAATGCTAGTTTCATGTGTACATAGAGAATGTGCCCAAGTCAAGGGACTCTTCAAACATGCAGATTGTATACAGCTTCATACAGCATTTTCCAGGTTATGTCCACATAACCATGAAATTAGCTTTAATGGTTATGCAGACATATTTCATCTCTCATTAGTCAGATTGACTAAAAATCGCCTGCTAAAAATAAGCTGGACATGTTATAAACACCATTACAGGGTCCTGACTGCATCATCCATCTTTTATGAGTCTCTATGAGCCTGTACCCTCTTGCTCTGTACCAGTTCTTTTCTCTTCCCCCAGTCTGACATGAAAAGAGCACAGCTGTGAAAAACAGATGTGAGAAGCCCTCATTGACAGCGACCCTTGTAAGTGAGGAGCTGCATCTGCCTCCCTTGGTGTGATCCTCAGCTACCCACTTGCCTGGGAGAGCAGGCTGCACGTGCTGCTCCCTGGCAAGCCAACCTTGCCTTCACCAGTCACTGCATTTACCTATAGAGTGAGGAGTGGAAATTTGTGACTGACATCAATGGAAATGTGCTGTCTTTGTTCTTGTAGGTCCTTACAGAACCACATTTTAGAGTAGATCACCATTAACTTTTTTTTTTTCCATATTTCAGTTACTCAGGTTAAAAGCAATGCACTTAAAAGACTCTAGGCTGTATGAATTTCTTCAGAATAAGGAGAAAACCCTGCAGCTAGAGATTCCAGCTTTGTCTATGCTTTGAAGTGGAGGAAGTATCCAGATGGGAGTACGTGTAGCTGTGCATCCTTAGGGCTCCTTTCTCCCATTGACATTCATCTGAATAGCCACTAGCTACATCTCCTCAGTTCCCATTCACAGTGAGATATGCCTCTGCTCCTGAAACTTCAATATATGGACAGATTGCTCCTGACCATGTGTCGTTATATTGATAACGGGAGGAAAACAAAGATTGTATCTGAAATCTAGTCATGCAACAGGCTGGCACAAAGTAAAGAACTGCAATTATCTCTGCATGGTTTTGAAAAGAATAAGGAATAAATAATATTTTTTCTATCACTCGGCTGAGTCTGGTGGTTTTTAGGAGCATGTCTGGAGGAAATATCAAATGACATCGTCCTGAAAAAGAGCAAGAGGAGTGCAGACCTAATGTCCTTTTCTGTCAAGCCTAAAAAAGGCTCTTTTTTGTTGCCAGTGAATACTGAGAACAATATGAACAAAGAGAATATCACTTACAGGATGGTGTCAAACTGCATCAAGCAAAATAACCTGAAGGAATACTTTCATGTTATATCATCACATGTTCCAATGTGTTACCTCATGCATATAGAAACAGAGGATTTATTTTTCTTCTCAGGGAGAGGAAAAATCTCCACTGCTCAAAGCCCTTTGTGCTGAAGGTTATATTATTGGTGAGTATTTGGAAAAGGAGAAACTTTATATAAATACACTATCACTGCAGTTAAAAGAAAGTGCAGAACATAGAATTTGAAGACAGAAAAGTAGGATAATTGATTTCTTTAGAATCTTTAAAATTAAATGCACATGCATGGAACCAGATCTGATCTGAAATACCAAGAGTGTTAATTTAGAAAAATTCTTTGGAAATCCTCTAGACTTACGGTAACTTCATGGCTCAGACCATAGCATATCTGAGTATGAACATGCGTAGAAAAGTAGCAAAAAAAAATCAACACTTCTCCTTCTAATTTTGAATCTGGAAAGACCTTGTAAGAAAGAAACAACTACAAAAAGGAGGAACATCTCTTTCAGAAGTTATAGTTGCAAGGTGAGTTGTAAAGCCCCATACTCACCCCTATGAACTGTGCAGCACAACCCTGCCCTCAGAGACAGGTGTTGTCATACAGAAATGAATGTTCATCAGGAGTTTCTGGGTGCAGAAGGGAACAGAGTCACACTGTACATGCTGCCCTGCACTTCAACAGTCAAGGCAGAAGATTGGTTAGGGCACCTATATTTGTGTACTTACAACTCATGGCATGAGGATGCTAATTTTTTGATGCAGCACACAGATACAGTTCCTTGTACATATTTGTTACATGAGACATAGCTGACTTTCTATCAGTTACATTCTAGATGTAATGTCCACTTTCCAGTGACAGATGAATACTGAAATGTTTTTCAACATAGAAGTAGTGATTTTTAAAGAACTCATAGCACAAACAGAATCAACAACTTGAGAAACAGTTAGCTTATGTTACTTTGTCATCATGGTGGTGTTACCTACTCTGTCCTTGCTTCCATACCCAACAATTTGTAAAACTTCCTAATTGAATTATTTTTACATTTAGATTATTAGAGTTCTGGGATAAAGAAATAATTTTTATTGTATCTCTTGACAGCACTTAGCTCAGTGGGATCTAATGTGGAATAGTACTGCAAGATACTGCTGTAAAATAAAGTATAAATAATTTTAAAGGTAAAGGAGATCTGTTAACACTTCCATTTCCAAAAACACTTCAAATGTCTTACACAAAAAAAAGGGTATGTGTACTTACTCCATCATGCTGCAAAGATAAAAGGAAGGTTGCTATGAACTTCAGATTTTTTCAAATAATTCTTTTGGGCATCAGACCTCATAAATTGCAGACATGCAGCCTAATCTCCCTATCTGGTTATATTCTCTAAAGAACACTTTGATCTGCTTTTACCTTAAAAAGCTGTGAATTTAGACCATTTCTTTGCAGCATCTTCTAAATCTCACTAGTAGGAAAACTCCTGATATTTGGCCTAAATTCTACCCTTCCTTAACTTAATCTTTTCTACTTCTAAACCCCTGAGTGCTTCCATATAACTCTTCTCGATAGCTGTCTTTCCTCTACAGATGAATTATTAGGTGGCATAGTTTGGTCCTTTCTTATGAGTTGTTTCTATCCTTATACCTCTAAGAATCTTTCTTTCACCATCTTTCTGCAGTCATCTGTATTTCTACTCCTTCCATATTAACATTATCTGAAAAAAAACAATTTTCCATGTGTTTTTTTCCCTGTGAATAACATTGCTAGGCATGAATGATAAATTTCATACATTCTTTCTGTTTGTCTTATTGGTATGATATGGCTCCCTGGATGAGAATGGCAGGCTTCCTAGGAGGAACTGACATGAACACAGGGAAGAAGGCAATGATAATAAACCACTTTGAGCCAGTATTTAATTGGTAATGCAAGTGAAAGAAGGACCTCAGACAAGCATTTTGAGCAAGTTACACAAAAGGTTGCTCCAGGCCCCTATGCTCAAGCTGTGTAGAGGTTTACCAAGCACAAAGCCATTCTCAAACACTGAAGATCGCCTTAGAGAACATGATAAATATGTCTCAGGTGCCCAACCCCAGTCCCACTAGACATTTATCTCTTGTGTCACCTCCATCTTTACTCTGTGATATTACACTTTGTTTTAAGAATTAATTGCAAATATAACTTTTCTCATGAAATTATTACAGGCAGAATATTCCTACACTGGATCTGTCATAGTATTCTCATTTGGCAATTCTGTCAAAAAGTAACAGCTACAGTTTGTTTTTGCAAGCTGCACTTATTCCTGATGTCTCCCCTATCTTCCAAATGGGTAGAAACTGTTATTCATTCCAGTATTTTAAAAAGGATTGAAGCTAGACTTTCTTGACAGTAATTACTACGATCTTTCTCTTTTTGAAGGCTGACACCACATTTCTTTCCTGTTATCTACCAGTACTTCTATCCCAGTTTCATTTATGAGAGCAGCAGGGAGAAGAGAATTATAAAAACTAAGGTTTAAGAGATGAATTCCTGCTGCAGTAGAGTTGCCAAAGCTGTGCTGGGGAGGAAAGTTAAGTTCATCTGCTGCACTAGGAAAGGATCTCTCTCATACACACGACAGTAGAGATGGATGTAAACTGCTGTGTATGCACACGGAGTCTTCATCTGACTCCTAATGACCAGCCACAGTCAAGTTCCTTGTCAGTTTCTCTGTAGAGCTCAGGTGTAGTATCTCAGAGATGCAAACTGAAGAGGTATGACACAATGGAAGTACCACAAGTCATTCAAAGCCGTATCCAGTCATCCCAGGCTTCAGGATAATCACAATATTTCACCTCTTACTCCTTTTCAGTTGCTGTTTCATAGGCAATACCGTGCCTTTTCTCTGGAGTGCTTCTGGTGGCAGGCCGGTTTTAACAGATAGATTTGTTGAAGCAGATCTCTGCTTCTCTCTGCTGTTGTACCTTCATTTCTGCCCACTCGTACTCCAGAACAGAATGATAGTTTTCCACCTTTGGACATCATGTCCTACAAGTGTATGCTGTTCCAGGTCCACTGGTGATCTACACTTTGGGCTCTTCAGATCAGCAAATTTCTGTACTTCTTGAACTGTCCAGATCTCCCCTCCTGTATTTTGTCTTCAAATCACATAGTTCATACTTGCCTTCAGCTGCAGCCCTAAAACATAATTTCTTTCAAAATTTTCATGCTTTGACACAATACCACACAAAAGAGTAGCTTCAAGCACATGATCAGTGAAGAAGAATACCTCCTTTGGAATGCCTGTATCCAATTACTATATCTTTACTCCATTATTTCAGTAGCAACAGCTGCTGTTTTTTTTTTTTTTTTTTCCTATTGTTTTATTTTTAAGAAATAGATAAATGCTCCTTAATCTCCAACTCTTATTCTTTGGTCACTGGTTGTTGGCTTGTGAGCTTTAGACTTGGTTAGATTTATTTTCTTAATTAGTCTCACCACTGAAAGTTGTGACCAAAGATCTTTCTCACCTAGTCAGCTGGGAGAGCTCTGTACAATTTATAACAGAGACTACCTGACCGACCAGAAAAAAACCTACTCTAGCAAACCCACTGGCAAACAAACTTACCAATCACAGAAAAAGGTTCATTTTTCTTTTCCATAAAACATAAGCAAATTCTGACTTCATCTTTTTATTGCATTTGTTGATCTTCCTATATATTAACTGTTTGCCCATTTGTTTCACTGCGTTGCAGTTACCTGAACTATCCTTATAAATAATCACAAGTCACTTCTGCCTAATGATGACGTGATTGTTTCTGCTTCATCTGTGCCACAGGACTCATCCTCACCCTGCTTCCATGGATACTGATGCTCAACCCATTTCTGGATTTGAGGAATGCTACTATGTGAATCAAAATGATTTGCAAGAGCAGCTTGTTTTAGTGCCTACTGAAATAAATGAGATTATTTCTTTGGCATTCAATGGGCATTAAATTAGACCTTTACTGAATGGTGGAACATTCTTACAATTCAAAACAACTTAACTTAATGAGAAACACTGTTTTTCAAGTGTAAACTCTCAACAGTTTTCCCTAGAGGAGAATCTAGGATATATAAGGGCATTTGTTTGATGTTTTTTTTTTTAGTCAACACTGATAAATTCATAAAGAATTCTAGACTCCTCTAGGGAGAATAGATTCAAATTAAAAATGAAAAGTTACATGGACTTGTGTGCATTCAAAGCTTGTATTAATTTTAAATAGGTAATATGTGCTCCTAAACTTCAGAATATTTGGGAAAAAAGGACAACTAGTATGCATTTGAGAGCAATTGATTAAAACCAGCTGCAATTACAGGGATCCATCCACCCATGTAAAGGATGGAGGATACAGCAAGAAGCAGCCTTATATCATTGTCATTCCTTCAACTACTTACAGCTTAATAGTATGGAAAAATATAAATGAGACTGAAGAAAAAATGGACATGAGAAGAGCAGAAGTGTGGGAGGAAAATGAACGAGAACAGAGTATGTTTTCTACCTATTCTGTGTGCCAGAGGGGTCGCTTATGGCTTTAAAGTAAAAGTTCAAAACATTTAGGAATAAATTAGTCTCTGTTTCTAGCTATCCAGAGACAAATGGAGTTGAAGCAGAGATAGTTTTCCTTCAGACTCCTGGAAATTAAAATTCAGATCCCAGCAGGAATGGCTAAGGTTTTCATAACTTTGGAGAAGATAAACAAACCACTTTGCAGTTTACTGCTCTTGAACCTTTCAGTTCCTGGCCTGAATTCACTTATAAGCACCACTAGCTTCCAGAACCCAGCAGAGGAACCACCTGATAAGAAGTTTGGTGGTTCATAACCTCAGTGACTTCACTTCATTCCCAGGCAAACACAAGTGGCACCTTTGAGAGACAAGGGCTTGGTTAGGGCAGCTGGTAGGGCAGGATTGTAGTGGTTTGGGGTATTTTCTCTTGTGGGATCACTGCCAAAGCTTAAAGACCCACCTTAATCGGGTTGAAGAAAAATATATATCATTGCTGCTCTTGGGGGCATGTTACCCTCCTGTACAATAAGGAGTTAAATCTTACTGACAGCTTTAGAAATTTAGTCCTGCAAGCTCTGACTGAGTAAGGACATCATTTTGCCATCTTAAGCAGAATATCCCATCTCTGCCCACTGCTACTAATCCCTCTTTCTTCACTTCTGGTACAGCATTGCAGGCATGTCTTGGAGGGTATTTTCCTTTGGCTTGGTCTGTCAGTTGCCTCAGCCATCTGAATTCAATTTAATGACATACTGTATATAATCACATCTGTTTGGATGTGATTCACGCAAGGTTCAGGCATATCAGTATTTAGGATGCATTCAGAATGATATTAAATATGAAATAACTCAGAAACCAAAGAAGATGATTATAAATGTTTAGTAGGATCTGTGGTTCCAACAAAGCTCTACCCTAAGATAGCTTGAAGTTATATGGGAAAAAATAGAAAGCTTCAGTAGACTGTAGCCAATTTACCACTGCTGCCAATACTGAATTACAGCTCATTCTGAATTAAGCTGGCAGTGATATATGGCATAGTAAATCTACTTGTTATGACTCTAGGACTAAGAGTTTGAGGAAAGTTGCCTAAAGAATAATCTCACTTGTATTTTAATTATTTTTTTAAGATATAAGTTTGCTTGATAAAGGATTTTATGTACTATGAAGTCTATTTCCTTGACCAAGCAACTTCCAGTGACAAATCTAGGTGAATGGAAGACACTGCATCAGTACCTAGCAGGCATTTGCAGAGTACATTTAGCTAAATGAATTATGAAAAAAGTAGGATTTTAGCTCTTACAGAATTTTAGAGCAATCTAGATTTCCTTTCTCCATGTTAGATTAGCAAACAGTGTTGACGCAAATTGCTCATTTTTTAAAATCGAAATATCTTTGAGTTTCTTCAGAATCACCACTCCCATATCCTTTTCCTCCACTGCTGAAATATAAACTATGCCTAATCTCCCAATTTGTCTTTTCTTAAGTTACACCTCCTGTTCACTTCCTCTTGTAAAATGAATCTCACTTAAGGATTCATCGCAAATATGGAAATGAAATAGCATAATTCTCCCTGCTTCTTTTTTTTTTTTTTTGGGGGGGGGGGGCGGGGGGGGGGCTGGGAGCGGTGTATGTAGTAGGGGCTAGACTGGAAGAAGATATTATAAATATGCCTCCTTTGCTTCCTGGGATTACATTTCATTTTCCTTTCCAAAATACTTGTGAGCTTCCCTAAAAGAATATTTGCATTTTCCTTCTCAATTAGTGAATTCTTGCTAGCCTCTGGCTTTTTGGCAAGTCACTACATTTCTAAGAGTTTAGCAAAGTGTTTACAAGCTTGATCAAATTAAAAAAACAAACAAAAAAAAAAAAAAAAAAAAACAAAAAAACAAAAACAAAAACAAAAACAAAAAACCAACCAAAAAAACCCCACAAAAAACAAACAAACCAAACCAAACCAAAACAAAAAAAAAACCTGATAAACCTCCTGCTTTTTGATTCTACACTTTTCCCCTTGTTAACCTGGTTGCAATTCCAGTCTACAAACAGGTGAAATGGCAGAAGTGAAAGACATAGTATATTATGGCAGGCAATGCCATGGGAATGAGTGCTGAAGGTAAGAGAAAGTACCAGGGAAACCGTGGCATGGAAGAGGATATCTATAATCCAAAAGAGTTATTCTGAAAATTACAAATACCAAAAGTGATAATAGAACTTTCTGACCATCTTCAGGGGCCTGATGTCCTGAAATATGGTGAGAATTAACAGATAACCACTGTCAAAGGGGATGTCCTTTACCCCTTTCCCACTCCCACATGTTCTCCATGAAGTGCTCACTTTTACCCTCTTTGACAGCCTCTTTAATTCACTAACTCCAGGTGGAACAAAAAGAGAACTGAACATTTTCTGTTACAACAGTGAGTCAAAGTGGCTCACAAAAGGTCTAATGAACTCTAGAGGTAGAAATGGGAGAGCACAGAGTTAAAAAAAACAGGGAAGAAAAATGATAGAAGTGTTGGTAAGGAAAGGAAAGGGTTAGGACAGAATCAACCAGAGTTTGGTGTCAGCAAATTTAAGATTGGTGCTGCTGCCTGTGGAAGCAGAATTGTCTATGGGGTAGCTAAATAAATGGTCTCTATTTTTCTCTGTGAAGTTTGGAGCTCTACAGTATGATATATGATGGCAGAAACCCAGCAATGGCAAAGTGCTGTAATTCTGTCAAGTACCTTGTGGAAAAATTTTCTTTAATAAGCTTCACCATAAAAACAAAGAGCAGAATTCATCAACAAAATCCAAACAAAACTGTGGTCACATGGATCTAAGGCTGACTCATGTTGATACAGAGAGCACAACCAAGGCATCTGGGGCAGTGCAATTCAAATATTAAATAAAGGGTCAGAAGACCTCAGAATGAGGGAGGTAACTGCATTCAGAGGTCTGGACCTCCTCCCAGCCCAAGGGAGTATGATTTGCTGTTAGGAAGCTGATTGCTCTTCATTTTCTCCCATCTCTATGACTTTCCTCCTGAAGAAATCTCAAGAGCATCCATTGCTTATAAGTGTAATTATGACTGACCCAGTATATCAGAGAAGCAATGAGTTCTGCTCAGCCCTCAACCTTTTAGTGCCTCATTCCCTTGTACCCATGTTTCTGGACAAAATAAAAGTATAAAAATGTTGTTGGGTAAGTTTTGATGAAAGTTTTTGTTGTTGTTGTTTTTTAATTAGTTTGTTTGTCTGTTTTAAGTTTTCTTTGTTTGTTTGTTTTGTTTTTAATTTTTTACCATGGGAAATATAAATACAAATGCAATCTATGTTTTTAAATTAAAATAGATTGATCAACGTTTTCTATTAGATCCAAAAGGGAATTTGAGTATGTGCTAGATTTTTGGATTTAAAGGTAAGCAACATTTTACACACTTGCAAAAGAAGAAAACATAAAGAAATTCCAAATGTAATTGCTTAGTATATTACTTTTTTGATTATTTTAGAAAAAAATAATACAAACTCCAAAAGCTATTATTTAACACATAGGATACACTTTCTCATTGGAGATTATTTTCTAGAAACCATTCAAATTTAAAAAAAAGATAATAATAATAATGTTTTAAAAATTATTTAATTTAGTCAAGGTGCCCAGTTTGAAACCACAAAAGAAAGGTCAAGTTATTTAATAACTGACCAAGTCTTTGCAGTTCTCAAGAGTAGCATTAATTTTAGGGTAAGTAATTATTCCTTAAATTACTGGTTATTTTCTGCTTCTATATGATGTAATGTAAAAGAATCATTCTATCATAGCTATGTTTATGTGATAATCATATGGATAATCATATAGAATGACTGAACTGGTCACTCACTGGATATTTTGACACCTCCTCCCACTCATTTGCTTCCAATATTCTGGCCATCTTCTGGGTGGAAAGAAAAGTTAAATGGTCTTGGTCCTCTCCTTGGCTCCAGAATAAAAATAGACCTGAACCAGTGGCAAGTGTTCCTCTGTGTTCCTCTTCGTAAGAGCATAGAATCAGAGATGAGTGTGGGTTGGAGAGACCTTAGAGATTTCCTAGCTCTAATCCCATGTGCAAGGATGCCACCCACTAGGTCAGGTTACTCAGAGCCCATCCAGCCTGGCCTTGAGCACTGCTAGGGATGGGACATCCACATCTTCTCCAGGCAACCTGTTCCAGTGCCTCACCGCTCTCACACTAAAAATTTTCTTCCTTGATATCTAATCTAATCTAAACCTTTGTCTCCCCAGAGCCTTCTCTTCTCCAGGCCAAAAAACACCAGCTCAGTCTGTCTTAGTATGAGGGTTATTCCATTCCTCTGATCATCTTTGTGTCCTCTTCTGGACTCACAGCATCAGTCTTAATGTCCCTCTCATGCTTGGGGTTCCCAGAGCTGGATGCAGCTCTCCAGGTGGGGTCTCATAAAAGTGAAGCAGAGGGGGAGAATCACCTCCCTCGACCTGCTGGCCACACTGCTTTTGAACCACAAGCTTTCTATGATAAATTTTTTTTCTTCCACATAAAATGTGAATCAAGTTCCAAACTATAGAAAAGCTCACTTGATATTTAACACGTAGACTTAATGGATGTTCCTGGAAATGTGGACTGCAAGTCAGGAAATTTATAACCATGTTGGAAGCAAGAGATTGGAGGTTAGTTATTATGTTTCTTAGATGAGAAGGAAAAGATCATAATAAAACATTAAACTCTTTGTCATGAGATGAGGGAGCAGGTGTAACTAGGAATAGATGAACACTTGGTTCATAAGCATTAACTCCCAATCAGAGCAAGATTTAAAAGTCTAATTGTGAAACAGAGAAATAAAGCGTCCTGCACATGCTAGTTATTTTGCTGCATTAAAACAAGTAAGATATTTGCATTTGCAAGACCCAGTACAGGGAAATGCTGAAAATTTGTGGCTAGACTAAAATATTTGGAGTAACCCCTGCAGCTGGGAATCTGAAGGATGTACCTTTAGACTAAACCCACAAGCATTATGAGGTTCTAAGGATCAAATCTAAACCAGATATTGTATTTAGCAATATATTTGGAGATGACAGATTTTCATATGAGGACTTCTTGGCAGTTCAGATCATTCACAAAGATATTTAGGAACTTCAAATCAGAAAACAAAATCTGTGTGCAAATTCAAGTAAGAAAATCACTTCTTTTGATCTTCCTCGTGCAGGGAAGCCAGACACTCTTTCTGGGTCTGGCTACTAAAGATTAAGTTGCACAGTTAAATAGAAGTGCTTTCATTTTAACTTTAGTGAGGTGTCATGGTTTCCTACCAGACTACCCTCATATCCATGAAAGAGTGGAAGTTAATAGAGATCTATCCTATGTTTACTAGGCTTGGCTATAGGATGATAATTCAGCAACCACATTAATTTAGGAAAACATTTCACCAGTTTATATGCTGAAGAGGGAAAGTTAAGATTTTCACCTTAGCTACTCTCCTAGGCTGTATTCTTCTAAAACTTTCTATGTTCAGTTCAGTCAGTTTGCCTTGGGATTCCTGATTGCATTTTAAGCATTGCAGACATCATTACATTTTCCCCACTCCAAACTTTACTTCCCTGAAATGTAAGAACAGATAGGGAGATGGATTTTGTTGTGCTCTTAAGCAGATTTCAGATACCTTTCAAGGATACCAGCAGTCCAATCAAATTAGAATACTTTAAACTATAGTTTAAACTTTTAGTTTAATAAAAGGCAATTTTGCCACCACTTACCTATCAATGAATTCCATATGAAGACTTCAAGATATTCAGGGATCCTTAATATAAGTGATTTGGAGTTTTGCTTAACCCTAAAAAGGGTTGCACTGACTCTAAAAATCATAAAACCCTATTAAGTGACCTGTCCTGAGATATTGTCTGACAGGATTTGTGAAAATCACATTTAAGCTAATATTAATAAAAGAACTCATCAAATAGAAAAGAACTTATTGAAAAGGGAAGTTATAGGACTTTAATTACCATCCTGAAGCAACCAAGGAAGCATCACTTTCCTTGTGCAACATTCATTACTGTGATGATGCAGGTAAATCAGAATGAATTAAGAATGGGGTGATTAAAACTTGCCCCCTATATTTCAAAGTATTATTGACTCAGAGGTGGAATTCTTGGCTCCATTTTGGCAGTTTATGTAGGCTGACACATCACATCCATTATTTTAACACAGTTTTTGTGTGTGTGAATTATAACTACTCTGACTGACTGGCTGCTCTGTAATGTAATGGATGTAGACAAAGGCTGCCTAAGGTAGAATACTTTATTAGGTCAATTAATATACCAGCAGCATCTTGTTCCTGGGTTAATCATTGGACTGAACCTTTACTTTGCATTTAAATGTGGTCCTGGCCATAAAAATTACTCAAGAAAATGACGTTTTAGTTATCTGTGTTTATTCTCTTCCCATGACTTGCACATTACATTTGCTCAGTTTGTAAGTCATAACTTGATTTTCCAAGTGTCAAAACATCATGCTCAACTTGACATAAAAAAAAAATAATAATCTAGCTGTGATGTCTCTCAACCTACACATCACTAACTGCAGTCATAATTCTGAAACTGCAATTAAACTGGTAATGTGGCTTTGGGGTTATTGGGAAGGGGAGTGTTTGCTTTGGGTTCTTTTGTGGATGATGCACAAGGCAGAAGAACATCTATCTTGCCTCCCCACAGGAATTACTAATTGTATTAGTTTGTATTGTCAGTAACTACCCCATAATTCATATGAGAAAAGGTTCTTTCTGGTTTTTGGAACCATCAATTCACAGCTTTCCTGAAAGGATATAGAAGAAAAGTCAGACAGACCTTTCCCTTGTCTGAAGGGAAGGGGAAGGAGCCATTGAAGCTAAATGATAATGTTTGTGAAAGAGCAAATGCCAATGACCTGGACATAGATAAATTTAGAAAAGGAATTTCACCCTAGGATCACCTGACACCAGGAGCTGTAGCAGGAGGGGAAGCCTTCTAAAAAGTGCTCTCAACAGCTATCCAAATAATTTTCTGATGCTGTACCTTAAGGCTGAGCTTAACCCAGAAGGGTTGAATTTGTGAAAAGGTGCCCTAGGAAGTGGGCTCATATGGGCAGGTTCTCAGAAAAATTATTATCTTTCTCTGGAATTATTTGTAATTCTGCTGAAGCAGTGCATGCTGTTAGATTATATACACTCCTAAGCAGTGGAATATGCATCAGTAAACATCAGATAGAAATTAATAACCTTAGAAATTTCACTAGTTGTTAGGTCTTCTTTTGGTTTGATGGTAGTTTGTTGTTTGTTTCTTTTTTCTTCAATGAACTTGTGGAGAGAACAGAGGACATTTAAGACTCGCAGCGAGTCTCATTAAAAAAAGTCAAAATTCAAAATAACCAGAGTTAATGCAGTTACTTTGCATTCTGAAAGTGTTAGGGAAAGCATTGTAGATATCTCTGCATTTTATATCTATTGGTAAATTATGACTTTTTAATGGCAATCATTTGTACCAAAACTACATGTATCAGCCCAAAGAGCTGCTTACTGAAAGAAATGAGCAGATTTTCACTTAATACCTCAGACTGATACATTAATTTTCCCAGTTTTATTCCAGAGATCAAAATGAAACAGAATATATTTAAGTTTGTAACAAATGTTTTGGAAATACGCTCTTAAATGTGTAAAGCTTACTCTAGCACAGCAGCATTTCCTCCAGGAAGGCAAGTATTGTTATCTGGAAGCTTCAGTATTTATCTCCTGTTCAAATATTACACAAGATTTATAATCCCTGTGTTTTATATCAGACTGCTAATCAGGAAGCTTAAATCAATACCTCAGACTGTTAAGTACCTTTAGAGAACAGTTTTATAGCGATAAAGGTTGCACAGGAGAACAGCCTGATTCTGCAGTTTCACTTGACCACCAAAACACCTTGGAAACTGTGACCCAGGAACAGCAAACTAAATATTGTGGCCTTCAAGAACAGCTTCGTTGCAAAGTCCTTTAGAGAAGAATGAAGAAATCACAGCTTGTGGGCTGTGAATAGAGGCAACATTACCTCGTAAAAAATATAAGCTTGTTATTTTTCCCTCTCATTTGTCATTAGGTTTTGCAAAAATATGGACTGATGCAAGACCCACCAGAGAGTTTTGAAAAATCCATTTCTAGGACAAGAAATAAGTTTCCAGTTCTCCATTACAAGAAGGTCTAAGGGATTTTAACAATGCCAAAAATATCAGACAACACTTTTGCTGGTCTTCAGCAGAAAAGAAAATGTAAAAGAAAACATACATCTAAACTATTTTTTGCATAGCTTCGCTGTATTCCTCAGAAAACAGTCATATCCATTTTGAGATTTTCCCACCTCATTTCCACAGGAATTACCCTTTTTAATCCAGATATTTCCCTACTTTGTCTAAAATCTTGTACTGGATAATGATTTATTTTGGGAGGGGGAAGATCTCATCAAATACATGGCAGTTATGAAATTCCAGCTCCAGCAGAGAAAAGTAATTTTCTGACCCACTCAGTCCACCAGGTTAGCCTCCTTTCCTACTCACACTGAAGTAACTTATCTTGCTTACCTTGCTGTTTATTTCACCATGATCAAATCTGGCAAAACTCAGGGTGAGGAGGTTTTAGCAAGTCTCTATTGTAAATTCACGCATCCCAATTTTCTTCAGGTTTTCCATGGAACAAAATGAGTGATCAGGGCAGAATTATACCTGTAGCCTATTAATGACTGCTAACATATCTTCCTCAAAAAATTGTTTTGCACAAGGTACGTGCTTAATTCAGACCTGCTTCAAAAGGACAAGATTCAAAAAACACCCCAGACCAACATGGACTTTAAGAAGTATTCATTCTTATATGAGGAAAGGATGTTTATGTCTTCATTAATTCATTCTGGCATTTCCGAAAGAAAGAAAGAAAGAAAGAAAGAAAGAAAGAAAGAAAGAAAGAAAGAAAGAAAGAAAAACATTCTTAAAACTACAATCTCTACAGAAGTCTTCTTTATCCCCTTGGCAGAATCCATCTAAAGTGCTTAGTTTTTCACTTTTGTAACCAAGAAGAAACTAGGGCAAATACTGAAGCTGGTGTTGAATTCAACTCTGCCGGCTAGAACATATAGCCCAGGTTTGCCAGAGGGAAAAACAGCAGTACTCTCAATTTTATTTGCAGTCAAAGAGACTGTAGAAGAACTAACAGGACAATGAGGGCAAAAATCTCAAGGAAATTGCTTAAAATTAAACATGACTTCTAAGTTATTGAAAAATAATTTCCTTTCAAATAATTCTTAATTTTTGTCAATATGTAGTGTGGTAGCATTAAGAAATACCCCTAAGATAACCCCGATTATAGGTATGGCATATATGTATAGTAAAAATAATTATTGCTCCAAATAACTAGCAGCCTAAACAGAAAACATAGTGAAAGGCAATATTATTACTATTAGATAGTCAAAAACTGAGGCACACAATTCAAGACAAGCTTCGCTGCTACCACTTCAGGCCCTGGAAGGAGTGATTACAGAATGGCAACCACAATACCTCAAATTCAAATACTGGTGGCGCCTTTATCTCTCTTCCTTTACTGCAGACAAACCTTAGTGTACATGACATGTCAAAACCCACAAATTCTACTTTGTAGGATATCTCAGGTATTTGTTCATCATCGCAATTGTGAGGCAAGACAAAAATCTTTGGATGCTTTTCCTGTTATGGAGAAGTGTCCAGCCTGATGTGATGTGTATTTATATTTCTTTAAGCATAGTTTAATTTATCAAATTTTAACCTGTTAAAACATTCTGAACTTCTTGAAACAGCCCCCTAAGAAATTTCTTTTTTTTTTACCATGAATAGGTCTACAATGCCAAGAAAAGTACTTTAACATAGAAATGCTAGGGAAAAAAAGACAACTTAATCACATATCAATTAATATTACAACTTTTTTTTAAAAAAAACCAGAATTTGCTGAAGAATTGACATTAAGTATGCTACAAAGTGAAGCCTCTCTGTAATTAGTGACTAAAAGATTTCAGAAGCAACATCTACCTCCAAGTAAAACATTTTTCACCTGTCTCATTACGTGTGGAAGAATTTAAGATGGATGAAAAAGTAGTTTTTCACTTTTGTCTTATTTTTCAAGCTGTAATTGTTGCCATGTGTTAACTAGACAGTTATTGCACAGTGATCCTCCACTCCTCTTCTAGGTAGGGCTTTTAAGAAAGAATATTTCTGTGTAGCAATGTCTCTGTATAACAGGCCATTCTGATGCACCAGCCAAACTGGTTGCGAGTAATATTATCAAACCACCTCCAGTTTTGTTGTTAGAGCACTCAGGAATTCATTAAGGTTACTGAGAAAAGAACAGGATCAAAAATAAGAATAGATCCTGAGAAAATGTCTGAAAAAAAAAAGAACAAAAACCCTAGACAGAGGAAGCACAATGTGAGGATGGACACTTGACCAATTGCATGTCCTGAAGGATGTTTGCCTGCCTCACAAAGAAGCAGCTCAGCCAACCCAGAGATGTGTGCCCACGTGGACAGTAGACTTAGAATCTTTATCTGGCATATAATGTAAATGATAAACAGCTTCTGTTGGAATCATATTGATTTGGTTATTCAGTAGCTCATTTCCTCCCTGCATTTCTGTACTGGCATAGCAAATTTTCTAATTTTTTTTCAAGCTATTACTGGTAGTACTTGAGTATTCAGTTAAGGACTCTGCAAAATTAGAGCAAAATTTCCTACTCCCATGGGGCTTAAAGCAGTATTCAAGAGACAATGGAGAGACCTGAATGACCCACTTCTTGGGTCTTAAAAAGGCACCACTTTTTTGTAGAAAGAGGGTAGTCCTGTCTGGAGCATGGCTGTGGCTCAGCACACTGAGCCACCATTGGCAGCTTTATTTCAATATGAAATAATTGAAATTGTTGAAAGACAAAGCACTGGGAATCAGCCTGAGTACCCTTTACAAATGTGGAGATGCAGTGAATGCTTTTCACAGCAGAGAATTGGGAGCCAGGCGTCTGTCACAGCAGTGAAGACAGACAGTGTCACAGCATAAAAAATACTGTCTACAGCTGCATTCTGCATGCACATCCTCAGGGCAAACACAGTTTCAAAGCCAGAGAAAAGTAACCTGCAGTAGTTGAGGCCCCAAACAAAGGATGCCTGAATCACAAATTTTAGTTGCTTACATGGACAGGAAAGGCATTGTCTTAATAATGACAACTTATCAGACATTGCTGTTCCCTAAATGTGTGAATCCAAGGATTAAGCTGTGATGAAGATGATGTCTGATATTAGGCTGAGCAGTGGGAACAATAAAAGTGGTGATGTTGATGAAGGTTTGGTGACAAAAAATAGGATTTTTATTTTTGCCATTGAGATTGCTAGTGAACAGCTACGGAGACAAGTTGAAATTTTTCCTTAGACCAAAATCTGGTCTGGAAGAGAAGGCAAGGTACAGGAATCACCAGTGCAGAGGGAAGAGGTGAAATTTCACTCACAGATGAGAGTATGCAGGGAAATAAGACAGAAGAAGAAGAGAAGGGGATTGAGGACAGGAATGCTCAGGAGCCCACACAATTCCTCTGGAGGAGAGGAAGATACCCAGCAGAATACACAGCAACAATAACTTGCCACAAGAAAAATCAAGAACATAAAGATGAAGATGAAGTACATGTCCTGGGCTGGGCATGATCTAGTCACTGGAAAACATTTTTGCCTGCACAAGTTAGGATGTCATCTCAGGTTGGATGAACTATTGGTAACTGTGGAGAAGAGGTGTGAAAAATGAAACTCATTTGCTGTCTTTCACCCAGTGTCTTGGTGGTTCCAGAAATCGAATACGATGAGTGCAGTAGGGACTTTTACTTGCATCTGTAATAGATGATAAGCCTAATAAACATAACTATATCACATTATAGAAATTTTATTCCCACTACGGTAACTATCAAAATGCTGACTTTCATAATATGCTTGCCACCCATGATAATTTTCTTGGGCCATTAATCAAGAATAGTTCCCTGAACTCACTGGGGACACACCACTATATCTAAAGCTGTTAGAAATAAAGTCAAAATTTCTCTGGCTGTGTATGATTTGTTAACTTAGGATTTTTTTATTTCCATTTAAGCCACTAGCAAAACTTTAATCAGCATCCATGAAAAGGTAATCAGTCTTCTTTCAATAGAACTTGCGTCAGAGCATTGCGTGACATCATTCCCTGGTGTTACAGGCCTGAAGAAATCATTGCAGAGAGTGCATTAAGGTCTGTCTGTATGAAGTGACTGTCACAGACAGTGCCCCGTAGGATCAGGCCATGTGGTGTCTATCAATCTACAACCTGAAGATAATCCTCTCTGTGCCTCCCACACTCTCTGCCTCATACCAATTTTGTGGGAGAGTAATTTCAATGAGACACTGTCATCCCTCTGTTTGCTAAATTCCCTTTGTGACTGCTCCTCGTGAACAGGCAGCAGAAATTCATAATAACTGAATTTCTGACTGTGGCAGAAATTCAGTTTGTAAAAAAGCCAGAGATGATGTAACATCAATTAGTCTGTACAGGTGGCTGAAAGAGAATACGAGGTTTCATGACACATTTTGAACTACTAGATGTAATTTACATTTGAAACTGTATGAAACAGAGCCATTTTAGGGGGCTGGCAATTTGTGTCCAAAATACAAGCATCTGCATTTCCTTCTTTTGAAATGCTGAATTGGAAATATCCCTGTGGATATCCAGATGTTCCTTTTTGCTAAAATCAGGTCAGCAAAGAAAAAAAACAAGTCCATAATATTTCTAATAAACATTACAAAACCTTATACACAAACAATAAAAATTTTTAGAAAGCAACAATACCAAGGTTTTTTTTCTAAATATTCTTCTTTTTTTTTCTGTAAAGAACATTTTTGGAGCAAGAATAATTAGTGAAAATTTTCAAGTAGTTCTAATGTTCTAAATTTATTTTCAGATGTGATATTTATCTTTTGAGCTATAGAAGATAAAGTTTTTCATCTAGCTTGAAAGTGCTGTCAGTCAAGAATTGTTCTACTGGACTGAATGGGAAATCCCTAGTATAAACCACCCTCAAATAAAACCAGAATTTAGTTTCCCTTAACTTGATTTGTTAACTAAGGTTCGATCATTTTTAGACTCAGGCCACTAGTAAAATTTTCCTCGGAACTCAGGGGAAGACAATCAAACATTTGTATAAAGGTCTTTCAGTTCATCTCTATGAACTCCTTTTCTTGTCTTGCTCACAATCTGCCTGTAGTAAACTGCCCAGAGAGTTTACATATGATTGTATTGTTATTTAGGGAATAATAAATAACCTTAATCTACAGAGACAGGGAGAGAGCAAGCTTTTGTGTGCATGCACACTCATGGCTGAGTAGCATTTTTGCCACTGGACTGCACAAAGGAAACGGGATTAGTAGCTCAATGATTGTACATTGTGAAAACTGTAACACATTGGACAGTTTTCTTGCACAGGACTGAGGTCTGGATTTCCCTTTTCCCTCTTTGAATGAGGGAATATGGTGAGGATGTGATTCTTAGCCCCTGATTCCTGGTGAGCATCATTATGAGATCTTGAATATTTGCTTTAGGTAGTGAAGGGAAGAGGGAAGCTGGGCTCACCAGGTTGTACCCTCTGGTCCCCAGCATTTGGCTGGACACCACACACCTGGCAGTATGTGGATTGCTCCAGAATAGCTTCTTATGGACCTTGTCACACTCCCCAGAATCACCAGATTTTTTTAGACTTTCAGGTATACAACTCCTGCATGAAAAATTGGTGATATTTATCCCATCAATTCCACTGCTGAGGAAGGATTTTTCTGTGTCATCTGCTTCTGAGTATTTCCCCCATCTGATTTTGAATCAGTCAAAACAGAAGCACATGCTCCCCATGAAAACAATTTTTCCTGCACAAATGAACATTGATATTAGGGATTTTTTTCATATTTTCCTCTATTTTTAGAATTATTATTTCTATGTTTGTTCACCTTGCACACTCCTTTGTGAACTGCCTGCTTGTTATTGTAATGTTACAAATAGCACGAAGACTGAAGATCGTGAATTATGAGAAACACATTTGGATTATTCATTTGTTGCCAAAATTGCCCCAAGGATTTCTATTTTATCCCTGCAGTCCCTTGATGGTAATGTTTCCTTCACTTTAACATCCTGGTATTATATATGTTTTTCATCTGCTTCAGAATTAGACAGAGCAGAAGTGATACCTTTGCCAATTCATCTTCACTTACATTTTCTTCATTCAGCCTGTCAGAGACTACTGCAGAAGGGAGACAAAGCTGGAACATGACAAATAGGTGTTGTGATTGTTTTCAACATGCCACAAAAAGTAGGACAAAATATCTTAATGTTTTCCCCTTTTCCCTCATCCTTCATTCAGCAGAGATTTGCTGTCATTTATAAAGGTCACTGGCCTATGAAGCAACTAAAAAGCCAAAAAACTTTTTTCTTCCTTTCTGAGTATGTATTCAAGCTGCAGCTATAGCATAAACCCTTTATTAAATGCTGGGTGTCTGCAGCAACAGCTAGTCACAATCTGTTAAATAAAGGATTTTAGGGCATGCCTCATTTTATTTATGCCTGTCCAAAAACACCTGTTCTAAATCCAGATAAAATGATACTTTGGTGTAGGCATTTTGAAACTGATGACAGCTCTGACAGCTTCTATTGCAACAATCACGGAATATTTTCAAATGGGGTCATTCAATGCTGTACACAAGGCCAAGAAAAAAAATCAATAAATTACTATGTCCCATGGTGTACCTCTTGTATATGCATTTTGCAAATGTGGCTGATCAGCACACTCTTCCCCTCCGCAAAAAAATCCCTGTTTCTTCATAGAGCTCTTGGAAGCTTATGACTCTGTCCTAAAAGGTAAAATATTTTCAGTTGGGAAGGCTTTGATAGTTACTTACAGTAGGTGTTTTTACCTGACTTAGACCTCCATAACAGTCCATAGGTCAGAGTCTTTAAGGAGGACAGTCTCATTGTACATTGCTTTTCCTCTCCATCAAAATTCCTGATGGAAAAAGAATCAAGGCTCCACAGAATACAGAAGCATGAAACAACCAAAATACAGTTGCCATGATGTATTAGAAAAGTTTTTTCCCATTGAAATATTTCAACTTCCAACTAAAGTATTTTAGCTTTGAAATTTCTGCATGTTTCCTTCCTTATGAAAAATGACGAAGAAAATGAAAATGAAAAAAAAAAATAATGTTTGGACTTGCACTTGCCAATGGCTGATAATCTTGCCACTGTACTATCAATATACCAGGGAAGTACATTTTAACTTTAGGTGCTTAACTTTAAGTGGCTAAGTTGTCCTATTTAACTCAGTTGAGACTGTTCAAGTGCTTCAAGGTAAACATCCATTACTGAGAACAGAGTGCACAGTACTTTGTGTCCAATTGAGAGAATGAAAAGACCGAGTATTTGTAGACTTTTTTCAAAATGTACTTTTCTGTTAATTTTAATTTCTAGTCTCTAAGTTTAAAAAATGTATTAAGGTCTGAATTGATCCTGCTAATTTACTTTTTTTGGTGGGAAAAGGCATATTCAGGTGATGAGGCAATGAATCATTTCACAGACTTGTGAGGCAGGAATTCAGGAGAATACATCTATGGGAAAGGAGGATCCAGGAAAAAGAACAAGTAGACTCCCTGAAAAAAGGAGGCCCACACATGATGCCTGCATGCCCCAAATATGAGTGTAAGGTGTTTGTCTTAGTAGTTTCTCATGAAAGCTGCTCCTAGTTTTTGGCAGATTCAGGGTGCTGTGAGAAATTTGAGTCCTTATGTTGCTTTGAGGAAAGTCTACAGGCTTAGAACTCAAGGTATGACTCTCTGATGATAAGGCAAAGCTTGTTAAATATTAACAGTATTTCCTGTTCTCCTCACCTCTCCTCCCCCACCAAAACATGACCCTTACCTGGTAGCTCAGATTTTCTTACTAAAAATCTTTGACAGCTTTCTCTTCAGAAACGCTACTGCCTTCATTATCTTTGTTCCACAGAGGCAGAAGACCATCTTTTTTTTTTTTTTTTTTTTTTTTTTTTGACAGATAAGTGGATCCAACTCACAGGCAGACACAGCAGCAGCTAGTTACACCAAAGATTAACACAGGATTTTGGTGACTGAGTGTAGCATGTGCCAACAGGAGAAGACTCCATGTTAGGAAGAGAGGCATGCTGTACATCCCATGCTACAGATGCTGTAAGACTAGTTCACAAGGCCTCACCTGCAAGGAAGAAAGCTGATCTTGAGTCTTCTCAGTCCATCTGAATCATCTTCAACCAAAGGCTCAGAGAAAAATGTCTTCATCCATTATGAGCATTTATACACATGCTCAACTAGAGGGTTAAATTCTGCTCAGACAACTCTGCAGGAGTGGTGAAATGAACTCCTGTTTTATGAAACACTTTTTATAGCCCTCCTATGAAGTAGGATAGTCTATGGTACTGAAATGGATTCCCCTCACCTCATTTTTATTGCAGTAAATTCTAACAGTTTTTGAGACAGCAAGATCAAGTCTACCTCAATATCTCAGATGATCTCCAAATTTCTAGTGGTTTAGGACTTTAGCATTATGAAGATAAACTGACATATTTCCAACAGAGACACCTTGGTTCAAACTTTAACAAGATATTTTGAAGAGTAAAATATCTTGGTGAACTTTAAAACAACACTACCACAGGCAGAGCAGGCTATGCTAGCTGTGTTTAATATCCTCACACCTCACCTGAATTTATCTACAAGAGACTGGCAGAAAAACATGAGTCTGAATGCATCATCACTCATGACAATACAGGCAAAGGTACAGCATAGGACAATTTAAGGCAATTTAAACCAGTGATGCTTGAGATTATCTGAGGATCTTAACCTGCCCAGCTCTGTGGGCAAGTGGGATATAAAATTTTCAGTTTAATTG
Organism: Zosterops lateralis; assembly: GCF_965231275.1. Classification (NCBI taxonomy): domain Eukaryota; kingdom Metazoa; phylum Chordata; class Aves; order Passeriformes; family Zosteropidae; genus Zosterops; species Zosterops lateralis. The sequence continues at coordinate 52,427,399 of NC_139762.1, read as the reverse complement.
GAAGGGTCTTATTTTTTTCTGGTCTCTTTCTTCAAGTACTGAGAGAATGGAGGATGCACCTTCTGATAGCAGTAGGTATAAAGCCAGTACAGGATGGTTGCTGTGTCGTCCCTGCTGAATTTGCATTAAAACAACATTCCAGAAATCAACTTATTTTACTGTTCTTCCAGTCATTAACACCACTTGTAGTGTAAAAGGCAAGAACAGAAACAAGGTGCAGTCCTTGACTTCCACATTTCAGTTCAGAAGAGCAGTGTGTCAGCACCATGAGAAAAGTATTATTGAAATGACATTGGTTAAAAATTCAGAAAAAGTTATTTTAGGGAAAACCATTATTTGTTACTTTGTTTTAAGCATGTTCTCTCCCTTCAGCTGACATCAGAATGTAAATTCACACTGGGGTAGTGTAGATCCACTACATATCATAACCCTTAAATATATAAAGAGACAAAAATCACATAGGGATCACTGGGGTCTCACTGATGGATTTTTTTCTTCATTGGTCCTTGTAATAGTTTGAGAAAAAAAATTGAGCTAATTGAATGGTTCACGGGGCAGTTATTTGATGGAAGTACATTTCTACTTTGCAGACAGGCAGCTTGAGTTTACGTCTCATGTAGGTGCCTCTCATTGGGTTATTTAGTAATATGTAGGTGCTAAAACTGCCTTGCAAACTGCACTCAGAGTGGTTCAGGCCCAGACCCTCAAAAGTCTGACAGATTGAGAAGTCTCTATAGGCATGAAACGAAGCTTGTGCCAAGCTCAAATCCATGGATCTAACTGCAGTGTAAGTTGGAGCTGCATTACCTTGGATCCTGCATGACTCAGTGCATAGCTTTTAAGAACTAATAACAAAAGAAAGAAATTGAACTTTTTTCTTTCAGAGCAGGACTCTGAAAGTCCTCTACAGGACTACCTTCCTCTAATACACCTTCTTTCCTGCAGTTGCCATCATAAGAAACAAATACAATGGAAAAAGTGAAAGAATGAGATTAGCCCTCCACAACTTTATTATTTCTTCGTGATTTTTTTAATAGAGTACGGTTTTTAGTAAACTTTTTGTCAAGCCTTTTCCAGTGAAAAATAGTCAGCACACAAGTTAGTTTTAGCTGCAATGACTCTAGTTTCCTTGAAGTATCATAATTCTTGCTATAAATATTTTTCCTTTTGAAAGGAAAGTGTAATTATTTTGCTAATATGCATGAAAATAGCATTTGAAAAACATAACAATATGGTACTCTTTGACTTGGAATTTACTCCCCAGCTGTTAATAACCTGCCTATGTCTCTAGTGGAATTGTGAGTGTGTTATTCCTATGCTTACAACAAATTGCAACTGTTTCTGAAACTAGGAGCTGGGCCAAAGGGAAAAAGGAAGCCCAAAACACATAAACAAACCCCTTAAAGTCCATATTGTGTATTTAAATTAGTTCCCTAGAGCAGAAAGTAATAAAAAAATCACGTGTACGTCTCGTTGCATTGTTCCAAGCACTATTTAATTTTTGGAGAAAACAAAAGTTTATGACAGTTTTTTTGAAATTACATTTGGAATGACATATATCCTCTATTGTCAAATAAATATTACCAATGATTCATAATATTAGATTTCCACCAACTTTTTTCCAAACCATATGCATATGATGGACCAAAAGTATCTTATTTTGAAAGACAGTTACAAAGTGACATTGTCCCAGATTTTCAGTGCATCATAATTTGTGAAAAACAGAGCAACTGATTACTACATGAATAATATCTAATGCCTCAGCAATTTTGACATCCAGTTTGATATATTTATGTTTTGGGTGTAATTTTCCAATGTTGGTGACTAAAGAGTGAAGGTTTGATTTTCAAGGGAGGTATATACCAGTCAAAATGTGATTTAAACCTACTAATGCCTACTTTTTTGAACTTCCAAGCAAAATAGAAATTAAAGTTCTTGAAATATTTTCTCATTATTAGATTTTACTTTAGGCAAGCAAAAAAAATATTGCTTACTGACAAGGTTATGTAATTGAATCCATCACGTAGTGTCTCTCAAAACACCTCTATTGGTCAATTTTTCACAAGAAAATTGACTTTGCTGAACATCCTGAACATTAGCAAACTTAAATGTCTCAAAGAAAAGTGTGAGAAGAAGAATCAGGATATCATCAGTACTTGCTGGCCTTATGTTCTTTTCTTTTATTTCTGTGAACAGAGGCATTTCACTGGTGTGATCAGTGGTATCTACACTTATAAAGACACGTAGGTACATGAACGTCTTTAGTGGAACTTGAACTTTTGCTCCAAACTTACATCAAACTCCTGTGTATTGATCTTATGGCATGAGCTGTCTCCCTAGTACAGGAAAGCCCCATAATCTGTCTGCAAAAACACAGATTTATCTCTTAAATAATTAGTTTTGCTTCCCCCTAACTGACTTTGATTTTTTCCTATACTTTCCTGAAATGACACATCCGGAGCACTAATGAAGCACACACCTATATTGAGCTAGACAATTTTTCTGTTTCTGAAAACACATGACATGCTTCAAGTTCCCTGATGGTTGATATATTGGTCAAATAAATCTTCCAGATGGGTGATAATTCAGTGCACTCCATAATGTTCTTTTACATGTCATATTATTTACCCACAGTTATCAGCAATTGCAATGATTGCTGGAAAAAAAGAAGATGCTGTTGTGTAGGCGGTTCTTGAATCATCAGCATGATTCCTAACTGGGAGACAGTAGAACTCCTGTTTGGAGGTGCTAAGAGAAGATGAAGAGGCAACCTGTTTGAAGTAGTCCAGATCTCTGGATTAATTAAATCCCATGCACAGATCCAGGACATAGAATATGCACAAACCATGACCCGATAAAACATTATTTTGACAATTGAAGTAGATCTCAAGTGATGCCTAGTTTGCATTGACTGTTTGTAGAGCAGTGGAGAAAGTCAGGTGTGATATTTACCTGTGGGCCAAGCCAAGGGCTGAGCTGTGCACTCACAGAAACCGTGTAAAGGAACTCTGACCCTATTGTATTCCTGCATTTTAAATTTGGAGACAGAGAGGAAGTATAAAAACTTGGTTTCATGTCACAGGGAATAAAACTCCTGCACCTCACCATTGCTTTGGGAAGGTATTGTCTGTATGCTCCCCCGTTTCTCACTATGAATTGGACGATATATATGCACTACTCTTGAGTTTAACCCTCCCAAAAAAGGGACAGGGTGTGAACTTATCTGTCCTTACTGGGGAGAGTGTAAGAAATGTATGAAAGCAATGCAAATTCACTGCATTTTTTCAAAGCATCTACTTTTTGTGGTTCATTGGTGCAAGAGAATTTAAAAACTGAGTAAAATATTAGAATTGTAAGATGCAACTAAAAATACGTCAAGCAGCAGGAATGAAATTTCTTCTTAGTAGGAGTAGGAGATATCAATAGAGTCAGAATTTAAGGTTTATAACAATAATGTATTTAATTTTCCAAGTATATATTTTCTACATTGTGACATATTTTTGTAATTAATTTTTACATATTTTCACGGAGTCAAAGAATAGTTGAAGTTAGACATGATCTTTGGAGGATATCTAGTCCAATTCTTCCCTTGCTCAAAGCTCAGGACTTTGTCTAGTTGGGTTTTGAATATCTCCAAGGATAAAGATGCTACCACAAACTCTCTGACAAGCCTAAGCCAGCATCTGAATTATGTTTGCGAATCTTAGCCTGAAAATTAAAATTACTCTTCTATTTCTAATGTCTCGTCTGAGCAAAATGAGATAAAAATAATTAGCAACTATGTAACTATATTTTAACAACTCTTCTGTTTTAGAATAATGATGTTTGTAGCCAGAGAAAAACAATCCATTTTGTTGGCATCCATAGTGTATGCAATGAAGTTCTGCTCTTACACTGTAGATTTGGTGCCAACCCTTGCTTGAAGATTCTGACCTTGCTGGCAGAACCCCCAGAATCTTTCCACTGATTTCAGTGGGCTTTATACTAAAACAGATCTCAGATCTTTTAAGCAGGCATGAATTTGTCTTGCTTATATTTAACTGCTATTATGCAATTATGAGAAAACAGTTTTAATATTTAAATTAGTCAAATGCTTAATCATGAAAGTACTGAAAAAAGAATGCTCAGCTTCATTGCACTTCAATGGCTTGCAAATTGGCAAGTAGTTGTAAATTAACTCCTGGATTTCCTTAGGTTAATCAAATCAGATTTAATGATGTCTTTGAAATCAGCAGATTAAAGGTATAAAAGTGTGCATCATAGCATGGGGTAGAATCATAGTGATAGTTGTTAATTTCTATTTTTTTTCCCTTCTGTTCTCTATTCTTTTCCCATAGAAATCCAAAAAGAACTGAAGTGCAATACTTCTGGGAAACATGTCTTCAAGTGATGCTAAAGCTCTAATTTCCAAAAAGAAGTCCATGCTAAGGTCTTTACTTGTTTTCTTTGACTTTTTATTGCAAAAGACTTTCACATTCCTCTATAAGTCCCATCTTGCAGCCTTCCCATCACCAATCCTATTGCCTTGCCTTGCATACAAGACATGGAAAAGGACATATCTCTTTCTTTTCTTACAAAATTTTCCATTCAGGAGATCACATAAAAAATCAGCAGACACATTTGTTAAAAATCAGTATTTAATCTTGCAAAAAAAAATTTTAAAAATTATGTTTTTTAGAAATCTCTTTGAAAGCCATCGACAGGTAGATAGATAATGTGATTCAAGTAAAGGGATTGATAAATATCTTGCCTACAGTTGGAAGACAACAATATTTTAAGGAATAACACCTAAAAATCATATGTGTATTTTCTATTTTTTATCAAAGTGAACGTGGAAGCGTGTAAGGAAATTGGAAAACCCAATGCAGATCTAAGGCATAAATTCAAATCTTTCTATGGATGTCATATGCAGCTGACTCAGCCTCAAGTACCTGCTAAGAAAGGCTTGGGAGCCAATGACATGTGGATGGAATGCCTGCCACTTCCTCCCCCTACATGGTCTCTGCTACATAAATCACTTTCTTATTAATCTGTTAACCAAGACAGCAAACCATCTCAAGAAATGGCAAATTGCCATTTTTATTTGTGGGCAAAATTCTTACCTATTGATTTATCAACTGACAATTTCTTATGTTGTGGTACTTCCTAATAAAAATTAAAATTCAGGAAAATGCTTCCATGCAAATTTACCTCCATTTAATCATCATTATTATCCACCAAAAGAAAACTTTATCATTGTCTCAAGTCCAGATCTTCATGGAAACATATAAATGTCAAGAAATTCTTTTTTTTCTTTCTACCTTCAGACATCATAGGTGTTTGATCTGATTCTGTGAGAAGACATTTCCTAATCTTGTCTCTAAATTTCTGCAATATTTCATTCATACATATAGGCTAATTTTGTTACGAGCAGGAAGCAATCATTTTTCTGAGGGAGGAAAGAAAAGCTTTTGTGGCAAAAGAAAATGGGCCTAACTCTTTGCAGATAATAGCAGTTTTCACTTGGAAGAAAAAAGGCAAAAACTGTGTTACGATGATGTCTGACTGCTTCCCTCTCAAAAATCTGAACTAATGTCTGCCAGTTCTCCATGGTGTGTTAAAAGGCTCTGTAAAGACAACTGAAGCTGTGAAGAGTCCAGGCAGGCAGGCAGCTCTCCAGTTAGTGTAAATTTAGTTTCCCAGCACTCCAGATTCCATTTCTGTGTTGTTAGATACCACATTCTTTCCAGCATATGCTCCCTGGCCTAAATGTTCCACAGAGAAATGGGGACAGTACATACATCTCTGAAGAGTAAAAACTGAAATTTAGCCCTTTTATAAACTGTGAATAGGCTGTATATTCCACTCTCATTCATACAGAGTACAGAGTGTAGGCAAATTTTGGTCCTTAACATACTCTGGAGAAAACCCATCAAAGTTATTATTAAATAATGAGTTGATCTGCTGCGCACAAAAGTTACAAGGTAATATATAGGCTGGGGCCTGAACAGATGGAGAGCAGCCCTGGGGAGAAGAATTTGCTGGTGGATGAGAGGCTGGACATGACCCAGCCATGTGCACTCACAGCCCAGAGAGACAAAGGTGTCCTGGGCTGCCTCCAAAGCAGCGTGGCCAGCAGGGCAAGGGAGGGGATTCTGTCCCTCTGCTCCTCTCTGGTGAGACCCCTCCTGCAGTGCTGCATCCAGCTCTGGGGCCACCAGCACAGGAGGCACAAGGACCTGTTGGAGCCAGTCCAGAAGAGGCCACCAAGTTGGCCAGAGGGATGGAGAACATCTCCTATGAGGAAAGGCTGAGAGAATTGGGATTATGCAGCCTGGAAAAGGGATGATTTAAGGGTGACCTAATTTCTGCCTTCCAGTACCTGAAGGGAACCTGTAAAAAAGACAGAGAGAGAGACATTTTAGAAGGACACGTAGTAATAGAATAAGGAGCAATGAGTCATAACTAAAAGAAAATGAGTTTAGTTTAGATTAGATAGCAGGAAAAAAATCTTTAATATGAGGGTGATGAGACTATGAAGCAGGCTGCCCAGAGAAGTTGTGGGTGCCTCAGTCCTGGAAATGTTCAAGGCCAGGCTGAATGGAACTCTAAGCAATCTGATTTGATGAAAGGTAGCTGTGGCCATGGGAAGGAGCTTGGAAATAGATGATCTTTAAGGTTCCTTCCAATCCAAACCTCTCTGATTCTCTGATGTGATCCCAGCTTTGGATAGACTGGCTAAACAGTAACATTCAGGGTCTCAATATTCAGTACCTGGGATTATGAGATAATCACCTGTATATATGTGATATGTCTGCATATATTATGTGGTTGCCTGTACCTGGAAATTATCAAGACCTTAAGGCCTTATTTCACACCCTCTTTGCACCAGTGACAAAGCAGTAGAGATCCAGTCTCACTCCTCCAGCTGTCCTGAGTATATTTGGAAAAACAAGGGGGGGGGCATAAAGCTTACAGCGATTGTCCTCTGCTGGGATTTAGCCATATGTACAAGAGCAAATAAAATGAGCAAATAAAATGATCCCCTTTAAATGTAGAAATTCACAAAAGGAAAAAAATCCCCTCAACATTACCCTTCAACACTGCTCTCATTGTTATTCATAGCCACGAGCAAGAGTTTGTTTGGCTCTCCCTAGGTAGTCTTTTATGTGCTTGGTCCTAGCTCAGAAGGATGAGCACTCCAGTTCTCAGTAGCCCTTCATGTATTGCAGTCCTGTGGCTGCTCAGACATGACACACCTCTGATCAAAATTTGGCTGCACAGGTGCTTTCTCTGCAGCAGCATGAGATGAATTTAACACTGACTAAAAGGGTATTTTCAGTAAGCTTGAAACACAGTGAAGAAATCATCTCCTGATGGACTTTCGGCCAACAAACTTTGGCAGTGGGTTTTTATGGTGTTCGGGGAAAGACATTTATCCCAATATGACATATATTTCCTTCTCTCTCTCTCTCTTTTGCTTTATTATGTTTAAATAGAGATGAATTGGGAAAACATTTATCTTGTGTAGACTGCAGGAATATTAAGAAGCCTGTGCCTGTTGCTGTGGTTCCACACAGCTGAACCTGCCAAACACCCTTTCCATGACCTTTGTGCTCCCCTGGAGAAGCAAGGTTAGTGTGTCACTGAATGCATTGCTGACACTAACAACTCTTGTTTCTCCTAAATAGCCCAAGCCAGATGTGAACTATTAGACAGCATTTGGGATTCAGATTCAAAAAGCTTTTGAGCTTCTTTTCATGCTGAAGGCAGAAATTGAAGATATTAATTGCACTGCTTATAGCTTCAGCCTCTTCATCTGAATGAGATGTTTTGTGATTTCCATAAACCCCAGGAGTATGATGCTTGAAGCTGAAATATATTTCCTGACAGATTGACAAATAGGGCAGATTTTTTTTCTTATTATAGCTATTGGAATTGAAAACACTACTACATAGAGATGCCAAAAAAAGCTTCCTTTTATACATAAGGGTATTGTTTCCAGAAATGCTTTGAAAGATTTTCTCCATTAAAATTCCTCCTTTTTGTCCTACAGAGGGAAGTTGTTTTTTTAACTGGTTATATATTGCATAAAACCCAGTGTAAGTCTTGACTACTGAGGATAGTTTGCATAATGAAAAAGGCTTCGTTCTACCATTGTTCAATTCTGTGATAAATCAGAAGTAATTTTACTACAGTCATGGTGTCTGATGGGTGCAAGAGAAATCAGAATTGCAGCCAGGTATTTTTTTTTCAAAGAAGCATTCTGGGAGATACTGACATTACTGTATTTTGGTTGTACACAAATGATTAATGGTAGAATCATATGCCATCTGTTCATGCTAATTATATGAAATGTTTGTAATAAAACCTAAAACTCAGCGTGTTTGTTAAACTCCTAAAATTCAGACCATTACTGTGGAAGATTTATTAAGGCCCATGAATTTTGTACCAGAAATTGGGATCCTGCCATGAAAGAATCTGGAACAAGATTATGCACTGTTTGTTGGATCAAAGGAGTTTTAATGCGACCACTGTTCTTGGTTTTGTGGACTAATCTTGGTTTTGAGCTCTGAGTATGAGTGAAACTCAACCCAAAATTCAGATAAGAGAAAGCAGGGGTGAAATTTTGCAGAAAAGAAGCAAAAAATAAAATGAGCATCCTGGTACAATCTCTTGATGACTTACTGTGCATTATCAGTGGCTTTACTCAAAGGAGTGTATGAATGAGTATGCCAGTGCATGGGAGTGTGACAGACTGAATCAGAACAGAAGATGAAAGCTGTCAGCTGTCCCTTTCTCTTCTCCTGAAATGGCACCTGACAATGAATCTTTCTTCCCAGAGGTGCTGCCCTTTTCTCCTATTATTGCAATACAGAAAGACAGTCAGTCCCTGCTATCCAGAAGGAGAGGAGGTTCCCAGCACACAGTACCAGGCAACAAAAGGCTTTCCTAAATTTGAGTGCAAATTTACCAGGAAGAGGAGGACTGGGTTCAGGTAACATAATACCTGAATTTTGAAAAGCACCCCATCATATTTAAATTAGATTGATGTGCCCTTCAGGGTAATTTCAAGGATACACAGGTGTTCAAGGACAGCCTTGGTGTTAGCCTCTTCCTGAGGGGGTGAGTAGAGGACCCTGCCCACAGTGTAACCTCGTCTCATCTCAGAGTCTTGCTACTGTTCCTTTTTTGCAGCAATGGGCTGTGTTAAATCCCAGCAACAGGAAAAAAAAAAAAAAAAAAAAAAAAAAAAAAAAAAAAAAAAAAAAAAAAGATGGAAACAGAAAAGGCAGGGCTGGTATTCTGCTCAGCTGCACGTGGGTGTAAGGGAAAGCCAGAGTAACTGTCATATATGAGATACAACAGACATTTTCAAGTATTTTGCTTTTGCACATTTCATTCCTCTATTGGAAAGAGGATAAAAGTCCTATAACTTTTGTCAGCTAATGAAGAAAAGTACTTGGGAGCTGCACTAATTGAATAAATAGGAAGGGCTGTACGCCTAAGATCAGAAACCGGGGTTTTATTCACATCTCTGTTATTTGCCTTTTAGTCTTTCCTGTCTTCACACTGGAGATGATAATGCTTAGCTGCCAACAGAAAATATTTTGTTATCTACAGCTGAAAAGCACTACATAAGTCTAAATATTATTTCAGTATCTTCTTCCCACCCACTCAGTAAGTAATATATGTGAGAGTTACGGAAAGTGATGTGATAATTATTACACAGAGGCTGAGCTTTGAAGTTGAAAGCGTGTTATAGCTCATTATATATAATACCTCTCAGACACTATGCCAATGAGCTTGGTATAAAAACTCAATAGAACAGATATTTAGCAGGCTAAAGTGGCCACAGATAGAGCAGCACAGTTGCAGTTTCCTTGAACGAGAAACCTATGTTAATGTCATGAGCCACTTGGGGTGCAAAGCTGCTTCCCATCCTACTTCAGGCTCTGATTACAACCCAATAAAGGATGCTCCACTCTCCAGACCCCTGGACAATGGAATGCATTTCACATATGTGGAATTTACAGGCAAAATGAGGTGTATAAGGATGCTGGGTTCTCTCACTGCTGAGTTACCAGGAGGGCAAATAGTTAAACATCACTTTGTTTTTTTCAGGCTTTAAAACCTATTTTTTTTTTTTTTTTTTTTTTTTTTTGAGATGCTTTATAATGCAATTAGAGAGCTCCTGGAGGCACTAATTGGATCATAAAGTGCCTTCTTCATGTTCCAGCTGAGGAGAGAGGAAAAAAGGATCACTTCACGTCCTCTTTGCACCTGCTAAGATGTTTGTGAAACACCTTACAATTAAATTATAAGCACCTAGAGGAGACTTTAAATTGCATACCAGAGAGCTAGAACCTGGAGTCAGACAGCAGATTTCACAAACTCAAAGCCTTCAAAAGCCTCATATCCACCTTCTGGTACTTTTCTACCTCCTGGGGTGGAAAAAGACCTTTGTTTTTCCATTGCCCTGAGATTTTAATATTCCCTCTCAAAACGATGGTCTAAGTATATCCTAAGCTAACTGCAATTTCTTGCTGAAAGTACAACATGTCTTTTCAATACTCTAGTCCAGGAGGGAACCTGACAGCAGGCATACTGTGAATGGTTCTTATAACCACTAACAACTCCTGGGTAGCCATCTCTGAAATGAAACTGCCCAGTGGATGTGAGGAGGTGGAGGATGTGGAACTTTTATCTATGGAGGCTGATATGGGGAAATGAGACATTTATGGTGTCAAATCTGGAAACTGTATGAGAACAGTGCAGATTGCAGTAACCCTGGAGCAGTGGGAGGGAGAGGAGAACCAGGGACAGAGGCAATCAGAGTCTCATGAGACTGCTGTGCCTACCATAGTCAGGTATCAGCTCCTTTCTCAAGCTCCACAGTCTGCACAGAGGTTTCATACCAGCAGTAGCATGAGAATGGGACTTTGCCTCTGGCAAAGAGGCTCTTTACTCTTCCTGTGTCTCACTGATGTATTAACCAGCATCAAATCTGGATTTATATTTTATAGTCCTCTTTGGAAAAGGATCTACAGAGACATCTGAAATCAGTGTACTGCTTTAGGGTTTTTGGTAGTAGGACTGTAATTCAGAGAGTAGGGGAGAAAATGTCTTCTGGGGCTCTAATTCAGTATAGAAATACACAAAACTCTGGCCAATCAAGTAAGATACTATATCCAACAACCTAAAGGCTTGGAGAGAGGTGTCTCACCTACCATTGAGTCAGTCTGGTAGAGATAAAGTAACTGCACCTACTCCTGCATGTAGAATTGAACTGGAACTCTTTGATTCCTTGGACTATTTAGATATTTGTCCAAACATAGGGTTCTTGAATAGCATGTGGCTTTGACTTTAGTTCATAGAAATAATTAAGGTACACATACATAAATACATTTATGAATTAGAGCCCTATTGAAATCAATGCTCTTTAGTTTCCTAAATGCATGTATGAACCCAGATTTAAGCATCTCTCTTTCTGCTCAGGTAAATTCTCAGCTTCTCCTTGAAGACTGTCAACAGATTTTTGTTTCTCATGAGATTTTTGTTCCATGAAATTCTCTATGAAATGGCAATGCAGAGCCCTCAATATTAAGAGGCAAGAATGATGATTTGTTGGGCAGCCTATCTGGACCTGATTTTGAATGTGTGTAAAATGGGTGAAAATCTCTAGCTGATTGCCAGAACTCTGTTCATTTCATTTCTGTTAAATAAAATACTTTGATATTTTGTTGGTTCGGTTCCTTTTGTAGCTTTTCTTCAAACTCATGGGATTTCATGGTTGGTTTTACTCTGTCAGTTTTTAATACACATTTTCCTCTCTTCTTATTAAGTAATACAAATATACTTTGCAGAGTTTGATTTTGCATATATAACTTTTTGTGAAATTATATTCACACATTGTTTAACCTGGATCATCCTATTTCCCACATCCTGTGTATTTTTTAAAGGTGGTTATTTAATTATAGTTTGTTCATGTTGACTGTTCTGCTAGTTATATCAATTTACAATATATCATTTATTCTCTTTCTCTATAGAGAGTTTTAATAAGAAACTGTATGCCTTAATGACAACATATAGTATCACTTGTTCTACTAAAAGGGGACTACATGCTCTACTCTGCTCATTCTCTTATGAGAGTGAGTTGCTGCCTATTAATTTATTTTGGTACATTCTGGAATTCACTTAAATCAATGGACTAACAGTGGTGTAATCTTTGAGTCACTGCTACACTGCTATTGGGCAAAAACCACACCACAAATCCTGATAAAATCAGCTACTCTGCAGGCTGACTGCACAAACACGAAATACAAGGATGGTGGCCCTGTCAAGATACTTCTAGCTCAGAAAAGTGGGTACCAAAATACTCCTTTCCTGAATCAATAGCCAAAGGAAAAGCTGAAGACCACAAGCTGGTCTGTTCCAGTCTCCATGATACAAAAACCTTTGGGTACATCTTAAAATTTCAAAATAAAATATTTCTTCATTCCTATTCTTTCTTATGTGGGGTTCTTAGTAAAAGGCCCCAAAAAGTTCGAGAGTACTTGGGTTGATAGTATTCTATCAATCAGAGTTTAAACCAGTGTAGGGTCTCTGAGGCAGAAACCATTTTATAGTTCTCTGCTGACCGTACACTATGCAGTGGGAATTGATAGATGGAGATCCTAAGAGCTACTACCAAAAACTGTCATAACCAAGCCAGAATTACTTAGGAAGAGCCCTAAGTAGCAATTACCAAAGCAATCAGAAGGAAAAAGTGTTGTCTTTCAAGATTCTGATCCACTTTCACACCTTATTTCCATACTACTGCTTACACAGTAAAGATTTTTACCTTTCACATTCAAGAGATTGCAAATGACCTGTGAAATAAAGTGAAGGAAATAATAGAATGAGATACATGGCAAGAGCTGTTTAATTTCTCCCTGATGCTGTAATGATGAAACAATAGGTGTTGGGGAGTTATAATCAGTGGGGAATTCAAGTAACCCTGGAGTACTGCTGGGAGTAATTTTTGTTTAAGGCTGTTTAAAAAAATTTACAAAAGCATTTATGGGAGAAATATTTTAGTGAAATATTTTTTTTTGCTCACCCACACTTTCAGCTTGTCAGTCAACACATGTGAGTATGTTAAGGAAGGAAATACTGAGTATGTTTCCACTTTGTTTTTGCACCAGCTTTATTTGAAAAAACAAAACCAAAAAAAAACCTAAAAAACAACTAACCCAACAAACCAAGAAATGTATGTTAAAAGTCACACATGAAACCTTTCACATTTTCTACAACTAACATTAGCTTGTAAGAAGAGAAAAGGAATAAGGGGAAATATGAGCATGTTAGTGTCTCTAATTCTCTAAAATAGCATGCATTGTGACTGAGTACATGGAAAAATGCACAAGCAGAAAGTACTCAAGTCTACACAAGCCTTTGATGCTGAGTCAGACATGAAGACACATATTTCAGTCCTAACATTCAGCACTAATGACCATACTTACCCACTCATCAACACTTCTCACTGGAAATCAGCAGCTATCTCACGTCATTAACCAGGTCTGTCTAAAACAGAAAATTTATGCATAGGCTGCTTTTCTATGTTATAAAATAAAGAAGGCTGCAGCATGAGTGGGGGAGTTCAGGAGAATGCATTTACTCTGGGCCGTGCCAGTATCATAACCTTTTGCCTTACATCCTGCCCACTCTGCCCTTCATGTAATTACTTTAGCAAAACCAACAAAAATCAGCACAAAACAGTCACTGCTTTCCCCTCTGGCTGTTTCAGTTTATAGGGAAATGTTTCCTTTTTGCTTGGCAATTTTTTTCATGAAGACTGAAAAACATCTGAAGAGTTTGTCCTTTCCTGAAGTTGGAAGGAGTCTCTCTGGTGGATAAAAGGAATTCCTTGTCACTCTATAAATTGCAACTATTGTTTAGCTGAAGTCTATTACTTTGATTTTGGATAATAGAGGGCAGGCAAGCAACTGATGATTAAAGGAGCTAGACATGATTAGAGAAAAAAAATCAATAAATGTATAAACAAAAAGAGGTTTTCAGGCTTTAAGCAGGTGATTTATTGCACATTTTGTGCCTCCTTTTACATTAAAGTTGTTAATGTAGTCCTACACAACTTGATTACACTTTGCATTTTCTTCTGGAGTGCTTTGTACAAGAGCAGGAGAAAGAAGTACCTTGTATATCATATGAATTGAAACCATTTTTTTTTTAAAGTAAGAAAGAATAGAACTTGATCACAGAAGATGAACACAACATCACAAAACTGAATATACACCAAATGATTTCTTGCCTGTTTACTGGGGAGAGGTTGGAAAGCAAAATATTATACCCCCTTGCTAAAATTGCAGACAATGGTATCAAGTTAAATAGGACCTGTGGGCTATAGCCAGCTTTGACTGCATAAGGCTGAAGGGAAAGTATAATTTGCAATTCAGTGGCAGGAAAGGAAAGAACCAACATCTGTTGTCACTAGACACTAGTGACCCATTTACCACGTGTGCATGTGTCTGTGAGGAGTCCTTCCATAATATATTCACAGAAGTTAGCTTTTGGGTACCTTTGGTTCATAGTTTTGTGTAGCCTAGAAATATAGACCACATCAGCTCCAGCTTGTTGGAATGACATATGTTCTCCCACCTGAAAGAACAGCAAAAATGGGTATTTAACTGGATCACTTAATTCTTTCATATATGTTTCTACCCTCAGTCAAAAAAACCACTGCTGACATAAACACCCTTGCTTGTTCCAGGATCTTACTTCCTACTGTTCCTTTTGAAGCTCTGTTAAAGTCTGAAAGCAGCCAGTGTTATTTCACTGATGTGTAGGCTTGTGTCATCATATTAATGAAAACAGTCTTTTCGTCATTTTCTGTTGCACACTGTGGAGTGAAACCCATTCCTAGGGGATGAGGAAATGCTCATCTGAGTTCACAGCAGATTGGGATTCTTCCTATATTTGTTATGCAGCATTCAAAAGTGATGGTGGCTGTGAAAGTCCTCAGTGCTTTCCATTTTCAGAGTGTAAAGTCTTCTCTGCCTCAGGTTTGATTTGAAGGTCACAGCTCAGGTTTTATCTCTGTGCTGTGACTACATTCTCTTTCTCATAGGGTTTTCTGCACATGATATTTCAGAACAGGGATGATTTGTTATGTTGCCTGAAAAATTTATAATTAGACACATAACGCATAACTTTTTGTAGCTAAGATATGCCATGTCGCTACTTGTCTTGCATGTATTCTTGACAGAATTTCTCCTACAGCTAACTGGTTCCAAAAAGTTTTGAATAATGTGAAAAATCTTCCTCATACATCTAACCCATATTTTGCTTAACCCATATTTTGTCTCTTTGCCAGGCCTAATTGGGTTCTCTCTTCACCCCTCATACAATATTCCTACTGATTCACCTGCCTTCTTTTTCCCTGTTTGGGGCCCAGAGCAGGAATTCCTTTACCAGCTATCAGAAATAAATCAGTGTTATAGTTAGATATTACTGATAATAATTGTCTTTTGAATGTCCCTGAGGCTGGACATACAATTGGAAGAAGAAAATGTTAGCAGTCCAGTTCCCTGGGATCTTCACATTCCCTGCACTGTCCACCATCTGCTGTGAAATTTTTCAGAGAGCCAAAAACCTGGGCATTAACCTTCCTTTCTACAAGTTCAATCAAAACTCACAAGTCTTTTACTCAAAAAAGCTATAATACAATCCTTCAATTACAGATAATTATTTTTTAATTCATACGAATTAAAGAAAATATAAGGAACATAAGAAAATTTTATGTAAATTGTACAAAAAATAAATATGATTCTGTAGAGCTGGGGTAAAGTATAGATCAGTACAAATGTTCAAGAATTAGGCATGTAAGATGGATTCCTGAATACACCACACTTGCCTGATCCCCAAAATTGCTAGCATTTTTGACTGCTAACAGGGACATGAGAAAAGAGCAAAAATCAAAAAAATTGATTCCCTACAGATTGACTTCACAGCTTACCTTTCACTCAAGTATGAATAAGGATGGTACTTTGAGAAAAAATTGATAGTCACAAAAAAGCAGAGACTTACACTTTCTTCCACTTGAAAGAAAAGTTTTATGCTAGAGGAAACTCTGACAATTAAAAATTAATTAATGAATTAATAGGTTATAAGAAACTTCCAGAAAACCAAACATAATAATGGGCTTTAAGTTCAGTTTAATTCATTCCATTTTCTGTTTCAATTAGAATCCATTAGGAAAGTAATTGCCAGTATTCATAGGAAGAATTTTTTGTATAGGATCCCAGATTGCTTGGCTTAAAGAGTATCACTCTGCTGACCACAGCAGAGATTCACCAGCATCAATCTGCACAAATGAATAAGTATGAGGCACATAAGACTCTTGCAAAGTAGAGGTTAGGCTCTGCCTTGCTTTAGACAAACTTTATAGAAAAGAATCTGCCCAGCGTAAGTTAATCTTCAACTGGCAGGAAGCTATTGCAGTGTAGAGGGGCTTTGTGCACCTAATGTATTCTTAGATAAATTTCAGTCATATATAATGTACCTAGTGATTTCTGTTCATCCTCAAAATGTTTGGAAGTTAGATTACATGTTGGCATAATACCTGGCAAGATGTAAGAAAAATGCATGGTTGCTGACATGCTTGACAGAGGGAACTGGATTTGTCTCAGCCAAGAAAAGAAGCAATTTTAGTTTCTCAGTATTTTGGGAAGGATTTAATTTCATTATTAAAGTGTGAGGTTTTTTTATTGACTAAATACAAATGTAATGAAAAACATTGCTTCTACCAATGAATTTTAAAATTAATTTGAGTGGGAATGACAGTGTTTTTGGTTTTCTGACAATGTCCCTGATTGTTAGCCATGACATAATTCTAAAAACATACATACCTTCATGTATTGAATGTACGCAAAGCTTTAACATCGAAATCAAAGTATTCACTACCTTAGAGGCCATGTATTATACATCTAAGGAAAGAAAGGCAACCATCTAACATTACTTTTGCCTGTTCATGAGATTTTGGGATATCAGACTATATTTTCCTGTGGGAAAACCAAACTTCATGTAGAGTCCTACAGTTAGCATATGCAAATTTGCTGAAAGAGCATATGGACAACTGCAAAAACTCACAAAGGGATGGACAGATGATTTGCTCTCATATCTTAATTCTGACTTACAGGCAGGTGGTACATATGACTGTATCTGTTGTGCTTGAAACTACTGAAGTCTCCCAAGGAGTGAAAACGCTGTGGGACACAGGTGAAGAATAGCAGTATCATGTGTCTTTTGATAATGTTACAGTTCTAATGAAAATTCTTTTTTATGCTTAAATCTCTCCTTGAGGTCTGTGGCCAAAGGTGATCAACACTGTAAAACATACCAACAGACAGTTCATGCTTATTAGGATAAGAACCTAAACAACCAAGATTAATAGGAGAAAGGCAGCGCTTATTTCTAATTATTAGATGAAGAAACATAGGTACTGAAGGATTAAATGATTGGCTGTATTGGGTTTGCTGCCAAAAGTTTTGGTAGCAGAACACTTACAAAGGCAGCTTCTCTGAGAAGCTGCCAGAAATTTCCCGTCTCAGATGGAGACAGTGCCAGCCAGCTCCAAGATGGACCTGCTGCTGGTCGAGGCCAAAGCCATCAGCAGAAGTGATAGTGCCTCAGGATAACATATTTAAGATGGGCAAAAAGTTACTTCACAGGAGCCATAGCAGGCAGAAAAGAGAGGAGTGAGAATATATGAGGGGATCAGCTCTGCAGACATCAAGGTCAGTGAAGGATGGGAGGGAGGTGCTTCAGGCACAAGAGCAGAGATTCCCCTGCTGTCCCTGGTGCAGATCATGATAAGCAGCTGTGCCCCTACAGCCCATGGAGGTCCGTGGTGGAGCAGAGATCTACCTGCAGCCTGTGGAACCCATCCTAGAGCAGGTGAATATGCCCAAAGGAGGCTGTCACCCTATGAGGAACCCACATTGGAGCAGTCTATATGTGAGCATCTGACCATTCCCCCATTCCTCATCTGCCTACACCTCTGCAGGAGAAGAAATGGAGAATTGGGAAAAAAATTAGCCTGGGAGTAAAAGAGGGGTGGGGAAAAGTGTTTTTATTTTTCATTATCCTTCTCTGATTTGATTGGTAATAGTTCAGGTAATTTACCAAAGTTGAGGATGTTTTGTTTGTAATGGTGAATGATCTCTCCCTGGCCCTTATCTCGAGCCATGAGCCTTTTGTTGGGTTTTTTCTCTCCTGTACAGCTGAGGATGGAAGGGGTAGAGTGGCTTAGGTGGACACCTTGCATTCAGCCAATCCTGTTTGTTTGTGACCACACAATAGAACACAAGGCCATGGAATTGGACCTAGACCACCAGAGCTGTCTTGCACCTATTGCTTTAAATATTATATAAAATATACAGCAATATACTCTGATAAAATTTGCATCTAAAGCTATGACTATCTCATACTGAAAAATGAGGTATTTTGATTATCATTCAAATTATTTAAGGTCAAGAGAAGATTTAAAGACAGTTATTCTCCATCTGTATTACACCTCTTAGATTTAAATATTTGCAAGAAAAAAAAATCAAAGAAAAACAACTAATCCTTGTAATAGTACACTTAGTACACTTGATAATGTGTTAAAAAAAAACCCCACAACACAATTTTTCTCCCTGAGTGAACTGATAATTGCACTCAAGGTCAGGTAAGAATGACAGCTGATTTTTTCCTTTTCCTTATGATAAATCCCTGCTTATTAGAGTACTGGATAATTATAAAATAGTTTTACTTACTAAACTACTTGCACCCCTAACAATGTTTATGTAGATATTTCTCATGGCAAGAAAGAAACACAGAGGTGTTTACTATTCACTTGCAATGCTATGTAGCAACAACATTTTTAGGTGGAATGTTCTGAGGGCAAGCTGAATCTCAGGTCAGTGGAGATTTGTTCACAGTATCTAATAATTTCTATTTTCTTATAGATTGAGATACTAAAAAAAAAAGTTAAAACCTTGGATATCTACCACAGTACTAATCCAGATCTTCACAGCAAAACCAATCTATTGCATATTGACAGGCTAACACACTGCCTTGAAGGATATATACGCTGAAGACTTACAGAGTATAATGATGTGAAGGTGCTGAAGAGATAACAGGTTTATTTTGAAATTTCTGGTGCATATGCTGATGTTGTACTCTCTGTTCTTACTCCTCAGTAAAATAGAGTATTACAGCCCCCAGGTCCAGGAGCACAATATAAGAAGATTCTTCTAATGGAATGGGGAGTATTTACTGGCCTTTACACCAATACAAGGTGTAACAACACTTGGTCTCCATGCAAAGAAAAACCCAAAATATAAAGGCACATCTGACCTTTAATTTATAGTCCTTAAAAAAAACCCCAACAAAAACCAACACCAAAAACCCCCAAACCAACCAAACAAAACAACCACAAACAAACAAACAAACAAACAACACAACTGACCAAAACATAGTCTCAGTATCTAACTACTGCAGTCTGAGAGGAACTTGAGAATACACTAAAGTTTGATCAATAGAATGTTGAAATCTTTATGTGTGAATGCCTCTGTTCTCTGTGACTGCAGCTAACAGGAAAGGATCATATGGAAGAAAAGAACAGCTCAAGACACTACAATTTTAGGCCAAGTAGTATTTCAGTGGAAAAATTCTTGAGGATTCATTTCCATTTTTCCAGAGGCAAGAGGTAACTTTTCTGAACCCTTTTGACTGTAAAACCTAACATCAAGGGATTCAGCACCTGGCTGAACTGGTTTCAAGCCTTCAAGACTTTCTGTGATCTACCCAAATAGAAGCCATCTCAAATCCTAACATCTGAAGGTCAGACATGGGAAGCTAACTAACAACAGCTAAGATTATTTTATTGATCGTAGCCAAATGCAAGCTGCAATAGATCACCTTTCTCACATGAGCATATTCTCTTATACACATTCCTGAAGAGCATCTGTATTTAGCCCTACCTTGGGATGGCACCTTTCTTGACTAAGTTTTCATTTTCAAGGTTTTCTATTTTTTGAATATACATTAAATTCACATTTTATTTTCAAACTTGACATCAGGCATTAGAATCATGTGACATTATATAGCAGATTGATCCATCTCTTTGACTGGATGCATGGAGGTGCAACAGATAAAGAGGTAAAGACTAAGCAGAGAGCAAGATGAGAAGGGAGAAAGAATTTTGGAAGATATTTTTGCCTCAAGTAAGACAAGGATGTAAAATATATAGTTATAATTCAGAATCTATGTTTTTTAAAGAAAGGCTGATAAATAAAATAAATGCTATAAGGACGGAAGAGAAAGAAACATTGGGGATATAAAGAAGTGAAGTCATTTCTATAGCGACATGGTTAAAATTAATGCAGTTAAAATTATAGCTAGCAAACTATTCATTCCTGTTCCCCTCTTTCCTCATAGTAATTTTTTTAACAGATTGATCAAATATATAATAATAGACAGTTTTTCAGGTTTGGGCAACTGATCTTCCACCTCTGATTGTTGTCTGGGTTGTTGCCACAAAAAGCCACATTCATCAGTGAGAAGTCATGAGAAAAAAAAAAAAAAAAAGTTTTCCTGTGAAGCACCTTAACAATCAAAGATAGTTGTCAGTGATAAACAGACAGAGAATCTGTTAAACCAGGACATACTTCTTGTTCTCTTACTAGTTAAAGCTTTGCCTTTGCATTTCCCATATCTATTCATAGAGCTAAGAGTGCAATAAATGCATTAAACCCATGAGGGATAAAGAAAGAGAGAAAGGGAAAAAACCCCAACAAAACAACAAAACACCACCAAAAATCCCATCTACAAAAAGATGGGTAGCCAGCAGAGATCTATGAATAATTTAAAAGGCACCTGCCTCTCCTCATATTGGCAACTTTGAACTACTCTTGCCTTGCAGATATATTTCAATTGCCTGAGCAAAAAGCATTGTCTCACAATTCTCAAAAAAATTGGAAGTGCTTAACACTCCTCCAAGATGCTTCAAGGAAAACTTTACCATTATACAAAAGCATTTCAACTTACACTGTGCATGCATTTATTGATGACAGTTGCAACAGAAGGAAAACATCACTGGGGGAAGTCGAGCATTCAGTTAGGCAGAGAGTCTTTACACCAAATTACACTTTCAATTACAAGTTAAGTCTCGGCTCAGCCACAGGTAGCTGAAATTCAGACAGAAATCTTGGAATGAATTGTATGGCCTGTGTTCTCATGGAATCATTTATGTTGGAAAAGCTAAAATCATGGAGTCCATTCTTTGACTGATCATCACCCTGTCAACTAGACCATAGCCCTAAATGTCACATACAGCCCTTTCTTGAGCATCTCCAGGGATGGTGACTTGACCTCCTCCTTGAGCAGTTTGTTCCATGCTTGACAATCTTTCCATGAAGAAATTCTTCCTGATGTCCAACTTGAACCTCCCTTAGGGCAGCTTGAGTTTATGTCCTCCCATTCTGTTGCTCATTGACTGGGAGAAGAGACCACCTGGCCACAACCTTCTTTCAGGCAGTTGTGGAGAGCAATGAGGTCTTGCCTGAGTCTCCTTTTCTCCAGGCTAAATAACCCCAGCTCACTCAGACACTTCTCACAGGACTTGTGTTCCAAGCCCCTCACCAGCCTTGTTGCCTTTCTCTGGACATGCTCCAGCATCTCAACACCATTCCTAAATTGAGGGGCCCAGAACCGGACACAGCACTTGAGGTGTGGCCTCACCAGTGCTGGATGCTGAGGGACAATCACAGCCCTGCTCCTGCTGGCCACACTATTTTTGATCCAGGCCAGGATGCCATTGGCCTGCTTGGCTACCTAGACACACACTAGATTATGTTTTGACACTGTTGTCAAATCGTACTCCCAGGTCCTTTTCTGCCAGGAAGCTTTGCAGATGTCCTGTCCTCAGCCTGTGGCACTGTCTGGGGTTGTTGTGACTCATGTGCAGGACGCCGAGTGAGATTATCATAATGAGCTCTACTGGGCTAAAAAAATATAATAATTTCAGAATCTATCAAGAGAATCTCATTATCTTATTGCTCTTATTACCCAGAGGAAACACTATGTTCTGAACTTAAAGCATCTGTTAGGTGCTTGGATTATGCCCATTTTGTTGGGCTAAAAATATTCCCAAGCCCAAATCTTAAAAAATAACTCCATTATGTGTGATTATAATGAGAGAGTTGTGATAAAGTGGTAATAGCATTCAGCATGATAGTCTGCATTTTTACAGAATCATTTGTTGTACAGTGTTGATTCTCACTTTCCTATCTGTCAAAGGTAATTATTTGGGCTTAGAAATTGTAATTTATCCAGGTGAACACTAACAAAGAAGTTTATAGCAGATGGGTTAATAGACGGGTCACAGGAATTTTCGAGAATAGTATTGTAAAGGATGAGCTAAATACCTGTCCCCATGTGAAGAATTCTGTTAGGATCTGACAATAATTAGCAGGAATGGGCAAACACATTTCAAAAGAAAATATATATGACAATATGTACATCTATAAAAACATGTATATTATTAGAATTGAAACATCTTGTTACACAGAAGGATTTTCAGCAGAATTAAAAGAATTTATAATGTCACTGTTAAATTAATTTTGGTTTTTTTCAGTTTGCAATTAAAATCTCAAATTTAATTTAAAAAAATCATGCTGACCAAGAAAGACAATTTTAATCTGTGGAAATTAGTTACGACCAGTGACTTCCATTACAGATGCTTTTGCATCTTAGAAGCATATTGCAAAAATAAAGAAAAGGGACTGAGTTTAAAAAGGTAATCAATCACCTACAAAACCTGAAGAATTAGCAGCATGTAAGGTGAGATTTTCTGGAGCTACTTTTGTATTGCCTTGGCTTGCTCTGTTCAAAATAGAGCTGTCAACACTTTGTAAATAAAAGACATTACAAAAGACAGTTAAAATCTGTGTCACTGACCTCTCTCAGAAAAGAAAGTTGGCCTAAATTATGAGGGCCTCAAGGCTGTATTTGTTCAATGTTTTTCAAGGCTGAAGCAATCATCATTGTCAGCATTTACAAGCAGAGAGTAAGGGTGTTATTTCTGAAATCTGGTCCTTTGATACAGTTCTTGCCTTGAATTCCCATTCGACTTTCCCAAGTCTTGATCTTTCCTCACAAATTTCAGATATAAGTAGTTCTAAAATAGTAATTACAGAAGTGAAATTTTCTTGCAAGATCAAAACAGTATTTCAGTCCCATCCCAGAGAAATCAGAGACCAGTGAGAGGTCATTTTCTTTAGCTAAATTTCTGGTTGAAACAGTGTATTCTGGGGATAATAGGAGTGTGGTGGGAGGATGAAATATCCTGACCTATCCTTCTGCTTGTGAGTCCGTTTTCCCTATGGTGACATAAAATAGAGGGTGCTGTACACCCTCCTGCCTGAATTCTGGACCTGAACTGACAAGTTCCTTTCCATGCCTCTCCTTGGGATGCAAATGCAACAGAGCAAACACAAAAAAATGTAAATTAAAAATAGAGCAGCCATTCTTCAGAACAGCTCTCAATGGCATCTTAGGATATTATCAGGGGAGTACCAGCAGCTGATCTCAGCAATATGGAAGCTGGAGGTACTGAGGAGAAACACAGAGGGAAAAGGAAAGAAAAGAAAAGAAAAGAAAAGAAAAGAAAAGAAAAGAAAAGAAAAGAAAAGAAAAGAAAAGAAAAGAAAAGAAAAGAAAAGAAAAGAAAAGAAAAGAAAAGAAAAGAAAAGAAAAGAAAAGAAAAGAAAAGAAAAGAAAAGAAAAGAAATTTTATTAAAGAAATATTGCTTGCTATAGAAAGTCTATAGTTTTCTCAGTTTGTTTAAGTAGGCTTATGAAGAAACTCATTAAATTAGCCATATTATAATTCTGCTATGCATTTCATCTTCTTTTGTTTCCTTTTTAATTTTTTTTTTAATTTTTTTTTGTTCTTTTTTTGTGTGTTTGTTTTTTGTTTGGGTTTTTGTTTGTTTGTTGGAACAAGTAAATGTAATCACAAACTATTGTTCTGAACAGAAAGATTTTTGCTATTAGAAAACCAAGAAATTCAGAACAATGACTATAAATCTGTGAACAGATTAAATCATTCACACAGGAAGCCAGATCCCAATTTAAAAATAACCAAACCACCAGACATCAGAACTGAACTGGCTTTTCTTTACATAAAAAAATGAAAATAAAAAAAGTCAATTATGTTTCAACAAAATGATATTTTATGCTCATAAACACAGAATTATAGAAATACAATAGAAATAATAACCAGAAAAATATTGAATAAATTTAATGGAATATTAAATCCTGATAGTCTGTGCATATCTATTAAAATATTTAGCATTTTTCAGGTTTCCTTTCTTATATCGTGTTTGGAATTGAGACCTGTTGGTATTTTAACTTTACAAAGGTAATTTTCCTTTATTTTTCTGGGAAGTCTCAATCTTATTCAATAAACTCAGTTTCACATCCTATTAATTATTTTTAAAAGGTTGACATTATAAGCAACCTAGCAGGGTATTTAGTAGACTCACTGTAAATATTTCATTTTAGCAGATGAAGCTCATTTTATACATCAATCAAAATGTAATTTTCCTTAGTAATACACAAATGTAATGGGTTTCACCTGTGTGCCTTTATGTCAGCAGGTACACAATTTATGAACTTCATAGAAGCAGTATGGAGATAAAATCAATTTTTAAATATATGATTAGTATTTTACTAAATTACAAAATGAATGCAATTAAAAAAACCTTTAGTTCCTAAAATTTAATTTACGTATCTGGCATAGATTTGTTCCTTGAAAGATTGGGTTCAGTAGTCACATAATGCAAGATGAACTATTCAAAAGAGGAATTACTCTTTTGAAGGAAAGCAAGAGTCTTCTAAAAAATTAACCACTCAAAATGAAAAAACACTGGGAGAGCTATTTTTTCTCCAGATAACATAACAATTATTTTAGAAATAGTTTAATAGCATCTTAGAATTAAACACATATTACTGCTGAAAACAACCACATAAAATGGAATTTGCTGATTGCATCCTTATTTCCTAGAACAAAAAGAAATTTCAGGAAAGAGGTACTTTTTTTTTCCAAACGGAGTGCTACATATGCAAAATTTGTACAAAAAAGACTTGAAAACCTACTTTCTCCTCCTCTTTCTAGACCAGTTCTTAATTTTCTCTGATGTTCCTTCCTATGAGCATTCACATCAGTGGGTCTTTGTTCCAATTTCCTCCTGCTCAACCCAAGAAAAGTTAATAGACTTTGGCTTCCAGTTCTCCATTCTTGCCCTTGAATCGCAGCTACAAATATGTGTCAATGGCAATTAAAACATTTACTTTCTATCCACAAAGAAGAGGTTTATTTTAAAAATTATTTCTGATGTTTTAAGAAAGTCTTCAATTTCCTGAGGTAAAATTAACAATATGCTGTACAAATGTAAAATTTGAATAT
The DNA here is from genome assembly GCF_965231275.1 of Zosterops lateralis. Taxonomy (NCBI): domain Eukaryota; kingdom Metazoa; phylum Chordata; class Aves; order Passeriformes; family Zosteropidae; genus Zosterops; species Zosterops lateralis. The sequence goes on along the minus strand of NC_139762.1, from coordinate 52,401,907 downwards.
GTGAAATGTAGCAATTATGGTAATGTTAATATCATAAATATTGTCATAAATTCTTAACAATATTTTTCATGACTATGCAAAACTACAAATCTATATGGAAAACCAAGACTTCTTTTTAGTTTTGGTGCCTCAGTGCAAGTAATTTTGTGATATCAGTGCAGACCTGCACATCAGCTACTTCTGGGAACTTGTGAGAGGGGGCTTCCATCCTGAATAAACTCACCTGCCATATTTGTCATGTCTTCACTTTTTGGGTTGTTGTTTTTTGGTTTTCTCTCTAAATCTATGTAACTTCATTGGCAAAGCTCCCTCCAGCAGATTTTTGACACATGCAGGCAAAATCTTTCCATAGCACCAGTGTCACCATACAGACACAAACTTAATCCTTTGTTGTTTCAGTTCTCTGCACAACCACAATGCACAGTTCACATGTGTCACAGTAAGATAATTGGATATAACCACTTGGTGTCCTCACCCCTCCTGCCTTGCAAAGGTTTTTGAAAATGGTATCTGATGGCCGGTGGTCACTTGGCAGCAGCCATTAGTTTTCTCCTTTTACTGGACTGTTTGTTGAGAAGTGCATGATGGTGTAGAGTAATTTTTTAAAATGTATTTATTTAATATAAATTAATTTTTTTAAAAAAGAAAACAAAACATTTAAAGCCACTGTACCTAAAGATGACTCTTACAGGGACTTGTAACATCATGGCATGTACTTCTTGAAGAGGGACTACTACATGCATACTTGGGATAAAGAAGAGCACAAGTGTCACCTGACTATAAGTACTTGTAAAAATAGGTGGATTTTAATTTTGGTAGAGTCTACAGATTTTTAAACACATACTTACCTCTAAGTCCTTGGACAGTCCGACCATCTAACAAGTTTACAGCTAATGATGTGCACACCAACAAGAAGTAGCATGGCTTTAAAACATTTTCAAATATGTTAAAATTTTTTCTCCATTTCTTAATTGGCTGGTTGTATTTTCTTTCAAAGTAACTTTTTGTCATATTACGGCCTCAAATGTAACCAAATACTTGCTCCACTTTGTAGAAAAGTAGATGAAAGTGAATAACCCAACATTTTGTTTCTCCTTTAGCAATTCCTAGAACAGTTCAGAAAGCATCTGTCCTTGCTAAATTTTAAAAGGAATGGTTGCCAACAATCCCAGAAAGACTGAAATATCAGCCAAGAACAGAATAGAGGTAGCATAATCCTAGGTCTTAGCATGCCTCTTATATCTGAACCAGAGAAAACATGCAAGTGAGGAGCTTGTTATTCCAACTCTAGATGATTAAATGATCCAGAAAGCAATAGCATTGCATTTGAGGGCAGGAAGGAGATAAAATAATGAAACTCTTTAAATCACAGATTTCCAACTGCAGAATCTGGATCTGAATACTCTTTTAACACTTGCTGTGACATTTTCTATGACTTGTGAAGAACTGATCCTGAAAGGTGCTGAGAGCTAACTTTGTGATGGCCTATTAATATATGTAAGTGTTTCTGGATTGGATTAAATTGTTCCCATTTTACAGAATCAATTCCCTTTTGGATCTGTCTGTATTGAATGTACATGCCTGGTCTGAAATGCAGTTGCTCCACTTGAATTTTGTAGTTTTTTCATGTATGGAATGCAACACTCAGGATCATGCTTTAAGTCTTGCTCCTTGCAACACAGCAGAGAATTAGACATTGAACAGTCTATTGAAACACAGTTGTGTAAACATGACATTACCTATAGCATATTGAAATTCAACTTTCTGCAGAACCATTCTTGCTTAAACTGTGCATGCTTTGCATAACAAAACCCTACAATGTATAACAGTAGACTACTTTTGGGCTTGAAAGTCTGGTGCTAAAGTTTTGAAACTCAAAGCTTTGAGAATGTCACTATTTTTCTCTGAAAAAAAATTGGATCCTTGAGGTCACATATTCTTCTTTTCATTTTGTCATTAGTTATGAAACCAGGTTGTGTAGTATGTCTCCAAGGAAGACAGAAGGAACAGCCCACAAAAATAAAAACAATGCAAAGGTACAAGCATTATCAAAACATCAATTTCTGCCATAATATTTAGCTCTACTACTAAGGCTTTGTGAACTAAAAAATTATAGTATGAGAGAAAATCAGCAAACCCCACACTAAACATTTTTAAAGCCATAGGAATTACACACACCCTAATTCCTTGTACTTTTAAGAATTTCTTTACTTGATATATTTAAATACAAAATTCTCTCCCTCATTACCAGACTGAGAGAGTGTGCCAATGGTTAATATCAACAAAAGCAACAGCAACAGCAATAACAAAACAAAACAAAACAAAACAAAACAAACAAACAAAAAAAACCCCAATCACTCTGCTTCTTCAGAACTCAAGGTATTATTACTGACACAGAAGAGTACATTTACCTTTTAGAAAATCTGACAAGTGATGTATGAAAAGTCTGACATGCTTCACAGAATGCTAGTAAAGCACAACATGAGTTAATGAATGTTGATAGAAGTGGGCACAATGGTTAGGGCAGCTCTATTTAATCAAAATACATGGAGTTTATGGTTCTATTAATTTGTAGAGAGGAGGTGCTTTCATTTTTCCATAAAACATACATCAATAACATTCAGCAATCTGCCTATTTCTAGCTGCTAAATTTCTTTCTCTAGTAATGCACTTCTCTTGTAGGCTCTGGACACTTAGAAATATGGGGGAAGTACTCAGCATGCTTAATAACAATATTTTATCAGATTGAAGTTCTCCTCCTCCTGCTAGATGTAGGCAGTTTTGCAAAGGCTTTTCTTGCAAAAGTTCTATCAAGATCCTTTTTTTCTTTGTCTCTGACTTCAGCATAAGCAAAAATTGCAAAAGAAAACAGAGGATCCTCAGCCAAACTATTATCACTGTAAGGATTTTAAGAGCACAGTTGGCTGTCTCAAACACTCTCAAGGCCCCAGAAAGGACTAGCTTAAAGATAAGCCCCTCTAGCAAGAACTTTAGGGAAGTACAGAAGGGAGGAATCTGCAGCAAGATGCTCATTCTAGACCTGGTGGTGGCAAGATCAGCTTAGCACATCCTAGTCAACATATCCAGACAAAAATTCCTGATGTGGCAAACTGTGGGAAAGGAAGCAACTGCTCATACACATGTTGCCCCAAGTAATGGGAACATCTGTGACCACCCCACGGATACCCAGAGCTTGGACTGTTTAAAGGTGGTACCCACAGAAGAACAACTATAGGACCACATCACCAAGGAGGACTGGGTGAAGAAGGACAAACAGGACAGTGTTGGATCTGGTGATGACTGTCTTCCAGTTGACTTCACTTTCTCTCTCTCCCCTCCCCTTTTTTTTCTATTTTCACCTCCTCTCTCCACCATGCATATATTGTTAAATAAAGCCCATGTTGTTGTCTTTGACATATGGTGTTGTTTGCTCTTTAATTCAGACAGAGGCATTTCTCACTAACTGGATCTTAACAATCACCCAGAAAAAAACCCAAAAAAACAAAAAAGCAGCAACAAATTCACGATGCTGTGAAGGGAGGGATCAAAATCTGTAGTTTCCAACACTTCATAACAGCAGCAGCCTTTCCAGGGTCTTATGCCAAAGCTAGCACATTTTTTGAGAGCTGACGCAGAACAGAGATGATAAGGGACAAGGGAGCAGCTGCTTGCTTTGGACTGTTCTACTGGCAACATTGCTGGGTTTTGCACTAAGTGGCAGTGGCTTCTATTCAGCAGCTTACAATTCTCTTCTCCCACTCATCCTCAATAAGAATGGAATTCAGACACAGCTGAGACACCACTAGTGATGAGCTAAGCTGATAAGACAGAGAAGGAAGGAATAAAAGCCGTGTAGTAGCATTGCATGATAAACATCCAAAACCAATAAACAACACCAGAATTTAAATTTTTCAGAGCTCTTATTTCAATTAGAAGTTCGTGGTCTATATTTATTGTTCCATGCATGTAGCACAGGAACCTTTTAAGAGGAGACCCACTCTTGGTGGAGGGTAGTGCAAGGGGTTAAGACCATGTGTAGTCTGTTTTCTTATATTATTATGTACACAATACAAACACATAAAAGTTCTCTTACACACATACTTTGCTAAAGCAAACTTAAGTACAAGATTATGGAAGAGATACTTCCCTGAAATGAGTCCAGTAACATGTTGTCAATGAATAGGGTGCTTCTGGGTGAAATAGTTCCACCTCTCCGTTTGAGTTCTCTAAAAGAAAGAAATTTTTGGCCAAGGCATCCTGTGAGAGTGCAAAATAGCCTTCTAATGGAAACGGTAGCTCCTAGAGTCTTGGAGATAGACAATTATGAATGACTTGATGAAAAGTTGTAATGGAATTTAGAACCATGTGATTTTTCTTACAGTGTTTGCTGCAAACTACATAATGTGGTACATGGAAAAATTTAGAAGACTATAAATCATGCAGGACTTAAGGAGCTCTTTGTGTTTCCTATTTCTTTCTAAGCATTTCAGGAAAGCTACCTTAAATCTTCTGATAGATGTGAAAAATTTCTTTAGTTGATGCTGTTCATTTCCAGATAAGATAATAAACCATGAGGTACAGAATGGTGCCTGAAAGTTATCGTTAATTTATTCCTTATTTCTTGTTAATTTATAATGTAGTTTTGAGGCCCATCTTTTTATTGTCATGAGATCTTTTCAGAAATGTAGCAATAAATGCACTGATTTTGCTGCTTTACTTCTCTTGAAACAGCTAGTATCTCTTCACTGACAGATCCATCCATGAAACAGCCCTAATAATGTAATTTTAAACATGGAAAGTGTTGTGCTTGTTTTGCTTCTGTATTTTGGAACCTATTGCTATTCAATTTAGTACTCTAAATGAACTCATATCATATCCCATTATTGAGGAAAATGACCACCTGCCTCCCCCATATGTTGATTTCAGTTTTAAATAGTGCCATTTGAGAGTCTTGAAACTCATTAGAGTGACAGGATTTGAGCACACAGACTCTATCACTCAGAAAAAAAGATATGGGGAAACATAACTTGGATTAAATAAATTATTTCAAAATAAATTTTGAATTTGTTTTCCTTTTCCAGTCTTTGACTTGCTTGTAGTTTCCAGATTAAGAAAAAAAAATTAAAAATTAGTTACAGGCTCTGTCATTTTTCCTGCTAATTTAGAGTATATTATTATTATTAATATTCTTTTCCAAAGTTTTATTTTTATACACTCTTCAGGTCTTTTGAAACACTAGAACTCTTCTGGCTGTAAATTGCTGATTTTCTGGACAGAATAGGACATTAGAAATTGACTTAACCTTGTGTTGTGGTCTGAAAGCAAAATGAATGAGAGGCTCCAAGTCAGAGATATAATTTAATAAGAAGAAAGGTAAAAAGGTAAAAGTAAAATAAAATAAATGCAATAACACAAAGGATCACTGACAGAGTCAGAATACAACCTGAGCAGGATGGTGGAAGCAGTCCAGGTGAGGTGCTCTTCCTGAAGCAGTGATCCTGTAGAAAGGTCTGGTAGGTCTGCTCCTCTGGGAATCCAGTGGATAAGTGCTCTTGCACTGTCCCACATACCAGCTTATATCCAGATGAGAATGCTTGGCTCCTCCCCCTGGGCAGAGCATCTCACAATAGCATGAAGAGTGTGAAGTGGGTCCTTGATGGCCCATTAACAGAGATAACCCCTGGAGGGAGTTACCTGTGACTCATGGGCCAAGCGTTAATGGGCCATTAGCAGAAGAGGCAGGGGGCTTGGGAAAACACTAGCCCACCCGGTTTCAACAGTTCATGAAGATGGTGATAGAATAAATACTTTGTGTACATCCTACACTGCAACCCAGGACACCTTGTCCAAGCTTTGTGTTGTCCATATCTAATGATTTACCACAGGTATTTTACAACCTACCTGCTCAAACAATATAAACCCTATTGTTAGGAGTGCTGTCCTGTAAGGGGTTTCTGCTTCACAAGATGTATCACTATTTTGATGACAGAGCACCCTCACAGAGGTTCATGTCTGTCCTGTTTCTTTCTGTTGCGGGTTTAGTCCTGTAATTTCCACCAGTGATAAATGGTGGAAAAACAGAACAGAGTCTGTGATTGGGTCATTTCTCTGCCTACAGGATACAGGTCACCCCTAGCAGACTCTGGGCCTGTTTGATACTCATGCTGCTAAAGTTCTGGACAAACAGATTGTTTTGGCTGCTGCTGTGGGGGGCCTAAGCAGAGAGGGGTCTCTCCCAGCAAAACCAGCAGGTTTCAGATCTGTGTTTTCTCTCCCACTGGTAAAAAACTGTAAAAGTCTAGCTTTGCAGGGCTTTCCCCACAGCTCTCCATCCCAGCTGTGTCCTTTCTCCTTCACTCACCTCTAGCAGCAGCCTGCCCTTGGCCCTCCTTTCTTGTCTGTACTGCAGAAAATACTTGGAATAACTTTGATAAAGATCATGGCAACTTCCCAGCTTACAGTCCCCAGAGAGACACCATGATAGAATGTATTTAACAACTAGGGAGTCTATAGGTGACAACAGGGAAACTGCAGAAGAAGAAGCTTTAAAGGACAGCAAAACAGGTGAAACAGAGGTTGATGCAGACACACTCAAATAGCATCTGAATACATAAGCAGTATATTGATGCTCTCTGTCAAATCTTCTGCATGACCCAAGACTATTTGGAACTCACAGAAAGTGTCATCTAAGAATGGTGTCTTCACAACAATAACTGAGGATTTGAAGAAGCAATGAAACCATGAACTTCTAAACTTAGAAAGCTGTCCAATTCCTGGAATTATCAAACCAGAATAAAATTAAATATTTTCTAATAAAGCCATTTTATGAATTAAAGGAAAAGTCAAAGGAGGGTGATTAGAGACACCACAGTACCTCTGAGCAAACATACTGAACAATCTCACCTTTAAGGCAAGATCACAGTTAAGATAATTTGCTAATGCAAATGTGAAAATAAAGGAAAATGTCATCAAAATGCATGCAAAATTAAATTTAAAAATATAAAGGAGAGTCATGGCTGAAGGGACACAGAGGCTTTGCGTAGAAAAAAACACAGTTTTGGAATCAAAGGCCTCCTGTGAACCCATGTCGAATAGAAACAAACACGTATTCATTAGGTCAGATTTTACACATAACTAGACAGGAAATTTGAGAAAGGTATTATAAAAACATTTGTGGTCAAACCTCCCTTTTTAAAGAAAAATATATTTTTTTAAAATTTATTTTTCACTTTTGAAGAAAAATCTAAGAAGCTATCAAGATTTTTTTTTAGGATACTTTTAATGATAATATTTTATAATCAGGTATATTTTTATGAATATTTATACTGTTTTAAAGCTATGAATGAATTTGAAAACCAGAACTACCCAAAAAGGACTACATTTGTTTAAGAAACCAGGTTTGTGAGAACTGGAGTTTATAGCTGACATAATTACTCAGTTCAAAGAGATTTCTCTACATTCTGAAATTTTTTTGGAGGTAAGAAATCAATAAATTGCTGAGTCAGTGATGCAAACACAATAAAGGAAAACACAGAGAGACAACTGGACAATGAAGACCATGTCTATAATATGGAGTTGGGCCTGCCCATGTCAGCCCAAGATGTGACGAAAATCATCCCCATCAGATGATTTCACTGGGCCAGCAATACCTGGGTGCGGATGCAGCAATGCTAACAGAAGATGCTTTTTCTGTTATTCAGAGACCTGGTGTTATTAAGCAAGCCAAAGAGCTTGTGTCAGCATGCTCCATGCCTACATAGAGGGTGTTTGCTGATGGCACAGCAGAACCTCTCTAGCGTAAACAAGGTTAAAGACTTCTCCAGACTGTGCAGGAGAGGGAAACGGGACTGCAATCTTGCAGAGCAAAATTGCCATTTTGTAATGGTGTGGTCATGGTACAAATGGGATTAAAATAAAAGCAGTTGGAATAACGAAGATCCAAAGGCAGCTACAAAGTCAGAGATTTCAGTTTATACTGGATATACCTACAGTAGGAAGAGATCCTATCCCACTTGAGCTGAAGAAAAGATTCATATAGCAAACACATAATCAAAAGTAAGCAAACTGGCTCAGAGCAATCATGGTAGGGTCTTCAGAGCAGAGCTAGGAAATGACTACTGAAATGTTTTATTAAGACCATGATGACTTTCAAAGCATGACACCTGGAGATGTGCAAAATAACTCAACCTATAACTGAAAAAAAAGGAAAAAAAAAAGAGAGAGAGTGTGCAATAATATAAACTGAAGAGAACAAAACCAAGACAAACTTTACATTATTGCAAAATCTAGAGATACCATTATGTGGAAAAGCTGCCTGACAGCCCTTTGAAACAGCTTATTTGCATAACCCAAACAGTTTAGAAAATTCTCACTGCCAAATTTCTGCAATAGAAAAAGTGTTTTCTGATTTAACTAAAGCAAAAACAGTGCAGTTAAAATGCTGAAGGCAGGCAGCAGTGGTTGCTACAGCAGGCAGCTACTGCAGTAGTTTTGCATGCCAACAGGTAGATTTAGTGGCTCAAAAGCACTTGTCACCCATGATAATATCCCCTGTACAAACTTTGACATGGAATGATAGAAGGTGTGATACAATTTTTCTGTAAGCAACAAATATGTGAAACTAAAAATAAACCTAGACAGATGTTCCATAAAAGTTGTAGACTTGATTAATTATTTCACCTAACACTTATCAACAAACCAATACTCGTGTATCAGAGACAGTCTGGGCAGTAAAACAGTGCAAAAGAGCAGCTTATCACAGTTGTACCATGCAGAAAATAGGATGATCATGCTTATGGACAGGAAAATGAGTAGCAAGTGATCTCTTTAAATACATATAAAAAAAGGATTAGTATCCACATGCTGGCTTCTCCTCCAAAGTAATTTTGCAGTACTCAAGTACTGCAACTGAACAAGTATATAAAGAATTATGTCTAACTGAAATACAAAGAAATCTTAAACTAAGCTCATTACTTGCTGATTTGTAGAGAGGGATAGAAAGACTCCAAGAGAGAAAGAGAAAGGACAAAAAGCAGTGAGGGTTCCTTCTGGCCTTTTTATTGTTTGTACAGTCAGAAAGACCATTTCAGAATGAAAAACACCCAGCTGTTTCCCAGCAAGCTTAGAAAGAAGTAAGCATCCAACAGGTTTAATACATAAGAGCGGTCCACCAGAATAAAGCCTTATTGTAAATGGGGAGTTTTGCCAAGACTATATTGAGCTTTTTTTGAACTTATAGACAGCACACACACCTTGTGTACAATTGAACATTGTAGGCAAGGCTGTTTGCAAGCTAGGAAATGGTTATGGTGGAAGTGGGAAAATGCAGGCCAAGTGATGAAGTCAGAGAATAAAAATCCAGAGTTTTCTCCAGAGGTCTGGGGACAGATGGACCTTTTTTGCTATGAGCTACAAAACCAGCAACATATTACTTAGGCTACCAGAAAGGAAATAAACTATGACACAATACCACAAAGACTATCACAGATTTCATCAGACATACTATTACAGCAGTAGTTTCAAGCAAACACTTCTTTATCTTTCCCACATCATTCACAGGACACTGAATTAATTTTGAATACTACACTGCTATACTATACAAGTCAAGTGACAAAGTTCAGATGGTAGGTAAAATAGATAAAAGCCTTTAATAAGCACTGGAAATGAAAGACACATGGTTAGTTCCCCTGAATGAAACAACTCTTCCATAAACAACAGTCTTTTTTTTTTTTTTTTCCATGCTAGACGCCAAATACATATCTTTGTAACAGCTGTAGAATTACTACTGTTGTATGGATAGAAAGACACCTTAAGGCAAAAACTTTTGCCTTAACTGACAAGATAGAGAGCTTCCAAAATGATCTCAGGAAATATTTGCAAAAAACAACCTATTTCTCAGTATAAATTGTCCACTTCTAAGGATGCTAAATATGCTGAACAGCTAAATCCTCCTTCATACAAGAGTAATTGATGATCGTATATTTTAAATAACTTCATCTGGAAACAAAATAAACAGGATGTATAGGACAAAGAAATATGATCTCTCCTGACATCTGATTAACAAGATGTGGAAATAACCCCTCCAGCATGGTTCATGATGGATAAAAATAAAAATAGACTCTCAAAACACTGTACCACTTGAAGGATCAAATGTTAGACAAGCTCCAGGTTTTGGAGAGCTAGATACAAATATTATTGCAGCCTTTTGATACTTAGAGGGGGCTCTCTTTTGATGGAGAGAGGCTTTTACTGAGGCTTGTAAGTTACAACACAAGGGGTAGTGGTTTTAAACTGAAAGAGGGTAGCTTTAGATTGGACAGAAGGAATATTTTACAATTATTTGATAGTAAGACACTGGAACAGGCTATCCAGAGAAGCTGTGGGTGCCATATCCTGGAAGGACTCAAGACCATGTCATGTTGGTTGGTGCTTTGAGCAACATAACCTTGTGAAAGCTATGCCTGTTCACCGCAGGAATGATATTTGAAGATGCCTTTCAACCCAAAGTATTCTTTGTGATTTGATGGTGAAATAGAGTGTTAGGAAGAATGAGTGTGCTTTGACGATACACAGAGAAACTTAAATCTGAAAAGTCTCAGAAAAGAAAAAAAATATGAGGGAAAGAATAAAATTTGAATAATGCCCTGACTTGACTTCTCTCTTTTTATATTCTTACACCACACACATCCTTTTCAAGCTAATTATCCAGTTTCTTAGGTAAACTTATTGACTGCTAATTTACTATGTACATTTTTAGGATTGATTATGCAAGTTGTTGTTTCAAGGCAGAGCCCCTAGACAATAGTAGATATGTCTATGTTTACTTCCAGAGCTAGAGAGCATATATATTATGGAGTTCATTTTCAAAACCAGAGGCTTCTGACTGAATTTCTGTACTATCTTGCAAATACCACAGAATTGCTGCCCTGCAGGGACATTCAGGAAGTAGTAACCATGTAATCCATCACTCCCTACAGAAGCTCATATCCCAGTGCAACATTATAATGAGACTTTTGGTCCTCATTATAAAAAAGTAGATAGAAAGCTTATTTCATTTCTGTAAAATCTGCCCCAATGTTAACCAGTCAAATTAGAGAAAAAAATATTAATAACAGTGGCACATTTTCCTCTGTATATTAGCATTCAGTTCCAAATTTTCCTTTGTGACCAAAGCTACCAGATACAACAGAGAAGGGCTCACAGGGGCAGGACAGCCCTTTCTCAGTTACTTTTTTGCCCAGGACTCCTAAAATGCAAATCTGTTCAGGAGTGTTATTCTCATAAGATGATAGTTGGAAGAACTAAACCGCCCTAGGGAGAGAAATCATAATTTTGCATCTCTCATCATTTTGAACTTGCCTAGTACATAACTTCTGAAGGACTGAGTGAATGAATGAAAACACCTTGATTAGCTGAGATGGAAAGTAGACCTGCTTAGAACTGCTACTTATGAAGAGAAATCCAAGTTGCAGCCAGTTTCTTACTAGAGAAAAAGAAAACAGAGTCAAAGGAACAAGTACAGACAATTTTTTTGATACAGCAGAGTTTTTTCCTTATGATAAAGTGCACACTGCTTTGAGAACAAAGGCTACACAGTCAGCACAGACATCTTTGTTCTTCAGGAGTATCACCCTGAAGCTGTTACTTAGGTCTCAGCAGACAACTCTGAGTGTGTCCAAATGCTGGATCAAGCTAGATAAAATTAAGAAAAAGCAGATTTTATGGTGATTTTCAGCCATTTCCCCAAAACCAGTGTCTCAAAATCAGCAGTCACTACTCTCCCACACCAAAAGAAATGGTTATATTAAAAAAAAAAATTCTGTAGTAAGAATGGTGAAATACAGCGGCAGTATGCCCAGAGAGGTTGTGGCATTTCCATTCCTGAAAACTCAAATAGACACAGCCCTGATCTACCTTACCTAATGGGGATTTGCTTGGATTAGGGGCTTTCAACCTCCAGAACCCCCCTATTGTTCCTCCATGGAGATGTGATTCTCCTCACTAACTTCTCACAGGGCTGGCTGTGATAACAACGCTGAAAACATTCATCTTAGGCTATGCACTGTTCAATAGACATTAAGTGATCTAACTTTGCTCTGTTCCTGTAAGGATTATGTTGTTTGTCTCCGACTGTCTCTCTGTGGCATGGATAAAAAAAAGCTGAGATACATTGAATGCACTGAAGTGGAAATTTGACCAATTTCAGACAGGAACTTTAGTATCACTCCCTCTGGTTGCTTTACATATCTTGAACAGCAATAAAAAAAGTATAATTAGAGATTTGAGCATCACAGACAGCATAATTTATGCAGCTGATAACACCTACACTTTTGCCTTTACAGATGCAAAAAGTATACAAAGGCACTCTAGTATAAAATTGAGGAGGGAAATCTTCTATTCCAATTGATTAGTTTTCATTACTAAGCACTAACCCAGCACAACTGCCTGGGTTAGGCTCTTTTGTGTTGGATGACCCACATCACCAATATATCAATGAAGACTGTATACGGCAACTAGTGATCAATCAGAATGGAAGATTTAAAAAGAAAAAAAAAAATTGTCATGCTCAGTAAAAGTCCCTTTATCATTCTTCTCCAGGCTTGCTGTGTGCTTTCTTGCTAGTCTCTCCCTACCTTTCTTATCTTCCTTCCCCTTCTTCTCTGCCAGGCTTAGCCCTACCACTCCTAGGTTCAGCACTAAGAGGATTTGCTTCTTCGTTCATTTAATTTTAGATAAATGTTGAATTGGGAGTTGTACATTACCCCTGATTCAGCTGTCTTGCTGGAAAGTCGGTGGGAGGCTTAGTCTGAGTTGCATGTGAATGGACTTCAGGGATACATGCCATATAACTAAAAGCTCAAGGGAGAAAAAGGCAGTTAAGAAAAAAAAATGGGCTGTTACCATTGAGATGCAGCTTAAAGTGGCATCTGAGACATGCTTTTGCTAAAAATCCTTCTCTGACTTTCTAAAAAGACTGCTTGAAGCAAGATACAGATAAATCTAGCTTTTCTGAAATTCTTGAGATAGAAAACACATAGAAGTTGAAAGTATTGAAAAAAGTCAGGTCCTTAGCAGATACGACCTGAAGAAAAGGTATGTCCAAATCCAAATCCTGCAAAAGGCCAGGGAATCAGAAATCAGGAAAAATATCGTGGGTCCTCACTATCCAAAATAATTTAATCTGAGATCACAATTTCTTCCTTCTTTGTTTCTATGTGCTGTAGGATTACAGATGTTCAAATTTATATTTGTTCCTCATAAATAACTTCCAGGTGTATGTTAAAATACAACCCTTTCTTAAATATCTTGACCCTATATCCAACAATAAACTTACTTGCAGAGGCATCCAAAGATGATATATAATGCCTATCACAATGTACTGATTCAATTTAGAGCTTGTAGGCAGGATTTTTTTATCCTTAAAAAATGCCATGTTCTTTTCGTTGACATCAATAGTAAATCTAAGTAAGGCTAAATTCTTTCTAAAATAAAATTTTACTGGTTTTCCTCCAGTTGTCTAACTCAATTCTATCTCCAATGTGGAATTTTGCAGCTGCAGTGTGATTGCGTGTGGTAGCTACTTTGACCAGAAACCAGCAAGTTTCAGATGGAAAAACCCACAGTCAGACCAGTATTCCAAAGCTGCTCTTAAAACTCACATGAAGATTGCTCTTGCTGCAATTCAAAGACATGTAAAGTTGACATATAATTTTATGCTTTAAAAGACAGTATTATTTTAGGAAGCTGAAAAAAACATTTGTTTTAGGAAACTGGACAAAGTTTGATATCTCTTTTCTTTCAAAACATTATGAAATTATTTAAAAATCGAGGCATACATGACTTTCAAAGACAATTCAAAAGTAAACAACTTTTAATCATTCAAGTCATATAAGTTTTCTTTAAAATGGATGTAATCAAAAATAAGGTTTATTTTACTTATTTATACAAATGTCATTATTTTTATGCTAAACTGTTATTTGCTGGAGCAAAACTCATACAATAACCTACCTTTTTTTTAGACTTTTACCTTTTGAACCTCAAAGCACTTTAAGAAATGTAATTTATATTGTTATTCCCAATGTAGACATGAAATAAACTGAGTAGTGTCAGAATTGAGGTTTACATAGAAAGAGTGGGGAAAAGTTGTGGGGTTTTTTTGTTTGTTTGTTTGGGTTTTTGTTTGTTTGTTTCTAATTCCTGCCTGTAAAAATTACCCTCTAAGATTTAAGTGTCCATATCTGCCTGAAGATACAGCTCTGATACTGTTCACGATCAGGACTACAGAGGGAAAGAATCTCATCTTCTTTCTTTCATTTAAATGGCAAAAATTAAGTACTGGCAATGCTGACAGTTTGCCAGGTATGAAGTTTAGCTTAGAACTGAAAATGCAAATTGTTAAATTTGCCTTCTGCATGTCTGAAAATCTATGTCATGTCTGAATGCCTATAAAGATTCCAATCTTTTAAAAATAGCATCCACCTACTACATTTCTGTAGACTTAAGGAGGGCAAGTATTCTGAAGAAAGGGAACTCCTTCTTATTTTCTAATGTTATAAAATCATGTATACAAATTAAATAAAAATGTTCATCTGAAAAAATCTGACCTGATGACAGGAATCTTCTGCATCCTACTTAGGAATAGTAATATTAAAAGTCCATTTATTTAGGGAATATTCATTGCCTGTTTCTTTCCCTGATAAACACGATCTCTAATCTTAATTAATTTTTTATTCTAGATGGTTGTTTCAAGCTACATGTGTAAGGCAGTCAAAGCACATCCACTGTACTGTTTTATCCTTCACAGCCTCAGAAGGGTTTCATCAAACTACTTTTTTGCATGTGATGGCCAGTACTTGAGAGTCACATCTGTTACCTTGCTGCCAGTGAGTGTTTCTAACTCAGCTGACCTGGTTCCAATTCCTTGGATGTGAAAGCTTGTGTGTCCATGCTCTCAGGAAAAATGCAAGGCCTCTGAGAAATGCTGTGGCAGAAGATTGCTTAGGTCTGAGACTGCTGTCAACTGATTCAGGGTTCCTGGACTTTGAGCTGCACCAGTGTGCATAAACTTGGAATCTGGGAAACTTCTCTACTAAATGTGATGCACGTAGGAGTGCAATGGAGAATTAATTCAGTGACAATAACTATCTAATAAAAGTGTAAGGGGGAAGTTGGTATCTACTGCCATAGACACAGAGCTACACACAGCAAAAATTGTGTGGAACTATAAAATCAGCAAGAAATGATTGCTCAGCAGGAACACGAAGCCATTTTGCAGTCTGACATAGGAATCTGTGTCCGATTACTCGATCGGCAGGGAGTTCAGGCAGCGAACATAATTTAAACTAACACACACTGTAATGAGGCCCACAGAAACAGACCTGTCAAAGCAGAAAAAGAATCAAAATAAGAGGGCAAGTTGTCTTAGGAAAAAATGATACATACACAGATAGAGTGTTTTGTAAATGTAATACAAATACACAAAAGGTGTAGATTACCACAAATTTTGTAGGCATTGCAACTACAAGACAGAGGATCCAAAGTCCTACTGTTACCACATAATACTTTCATGCTTCATCCTGAATAAGTGGACTGCAACATGTAAGTATTTTGGCAAATTGAATCTTATTAGGTGAAAAAGACTTAGAACAAGATGCTGGTTAATTATCTTCCTACCACTTGTTATCAGCTATTGCACAGAGAAATCAGGCTGCCCATAATGAAGCTTCAGAGAGGATCACAAGCATATGAAGGGCAACATAAAACCAATGAAAAAGAAATATACTTCATGAAATTGATAGGTAGGCAATAATCAATGTTTTTTTAAAGTGTAAAGCAAATAAGTATGATCAAAACCTGATTTGGATTTTAGTGTCCTGCAGAAAGGCAATCATAACTGTAATAAACACACTTGAACACAGCTTCTGCTAAGTACAGAATAAAAAAATCAATATCCCAGCAAATATACATACCCATTCATCTAGACTCTAGCACAAAAATGTACTAAAACTAGCACTATTGCTTTGAATTCAATAAGGCAAATACTTATTTGAATATTTATTTTCACATAGCTAAGGTTAAAAAAGAAAAAGATAATAAAGAAACAAACAAACAAACAAAAAAATAACAACCAAAACAACAAACCAAACCAAACCAACAAACAAACAAACCCCCAAACAAACCAACAACTAACACTTTTAACTTGCACAGAATTTCTCATAATTCTCAGCAAAATCAAAACCTCAGATGTTTTACAGTGTGTGTAGTAGTTTAGGAATGGTATTTCCCAATTCAGTGTTTCTACTAAAACACCCCAAACCATGCACCACTTGCTCACTCACCCCTCCTTCCTCCTAAGGCACAATGTAGATGAGAATTGGAGGCACAAAAGGTGAAAATCATGGGTTGAGATAAGAATAATTTCCTGGAAACCACAATGAGATAAGAAAATGAACAGTAACAGCAACAATATTAATAACAGAGGGTGCCAGAGAGGTGAGTGAGTCACATGTGAATGCTCACCACCTGGAAATCTCCCCCACACTGCTGTGACTGGAAGAGACCCTTTCCCCCATTCCTAGAAAGTGATGGGGTTCGAGACTAATCTTCATATTCTTAGCTTTCTAGGATCTCCTTTGAATTCTACAATGTGTTTTCTCTGTTTTTACACCAAAGCAAAATTTGACTTTTAGTCATATTACTAGTAAAAATCTTCATTTTTTTCTAATCACCACTTAGATTTTTATACTGTTGACAAAAGTCTTTCTAGTCCTGAAACACCATGTTAAAAAAACTTCCTTGTCTTGAATGATATTTGACGGCTCAGCTTTCCTTTTTTATCTTATGTTGGATTATCTCCTATTGTTCTTCCTACCTGCTTCTTTTGGTATGTGTTAAATTCCTTTTACTCACATATCTCAATATAACTTGCTCTTTCTAATAAATCTATTCCACCCTGGATTGTCTGTCTCTCTAGTCGAGTTAAAAAAAAAAGCAGTTAGTTCCCTGAGCATGAAAGCCTTTTAAATTTATTTGCATTTTTTGTTTTAATGAATTTTTTAGTCAAATTACATATGAAAAACTTCAACATCAGAAGCTGATAAAGGAAACAATCATCATTCAAGAGGTAGCCTTCCACATATCTAACGTGAGGTGAGTGTAAATTGCTGTTTCAGTGGAATCTTAGACTTTCTATGCTTTCACAAGACTGGTAGAAAATACAATAATTGAGATAAATATTTAAAACAGTTAAAAGATGCAAATACAATCATATGTTTGCATAAGCTTCATTTCCCTATGAAATCAAGGTCAATCTAACACTAACAAGAGTTTAAAATCTTTTTAAATGCATTAGAAGTAATTTAAATTCCAACTCCCTTATATTTGCTCTTTATATTAAAAGTTTGTTTTTCCACTAAAGAGAAGTCTCTAAATGTCATTCAAGTCATATGAAGTCCTACTGTACATTTATTAACAGAGCTATGTAGGTAGGTATTGGCACATTCATCTTAACATATATTCAATTCATCTGTTGGCTACTTCCTTGAACTCAAATGATATTCCAATAATGGAAAAGATAAGGAAGAAAGAGACAACTAGAGTGAAATTCTGCAACATTGCATACACACCTGCCCACTAAAAATGGAATCTACAGCCTTTATACTTCCTAAAGTATAGAGGTTATATGACATAGAAGTTTCCTGAGAAGTTTTAAATTATTCAAAAAGTATCTCTTAAATATTTAAGGACATTACAAAATAAAAGTGGCTATCCACCTGAGCCAAATAAAATGACACAAGCTTTATTACACAGACCAAAAATGTCACTGGGGAAAGGCAACTTGTTGGGAATTTAATCATGAGGAGACAGATAACAAGCTAATTTCAAGGAGGTGCCCACTTACTAGGCATTGCAATAATTTTCAATTTACTATATATTCCATTGGTCTTTGGGACAATGCTGCATCCTCAAAGGAAACCACACAGAAATACTCACAGAAACACGTCATGCTAAGTAAGCGTGTTTTGTAAACCTAGAGTTCAAAGAGCATGTTGCAGCTATATTGTGCATATATTGGGGCGTATTGTGACACTTTTCAAGTGGAATAGGGAGTCATTACTAGATAACTATAATAAAGCTACATCTTTTTCTGTGCAGATAGGATTGTCCTATTTTAGCATGCAGTCAAAAAATTCCATCCTGGATCACAACACAGCTCACAGCTTTATTTATCTAGGAATTAGAAGTACTAAATTCGAGTATTGAATCTGAGTCATGAAATATTACTGTTATGATGTAAAAATTATTGCATTGAGATTAAATTTAAAATACAGGAAACAGTAATTTCGGTAAATTGTAACAGATTTAGGGTTCTGAGCAGTTCCAAACACTGCATTTTCTGTCTGTCTCCAGAAAAATCAAACAATTTAAATTGTTAAACTATCTGAGTACTATCAGACACACAGTCATGCACCCCAACCACCCAGGTTAACTTTAATCACAAAACATACAAGTGCAGTGTCTCCAGGAGGTCTGTGCTGGCTACATAAATGGGAAAAATTCCCAAGCATTGTCAAGTGAGGCCCTTGAAAGGTCATTTTCCTCAGGGGCTACTTTTTCAACAGTCCCTTTGTTTTCATAAAAGTGATAGTGATGACTCACTGCTACACAGGAGAGAGTGGAAATGCTCCAACAAAACACAGAAGGGAAGAAATGAGATGAAATGTATATTATGCAGATCTTTATAATTATTTGTGAGCTTGCTAGTTTTGTAGTAGGAATAAAATACTAATGAAATTGCTTAAAGGTAGGGTTGACTACCCGGCATTACCTTAGATAAATGAAGTATATAAACATAAACATATGCACACACACTAATCAGCCACGATGGAAACAATCATAGAGAAAGTAGCATTATATTGTCTTTGAACTGCTAGGGTGAGTTCTTTGTGAATCAACCAGTTTGCCTTGAGAAACGTTTTCTGACTGAAATGCATTTAAAGAATAATTAATTTTAAAGTTTACCAGTTACTTGATTGCATATTTCCCTTGTTTGATCATATTATGATCAAACAATTTCTAGATTGCAAATTTTTCTACATTCTATATTTTACCTTTAGAAATTATTCAAAATATTTGCATTACTCAGAAAAATGGTCATCAGGTTTTCCAAAAAGCTGAAAGTCCAATTTTTTTCAAGTCAAATTTGTTTCCGTAAATCCATTAGCTTATTCATTTCTGTGTCTTTCCATTCTGAGTTAAAAGCAATAGTCACATGACAGAAGTGCTTCTGTCAGCTTTGGTCTAAATGTCATATTTTAAGAGAGACCTCCCTCCTCCCTCAAATGGAATTTCTCTCTATTTGTCTCAGAACTTCCTTCACCAGCTTTATCATGGAACCCATTTCAAGTTCCTTAGCTGACTCTGTATTACACCACAAAGACACGGACTCCAACTTCAGCAGGCTGAAAATGACTCCTTTATTTTTGGGATGTGTCTCCCTTTTATACTATTCTACACAGGCCAATTTGATTTGTGACAAGAAGACAAACCTCTTCAATCACATTGGTCAGACCAGAGGGACATCAAGAAGAAGTCCCTCCTAGGGAAAGAATGTAAACAAAGTTACAGTTACAAAAACACTTCTCTTGTTTACAGAAAATTCCCCAGGAAAAGAATTTCAGAAAACCAAAACATCTCAGGCACGAAACCAGGGCTACACTTAGCTTCTTTTATTTTCTGATCATTGTTTCCATATGGATTTTTTACCTTACAAGGGCTTTCCATCAAAAAAATTCTGTGATTCTTATTTTCTATTTTGCTGTCCTTTTAGGTGTTTGAAGAATATTTTCTACATCCTCATGACGGCTTTAAGTCCATCTCTTAATGAAAGATATTGTTAGGAATGTGCAGAGTTCCCAAAAATGCTAATGTCAGATAAAAAATCTTTCTCCTTGGAAACAAGGAACAATATCTGGAAAAAAGTTACAAAGCCTTTAATAAGCACTTCATAAAAGAGATTGTCATTACATAAAAGTAAATACTGTAAATTTTAGTAGCAGAGTATGTACCTTTACTGAATATTTGTCATATGTAAAGAGGTAAGTAAATAAACCTGATATTAATGGAGCTGCAGATCAAGTGCTAAAATGTATTTCTTACTTGTTGACATTTCTCTAAAAAATGGGTTAGTGAAATTAAAATGTGGAAAGTAGAAAACATCAATATAGGTGACTTATAAATAAAAAGGAGGTGCTCACATCAATATCTAAACCAGATATTTACCATTATAAAGACAGATACAGATGAACTGTGTGCTTTAGAGACACTTGAAAAATGAACACGTCCTCAAAATCTTTGCTTCACAGAATGCGAGGTTGGAAGGGATCTCTGAAGAATCAGTACTGCAACTCCCTGGGGCTCAAATCAGGGTCATCTACATCAGATTGCCCAGGATCATATTTAATGAGGTCTCCAAGGACAGAAGAGCCACCACCTCTGGGCAACCTGTTCCAATGCTCAACTGCACTCAAACTAAGATTCTCCTTATGTTGAAACGCAAATTCCTATATTTCATTTCATGCCCATTGTCTCTTGTCCTGTGAGTGGGCAAACTGGGGAGATGTAGGTTTCCTCTTTACTCCATCCCACAGTATATTCATAAACACTGGTAAGACCTTCAAGGCTAAACAGTCTCAGCTGTCTTGTCTCTCTAGGACAGATGCCTCATGTCTTTTATATCATCTTTGCAACCCTTTACTACCCTCACTTACATATATTCATGTCTTTCTTACACTTGGAAGCTGTTTTGCACCAGATGATATCTCTCATGAATCCAATAGAAAAAGCACTCTTTTAATACATCTTTTCAATGGTATTTATATGGAGCTAACTATAACTATAAGGAAAGAATAGTATAGATAATCCTATGTACCTTCGGATGCTGGAACCACAAGTGGTGGAACATGAAATGGACCTCTGGTTCATACACTGCACACTGTGCAGACCCTTTTCCATGAAAGAGGTTCTGCACCCTTGGTTACTCAAACCATTGTGGATATTTTTCCTCTAAGCAAATAGCTCTATTGATCATTCTCAGTGTCAAACAGAAAGGATGCTTATGTGGCAACTTCTTGCCACTCTCCTAGATAAAGGCAACACAGGTGGTATAGTAGCTGCTACCAGACAGGAGCTGTCTGGAAGATCCTTTATTACAATAAGCTGGATGAGTTTGCCCTGCAACCCTGGGGTTTGTGCAGCATAACACTGCATTGAAAACAAACCTGAATGGTGGGAAAAAATGCACAGTCTGAAGACCACACTGGACATGCATCCCAGCACAGGCATGAGACTACTCAAATCAACTATTATGTAGTTTGCTAACTCCTTGATATACAATGGTCAGGCAATCAATTTCCTTACAGACATCTAGAACTGGGCACAGCACTCCTTATCCTCCCCCTCTGGTAATGAGTACAACAGAGGGATCGCCTCCTTCAAACTGCTGGCATTTTTCCTACTGATACAGCCCAGGATGTTTTTGGTCTTTGCCACTCACTGTATTTCTGGCTCATACTCATTTTTTTGTACAAGACCCTGCAGGTTCATCTCTACCAAACTACTTTCCAACTGGTCAAACTCCACCGTGTCCTGGTGAATTGAGTTATTCCTCCTCCTCAGATACAGCATTCTGCATTTCTCTGTTAAACTTGAGGTAATTCCTGTCAGCCCAATGCCTGTAGAGATCTTTCTGAAAGGCAGCACAACACACTGGTCTGTCAGCTACTCCTCCCAGTTTCATATCCTCAGCACACTTCCTGGGTGTGCATTTTGTCCCATCACAATGTCAATAGTGACTGTGTTAATCACTACTGGATACTATATGGATCCACAGCTTTGATTTGTGCTACTGATTCTTTCAGAGTGGTGTTAAATCATTTATCAGTCAACCTAACTTGTTAACCTAACCTGTACTTCTGTCTATGTGAATGCTGTGGTATGCAGTGTCAAATGCATGACCAAGGTCAAGGTAAAGAGTATCCCCTGCTCACACCTCCTCCACAAAGCCAGTCAGCTCATTCTAGAAGGCTATCAGGCAGAATTTCTCTCTGTAAAACCAAGCTGACTACTCCAGATCACTTTCTTAACCTTCATGTAAGACCTTAAATAGAAAGTGTATACAATGATTGAAAAGTCAAACACATCCCGCCATTGTTGACCTTGTGGACATTTTTCTATTTGTTTTCTCACCAGATTAGAGTAAAGTCTGGGTGTAGTTTGTGTTACTACTAAAAGAGTAATAGTAATAAAAATTAAATTGGATCAGGTTTTCCTTTTTGACCATTAACCTGTCTCCAGTTTTCTCTCTCTTTAAAATAGGCAATATAACTTTCAATTAGCACTAAGAGATTTATCCACATAACTGCTCTAGACACTGCAGAATAAAGTCCAGTCTGCAAAGACACATGTAGCTCATTTCAATAGCCCTGATCACTCACCCACTTATGGACTTTGACAAATAGGTCAATATGTTGCAATAACATTAGATCTGAGAATAACCTCTGGGATTTGGATTTAGCTAAATTGCTGGTTGGTGTTATAAGAGAAAACATTTTTAATAGTTTACTCTTAATGTCAGTCTGAACTAAATACAGCATTCTTTCAAATTTCAATATAGTTCATTATTATGGTGTGATAAACAAGAGTCATTAAGGCTCTTTGACATGATACAATCATGGCAAAGTTAATATTAAAAATAAAAAAAAAAAAAAAAAAAAAAAAAAAAAAAAAAAAAGGTTTCTAACTTCCAAAAAAGCCAGTGTCCCTTTCTCATCCAAGGTTTGGCACATCACAAATCTTGCTGGCCACCTTTTCTTTTGACTTTCCTCAGGCTTCAAACCACTACAGAGGCCCTACAAGATCCTCAATCAGCACAAATTTAACCTTACCTCCTGTAAGCAAAGCACATGAAGTCATAATGGGCTATTGCACTTTTGAATACTCTAATTACACTTCATGGTTTAGCTTTTACGGTGTCTGTGCTCTCCAAGAGAAATAAATATGTACTGTGTCTACTGATCTTAATTCTTAATTGAAACAATTCAGTCTACATCATCTATTCTCACTGCAGTTTTAGAGGTGAAGCTCAGCAAGCAGCTCAAACAGATGAACAGCATGGTGTCCAAATGAATAAACTCTGCAGGTCTTCCAAAATCCAGTGTTTTACATGGTTTCAGAATGAAAACTTATTATCCCAGGGTCAGTTAAAAAATTTATGTTAGATTTTGAATCTATAATAAACCTTGTTACTGGCTTAGTTGAGTCAAAGTATGGATTTTATAATGAAACGTCACGAAATTCTGCAAGTAATGATTCATCTTCTAATTTATTCTCTGTATCTTTTTGCACCAGTTAAATTTTTTTCTGATTAAATACACTGTATGAACTGAAAAGGCTAATATGACATTTCAAAAGTTAGCAATCAATATTATAATCATTAAATTAATTAAGGTTTTAAATAAAAGTGACAGAGAGTGGACATGTGAGCAGAGTTATCTCCTTCATTGATTTTTATTTCCTGACACTTTAATAAAATACTCACTGGTGTTTACTAGATTTATCAGAATTGCCTTCTGAACAAAACCTAACAAAATATTGTTGTTATAGTTATTGGTTTCTAGGAATGTAAAGTGAAACCTTTCTTGGTTGTAGTAGGGCAAATATGGACTGAAACTTTTTGTTAAGTTCAAAAGTACTAAATAAATACTAATAAAAACTGAATTAATTCAGATTTCACTAAGTGCTTTATAATTTCCATTTAAAATTTGAAAACATCTTCTCAGGGTTTTAATCCAGTTGTTTCCTCACCCGAGATTCCAAAGCTGGCTGGTGGTTCGTGTGGGCACGAAGGGAGTGATTTTCCCTCTTGACCTCTGAAGGATTTAGGGTCTGCTGTCTGACTCTGTGTCTCTGTGTTCTGTGCTGAGCTCGGTGCTCGGTGTTCAGAGCGAGAATGATGAGGAGTCTCAAGGTCTTGGTTTTCTGGTTTCTTGCGTTGTTTATTAGTTCTTATCATACAATTCTCTGTGTCCGGCCATGGTGTTCACAGCAGCCTGGACACGAGGTGACTCCGCTTCCCCTGTGTCCAGCCATGATGTCCACTGCAGCTCGGACACAAGGCGACTCCCCTCCTGTGTCCGGCCATGGTGTTCACAGCAGCTCGGACACAAGGCGACTCCCCCTGTGATGGGAGGTCACTACCTCTTATACAGATAACTACGTACCCATTGTTTACAATTCTGTGCCAATGTCTGTCACCTATACTAACAGGGTCATTTCTACTCTGACCCAATCCACTGAAACTATTTTGTGCCCACGTCACTGCAGAAGATGGATGCCAAGGGAGAAGAAGAAGAACCCAGGGCACTGCCCTAAAATCACCATCTTGTCCCTTTGCATCTACATTCTAAAAATCCATAACTACAAAATCTTCTGCACAGTGATAACTACACTACTCTCAGTAACACCTTTGTGACTTGCAATTCTTCTCTGTGTTAGATGTTTTTCTCATGGACCAAAATCAAAGCCTGTGTCTTCCTGGGCTCTGTGCCAGGCAAATCTCCCTGCACAGACCCCAGACCCTCTTTTTTGGGTCCCAGGCCTCTCTACCGAGGTCTGTGACTTCCCAGGGCGCCCAGAGGGATGCCCTGGACTCCAACATCTCCCCCCTTTGTTTTCACCAAAAAACACCTCTTTGGCTGCTTTGCCATATGCATTAAAGCAAACACGACTTGATCATGAGAAGAATTACAAGTCTCAATAAAATACATACAATTTTTTTCAAAATTTTCTTCCACAACCGTGAAAGGTTGAAGAAATCAAACATGCCATTCATCCGTGATCTGGTTTCTTCTCTGAGTTTGTTCACTCCATTTTCCAACCGCTCTGTGCTCTCGTGAATTGATTCTGAACCATCTGACAAATTCATGCAATACAGAATGAAAAGAAAACCCAAGCCATAACTCCTTGCACGCAGATTGAAAGACGTCTGCAGTCTTGACACTGGTTCACATTGGCCTGCTTTCCTCTCCACTCTTGAAGCCGTCAGAGCTTCTGTGCTTGACATGATTTCCACATTCTTTGCAGAAATTCACTTGTGTTCTGTATCTGCAGAAACAAAAGCTACTTCTTTGCCATAGGTTAGTTAAAACTGTACTTTGATGGAAAATGCACAACTCTTGTTAAAACCTGAAATCCATCAGGAAAAGTTTCACATGCAACATCTGTGCTTGTTGATGAACACATCTCTCCTCTAGTTAAAGCCAAAGTGTGGCCAAAACCCTGGCCTTATCTAGAGTGATATCCTTTAATACATTTTTGGAACAAAGCTCTTAACAACAACAATTATGAAATGCTTAAACAACTAAAGAACATAAAGAAGAATTTTGAAATGTATCATGATACAATTCACAGTACTTATTACTTAAAACTTATTATCTTAAACTTATCTTATTTTACTAACTTATCTTACTTATTACCTTATTATTTTAACTTATTTATTATCTTAACTTTAACTTACTTAACTTAAAACTTATCTTATCTTAAAACTTATTCTCTTAACTTATTTATCTTAAAACTTATTTAGCTTAATATAAAATACATTTAAAATTTACATATAATAAAACTTTAAATTTATAGAATATAAATCTATCACTTAAACTTTATCAATCCTTATCTTAAATTCAACTTTACTTACTTGACAAATCTTAAACTTAAAACCACATAGAAATCACTTCTAATGTCAATACAATACTAAAACACAAATCAACTTGGATCCAAATACA
Organism: Zosterops lateralis; assembly: GCF_965231275.1. NCBI lineage: Eukaryota > Metazoa > Chordata > Aves > Passeriformes > Zosteropidae > Zosterops > Zosterops lateralis. Next base: position 52,376,069 of record NC_139762.1, on the reverse strand, counting down.
TCAACACTATAATCAAAAATCCTTTTCCATGTCATGACAATAAGTCTTTTGCTCCTGATCATGCAGCTGCTTTGCAAACATCCAATGATTTCCAGATCTCTGCTTCTGAATTCACAAAACCTGTAACTTTAATTGAATTTTTATTTTGCTTGAATGCAGCCCCTCCTAACCCCGAGGGTTACTGCCTTCCCCGGCATCCCTCCCTCTCCTGGATGAGGAGTGGAGACTTTAAAACTCTAAGAAAAGGGTAAACCCAGCATGTAGCCGAAGGATAAATGAAGAAAGGGTGTGTGCAGTGGATTCAAGGGAAACTTGGCTACCTTTTGCTGAAAGGAAAACTTGAGGGAACTGGACTGACAATGTCAAAGTGCCGCTTGTGGGCGGGGTCAGGCTCTGCAGCACTTGCTCTGAGGGGGTGGCGCCTTGGAGAAACTCTCCGCCCTGGCCACGCCTCCTCTGCTTGCTCTGCCTTTGCCTGCCCCGGTCCTGCCTGCGCTGGCACCACCTGCCTCGGCACTGCCTGTGCCGCCCCGGCGCTGCCCGCGTCTCGCTCTCTGTCGGGGTTTGTCCCGCCTGGAGCGATCCCACTGCTCCAGCTGCATCCCACTCGCTCTCTGCCTGCCGCAAGGCTTTCTGGGATTTGTAGTTTCCCGCTTTGCACTTGCGCCGTCCATCTTGGCTCTGCCACTGCGCATGCACCAACCGCAAGGCTTTCTGGGGTTTGTAGTTTCCAACTCTGCTCTCTCTGCCTGTCTCGGCTCCTCACTCGCGCCCCGGGACACAGGCCCTGCTCCGCCCGTGCCGCCCCCGCAGCCCGCGCTGTCCCGGCACGGGGCACTCCCCGGCCGCCCCCAGTCGCGATCGCTTTCGCGCGCACACGCCGCAGTGTTATCTCTCACCACTGACGCGATCTGGGCTTGTTTTCCCTGTTTTCCTGGTGTCTCCTCCACTCCCCCTTCCCCCCTCTCTCTGTTTGTCCATGGGCTGAAGGGGAAAGGGCAGTGGAAAACTTTCACGCTGTGTCTGAACGCGCTGTGTCTGAGGGGGGCTGAAAAAACTCCTGGATGCACTTTGTCTCACTTCTCCCTCCCCCACTGCTGCGGCAAGTGTCCCGTGCTCACGGAACATGCCTCGAAAACAAGCATGCCCTTATCTTGGGATGGATTAGAAGTTTTGACTTTCCCGAGATGAATTTCTGGGACTGAATTCCTGAGGACTGTGGCAAACCCAGGGAAAGTTGGTGTTTCCCCTGTGCTAAACTCAAGGAGACCTGCTGACTCTCCTGTCTCGAGGGTTTTTTTACCTCCCTGCGGTAATCCTGAGGGTGCTGGTATCTCTCCTTTCCTATTAAAACTCAGAGGAGGCTGATGGCTCTCCCCTTCCCCACCTCCTGTAAGAGGTGTGTGAGACCCGTCTGCTGATAACAGACGACAGGACCTGCCTGGCTGCCGGCCAGCAAAAGAACCCGCTGCTCGCTGCTGGCCACAGACAAACTCGGTGCTGGCTGCAGGCCAGCGGGTGAGGTGTTTCTTTCCTCCCTCCCCGCTACACTACTGCTGCTGCACGGAGAAGGTTTTTCCCTTATTTTTCCCGGGAGAGGGTCTCCTCCCGTGTTCTAAATTTAACTGTTCTTACCAAAATTGAAGAATGCAGTGCAGGTGTTCTCAAATTCAGTTCGGAGGTTTCCTGATCACCGACCTGCAGATTTCAGGAGACGAGTCCTGGGCCCTTGGAACTCGTCGGTCCGAGGTGAATTTGCAATCAGCTGCCATCTCTGGTTAGAGATTTCTTCCCCTGTCTTCTCAGCTTGTCTTCTTTCCTTCAGAGGTCTTGCTGTGTCCACTGGAAAGCACCGATTCTGCCCACACCGGTGTCCATTCGTGCCCGTTCGTGCCCATCCATGTGCCCACTCGTGTGCCCACCCAGGGACGCCAATTCTCGGGTTTTAGTCCGGTTGTTTCCTCACCCGAGATTCCAAAGCTGGCTGGTGGTTCGTGTGGGCACGAAGGGAGTGATTTTCCCTCTTGACCTCTGAAGGATTTAGGGTCTGCTGTCTGACTCTGTGTCTCTGTGTTCTGTGCTGAGCTCGGTGCTCGGTGTTCAGAGCGAGAATGATGAGGAGTCTCAAGGTCTTGGTTTTCTGGTTTCTCGCGTTGTTTATTAGTTCTTATCATACAATTCTCTGTGTCCGGCCATGGTGTTCACAGCAGCCTGGACACGAGGTGACTCCGCTTCCCCTGTGTCCAGCCATGATGTCCACTGCAGCTCGGACACAAGGCGACTCCCCTCCTGTGTCCGGCCATGGTGTTCACAGCAGCTCGGACACAAGGCGACTCCCCCTGTGATGGGAGGTCACTACCTCTTATACAGATAACTACGTACCCATTGTTTACAATTCTGTGCCAATGTCTGTCACCTATACTAACAGGGTCATTTCTACTCTGACCCAATCCACTGAAACTACTTTGTGCCCACGTCACTGCAGAAGATGGATGCCAAGGGAGAAGAAGAAGAACCCAGGGCACCGCCCTAAAATCATCATCTTGTCCCTTTGCATCTACATTCTAAAAATCCATAACTACAAAATCTTCTGCACAGTGATAACTACACTACTCTCAGTAACACCTTTGTGACTTGCAATTCTTCTCTGTGTTAGATGTTTTTCTCATGGACCAAAATCAAAGCCTGTGTCTTCCTGGGCTCTGTGCCAGGCAAATCTCCCTGCACAGACCCCAGACCCTCTTTTTTGGGTCCCAGGCCTCTCTACCGAGGTCTGTGACTTCCCAGGGCGCCCAGAGGGATGCCCTGGACTCCAACACATCTTGTACAATCACATTGCTAATTTAATTTAGAACAGTCATGTTAAAGACTCTTGCATGCTGATCTAGGAGTTGCACATCTTCATTCAGCAAAGTCACATTTTACAAACTCAAAATACCTTGCCCCTTATTTTCAAATACAATAAGGACATCCATACCTACCATGATGTGGGATTAAAAATATATGCAAGCTATTTGACATCTGTTACAAAACCTGAAAAGGATTTTTGTTTCCTATTGACATGGTAAGACAAGAGGTTTTCTCTTCTTTTCTCTACAGCAACATGGTATTTTCACAAATAATTGGGCAGGTTTTGGTGCCATATAGGTACTGAAATGAATGTCAGTATCAAACATCACTTAAAATTTTTATAGAGATATGCAGCTCCCTTTCGCTTTCACCTTCATCCTGACTTGTTTGTAGGTTTTTACATAAGTATGGATGGCAAGGCACGGAAGGAACTTCCTCTCCCATTTTTCAGGACTGGAGTCTCAAGATATGGATCCCTCTCTTATCATAAATTGTCAGAGATGTTTCCCTACTCCTTCAGAGTAATAAGACAGTAGAACAAATAATTTAAGCTGTTTTGGTGAGGTTTTGACCTCACCAAATGGAGGAAAAGTGGATGAAGAGGATCCAGATCCCCTGGTCCAATCCATGCTGCAGATTGGGCAGTTCTGCTGAACCAAAGAGCTCAGTGACACGGGGTATTTGGGAAGTGTCTGCCTAAGAAGTACAACAGGGAAGTAAATTGTGATGTAGCCTTGAATAAGCTGCTCCTTGTTTAAAGTGTTTGGTTACAAACATATTTTGCAGCCAAAGAGCTATGTGAGTGTTTTACTTTGCAATATTCTGGTTCCCTTGTTGGGATAAACTACTCAGCTGAACCACCTTATTGCCTCATAAAACAGAGCAGCAATGCTATTATCGCTTAACTGCACCTGAATTCAGGCAGAACTACTTTGTTCAAAGAGCAGTAAACACTTGGAGTAAGTTGTCAAGTAAGGTCATTGGAGCAAATAACATAAATGAGTGCTAGAGATACAGGACATTTTCATGAAGGAGATTGAAGGATACAGCGATAAGAAGGGATTCAAGTAGGATGAACTGAGCTCAGGAAGGACTTATTTCAATGATATTATTAAAAATTATCCTTTTGCAGAAAGCCAGTAGAGGCTTTGTATGGAACTTATTTCTTATATGCCTTAAGAGCCTTAAGTAGGATCTAAGAAGTACAAAGCAACAAATTTTACCCTGCATGAAGAGGGCTTTGATCAATCCAATAACCATGAGAAGCACTGTATTCATGTCTGTGAACCTTTAGAAAAGGTAGCCCTTTGAAATATTTTCTTAACACAGTCTGGTTTTGCACTCTTTCTTTTCACAGATTCCTAACTAAAGCTAAAAAAAATCACGGAGTGGCTTCCCTGCAGCCACAGTTAACATTCAGGGCTATTTTTGTTACACAGTGACTACATGTGTTTTTCAGACTTTTATCATATACTCTCAGAAATTAGGCTCATAAATAGCTGGGCACTAGTCAGCCACTGACTGCTCTACAAGGTATTACCTGTTCAGGCAAAGACAAATCCCACAAAATCTTTATGCTGTCAGTCAACAGGAGCCTCATTGCTTTATGTGGTAAAGGCAAAAATCAGATTTGCCAGCCTGCAGCACCATTCCACAGAACAGGCATTAAATTTAATGCTGAATGCATATCAAACCTTCCAACTTCTCACCTGAGCAGTACTCTAACTGTTCCATTCCCTAAACTCAGCACTATCTTCCCTCCACATGCCACAGCTTCTTTCTGCCATTCTGCCTACCCTCAAGCACCCATTTCTTTCAGTCTAAGCTCTGGGCTTGTTCAAGATCTCTTAGCAGTTCTTTTTTACTGATTGATTACTGTCTGAGAAACCTTTTCAGAACCCATAATAATGAAGGAGCAGGATGTTATCAGCTTCAGTTTTGTTCCGCACTGGCAGCAGGGAGGGCCGAGGGGGTGGGAGAAAGAGAGAAAAAGTGCAGCATTCTTTCTGAATCTCAGAAGAGTGGCCTCAAAAGAAATGGTGTAATAGAATACCTGGTTAAGTAAGATGGAATAAAAAGAGTAATATAGATAACAGGTCAATCTTACATTCTTCAGATGCTGAGAATTCTGCTTTCTAATGTCACATCTGAATAACCCCATAATGGATTTTCCCACTGTGTGGTGCACCCGCTTACACAGGGTTCCTCCTCTGTGCCAAGCCACAGTGTATTTCATTTTCTGTGAAAACCAGAGCCATATGCTTTTCCTGGCAGGTTGGAACTCTGTGGCTGTCCTAACCCCAGTGCAGTGCAGGCTGGCACGGGGCACTCCAGCAGAGTCCCTTGCAGCAGCCACTGGTGCTGACATTTGTGCTGCTCTGACCTGGAGAACAGTGCCCAGAAGAGCAGGCAGGGTATTCTCGAGATAACTCCCTTCTCACACACTGTGTCTTCTGGAAGGTGCCCAACACAATCACCTCTTTTAATTCACACTGGAAGAGGATGAATTACTGTATCTACTCTTTATTTAACTGGTGTTTGCAACCTGATATGACCCCTTAAAGAAGATGCACCATTTCCCTCCTGAAATACTCTGTCCAGTTTTCCAATCAACTCACTGAACTACTCTCCCTTAGTTTATCACTTCACAGCTACCTCTAAAGTTATATCATGAACACAATAGAACTGTTTTCTTATTTTTCTGTCCCAGAAGCAAATGAAACACAGTTCAGCTTCACATTGATATAATGGTGTGCAAAGCTAGAATGACATACTCCTCTAGAAAAAAAGTGGAACAACATAAACTTTGCTTAAATGTGTTTTCATGGACTTTTCTAACTAATACTGAGGGAGGCAAAAATAATTTTAGGCCAAATAATAGCTTCTTTTCTTTTGAATATAGAGAAAGGTTTTTTTATTGAATATGCCTCTGAAAAAAAATCCGATGCATCCAGTTTCAAACTGCAGCTGCTTATACAGGTGAAAGAGCAAAGCTTGTTTCCACTGAGGGAATTAACATTAGAAGGAAATAAATAAGTACAAGACTGAAGTCCCATGGTTTACTGTTCTTTCTTACTGAGTTAAAAATTATATTACTCACCCACAAAAATCCCTGATCAGTAAATTTAAGGTTCTATTAAAGTAAGAATCATCCTGTACTTAGAAATCCATGCTGGGAAATGATGAATTTGGTTCCAAATATTAGTGTGACGTCTTAAGCTCAAATTCAGAAATCCCAAATTAAATCTTTGATATTAGGGAAGGGAAAAAGCTATGTATCTCTAAAGAACTAGTCAAAGGGAATAAAATAAAATATCAGTCAAGGAAAAATTACTTAGCTAATAAGAAGCTTAACTCAGGGAATTGTCTAGAATGTGAACTTTTTGCAGATTACTCCAAGCCTTTATGCTGTCATATTGTCCTAACTCTCTGTAAATTGTGGCTAACAGCAGTTGTCTCTTGAGATTCATGCAGTGTTTTGAGTCTATTGTAGTAGTAAAGTATAAACACCTTCTAAAGATGTTTTTTATTTCATTTCCATCAAAGTATTTGCCAGAAGTAATGACTTGTTTTCTGATAATTTTCAACTGTCTTTGGTAAGTGTCTAAGAAAGTAAATCTCTGTATCTACCTGAAACTACTCTATATTTGTTTAACCTGAGGAGAAGGACACACCTTGTTGCTGTTTTTCAACAGAAACAGTAAAGTAGTATTCTTCTTTGTCAGTATTCTGATCCTCTCAAAAACTCGGTTTTACTGAGTTCCTTTTTTTAAAGTTTGGGAGAAGGAAAAAATTAAATCACTTTTTATGTGGGTCGTCTCACAGATATCTAACAAATCCCAAGAGCATTTAAAATATCAGTTAAGAAGCAAACCAAACACTAAGCTGAACTAAACTGAAATTATTTCTTGCTGTATTATAAAAACGTGAAGGCAATTTAAGTAGTCAAGAATTTAAGAGGACATTGTAAGTGCTTTCATCCTGGTGACGGATACAACTAGGAAATTAAGGTACTTAATCAGACTCCTAGTGTTTGTTTTTCTGATCTGATTTTCCTGCAAAAACTCATTTTACAGGAGTCACAATTTAAAATGGTAATCTGTCATTATATCTAGTCCTAGAAAACTGCCTTTGTTACAAATCAGTGAAGAGACCCATGATATCCTTTCTTTAATTGCAATTAATGACTCTCTGTGATGGTATAAATGGAAAAAAATGATTACCTTGAATTGAAATGATTCTGTTTTCATTTGGAAATAATATAACCCAGCAAATTCCTTCTGTTTGCATTATGCTGAGAATTTCTAAGTTTCACACCATAAAGGAGACAATTGGAATACAGAGTTCCCTGAAAACCCCAGAAAGGGCTTTACAGTAAATGTAAAAATAAAATTATAGCCAGCTCTACTAAATGCCATTTTATAGATGTGTTTTAAGAAGCATGAGTAGAATATCTAAGAATAATGCCTACATTTAAAATATTCGGACAGTTACAAAGGACAGATCAAGTTCCACTTTGATTAATTATTTTGGATTTTTTAGATACATTGCTCTGAGTAGGGTTAGTTTTCAGCAATTATCCTGAAATACGCTCTTTTCAAGATGCCTCAAATCGCATATGCAGAATTCAGCTCTTCCTGAGAAGTATTTACAAGGCTTTGGTTTGGCATACAGCTGAATCTCTTTCCTTGAGGGTATTTTATGCCACAGTCATTACTCCATATTGGACTTTTTTCCTCTTTCTTTTAAAATATTTAGAACTGGTCAGTACTTATGAGTGTTTTCTAGCATCAGATCTATTAGATAATTTGATATGGTCTGGAAAGACCTGTGTTCTTGCTATAGAAAATGATGCGATGAATTCTATGCAACCTCAGGAATGGTTGGGAAATTTATAAAAATACATGAAGAAAAGGAAACAAACATACTTCAAATACTACCACTGAATTCACTTCCTTTATCTTTTTATGTATCACTGTTTTTCCTTTGCTCAAGCCTGATTAATAGTGAAATATAAGTGGAGATGAGAACCAGAAATTCATCACAACATGAAAATACACTTTGAAAATTGTGAAACCAAATCAGAGTCTCAGAAATTAAATGTTTAAAAATAGACATTTTCATAGATAGTACTTCCTTTCTTTCTGCTAGTAACTTTCCATTCCTTTCCTCTGACCTTCTGACCAGCTGTTCATTATATTGTTATTATTATCATCAATTTAATTTATGTTATGAATTCCTCACCACAATCAAGAGCAGTATTGTTGTTTTATACTGAGGCACTAAAGAAAATGGATCTGTTTACTTTATTTAAAAGAAGATTAAAAGGTGACTTGATCACCACCTACAGGTGATCACACAGGGAAACCAGTTTTTATAGTCATTACTCCTTTACTCTGCCAAAACAAAAGCTCATAATATGATACAGTGGTTGGGAGTTCACACCAGCTATATTCACTAGGGAAACACAGATGTACCCAACAAGCCTGTAAAGATAAGAGTACTAAATCACAGAAATATTTTACTTAGGAAAACAGAAGATTCACTTGAAGGTTTTTAATCACAACTGGTCATCTCCATTAAAAATGTCTGTCGTAACTCATATGGAAGTGATGGGCTTGATATAGGAAATTACTGGATAATGTTTTTGTTTCATACTGTGTGTAAGATCTGGAATGGCTTGTTACTGCAGTGTGGTCCTTCACTGCACATTTCAGTCCCAGACACAGGGCCACAGAGTCCAGATTGCCAGGCAAGTTTGTGGCAATAAGGCAGGTCCAAGGTCAAGCCAGGGACTTACAATTGACAGGTTGGGGCAGAATTAGGTCCAGCAACCATAGCCAGTGTTAGACATAGTCCAGTGATCAACAGGTAGGGCCATGGTGGTGGCACAGGTTCAAGGTGAGCCAGAAAGCCATTCTGCAGATCAAGGTCAGGACCAACACCGTGGCTGAGCTGAGGACAGAAACTCCAATGACATAGTTTAGACTGATTAAGAAGGCCCAGAGACAAGCTGGAGTTCCTGGCCCCTCTCTGTGCCAAGTGGGGATAGAAGCCCTAAATGAGGTTGGTCAAGACCTTTCAGTACATTTAAGGCCCCAGCAACTGTGCTTCACAACTATGCCCTCAGATTTCTGGTGACAAGGTTAAATGCTGATGCTGACGAGCAGCAGAACTTCTGGAGCCACTCCTAGGAACAGTACAGAATGATCTTGCGTGTGACTTTACAAACTTGAAATAAAACAGTTGCCACTACAGAATCTAAATTAATGTGCCTGTCTGCTTGCTATCTAAGATGGCAGTCATGTTGATGATGCTAGTCAGCCAGCATTAGATATGCTTATTTTGAAAGACAATCACATTATCTTAAAGCAAACAAGAGACAAGCCCCTGAACAGACTGTCCTCTCCCTTCTCTGTGAGCAAGATAATTGTTAATAAGATAGGCAAATCAGATACTATAAGTAAAGACCATAGGATGAAGTCATAGCCTTGCCAAAGATGCATTTCATATCTGCCCTATCTATCAATGTCTAGAGATTTCAATTTCACAGGTGAAACTTAAAATCTGATAAGGACATCACAGCTTATATTGCTCAGTTGCTCTGCATCACTGAGTATTGTAACTAGTGATGTTCTCAATGACAAGTTGCATAATTGTCTTGGCTTTGGTTTTGAGCACCACCTTTTTCTTGAGCCTAATTTATCATGTGCAGTTGTTTAAATAAAAGCCATGGAATCAGAATCACTACACTCTAAGAAAAGTCTTATTACAGCAATATTCCAAATGTTGGTTTTCATTATTAGGATGATGATTATTGTCGATACAATCAGGAGCTCAACTTTAACAACATTATCAGGAAATACCAGTTATCGAGATTTCTAGTCAGACTATATCACACAGTCCATATAAAGATTCAAAAATGATAAGTGTTCTTTCTGCAAAAAGAAAAACTTCACTGCTGGTCGTCAAATGTTGACAGTCTGAAGCATATTATTTCAAAGATTCTCATTTGTGGGCATCAGTGCTTCCTCTGACAATGAGTAAAGAAGTTTTATCACATCCAAGGAGTCTTGAGAATCTCTGATATGCTCATTACTATGGTAATAAGTGCACATCAGAATGAAATGGAAGTTAACTGAGATTGCCTCTGACGAGACACATTCTGTTGTCTCTTTTCAAAAATTGTCAGTGATACGTATGGACATGAACACTGTCATAAATGTGAGGTGAGTATTTTCTGTGGATTCTTTGCAGAAAGATTCATTCTTATCAGTATATCAGTCATCAGAAGGATGTATTAAAATAAGTTAATTAAATATCAATTTCTATTTCTTAAGATAATAAATCAAAATTGGACAAGATCCTGGGGAGTATGATGCACACCTTAGAGATCACTCTGCTCTGAGTGGGGACTGGCTAGCTGTCATTTCCAGTCCAAGTTATCCTATTAACTCATTTGTTCTGATAGGAAACTGCTTTCTTGGCATCTATAATAAGCAAAGAGTAACTAAGAACTTTGTTACTGGATTTTTTTCTAGTGTTTCCTGAAAAATTGAGCTAATAAAAAGTGAGCAGTGTTATTTCTGGATCCAGCAGCCAAACTAATTCTCATGAAAGGCAGAGCTGTACCTTCAGTATACTGTACCAATGGAGATCTACACTGATCTTGTGTGTAGAATAATGAGCTATTAGATTCATCACATTTATAGAATAATCTGTTATGGTTGTACCAGCACATAAACCAAAAGGAGTCACAAAATCTGGCAAAATAATGGCATGCTAATATGGAATTTTCATGGTGCACATCTGGTGTTGGTTTTTAAGCAACTGCTTGCAGATTTTGCAGGAAGTATTCTTGAAATATGTTCTCTCAAAATATCAGCTAATTGTCCGTGAAGATGCTACATGTGTGCAGAGATGAGAATTACATTTTGAGGAAAGATCCAAGTCGAGATATCCTCACATGCTAAAGAGTGATAGCTGTGATAGCAATGTTTGTTCATAACTTCAACTGAAAAGTTTTGAAGAGCTAAATATGAATTCAGAAGAAATACACAAGGAGGGAATTGCCAGTCTTTTTTGTGGTATCCACTCAAGATGCTGTTTCTGTTACATGGAAGATATCACACAAAGAGTGTAATATTTGTCTTCTGTCTCTGTTTGTCTCTTTTTCCACCGCTATCTAGAATTCCTTTGCGCATCAGCATTATTACTGTTAGTTTCTGGGAAGATGTTGTATTCTCTAGACACTTGCCACATATTTAGCTTCACAAACATAGCAATCATTATGTCTAATATTGTTCTCTATAGGATAGATGTTCCTGGACCATTGTAAGCAGAGGACTTTCCAACTTGGTGTTTCTGAAACAAATCTATTTAGCAAAAATTCACTATCTCAGCCAACATGCTATTTGTTTTTCCCCTGAGACCACCTACTATGGTTCAAGAGAAAATCATGGAGCAAATTAATTGTTCTGGGAGCCAAGTTACTTGCCACTTTTTTCCCCAAAGGTCCCACAGCCCTTTTCTCATTACTTGGCACATTCACAGTGAGACCAATTTGCCTGTTTCTGTCATCAGGTAGCTGGTGTATGCCATCATGTTACAAAAATGCACACCTACATTCCACGACAGCATTTCTTGCACATTCTGGCATGTAATATCAACACCTAATAGTAAATGCCACATATTTTAGCAGGTGAGTGATCAGCTGTACACTTTCTGTTTGGAATTTTGTTGTTTAAAGTACAATAAAAAATGTGTTTAGCTACATTTAGCCACTTTTATGGTTGAGTATTTAAATAGTGGGAAAGTGATCATATTCTAACAGAAGAAGGATCTTAATTCATTTTTTATATGAAATTTATAGATACAGAATATTTTGTTTCCTGTATTTCCATCCACGAAATATTTCCAGGAACTGTTCTCTCTTAGATAAATTCTGTGAATTTAGACATTCTTGTGCTTAAGAAACATTTAGAATACTTTCACAGAATAGAGCACAGTATGGCCTATGGTATGGACAGATGCCAAATGACATTTCTGCAAAGTCCAGCTCAGCTTGATCCAGCAGTAATGAGGGGAAAATCTCTTGCAGACTCAAATGGATTTCTTACCAAGACCATAATGTATAGTTAATGTAGTGAAAATCTCTGTGAGACCTGACTGTAAACTTGAAGATAATATTAAGGAAGAAGAGGACAAGTTATTACTGACCTTCCTCTGATCTGGTAAATTAATAAATCAGTGTCCATTTTACTCAAGCAGCTGGTTTTAGTTACAACAGAAAAGAATGCATCTGTGATTCAGAGCCACCAATGCTGATTTTGAGTAGCTATTTTTATAACTCTGAAAATGGGGAAAAACAATAAAAGGCATCTCCAGGCATTTAGGAGTTCATTTACTGTATTGATATATTTTTTTTAAACGGCAATTAGAACTCTAATGATTTTTATCATTGGCATTCTTTAGATTCTATAAAAATTATCTTGAGCCAATTTGCAACTGCTTATTTTGTTATTGTGAATTTAAGATTTCTGTCATCTTTTGTTACAGACTTTTTTCCCCCACATTTTCTCTTTGGAGTCCTCACCTAAACCTGGGATTCTGACTCTTACATTTTCTTCTCAGTATTATCTTTCCTGTATTATTTCTTTTCTTCTGACTTGTACATCAGTGGTCTTTGTGGTTCTGACTTAAGTCTTTAAAGACTCTTTTCATAGAGGAAATAAACTCTCATGTTAAAAAAAAAAAAAAAAAAAAAAAAAAAAAAGGATTTTTTCCTGGAACAGAGAGAAAAGCAACCACTGCTGTCAACATACCTGCAGTTCCTCATAAGAAAGAATGGACAGAAGTACTCCACAGGTCTGCTTTTACTTTGTGAAAATCCCCAAAAAGCACTATTGCTAAATAGGTCACAAACCCTGAAGGGGTCCATAGGGTTCTGTTGTGCCTGGTGTCATGGTCCATATATACAGAAACAGAGACATGATGAACTATTGTAATAATTTAACATAATTTTCTGCATCAGAATGACCACAGAAGTTCCTGCTTCAAGCTCCCAGATTTTCAGTTGTGGTACAGTACACCTGTTATAGAGCTATTCAGTAATAACCCAGTGTTCCTTGTATCTTAAGATTTCCAATGGATAGTTACCCTCACTATGAAAAAAAAAAAAAACACCCAAAATTGTTCTACATTTCTAATATATGTCAGTTCCATTTTTAATTTTGGTCATTGCATATTATTTTATGCCTTTCTACTCTAGGAAGAAAGACTGAAAAATTTTCTCATGCAGTAAGTGTTTTTGCAGTGGCTATATAATGGTCTGAGTAAGGGAAGATCAATTAAACCAGCTACATGAAACAATTTTTAAAATAAGGATAAGATAAAACCAAAAAAGGTGGAATTGGCAGGCATATTCTGTGTGTTCTGATCACACAGAAACATAAATATAGACTAGAAAGTTACACCTCAATAGGGTTTTTACTAAAGTCTTTAGCCTTTCCTTATAAATTACTTCTCCAGACATATGAAGCACACATTCTTTTGGTCTATTTTCTCTCTTTATTCATGTTTTTCATATGTGAATACTAAAATTGGTTTCAGAGCTTTGATGCTGGTCTTGCTAACAAAGGAAAAGATGAAGCCACGCTGATAAAAGTTTCATCATTTCATTCTATTTGTCTAACTCTGAACATTCTTCCTCTTACAAAACCCAAAACCTCCTTCATTTTCACAAGGCATGATCAGCTTCATGAGTAATGTTTAACATATTCTGAAGACACAAAATGGGAATCATGATGTTTTCTTCAATTACAAAGATCGTGCTTTCCCTCCTAACTCTTAATAACCCTTCTATAAATGTATTTGTTAACCTGCTGCTTTAGCTTTTGTTTCTGTTCTCCAAGCAGCACCTCTTCAGTGCATGCTTTATCACCACAATAGCTCCTCTGTCATGTTCCAAAAATCTTTATAATGCCATAGATCATTTTCTGCTCGGTTAGCTCATGTCCTTCTGTCTTATTGCACAGGTTTTGGCCAGAAAATCTAGCCATTGTCTAGACCAGTCACATTTGAAATTTTTGACCCTCTTAAATCAACAATTACAAAAGAATAACCAAAAAATAGACCACCCATCATGGAAGTAGCCTCTTCTATGTCTTCCAAAATTTGGAAGATTACAGAATTTAGCATATCCAAGACATAGGGAAAGTACTTTGTGTTCAAAAATGCAAAATAAGAAAACAAATCTAGTTTTTTATTGCTTTTCAGTCTTCCCATGGGCTTTGAACCAAGCATAGCCCATAGGAGAGAGTAAGGAAAGAGTCTTTATCAACTTCTTTCAAGAGTCAGACAGAAGAGGAAGGCTTGTTTAGTGAACAGTTAGACTAAGAAGGCCAGGATTGTCTGGCATCTTTTTGAGGTATGAAAGCAGAGCAAGAAGAGCCTCATCTTGACACAGGAACTGATGAGGCAGAATCTGGTCACAATCTGAAGGTAATTTTGTGCACCAAAATATCATAGGTCGGCCTTCTGGTCCCAATGATTCACAATTCCATTTCTCTGCAGACCCCAGGAGGTAAGATAAGGAGCACAGCAGCTCTGAATTCACAGAGCAAAGTGGAAGTTCAATCCAGAAAAGGCCAGGAAAGCAGAGACAATAACAGTGCACTGTTATACTTGACTTTAAACTATAAGGGCAAGGGTGTAAGCACTTATGCTTCTAGGTAATTAATATATTTTTAAAATCTTGGGCTACTATGCCCTTTTCCTATTGTTGTTTTTCCTGCCTGCACTTCTCCAAAATATCTACAGTGATGAGATCTTGTTTGCACTTCTATATAAAGTACTAGCTTTATTGGAATGTGATCTGCATGTTTTCAGCAATATTTTATTACAAACTTCCAGAGGAACACACATCTCACTATATGAAAAGCATACTTCCCTTGCATAAATAAGCTTCAAGTTTTATTAAAAATCAAGATGCTCCATAGTATATAATGAATTATTAATTTTATGTTCATAACCATAGTCACAAGGTATTTCCTGAAACACAATGCAAAATATAAAGGAAATATCACAACCAAGTTTTAATAAGTTAGAAGCTTAAGATAATAAAACTAGTTCTTTTACAAACAGTAGCTTAAGGCAGCTTTGATCACATGTCACTGAAGACTGTAGAAAATCTGTGTAGTGCTGGTGAAACCTTGGTGAGATTCTCTCCCTTTTTTTTCCCCAGATAAATCTGTCTACTGCACAAAAAACTGTTCAACAATCTGGAGTCTTGTCCTAGAACTATAATACTTTCCAGTCCTTCAACTGTACCTTTCTTTAGCATTGTGTCTCTGTTAAAAATTCCTTGAAATGAAATTATTTTCCAGGATACAAATCAAGGTTTAAGAAATAGCTTTTCTTCTGACTAGGCATCTATAAATATACTTTAAGAAAATTGAGCAAGATGGCCATTTCTTTTTAATTCAACCAGTGGAGACAGAAAGTGATAATGAAGGGCAAGAAAGTCTCCCTACTATGTAAACTGAGATAAAGTGCTGTATCAAGGAAGACAAGTCAATAGCAAATGGTTCCTGAACATTCTCTTCTCTCACTGCTGCAGCTGCCTGTGGGGCAGGAGCTCCTGATCATGACACTAAGAATATTCTTAGTTCTGCAGTGGTTGATATGCAAAGCCAGAGTCCTTTCTCTTGTGAAGAAGTTAGCTACCACCCCACAAATCTCTGCATTTTTGCAGTCATTTCTAAAGTAGCACCAGGGAATAGCTGTGAAACAACTAATAGCCAGGCAAGAAATGACTGATCGTGTGGTAAATTGAAAGGAATCACTGAATATGAGATCTAGATTCTGTCTTTGTCCCCTCTAATATCTTCAATCCAGACACTTTTGATTATCTTCTGTTGCATTTCCCATAGCACTCCAATGGAAATATCCTGTTACACAGAGGCATCATCAGTCACAGTGATGAGATGCATTCCTATGAAGCAGACTTTATTGTAGAGCAGGTTGTCATCGTGGTGGAGGGCAATTTTTGGAGAGCAGTAGGGGAGAGCTGGCTGTGTTAATGCTACTGTTGACCATCTAATCGTCAAAAACATAATGCAAATATGCTGTATGTGTATGACAGTTTAATCCACACAGAACACTGAAGCTGAAGATAGGTAGGACAATACTTAAAATTTCTCCATTTGTGAATTGTTTTTCCAATAAACACCCATGCAAAATGCTTTATGGGATCCAAATATCTGTTGAGACTGCTGGAGTAATGTAGGTATCACTTCCCTTTTTTCTTAAAGTACGGTAGTTTTAATGTATCTCTAACTGATTAATTGCCATATTTATTTAGAAGAAAATCTGTGGATACATATTCAGCATCCCTTAATTTACTATTTTTTTCAAATATCCTTTTTATTCCTACCTACTTCAAAGGAAGTGGGGAAAAAACCCTTGTTTTGTACCCGGATATTCCTATTTATAGATTCCTGATACAAACAGATGCTAAAAATGCTTCTGTGTGACAGCTGGAACACAAGAAAAGTAGATGAGTTTATTTTTAGGAAAATAATCACACTGCATTAAAAAAAAAAAAAAAAAAAAGATAGTGAGTCTGCTTTGTGTGCTGTGCTTAAGTCCCTGCCTTCCTAATGAAGAGCCAAGGAGAGGCAGCACTGATGAGGAAATAGAGCATTGGCCCAGAAGGGCAAGAAAAACCCAACACAGTCTCAATAACATAATTAAAAATGACTGTGGTGTGACTAAACCAGGGTTCTTGTTCATATTAAAAATGAATTTACTGAAGGGATGATTTTCTAAAGCAGATGGGATGAGTGAGCTCCTAGCATGGGCCTTAAACATCATTCGTGTTGACAATTTTTTTCCTAATTACTCCCCCTGCAGATTTTCAGCAATGAGAAATAGCCAGAAGAAAAACTCTTCACTAGTTGCACACCATGGTTGCCAGCAGAAATGTGTGGCACTTTGAGCAGATCATCTCATGTCAGTATGTTTAAAACTGAAGAGACAAGAGTGTTTGTACTGAAGCGTGAAGCAAGGCTCTGTCAAGGATTGCATTATGACTTTCTGCCTTCTGAGAACAGTTCCAATTGTGCCCCAAGCCCAAAGATTAAAGCCATTTTGGACTCTGCCAGGGCTCTACTAGCAACAGAAGCCAAGGCACTGTTTGCTGTCTGTGGGCAGACACAGCAGGGCACATGTTCCTCAGAGGCACCCATGCAGAGTGCTCTGGTGGCATAGAGCCAGAGCTTCTCCTGCTGGTTTTCCTGGAGCTAGGGGTTTTGCTGTTCCACTACTCACAGCCCTCACACACTGGTACAAGAGTTCAGACCATGTCAGAGAATTTAGCTCAAACTTCTTGTGTAGCTACTGAAGTAGGGACAAAGTCAGATGTCTCCTGTTACTGTATGTACCACTAACTGTAACTTTGGCTTCATTGGGCAGACAAAGAAGAGTCAGATTTTCCAGCAATATTTACCTCAGCCCTGTCCCAAAGGAAGACTCCAACAGATCAGAAATGTTGGTATCTGAAGAGTTATCTCTGGTCTATTTTAGAGATAACCATATGTAATGACTCTGTCTGGATCTAAGTGTCCCCCACATTTCAGGGTGCTTCTACATATCCTTAATAAATGATAAATCATCTTTTCACCATTTAATGGTAAACCATCTTAGAAACTGTCTTTTCATAAGCATCACAGGGCTAGAGTAGGTAAGTGGGATTCAAATGATCCCCTCTCCATTGGAAATGAGATGGTCACAGGAATGAAAGCAATTTGGACACGTTCCTTTGGATAAGTGCAGTGTGGGCACTGCAGAGCATGTGGCCACTGAAGTCAAGCAAGGCTTTGCTAAAAAAGCTGAAATTATGAACAGCTTGTAATCAGTACATTCTCTCTTACAACCTTGTGTTCATTATTTTCTACACTCCACTTTCAGTGACCAAAGCTAGCACTTAACACTATTCATTTAATACCTTCACTTACATGTATGTGTCTAACTAGAACTCCAAACAGCAGATGGATTTAGAGAGTGGAGAAGATACTGGTGCTTAAATACCAGAGAAAAAGAGACAATATGAGAAGATAAGCTGCTGCACTTTACATGAAATCTCCAGTAGCAATGGAGTGAGAATGTGTGTTGGTTACAAGGGTAAAGATTGCTCAGGTATTTGATGTGTACGTGATAAATCTCTACAAAGTCCATGCTTCATAATGCAAAACTGTAAGAAATGGGTCATGAAGCCATGTTTAAAAGTGCTGATATGTATTGGAAAGTACTTCCTCAAGACTTACCTGCCTTTAAGAGCACTCTACTGGTGCTAATCAGCTACTTTGAAAAAATAATTCAATCTCTGGTATTGTTAAATTAGCTTAATGGGAATGCTCATCTTCTACTGAATGTTAATTAGTAGCTGCCATCTTTTTCACATGCAGGTAAAATTGCTGCAAGAGCAAACTTGGTTGTGGCATTTTCAAACTTTTGACTCTTTTACTTCACAACTTGAATGACAATTTTAGTATGCAGCAAGGGAGTTGGACTTGATCTTTAAAGATTCCTTTTCACTCAAACCATTCAATGTTTCTATGATATATATGTTTTTATTGTGTGTACAAAATTTATATTGTTAATTCGAAGAAAAACAAAGTTCTTCAATATTACTTTTATTATTTATTTTGTGAGTACCATGGTTTTTTATTAAAAAATGTTGTGAGTTTTAGTTTGCTGTCTGCTTTTTTCTTTTAATCTAATGCTGTTTTTAAAAAGCTAATCCCTTTCAGAAAGCTTTGTTGACACCAAAGTCTGGTGTTGACTTTAATATGAAAAAGATGGAACAGACTAAAAAAACCTTCATATTTATATAGCAATCCTAGTCTGGCTGCTCTCTGCATGTGACATGTTTTCATTTTTCTTCAGATATAAACAACATTGGAGACTGCAGTGAATCACAAACTCCCCTAGAAAACCACTGGATCTTACAAAAATGTGGTTCTTGAAAAGCTACTTTTTTTTTTTTTTTTTTTTTTTTTTATCTCACTTCAAATCCTAAAGTGTTTAATCACTTCTTCCTTTCTCATATTTCAAATGCTGCATTTAACCAAAGTGCCCATGCTATATCTTGCTGTGGATCCATGTAGTGGTGAATCCTTGGGTAGTTTAGGCAGACCTGGATGAGCTGCACAGTGTGTACTGCATGAGATCAAGTAGACACTTGGTGTCTGTGACCTGAACTGACAGCAAAGTCACATCATCAACCTTGAGGGAATCACACAAATTGCTGTGCAAATGTGTAACATACCCAGTGTTTGTGAACAGGAGCGGGACACCAAGAATATTACAAGAATAGCCAAAGCATGGCAAATTCCTCATAAAAACGGAGAAAAAAAAAATTATGAAAAATGCATTACATCAAAAGCAGACACCATACAGTGCAGAGGGTGTTTCCATGGAAGCAGTTTCCCGCATGACAGAAAGATCAGCAACAAGTGTTACAGAGAGAAACAGGGAGCAGAAATGTCACTAGGTTATGCTTAACTATCACACTGGCTTATAAAACAATATATATAAATATAACTATTCAAAATTACCACAGTTTTTATTCCCTGGAATAGAAAGTTAATTAATTCTGACCCAAACTATATCTGTAGATATATATAGTGAGAATGCAAAAAAGAAAAATCAGTATTGGATAAGTTTGAGGAAAAGAGTAAATGTTCTTTGTCTTGGTATTGTTTAGAAACTAGCTTGGAAATTAATTTGTAATCATCCTTGTTCTATTTCCTGCTGAATCTCCTACAATATGCAGTCTAATAAATAGAATAAAAAGTAGTATTTTATGTACAGAGGCAGCTTCCTAGGAGATATAAGATTAAAGTGGGTTCCACTATCAATCTTGAAACACATGGTCTATGAAATATCCCAGACACTAAGATTTAGGGCTAATTCAGAAAGAAAAAAAAAAAAAAAAAAAAAGTATTAAACTTGTAAAACAGGAAATTATTCAGACATTACTTATGGTAAGTAAAAGTGAAAAAATTATGATTAATATGGCTGACACTGGCTACATCTATGAGACAGAAGAACAAGGCAAGACCATTATGAATAGTTTATGATGAGCCATCTGATGAGCTAATACTTCAGTTAGCTAATGCTCACATTTTTAAGTCTCGACCCCAGAGCAAGACATTAGATGAGACAGTTACGTGGAGAAGGTTCTGTGGTAATGAAGATTACAGGAAGATATTCACTCAGCCAGTATTCATAAAGTTATGGATTATGCCTACTTCCACTTCGTACAGCCTTTGTTGGTTTTTTTTCTGAGGTCTAAAGGCAAAGCATGTCTAATTGCCAGGTTCCTGTTTTCTAGGGGAAGGGAACTGTATCCCATCTAAAAATGAAGTAATTCATATTCCTTCATAGCTGACTACACAGAAGTATCAGTAACAAGCTGAATATTGTACTGACCAAGAAAAAAAACCTGTAAGGATGATTCACCTTGCCGTATTCTACTCCTTACAAAAATTTTGTCATAATTAGGAGGTTTCTTGGACACCATTCCAAGCTTTCTTGTGGTGATCAACATTATCTTGCATTCAACAAAATGAAGAAATGCATCGCAGTGGGAAGACACATTGGCACAAGGAGCAACAGTTCAGAGGATTTCATCCAGTCAAGGGTTATGATAAGAAAAGAAGTTCATTGTTGGTGCATGACAGTCTCTCACATCCACAGAAATAAATCATATGGTGTGCACACCTATTTGGATGAGAATGACATACATGCAGTGAGACATTTCTGTCTACTGTCACAAGCCAACACTTGCTCAACTAACAGTGGTACAAGTGTTTCTACAACAGCTGTTGCATTTTAGTTGGGCTTTTTCTTTCTTTCCTCCTTTTTTTTTCCTTCCCCCCCCCCCCCCCCCCCCCATTTTTTTTATTAGTGCTGAACCATACAAGACAATCTCTTGGCATAAATTACATTGGCAGGGATACAACCAACGGTTGGGATCAGAAATTGATGATGTGCACAGCTAAAGGTCACAGCTATGAATACAAACAAAACTGTCATATTCTGCTATATCACTGATGCTACAAGCATATTGACCACAGTAATGAGAGATTTCACACTCTACTAGTCTAGATACAATCCAGGAAAAGGTTCAGCATTAAAAATATTACTCCTTAGTTCCCATCATATAGTTTATGGAAGGAATATGACAAATTACTGTAGTTAAAATTGACAGCATTGGTCTTGCCCAATGGAATCCAGATGTTGACACTTGAAAGATTAGTATCAAGAATGTCCAATGTGATTTTTTTTTTTTTTCTCATTTCTGTATAGATAATTCTGGTGTTTTTTTTTTTTGTTTTTTTTTTTTTTTTTTTGTTTTTTTTTTTTTTTTTTTTTTTTTTTTTTTTGTTGTTGTTGTTGTTGTTTTTTTTTTTTTTTTTTTTTTTTTTCCTGAATGCAAAGATGAGACTTTCACAGTTTACGGTAATCAGACAGAAATGTGACATCTGTCACTTTTTGTTTTACTTGAGGAATCATAAAAGATTGGTTTAGTATCTTTATTTTATATCAGAATTCATACCGTCTTCTGCCTCTTACATAAATTCATCTAGAAAATAAAACAATTTTGACATGATCTAATGGAAGCTTTCAAAATTTGTAGCAGAGCATAAAGATGATCAAAAGAAATTTCTCCTATAGTGGAGGCTTCAAAATTGAAGGGAATAATTTACAGTTAAGACATGACAAGTGATGGAAATAAGAAATGACAATTCAATTCATGATACCTCTAGATTTGTTTAGAACAACAGACAAAAGGAGAGATTAAGTTTTTGAGTTTGTTTTTTTTTTTTTAATATATGAGTTATGAAGAAGCCCTGAGATTTATAGTTCTTTGCATAGCTTCATTTTCTGTTACTTCTGTTTTACTAACATAACTTACCAACTATGATTTCTGTTCATAGCATGATCAAGGTATTGTTTTGGATTTGTAATATATCTTTTAATATGGAAGGTTAATTCTTCAGGTACTTTTCTATTCTAGGCAGCCAGTATAAAGTCCATGATTAAATACAGGGCTTTTAAGTACAGCTTCTAAATTTGAACATCTTAAAACCAGGTATTGTTGAATAGAAAGCACAGGACAACATAATTCACTTCTCCCTTTGGTCTAATGGAACCTGTGACTCTTGAGAGTTAATCCAAACCCCATCTACATATTCACTCTGCTTCCTGAGTGAAATGACTAAAAGACTAGTTTGGGTGAACTCTCTTTGGGAAGTACTAAGGCATTTTTTTGCTAACGTTTGTGCTATGTAGTGTTTAATATTGTGGTTTTTATATGTTATATGTTAGTGTTTGACAGACATATATGTTAAATTGAAAGCTTAGTAAATAGGACATAAAATATCTAGGAAAAGAGAAAACTATTCTAATCATGGAGATAAGCAACATTTTCCATTTTCTTATGCTGATATTGCAGTTCTGTAATTCTGTTGGTTGCTAGTTCATGGCTTTGTTTGAATGAGAACTAAAACAAAGAGTATATGATAGCAAGTATAATTCAACACCATCAGAGAGGTCATGGAACTTAATTCTACCACTTCTTCTACTATTATACATCAACATTATAATATATCAGCTTGTTTTTCTTACCATTTCATTTTAAGGAGCAACCTGGGATACATTAATGGAGCATACATTTGCAAAGTAGCATGAGATAAAGGTGCTGTCTGAGATCAAACATTGAATGAGAGTCCATCTATATTAAATACCTGATTATTGCCCTAGTAGTGAATGTTTGGTCATATCAATTGCTGTGACAATTGTGATACAACATCACTCAGCTCAGTTGTTTTTAAAAGCAGAAAGTAAAAATAGATCAGACTTTAGCATTTAAGACTAAAACTAGCTTCAATTCTTTCAATATTCATTTGATATTATCCACTGTTTATGTTTTTAGAGTGTTCAGAGATATGTTGCACTCTTTCTAGTGAAGGACATTGTACATTTCCTGCATTGGGAGGTATAATTTATTTCTTCACAACTGCAGATATTTTAGGCATTTGATTTTGCCACCATTGCCAACTTGATCCAGTGCTTGATTCAAAAAAAGAAGCCAGGTAGTTTTCATACCCTAAGGAGAGATGGAAGTTCAGGGATTAAATATCAAACTATTCAGCCTTTGATTGTCAATGTTTTTTGAGAAAAACTAGTATTTTAATCTATATTTATTAGAATGACAGATAATAATTAAAATTTTAACAAAAACTAAATCTGTGAATGTGTTTTTTGTACTAAAGCTTTAAAAAAACCACCTTCCACTCTGATTAGCACAGAATGAATCAATAGATTCCAAGATTACCAATTTTTTTTCAGTGCTATTCCTTGTTCATCAAATGTCATCACTTTTCAAATATACTGCTATTGTAATAAGTTAATTGGTACTTAATTAATCAGTTATCATTGAGCTGCATTTAGCTACTCATTTGGTAATACTAACTGCTCTTTTTTTTTTTTAACAGGTTTGTTTTCATGTTATTTGAGGACCAAGAACCATCAATTTGCTTGTTACAACCATTTTCCAAAATATCATTTGTTCAAAGATTTGAGATTTGGGTCTTCTTTTTTTTCATCATTTTTGCTGTTCATTGTTGCGTTTCTCTTAATTTCAGTAGAACTGAGCAAGAAATTCTGATCATGCATTTTGAGGTCATATAACCAGACATTTAATGTAAATTAAATATCTAAATATTATATATTAAAATTAAAGACTTTTAAACATATAAACTATAAATCTAAATAATTTAGATATATCAACTACAAAGAAAAACACAACCTTAGAGGATGAAGTTTTCTAATTAAATAATAATTTAAAAATACTGGATTTTCAAATGGAATAGAACCTCATACTTGTCAGAACACAACAGACCATATAATAAACCATGTAAAAGGCATCCTTACTTCCCTCCCAGCCCTTGGGCACTCAATAGTGGGAAGAAGATGAGGGCAACCAGAGGCAAACATCCATGGCCAGAAAACTTGAAAAGTTAAGAGAAAGGACATTTGAGTGTGATGAAAGTAAAATACAGATGCCCAGTGGAAATCTGTAAGACTTCAGATAAGCAGCTCTCCAAGTACAACCAAACATCATCATGTTGAAAATAGTTATGAGTTAGGTCACTTTTGTTTGGAAGGGAAGATTGATTGAAAAGGGAGTCTCCTCCTTCAGTTCAGTTTTGACAAAAAGTAACTGAGAGTCATACCGAAGAGCTTTGAAGTGGTGAATGCAAGCCAATTTCCTGCCCCAGAGTCCATACCAGTGCATTGGAGAGGATGTCTGCTCCATTCCAGCATCTGGAGAATAAGTGCTTCCTTCTACAGAGCATACCTCCTATGCATAAATGATCTGGTGGCCTGAGCCACATCTTTTAATCTAGTGCTCCCCCACGGCTAGGACCTCTATGTTCTTCTTTCTACATAGGGCTGAATTTGTCTCCTAATCACATATTGCAGCCCTGGAAGTTGCAGCTCCATTTTTCTTGCTTACTTATTGTAGATTGCAATTGATGATCTGTAGGAATTACTCCCATATTGAAATTAAATCACTGGAACTGATCTCTTACTTTTGAAAGAGAAAAGCATAATGCTAAGATCCACACACCTGAGGCTAAAATATTTCACTGGAATACTTCTGCTCTTGGATTTCAAGCACAATAGATCAAATTTATGTCTTGCATAAGTCAGTTCTGAGAGAGGGAATAGTAATAGCAGGGTAAATACAGCAGTGATCCCCTATTGGCACTTCCAGCTCTGATGGTGAGACTTTCCCACGTTTTCCTCTGTTCTTTCATAAAATGAATACAGAAGTACTGACACAGTTTGTCCAGCGAAGATATTGAAAATACTGAAGTGATTTAGGAGATTATATTTCATTTCCAAGGGTATGTTTCACTTCTGTCTTTCTATATTTATCAGTTTTCCAGAGTATGTGGGTAGTGTTTGGGAATGTCTTGCTAGCACAAAATTTAAGTTGAGAAATCCCTAAGTGCAGAGGTTTCTATTTTGTGAAAGCATACTTTAAATTTTCACCTATGCATCATTTTACAGTTATTATAACATCATTTACATTTATCATCACATC
This sequence comes from Zosterops lateralis, assembly GCF_965231275.1. Classification (NCBI taxonomy): domain Eukaryota; kingdom Metazoa; phylum Chordata; class Aves; order Passeriformes; family Zosteropidae; genus Zosterops; species Zosterops lateralis. The sequence goes on along the minus strand of NC_139762.1, from coordinate 52,351,033 downwards.
CCATCCACTGGCATTTTGCTTATAATATGGCACCTCTGTATACGAATAGTCACTGTTTTCTAGAACTTAATGAATCATACTTAGCACATATAGTTCTACATAACTGCTGGCCACTGACCATAAGTATATTGTATATAATAGCTATATATTAAAGCTCTCACATAAAAATAATAGCACTAAATTGCAGAGTCAGGCACTGAAATGTTTGCAAAAGCTAGATTTAATGTTACTAGTGAAATGTAATTCACATGCTAGTGAGGATCCATTATGGTACAGCATTTAATTATATGATCTCATTCTATTTTTCCACAGGACTTCTTCTTCATTTGAGGTGCAGAATGTAAGCCACTTACTTAGTCAGCAGCAATTCAATATTTTGCTTTATTCCATTTGTTTTATGATCCCATAGTTTATTTACTGCACACTATTCAAACTGTGCTTGGAAAACAGAATACTTAATTTCTTCTTAGACTTTTTCATAGAGCTCATCTCTGTAATATATTAATGCTTCACTAACACTCATAAATGAATTTGTACAGCATCCTTTTGTGATAAAGCAAGAAATAAAAGCATGTAGAAACTGAGGTTAAAAAAATCTCTTTATGGATTATCACTATCATCTATTAGTAATTACTATTATCTATTATAATTGCAAATCAATGTAAAACAACTCTCTTTTCTAATTGCCTAACCTTATGTTGTATTTTACAAGTTCAAAAATAATTCTACTTTCATGCTGTGTATGCTCAGTTCTTCTGCAAATAAGATCTAGGAATCACATGCCAAATTCCCAGAAAATAAAGACTGCATGCTTAGTGTTCACCTGAGTAAAGTTACTAGCTACCTACTAACTGCTAATCACATTGAATTTCTCTGACATGTGCTAGGATAACACCTCATTTCTTAAGGATTTTACTGATTCAAAGATCTTCTGTTAACCATGCTCCTTTATTCTGTACATTTCTGGTCCAACAACAGACAAGTGTAAGTCTTGTGAAAATCTGATCAAATATATTCAATTAATATACCATTTTTTGCTGGTCAAAGTAGCATCTAATACCATGCTTGTAGAATATACCATAAAATGGACATTTAAACCATTAATTAAGGTTGCAAGTCACAGACTAAAACTTCCGCAAAGCGGGCAGCAGAAGGGAAGATGTTGATCTCTCTCTGATGACCAGCTATAGGACACAAGGAGATCGATGGAAGCTTCACCAAGGGAAGTTCAGTTTGGAAAATAGGAAAAGGTTCTTCATGAAGAAGGTCACTGGTCACTTGGAACAGCTTCCCAGGGAAGTGGTCATGGCACCAAGCCTGCCAGACTTCAAGGAGTGTCTTGATGATGCTCTTACTCATATGTTTTAATGTTAGGTAGTTTTGTGAGGAACAGGGACTTGAACTGACTGATAGTTATGGGTCCATTCGAGCTTAAAGTTTCTTCTATCTGACATACCAAGTCTGACTTGCTGTTCAGGTATGTCTGTACATCCAAAGAATTTGACTGCAAAGCAATTTGGATCTTCAGAACTCACTTCACAGCAGTGTTTGAAAGACCATAGTAACTATAGTAAGTTTAGGATTTTCAGTTTAGGTCCTCAATGACCTAAATTTTGATTTGAAACCCTATACAATGCCTTAAGGTAAACTCAGATTGGTGTTACGTAATTTCCTGCTCATTAGGGTTAAACAAGCTCTCCTACTCTCTTTGCTCAACAACTCTCGCTTTTTCAATCCTCGTGTCTGGCCCCTACCCTTCTGTCAGCTCTGAGTCTCATTCTCTGTCCATCCTTTTCTTCAGCTTCTTGTCTGATCACAAATCCCCATAAGCCACTTGATAATTTTTTGTTTTCCATTATTTTTCCAGTAGAGATATCTAGACTCTCTGGTTCCCTGTATCTGGTACCTCATCTCAATTTTTTTTTTTTTTTTCTTCATTCTTCTTACTACTATCACCTGCGTTGACCTTTTTAATTGTTCTCTGCCATAGTATAGCACAAGCTAGAAAAGACTAATCTGGTGTTCTTAGTGGTGATACCTGCATGAAGATCCCTACCAGGCCACAGCCAATAGTTCTTAATACTGCAGGGAAAATTCTTGCTATTCAAGTCTATATTATTAAATACTGGAAAAATATTGAAGAATATAGCTATAGACACCCAGCTGGTTTCTCCAAGGAAAGTGTGAACTATTTTTTCAAAAGCTTAAACTTTGAACCAGTACTGACCTATCAGCTTTCATTTCCCTTCTCTGAGACATGGAAAAACAGAACTTAACAAAGAAAGGATTGCCATAATTTTGCTATGTGAACAAAGGAGGTTATGTTTCAAAGGATTTATATAAAAAGTAGTATGCAGATTGAAGATAGCAGTGTTCTTCAGTGAGCTTTGACTCAAACTTTGAGCTGTAAGTTTCTTAATGGGGTTGTGAAAGGATAGATGGTGTATAACCAAAGTAATTTTTGGGAAAGCAAAAGACTTCAAATTCTTGAATACAATTTTAAAACATCTGCAGTAATCGTTGCAGTAAAGCAAAAGGTAGGGACTCTGTAAGACTTTCAGCATTATTTCAAAGTAGAGTATACAGAATGTGACTAATTTCAATACTGTTTAGAGACATCTCCATCAACAGTGACTTGCTTCAAGTCCTCACCTAATTAACAGCAATAAACATCCATGCTCTTAATGTTTCTGTGACAGTTAAACACACAGGACAGAGAATCAGTCTCCTGGAGTTAATGAGGCTCATTTGCATTCCTTCCAAGGATCATCTGCTAACACAAATAAACTAGGTAGCAGGCTCAAATAGTAGTGAGCAGTGTCCAAGAGTGTTAATCCCATCTTTGAAAAGTCTAAGTTAAATTGCTTATTTCTTTATAATGATATTGTACTTTCTTACAGCCACAGAAAAAATATGACTCCTTAATTATTAAGAAAGCCAGCAATATATTCCCACCTTAAAATGCATGATTTCACTCAAAAGTGGTAAAGAACTGAGGTTTGTAATCCTGTAGTTCATCCAATTAGCATTTGTGGGAGAGGTTTTAGTTTTGCTATGTTGCATGGAAGAGGAAAAATGTTCTTCCATACTTAAAAATATTTTATTATTTAAGTAAATTTAAATACATTATATACTCATTAGTTATATGCCAGTAGACATAAAGTAATTAATAAAGTAATATAGAGCAATTGATAATATATTTTATTTTAATGAAAGGAAGACACAGATCTAGATTGGCCTGTCTAGGTGACAGTACATGATCTCTAGAACATGGTCTGCTCTATTTTCATGGCTTAATCTTCATCATCATATCTATAATTTCAATTTTGGTATTGGCCAGCTCAGACAGTTTGACTGGAAGGGAAGCAGAAGAAAGAATCAGGAGAACAGACTTTTAAAATCTTTCAGTTCTGAGAATAAAGGCTTGGAAAGAAATTTGATAAAGTGAGAAGGTAACTATCAGAAAATCATTTCTCTTACAGTTAATGGACATCAAGAAAGCAGAACCTGCTTGTTAACAGCTTACCATGGAAAGAGAATAAAGCCTTAGGAGAAAATGATGGAATTTAGTTCTCTCACTGAAACAGAAAACATGATAGCTTCTCCTTAAGAAGTTTGTCATGCCAATTACAGCCACTTATTAAGGGTTTATTTAAAAAAATGCAGGCATAATCTGGAAACATAACATCATGTTATAAAGAATTTAAAAACAATGAAAAAAATTGGAAGGGACAATGTGTACTCCAGAAGCCCAGCACACATCTTGAGCTGCATCTTGAAAAAGGACAGTTATTAGTAGGAAGCATAAGGACATACAGCAGGGGGTAGGGAGACAATATTATTATAAATATGTATTATTCATCCTTTTTTTGTCTAAAAAAATCACTCTTTTTGACACATATGTAGCTAGTTTGTCATCTGATATGTTAAATTATTAAATGAATAATTAATGAGATTATACAAAATTCTTTCTCTCCTTTTCTTTCTGTTACTTGTGTTTGGTTTCATGCAGAAGGTTTCATACAGAAGCCTCATTTTTTTTCTACAGAACATAAAATGCTGCTAAAATTGACACCACATTACCTGAAAAGCTTGATGTATTATTTTGCACTTAAGAGTCGATTGAGAAGAACATAAAAAGAAATATTTTTTCTCTATGGTCCTAATAATAAATAAATAAATGAAAAAAAAAAATTACTGTATAGCCTGGGGAAATGATTTTTGATAACTTTTTTTCCGCAAGTACCACACATGGCAAAAATGTTGGCAAAGTCAGATTCTTCCTTCAGTAATTAATTCTTATTTTGTGAGGTTTGTACATCTTTTGTTCTGTCAGTCTGCTTTGCAGACACATCTCACTGTAGTCACCATATCTAAGGGTCTGGTTTTAGACTTCCCTTGTACACCTTGAAAGATATACTGTAGGCAGACTTCTTCAATGTCATGTTCTTGCCTCACAGTCCCCAGTCTGCCTTTCTGCATTTTTTCTCTCCTTTAATGACCTCATGAAATTGCAGCTAGAACTTTGAGAACCATTTTAAGAGCTATTGCTGAAATTTTGATGGTTTACTTTATGACAGTTGCCCTTTATGCTACTAAATTTGGAGTCATTGCCTTTTCTGCCTATAAACTGACTTGGATACCTGTAACATCACAGCCATGCACACTTACATGCTTTTTTACTCTATACTAAAAGTGAAACGTATTTATAGATGCAAGTGTCCCCCAGTTTTACTGGTGCAATCTCTGTTATATTGAAAATGGTCTCCTGACTCTAGGTCCCACAGTAATTGCATGAGGCTGTCGAAATGCAGGATCTGCTTCAAGGCTAAAAATTCTACTAACAATAAACAGATCAGATACACTGTTACAGGGGCTAGTTATTCCTTTTTGTTCCCTTTAGGGATGCATGCATACAGAAATGTCATATTCCTTTTAAGATTTAAGATTATAAAATAATAAATAAACAAATACAGTACTGCCTCAAAGTAATGTGACTTTCTATTTTATTTACCCTATAAACTAAGCACTGAAAAATCCAGCCTGGTTTGTTTTCATGGACAATATTCCAGGTGGAAGCACGCTATATCAAAGTCATTCCCACACTGATGATCCAAGCTAGATGTACCTATCCAACAAGCCTCAGCTAAGCAGCAAGTTCTTATAAGAGGAAGAATGCAGAAATTTAAGAGTCTCCTGCTGGAGAAGCCCAAAAAATTATGGTTGAGAATCAAGAGCAAAGGCACTACTTAAGTGCACCAGCTTCAGGAAGGTGTATCTGTCCCAAGTCAGAAACATCCTATGTCTAGTAGATATAATAACAAAGAACTGTGGATTTCTCAAACAGAATAAGGAGTTTCAGGCAGTGGTTAATTCAGGGTTTTTATATAGCTGAGTTTCTTTTTTGTCTTTTGAACAGTTTTGGTTATTTGAAGTTTTAAGATCACTCTCTGTGCAAATACAGTATCTTTGACCTTCAATGGGATTGGTACTTTGAGGCAAACAAAACTCTGCAGGATAGCAAGAGCCTGTGAACATAAAGGGAAGACAAAGAAGGCAGCCGAGCCTTCTACTATCTTTGTGTATGTAAGAAATAGGGCTAAGAAGATATAAATTTTACTTCACATTAAACGTAGAGGCATTTTGTACTCAATTCATGAATATAAAAAGAAAAGAACCAAACAAATAATTGCCAGTGCTCTAACTAAATTCACAGTAAGACAAAGACTGATTACTGGTCTCAGTGGAAGAATTTCCTGTGCCTTTAGTCATAGTCCCTTGCAAACTAAAATACATGACAGTTGAGTCACTGGTTGGAGACTTAGTAATCATCCACTTGTATTGGGTTATTTAAAAGCAAGAAGTATTGATATAGTAGATTCATTTTTACAGTATGGTGTGTAATTTTTGTTCTGAAAAGTGAATTCTAGTGGGGGCACTGAAAATTATTGTAGGGATTAAGACAACACTTTTACATACACAAAATTTTTATGTTTTTGTTTTTCACATTTTTTCCTAATGTATTGTTATAATATCTGTCTAATGAAGTGGGTATGGATTTTAAAATTTGCCTGATTTGGTGGTAGGGTAATCAATTGACTGGAGTTATTATTTGAGATGTCAAATAATAAGCCCACCTCACAATTAGAAGTGAAAGATCATATATGAAAATTCTTATGTAAAGGGGAAAATTGATACATTTTCCCTCCAGATTAGAGAGCACTGAAAGGTGGTAACAGTCTCATATGTATGTGGCAATATCTTTTACTTCCTGTTGTTTACCACGCTATTATCATCAGGAAGTTTTAGTTTAGTTCTGGAACGTGTCACAACTTCACTGTAATGTTCTTAGCTTATCACAAATAAAAGTAGTTTAGAATTTTTTGAGCTGGGTTTCTTTTTTTTGTTGTTGTTGTTTTCTTGCTTGTGTGGGAATGAGATTTCATTTCTTTTTCTCAGTTGCAGTTTTTTTTTTTTTTTTTTTTGTTTTTTTTTTTTTTTTTTTTTTTTTTTTTGAGAAAAATTGTCCCCTCCTTAACATAGTTCTCATCTCAGATAATATATGATTTTTTTGATAGTAAACTTTCAGCTGGGAAAAGAACAGAAAAAGCACTTCAGCATTTCCTCCAGCAGAAGATATCTTTATCTCCCTCAGTTCACTTCTGCCTGTTCCGAGTCACTGAACTCAAGAAATGAAAAGATCTTATTTTTCTCCCATGAAGTTTCCTCAGAACCACAGTTTGAGTCTTTCTATATCACTAGCAGCTTCTATGTAGTAATGTAAACATGACCAAACTTGTCTCTCAGTTCCTTTATTCTCACCTAGACATAGAATTTTATAGACTTCTTCAGCTGGACAAGACAAACCCACTGCCTTCAGCCACTCCTCAGGGGACAGGTCTGCCAGCCTCTTCCCCAGCTTAGTTTCCCTCTCAGGACATGTTCAGGTACTCCAATGTCCTTCATAAATTATGAGGCTCACAACTGTAAACAATATCTACAAAGAATGCTCTGAGGCATTTTCCAAACTCTACCTAGAAACTACTGATGTTCCATCACAACCATGTTTTTCAGAGTATACAACATTAGTAGGCCCTGTGCCATCAGACAATAAGCAATTGTTTCAAACTGAAGCATGTAGATTCAAACTGGACATAAGGAGAAAATTTTTTATGATGAAGATGGTGAACCATTGGACAATTTAAAAGGCCTTTAAAGACCCTTCTAGTCCAAACCATTCTGAGATTCCATGATAATTCATGTTGTCATCCTAATTTGTGCTTCAATCAGATACTTAAAAGTGAATGTGTGAAGAAATAAGTGGCTGATTCAAAACCAGCTTGATTCTTCTTGAAGTTGCAGCTTAATAAACAAAAGATGTTGAGGGAAACATTGATGTGTCTTCCCCCCAGAACTGGTCAGGTATCAAGGAAAGGGAAGTTTCTAATATCTGGATGTATGCTGAGTTTTTAGAATTGTCATAATACAAAAAAAAAAAGTATAATAGCTAGAAATTAGCAGTACTGGATCTGTCAAACTTAGTAAGATCAATAGATAATGAATAAAATGCATCCAAGTTTCACTAAGTTAATGTCTAGAATTCCACTTTGTCCACTTTTTTTACCATTTGCCTGGTAAACAGACAAATAGCCACTCTTTTACTCCTATTCTTTCTTTTTAGCAATTGAGACAAATAAAATCAATGCTTATAACTTCTTTTCCTCAAAGCAGATTGGCTGTTTGAACCGTCATTGCACATAATTAGAGTATCAAGATTCAAAAGAAGGAGGGAAAGAGACCTTTGCTTCCTTGTTCTTCAGATGGAGCCAACACATCAAGCCAAATTACTTTCTCACTTACACATGGGCAGTTCTTCTGAAAATAATTTGGTTTCTTGGGTGTAGGGGTAAGGGAGTTTGGCACAATAGTTTGCGACTGTGATACTGAAATATCTTAGTGCCATGTAGCGGTGCCATAATTTTTACAGAGAAATTGAATTAATTCTCTCATATGTGGAATCTACTGTAGGCTTTAGATGGTACTTTAAGTTCAGCAGCATTTTCTTAGGGTTTATATGGTCCTGAACAATATGATAGCAGGGAAAAGGTCTGCTATCGGGACTTGAAATGTTACATTTATTTTACAAAATATTTGCCATCTGTTGTGCATTGAAGAATTTCAAATGAGTAACAGATACATGTGTCTACTAGATCATCACTTATTTCAGCATTTAACTAAATTAAATTGTACAAATGATTTTAGAATGCCTTGTGTCTGTTTTTTTACAGCCCATGGCACCAGGAATTTACAGGACCTCCTTGAACAGAGGTGCACTGTAAATCTTAGCTTGCAATCTCTGCTCAAAAAAGGTGAAATGAATTGCAATATTACAAGTCTGCAGTGCTTCACAAAATATAGGTGAGATTAGATGCAAATGAATCAAGCATTGACATGAATTATTTAATTTTCAAAGTTTTTGTCCCACGAATAGGCTGTATGAATATGTGCCATGCAATAACAGATATACTGGCACTTCCAGCTCAAGAAATGCTTAACAAGTGAGGGAGAAAGTAAGACTTCTTTAGCATGCACTAACTTGAGTTTAAATATTTGAAAGGACATCATTCTTTAAAGACATGATAAGAAAACACTTACTGCATTTTTGATATTTCCTTCTGGAAGTGACTACTCTGCAAGACTGTCTCAGTGTTGCACTCTATAAGACCTGTCACTGCAATATACCCACTGATCACAGGCCAAAACCATGGCACCTTCAGGGCTTGTTTTTAAAAGTATACAGTCTTTCAGCCAAGGAGATATTTTAGAAAGGTTCTCTTACAAAGCACTTAGACTGGGTGCAAGCATCCAAATGTGGTCACTGGGGAGCTACAGAGGTGGTGTCTGTGAAGACAGGCTGGGGGCTGCCCCATGCCAGACAGAGCTGGATCCAACAGTCCTGCCAAGAGATACAGATGAGGACATCAGCCACCATCAAGTGTGGGAAAACATATTTAAGAAAGGTCACAAAATGCCACAGAGTAAAGAGGACAGAGAGGAAACAGAGAGGAGGAAGAATTCAAGGAAGAAAAAAAGCAAGAACACCAAGGTCAGGGGAGAATAAAAAGGAGGTAGTCAGTAGATCAGTAGAGCAGATATTCCAATAGAGACTGCAGCCCTTTGTGGAGAGTGAGAAGAAAGGAGCAACTGAGAGAAACTCTTATGTCCTGATCTTTCCCTGAGCTGCCCATTACCTCACTGAAGGGACAGAGTGTAATCTGTGCTGATAAAAAGGTGGGAGGAGATCAGTCTGGAGTGGAGACAAGCTTGGGGAAGGAGGAAAACTGTTCTCCATAAGTATTTGTATTGATTCCAAATATCTGAATCAGTATTTGAATACTTAGATTAGTTGTCAATAAATTCACTTAAATTCCCCAAGATGACTCAGTTTTGATCACAAGAGTAACTGCTAAGTGAATTCCCTGTCTTTACTTCAGTCCACAATTCTTGTTTTTCTCTGGTGTGCAGGACGAGAGGGAGAAAACTGTTGTGAATGTGCTTAGCTGGTACTCATAATTTCTCTCATTTTATAATTCTTTATCATTCTGATTACAGAACAGATTGTCTCCTTTATAGGTCCCTCTTCCCTAAACAATTTCATTCAGAACCCTAAAGTGGAGAAAAAAAATTGCCCGTTGATGGACACTAGTTTTCTAATTGAGGTTAAAAGTGATGTTCGTGTTTTCTGAAGCACTGACAAGCGATACACACTGCCTAACTTACCTTTCAGTTCCATTTACCAATCTGTTTTGTGACATGGAAAAACAGGGTCAAGGTGGCACTAATTATTGTGTTCCAGCTGTGGCCAGTTATGATTTTCAAAGCTTTACATTCTGTGACTCATTCACAAAAATCCTATAAAGTATATAATGAATACAAAACTCTGCATGGTGTTTAATTGTTGTATGTTTAATTCCACCCATTTTTTTAATGGTATCTTACAGTTAAATAACTCTACTAGTTCGAAAGCAAATCAGTGGGAGATCCCAAGTCAGAACTATAATTTAATAGGAAAATGAAAATAAATGCGATAGCAGAGAAACACTCACACAGTCAGGTTACAAACTGACAGGCTGTTGGTCAGGGTGGTGGTAGCAGTCTGATTAAATAGTGGCTGCAGTCCTCCTGGAGTGACAGATGTGGTTCTGTTGAAGCAGTGATCCTGTAGAAGGGTGAGGTCTTCCACTGAAGAACCAGTGGTGGTATAGAAGGGTTCAGTTTTCCTCTGGGAATCCAGTGGATAAGGCTCCCTGAGGTGTTCCAAACCTCAGATCATATCCAGGTAAGAATGCTTGGCTCCTCCCTCTGGGTGGAGCATATCACAATAGGATGATGTAATTTTATCAGTGATGCAATGAGACTTGATGGCCCATTAGCAGAACATAGCCCCTGGAGGAGTTATCAGGGATGAGTCATGGATGAGATAAAGAACACTGCCCCACCCAGTTTAAACGGCTTATGAAGATGGTGATAGAAGACACACTTCTGGTTACATCTTACATTATAACCTACAGACAATAACTCTAAAATCGTTGCAGTCCCAGATGGTGGAAGAAGAAAGAGAAACACTGAAAGCTATTCTCTGGGAATGGATGCCTAGCTCTCTTGTGAAGGTTTGTAGGAAAGACAGTCAAAAGCCCTAGCTGTTTCAGATATTCATACCTGGATGAAGGTGAGGCTTAAAGGCATTAAACCGACACAAACTTCCACTAACTTCCATGGAATCTTAGACCCCAAACAGCTTAGAGCTTATGATATTCAGGGGCCTGAGGGGCAGAGACTTTTGCTGGTCATATCACTGATGTATCTGTGTGGTAATAGTAATATCCTTCAAGTCAGGATATATTGCCGTATCGCTTTCAGACCTCAGCTGTCTAGTCCATAAAGCACATTACTACAGGGACATAAATGAGGTAGCTTTGTGAGTAAAAATGAATTATATAGGGTGTAGCCTTCTGAAAACAGGACATATGGAATAGTGAAAATGTTACATTATTATACTCATGCTTTTTATGAGTCAAAATTTTGTCTTCAGTTACCATGACAAGCACCTTCTAACATGAATTCATTGGTAGACCCTTCCAAGATGATTAGAGATTGGAGATCTAGCTTTTTTTAAATACAACTTGAAAATATAAATTTAGACTGGAAGTTTTCCTCTATCCTTCTTTATCTCCTCTTCCCCATTCTCTCTGTCTTCATCTCCACTCCCTGTAGAGTTTTGCAGAGTTCTAATAACTGAAGAGGTAATTCCCCAAGAGAAGATAGTCTATTTCCCTTGTATTTTGCTCATTTTCTTTTTTTTTTTTTTTTTTTAGCTTTTAGCTAGACACTACTGACCAGCCACCAAAGACCAGAGAGTGACCAATACAGTCATTTGACTTGAATGTGATACGTGCAGTTTCCTTGCTAGATTATTACCCTAGAGGTAGCTCTCTATTAGCTCTTAATTCTCTGTCTGTGCTTCACTGAACTGTCATCTGTTGTGTCCTGAATTGTCACAGTAATACTTTTTTGAAGAGGAATTTTCTGGTGAGGACTCAATTGTTCATTCAAACACAATGATGTGTATTTTTAAATAACATATTTTCCTTTACAGACAATATTCTTACCTTCTGACCACAACTGAAAGCTGTTCCAAACTGGCCATTCTACAGGGAAAAAAGAAAATTCTATTAGAGTAGTCTATCATCCATTTCTTGTTTTCATTGTGTTTATTTCCCTTTTTCAGTGTTTTGAAAAATTGGTCAGATTATAATGGTTCCTTATTGGCCCACACAGGACCATTCTCATTTCCAATTTTCACTTTTCTCAAATGTATCGTGTCATTTGAATTTAAATTTTGCTGTTGTTTTTCCTATTCTTGTTTGTTTTGTTAGAATCTCATTGAGAACAAATGCATATAGTGCTGGTTCCAGTCTAAAGGAAAGAAAAACTAAAAAAAAAAAAAAAAAAAAAAAAAAAAAAAAAAGTGCCATATTTGAAGAATTACTTTAAGATAGGAAGGCAATCAGATAGGTTCCAAATGAAAAATACAAGATTTTAGTGGCCTCAAACAAGGCACCCAAATTATGAGAGAAATGAATGAACCTGCATAGGCACAATAAAGTGCTGGGAACAAGAACAAATTAATTCACTGAAAGTAACCACAACAGGCTAGCTAGTTTTGTGGTGCAGATTCCTTAAATTAGTTTGGATCCCTCATATCTCCCAAGATACTCTCTGAATAAGCATCCTGAACTGCCTGAAGTCTGCCCTCTAGAAGTCCAGTGTAAAAGTTTTGTTGATGCCCCTCCTTGTTTCACCAAATATTGAAAACTCCATTATTTCATGGTCACTGTAGCCCACATGGTCTCTGATTGCCACACCTCCCAGCAGCCCTTTTCTGCTTGTAAACATCAGGTCAGGAGTGGCACCACCCCTGCTATGCTCACTCACCAGCTGTGACAAGAAGCCATTCTCCATACGCTCTAAGGACCTCCTAGACTCCTTCTTCTTCTCTGTGTTGAGTTCCCAGCAGACATCTGGCAAGTATCTACTGGCCCGTCTACCTTAATATTAACAGCAGCATGATTTGTGCCTAAAAGAGCCTCCTGGCACTCAACAGGCATCCTGTGCTAGATTCACACTGTGAAAAGAATATGCAGAAGGATGTAATGAAAGCATGGTCTAACTAATCCCTGCAGTGACTTGGAGAGAATGTCATGGGTAGACTGGAACAGCCATAGCGTTAAGGAACCTCCCCTGCCTCCACTTTCCACCAGTTCAAAGAAAACACCTTCCTTTGGATCCCATCCGCATCAAAGGCTGGAAAGATGATACGGCATGTCTTGCTCCCCCTTCTTTTCACTTACAGGTAAACACAGTTGTATAGTTGTTTGTCATGTGAAGCAATTGGTGGCCATTTGGACCAAGGGAACACACTGTCCTCACGACAACAGCTACTGAAACATGATACAGAAATGCATGCTTAGTTGCTGAGAACTTGTATACCAACTCCTGAAACATGAATGAGATAAAACCACTTCCAGACATGAAGCTGAAGAGCAAACATGAAATCTTTATTCTGTTGCTTGGACAAGGCACAAGGGTGCCTTGTTTATTGATTATGCTTCTATTGATTTCTCACATGAGCTGTAAGAATTCAGCTTACAAAATGTTTTATATTTTCTTCTTTGTTAAAAAGGGTTATGTGTTCAATGTGCAAAGAATACAAAAAATTGGTAGAGCTTTCTACTCACTTCCCCTGTAAAAATCAGCAAGGTATACAGGACACTGCAATACAATCAGTACAGAGGAACTGGATACCCTCAGTGTAACTTTGCTTGTGGCCATTTTAGTTACCTAGTTCAAATTAGTTTAGGGTTTATAAAGTCTAAACCTACAGCTGGGCATATGCACTCTTTTGTAGTAAGTAGTCTGTGTGTTCTGTCATCAAAACTAAAGCTCCAGAATTTAAAACCTAATGATTTGTCCCCTACTAGAATTCACTATGTAACCTATATGCACAAACATTACAGATTGATCTCATATTAAATGCATTCCTGGTTGGCTGGTTCTTCCTGCCTTTCTGCCCCTCCTGACACATTACTGTGATACTAACATCTGAAAAATATTTTTAAAAAGTCAATGGGATATAGTTCCGTTATCCAACTTTGAGAAACAAAACAAGAGGAATATGATTTAATTTCCACTATATTTCAGTAAGGGCCGGTATCTGTGTTGATATTTTCTGTCAAAGGTCCTGTTCACATGAATCTAAAGAGGGACATGAATCTTAATTTCACAGGTTTTTCCCTCCCCTGAAATCTCATTTGGATTTTATAATTCTACATGTGCTTCAATTATACTGTTGCCCTTATCCTATATGCAGGGGATGGTTATGGATGCTGTAGCTAATTAACAATCTAAGCGCACAAATGTCTCCTTGAAAACGAGATCTGGCACTAGACTAAATGAACATTCAGATTGCTCATTAAATGCAGCAGTTTCTCTGCAGGTTGGGTAGTACTAACAATGCACTCTTTTTTTTTTTTTTTTTTTTTTTTTTTTACCTCCTGTTTCCTTGCCCCTCACCATTTTTGTAAGCAGATTTCCTTCCTTTTCTTCAAGAAGTTCATAAAGATAGCTTTATTTTTCTTAGCATGTTTTCCTGTTATATCCTTTCTGCTTCAGCACCTTTGCTGCTCTGCAATGCTCACATAGAGACAGGGACTGTGGAAACAAACACAGTTTGCAGAGCCTTTTTAGTAGTGCTGCCTTGGCTCATGGAGATTGCTCACCTGCCATTTCAGGTGACAGGCTGTCCTAGGACAAACAGGCAATAGGTGCAGTCTTATAGTGACTTGTAGGGTAGATAGAAGTTCATTTACTCTTAGTTCCCTACTCTTTCCAAATCTAATGAAGCCTTGTCTCAGTGGTACACCTTTCAGATGGAACTTATTGCTTTTGCTTTTGGTAAGGTTATTTTAGAAGACTTATGCCTGCATAGATGGAAATAGCATTATCTGTGGAGGTATTGAGTGCTTGATGGAAACCATCATAATTCCTTGAGGAGAATTCCTTATCCCTATATAGAGTGTTGCTGGTATTTCTTGTGAGAGTTGCCTGACTAAGAACCATTGGAAAGTAAGAAGATAAATTTCTTAGCTCAATTATATCTCAATCTGTGTTTAGCTTAGGGAATATGACACATCTTTGAGTGCTGGTGTTCCTCATTGAAGCTTGACTTCAACTTGGCACCCATAGGCATTTTAACAACATGTAGGGCTTTTTAACCCATAGTTTTGATTGTAGCTCCATAGAATGTGTCTGCAATATAAAAACAATCTTTAAAAATTAGGAAGCTTTGAAGATATTGTATGTAAGTTCTATGCCTTGATCATGGCACAAAGAAATCTGCCCATTTTTTAAGTTTGTTTCATTTGGCCTCCTTGTGTAAGAGTGCTTAAGATATGACTTAAATTGCCTTTCAAAGGTCTTTTACAATTTTAAGCAAAAAATGAATTTTATAAACTCTGCACCAAAATTATTTTTTTCATTATCCAAATGTTGGTACATATAACCAGAAACTAATGAAACATTATTATTTTTGATATAATGACAATTTAAGCAGAAATATTTTAAATTAACATCCTTATAGTTTATACTTTAATATTTTTGTGGTAAACTCATATGCCAATGGTGGTACTGAAAACATAATAATTAATTAAGTTTTTCTTGGAAAACACAAATAATATTGCAAAGTAGAATTATAAGTATATTTGATTATTAATTAGTAATAATTTATTGCTGGTGTTGACATTTAAAAACATGCTCTAATTTTTCCTCTCCTGATCCGAGGGATTAGGTTGCTTTCATTTATTGTGATTGAATCCCACTGTTTTTTGTGAACTTTACAAGCTATGACATATTTTATGAAGACAAAATCCAATCAAGTACTGGTGAAATTAGAAAATTCTGTGAATTCAATTTCCTTGAATTAATTCTACAAAACTGGTTTAATATCAAATTTTCCATAATCAAAATCTGATCAGTAGATAAAGTCATTCTTTTGCTTCCCTTTTTTACACCTGCTGTGGTTTAACCCCAGCTGGCAACTAGGTCTCACACAGCCACTGGCTCACTCCCCCACAGTGGGATGGAGGGGAGAGGTGAGAGAATAAAAATGGGAAAAGTCATGGATTGAGATACCAACAGTTTAATAGGGAAAGCAAAAGCCATGCATAAAAAACACGGTATCAATCAGCAGTTCCCATGGGCAGGCAAGTGTTCAGAAAGCTCTAGGAGAGCAGGGTCCTGTTGCACGACTGAGAGACGGGACTTCAAAAGAGGGGGTGTAAAAGTAGTCCAAGCAGGGAGCCTTAAGCCAAAGCTTGCACAAAAATAGGTCGGAGTTAGAATTGAAATTAGTTTATTGAAGTCTAAGCTGAAGTCTAAGTTTAAGTTGAAGTCAGAGTAAAAAGGAGTTGAAGTCAGATTTTATTCTCACAGTACATAGTTATATACTTGTTACAGCTCAAATAGGCCACAGCCCTAAACAGTCACATCTTTAAGGAAGAATTTCCCCACAAACTACAGATAGCCTATTGTTCACATTATTTGGTGGCCTTTACAAAACTGCATAGTTTCAAAGACCTTGATAATTCCATATGCAGTTTTTTCCCTAGTTCTTTTTCATATCTGTAGTCACTTAGAACATGATTTGTATTTTACTAAGGCTGGGATATCTGTGTTTTCTGATCTCTCTCTCATCTGTTCTCCCATAGGGCCCCATCACACATGGCAGTTACTCGGGAATACAAATACCACTGCTCTGAAAGTTCACCTCTTCCTTCTTCTTCCCTCAGCTTTAAATATTGGAATGATGCCACATGGTGTGGGATATCCCTTTGGTCATCTGGGATCAGCTGTCCTGGCTGTGTCCCCTCCTGACTGCTTGTGCATCCCCAGTGGTGGTGGGGTGAGGAGCAGAAAAGGCCTTGAGGCTGTGCAAGCCCTGCTCAGCAGGAACTAAAACAGCCCTCAATTATAAACAGTTTCCACAGCACAAATCCAAAACATGGCCCCATAAAAGCTACCGTGAAGAAAATTAACTCCATCCCATGAACCACCAGCACACCGCCATATTTCTGATTTTCCAGTCACTGGGGGATGGGCTGGTATCAGATTAGCATTACACTGAAAAAGGGAAAATTTCTAGTTATTGTGCTTTCCTTTTTGCATTTAGAAAAGAGTAATTAAAATCATGAGCAAAAGTGAAAAAGTCTGTCATCTATGTGTATCAGTTCTTTAATGGCAAAATCTGAGTGAGTCGTTATTAGAGTCTAATCAGAACTTGTCTAAATTTGCTTTTGGTGTCTTTTAGAATTCTGGCACGTGTGGACGGACATATGTTACAGAAATATTTGTCTAACCATTTGACCTTCACTTTGGCCAGTATATTTAAACTTATTCTGCTAAGAAGTATTTAAAATCTTAAAGCACAGAATCAAGTAGTTCAGTTTTCATACAATCAATTGGCTAGTTCTTACTTTTAAAAATGGTATTATTAATTTACTTTTTACTGTCTACATTGACTCAGTTGTAAGTCAGACCAAAGGTGGGTACTTCATACTCTCTGCAGGAAAAAATACAAGAACACATTATGCATGTAGTAGACCACAGAAAGAAAGGTTATATTGGTCAAACAACACCAAGCACAATTTTCCCTTGAGAAATTCAGAGTGGATACTGTCTTCTGATCTCCCTCCACTTCTGTTTAAAACTATTGCACTCTGGAAGCAACTACAGAGCTACATCTATGCATACAGTAATATGTGTGTATATATATATATATATATATATATATCTTTATGAGAAAATTTTTGAATAACAGGAATAATAAATGAAGAGGATGTCTTAGATATTTTATGTCTGAAATTCTAAGACTAGTGTAAAGTCCTAATATTTCTTAGCTGAAGATTACATCCTATTTGTAGTCTGGTTAGACAACACACCACCAGTTTCTGTTTATATGACCTATAGAGGAGGTAATGATGTATATTGTTATAAATCTTTTTTTATTTACATCAAAATATGTATGGAAACAGAAAATATGGCAGAGTCTTCCATAACAGCAGTGTATTTGCTTATAAACTGACCAGGTTTATCTAGAGAAGAATAAATTCAGCATCTGGAATGAAATTTTCTTCAGGTATAACATGATAATGTGACTGTTTTCAGGAGGCATTTTAACAGGCCTGTCTGATATTACTTTCTGTCTCCCACATACTGGATATTTTTTAATCTGCTGAGGAATGAACATGAAAGATTATTGATTGTGTCAAAATGACTACCGCATAAAGTAATTTCTTTGGATTTATACTGAACCATCACTTAAAAGTTAATTTCAGAGAATTATGTAAAATTAATCTTATTTTAAGTATATTTTAAAGAAAAGATTTATACCACGTAATTTAAAGTACATAACCTGAGACCTGATAGACATGGTAAAACTGCAGTGATTTAATTCTGACTGAACCTGCTAGGTGTCTGAAGCCTAGTGGTCAATCTTACTTCTTTCTCTAATTTTTTATGATTCTGTGAATGACGTTGCTTCAAGTCACTTTTAAATTCATAATTAGAGTTCTAATTTTCTTTTTATTTCTTAGTTATAACTAAAAGACTTGACTGTCAGCAGGTTTGTTCAATAAGTTATACAAGTATAAGACATACCTTCAAATCCATGCAAGGGTACTGGCATCAAAACAGGATTTCTGCAAATAAAAATTGTATATTATCTTTGTGTTTGACAAGTTACTCACTAAGACAGACTTTTTCTCATTGAAAACACCTTAATATTCTTGAAAATTCTTGTCACAGTTCTTATGAAATATTTATTAATTAGTTGCTGGATTGTTTCAGACAGTCAAATACAAGTAGTACTGTAATTTTTTCAGTCTTAAAATTTTAAGATCTTAAGAATAAAAGATCTCTTAAGAATAAAACTGATGTCTATTAGATTCAGCAGGGGCCTACCACATGTAATCAAAATTAAGTATAATATAAAATATTTACAGAAGATGCATGTGTAAACTTCAGGAAATTTTATCCTGTATCCCAGCATAAGTAGTAACTTTGAAAATGAATTAACAATTGCAAAAGTTGTGGCATGATTGCCCAAATGAAGGGATTTGTAACTTTTTCTGTTAAGCTAAACATATTTAGTCCACTGGTGCTCATCATAAATTCCGGGTTTAGTCCTTTTTTCTCAGTATCAAATATAAGAGCAATCTCAATCTCTAAATTCTATATGAATTTGACAAAACAAAGGAGCATCGTCTGCAATTGTTGTGCTAAGGGAAAATATTCATCTACTATGACTCCCACATCTCACTGTGTTCCAGAACAGAGTATGCCACCCTACATACTCTGTAAACCTACAGAAAGATGGAATATACGTCTGTATGTTTGTTCTACTGATGATCTAACTGTGAGTCCATTTACAGCAGTGTTAGACCTTAAACAGTAAAAATTGATCCTGAAAAGGTAAGTCAGTCAGTCTGACTGTTCATGTTTACGGTTACTAGGTAAAGCTTCAACTTCTGTCCTCTCTTGGAATATGTTTAGGGAGGGATTTGATTGGTCATTAATAAAAGCTTTTGTTAATAGAAAAACTGTAACATTCCTGCATTTCCAAATAACAGACATAATGTGAAATCGATGGCTAAATATGGTTGAAGAGGAAATACAAAATATGGTTTCATACCAGAGACTGACTGCGAATCTCAAATTAGGAACAGCTTTCTTATTTAGCCAGTTGGGAGAAATAGCTTTCATTAAAGATTCATCTAGCTTATTTAAGAAATTAACTGCATCATGGACTTTCTTATTTCTCTGTATTTCCAAAATTCCACTTCAAAATTATTTTTAGTTGCTGTCAACAAGTATATCTGTACAAATAATTTAATGCTTTTCCATTAACCAGTGTATGTTATAAATTCTTTTATTTCAAGGTATATGTGGAAGCAACAGGGGTTTTTTTTGGTAGTATTAAGGGAAACTTTCATGTCTGAAATGCAAGAAAAATTCCATGACCAAAATAAGTTTTAAGGTCTTTGGTTACTTTTGAACGTAATCATACACAGAAACAGATCAACTTTAGAACAAAGTTTCAAAATCCTGGTTGGTTTATTATAAAATAATTTACCTATAGTAGTTTAAATTTTAAATTGATCTGAAAATTAAAAATAATAAAAATCCCAACACTTTTTTTTTTTTAGAGGAATATGTGTTGAAAGTTACTTTTTTTCTTGGGAACCTTTTTTTTTTCCATGAAGTGATATTTTCATATGAAAAAGCCATAAGAAATTACTATTGTAATCAGAATTGTTCTCACATTAGTAAGAAAAGGGTTCCTACATCACAGTGTCCAATGCAATGTTTTCATTTTGACACTGAACTAAAAACATCCTCTTTATTAAAAATCCCATTTGACTCTTACAATTGTATTGTAAAGCATTTTTAAGAAGCCAGGTTATCACAGAAAAGTGGTAGCATTAATGATCTGAATTCACACATTTGAATGAAACAGGCAGAATTCTGAGGATGCAAGCCCTTATTCAGGACTCAAGCAGAAACAGAAAATCTTTTTTTTTTTTTTTTAATTTTCTCAGTAGCTGGGAGTACTAATGTTCAAAAAAATCCACATCTTTCAATTTCATAGTTTTTAGTTTTGAGGTGAGCTGAACAATTTAAATTTTTGCTTATTTTGCAAGCGTTTTTTAATTGATCTCCTTTCAGACTCTGAACTAACAGGTTAAAGATGGGGAATTGAGTTGAAAAAAGTAACATCTCCTAGACTGTCCTGCCAGTCTCTGAATGAGTATGTTTGGTACATTGCCATTGTTTTAGTATCATCCACCTAAAAAACTGTGGATCTTGGGACGAAATGTACTACCTTGTGCTGTGTGCATGTGGAGAAACTGGGATTAAGATAGTTCTTTGAACAGGGTTTACTAATGGCAGAAATTACTTTGAACTTTCAGGTTGAATTTTTTTCATTAAGGTGGTCAGCTGATGTTTGTAGTTCTGCTTAAATTTACATGCTCATTTTTTAGATTTTTTTTAAAATGTGATTATTTGTGAAAGTTTTTACTTTCTTTTCTTGAATATTCATCACTGTACTCTTACTAATGCAATTACTTCAATTTTTAATAGAAGGAATCTAGAAGCATTTTTCATTTTCATCAATATGTATTTTCATTTTCATCAATGTTTCATCAATTATGGAGCAGAATTTTGTTAAACCTAAGAATCTGTGTCTCATAGCAAGTTCTGAGTTTTATTTTGTTTACTTAATGTAAATGCTGGCAGTCTTGATAATAATGAAAAGATGAAATTTCTTAGAAAAAGACAATTTTATAAGAAAACACTCCCCTACAGATTTTATCAAAATTGTGCGCGTCTATAAAAATTTGACTTGGAGTTTCGTTCCTAAATTAAGTGCTTTCAAAAATTTAATTCTGTTTTTGACAAAACTCATATATTCTTGAAGAACATTCTAATTGTGATGATCTAGCATTGCATGTTAAACATTCTTGTCTCCAATAGTAGTAATTTTGATCTAGACAAGCATGTAGCGTGATACTGGTAGTCAAAATTGAAGTTACCAGTGGTTGCATAAGAGCTACTATCAAATCTTTAGCTGGTATTCTCTGATAGGAAGACAAATCCAAACACATGTTTATTACAGTGGTGTTAATTCCAGATTTTCCATATATTGCTACCTATTAGGCCTATCCAAAGGCTCTGATCCTCATTTAATGCACCACTTTATGGACATGTGATTTTTTAAAATATCTTTTTCTACGGGTTTTTTTCATTCTCTGTAATCCATAAACACATACCAGCAACAGAACTGTGTTTACCACAGTGAAAACATCTCCATAAACAGCAGTGGTGTCTATGAAACTGAGAGAAGAACAAGGTGAGTGGATTTCAGCTCTGAACATTAATATGCCATTTCGCCTGCTTCCTTGTGCTGCCATCCGTTCCCTTCTGCACTGCTGATGATAATGGTAATGACAACAAGGATTTACTGTCAGCCATTTGTGTGGCCCTTATCTGTGACACAGTTCATTTCAAAAATCACTTTAGAACATTTGGGAACACTAGCTTTTAGGTTCTAATCTTGAAAATATTTTTGTTTGTGCTTGGCTAGATTCACTTGTAATCCCATTGCAGTTACTGACACTACTTATGCAAACACAAAATTTTGAGTGTTGCATTGCCTCCAGGAAGACTATAGGTCTTTAGGAGTGGTTCTTTCTTTACACCAGTTTTCTGTCTTTCTGAATTAATTTTTTCCCAACAGTTTTACATCATTTATTACATGATAAAATGAGTAGAATCTAACTCCTCGGCCAGTTCTTCAGACACAGTAGTTCTATTGACTTCAAAAACAATTTTCTATACCTGAGATTATCATTCTATACACTTTTTCCTCTCCAAGACTAGGAGTTATATATTTTTTTCACCCCTTACTTGTGAACAGAAAGTGATCCATATGGCTCATCTTAAATGGCCAGACCAACCTTTTTCGCTCCTGGTTATTCTACAACTTCATGAAATACATACATCAGTTGCAACTTTTTAGAAGTATTGAGAACTCTCTCCGTTTTTGCTTGCTGAGCAGAAGTATTCTGTATTTCATGATAATACATCTAGAGAGTTTGGAATCCCAAAGGGACAGCTGCAATTTTTCCTACATCTAGTTTCAACTCAAGTTGCAACTCTCACGGTTTTTTTTCAAGCTTCACAAAATATTTTCCTCTGCCAAAATAAGACTTATAAAATTGTTCTGTTTTTTCACTCTTACTAACGGGTTAAGACCATACTTTATAGTTCTAATAAAAACACATCTGCTTCTATTTTACATGTCTGGACACTTTATATAGGGGAAGAAACTTAAATAAAGATGAATCGAAAGAAAGTGGAAATTAAGTTTAATTACCAACACCAGAACAAACCACTTAAAGAATTACAGCACTTCAGTATAGATTTTGTGAACACTGCAGACAATAGGAATTTTTCCACTAACTTTAACAGCACTTGGATCTGGTCCCTGAAAGTCAATTACTTGTATAGCAGAAGAATCAAGGCAAGGGCAAGCTTACTTCCCTGATCAATAGTGCTTGTGAACATTAGAAATTTTTTGTCATATGTTTGTTCACACTTAGGAACATGGATAAGCTTGTTTCCCTTTTTTGGGCACCTTTTAGCCAAGGTTCAGAATCAGTGAAGACATGATAAAATACCTAGAAAAATATGCTTTCAGCACCTTTTCTAGCACAGCCCATCTAAACACTGTCCTGAGGTATGGAAAAGGGTAACAACAGCTTATTTTAAACAAATAGGATTTAAACCAGATAGTTTAGCAACTGGATAGTAATACAACTTTGGAAAAATGACAGCTATCAGAAAAGGCAGAACATTCTGTGAAAACTGACTAAATACCTGGTTGTCCCTTCCACCTTGGGTTTTCCCTGCTTTTAGTGCCTACACGAAGTGGACACACTCACTGGGTTACTGAATGGAGCAATGGGACCCACAGGCCAGGGAGGAACTGAAAAGACCATTGCCAGGATTAGATTCTGGAGCATTTTAGTCTTTCCAAAGCTTCCCTCATGATCAATGGTGAAAAGTGAACACTTGGCCACAGTTTTTAAAATTCAAGGGAAGTTGCTACAAGCAGATGGCAAGCAGCTTTTTTTTTTTTTTTTTTTCTTTTTTTCCACTTCCTCTCTAGGGCAGAGGGAGCATTGTTGAAATACATTTGAGCATTTCTACTTGAAATGATGTACTAAAATGTTCTTTTTTTGGAAGACTTATTTGCCTCTAATAGCGATTATAATAGCAGCTTCAGGAAGGGATGAGGAGAGAGGAAACACCTTCCAGTTGTTGAAGCACTGCCAATTCTTTCTAAATCCATAACTTTGTCTCTATGAAATGTCAGTCATGATGTTCTATGGAAGAACATTAAAATGCATTTTTGATTAATTGGTGCACAAATTATTTCCCATTTGATCTGTAGGCATTAAATTTAATTCTAATGCACTTTCTGTGACTCTGGGACTGTTATATGAATTCAGAATGAATTTAGCCTTTATGTTTTAATTTGCTCAGCCACCTTATCTAAATTGAATATTCCAAGGTTTGGAACAGCTGAAATACTGCTAGCAATTCTTAACTCAAATTTAAATACTTCTGAAATCAATTTAGAGAGTAAGTAAGCTTACTTTTTGATTGAATAAATGTGTTTTCTTGCTTCTGATCTTTGGATGGTAAGTTAATGTTGTTGCCACATCATTTTTCTAACATACAGTATGTTGTTCAGTAATAAGCTCCTAAGAATACAGCTAAAATATAATTGATATTATTTTCTGCACTTTTGAAGAGTTTCACAAGGATATTTTTATTCAAAATTGTGTACATTTGTACAGCAAGGTAAAGATTATTTACCTACTGCTTACTGCTTTAAATAGCTCATCTGGAAGTATACAAAATGACCTAATTGAGAAGCTGGATGTTCCTGTCTTGCAATATTGCATACATAAAATCCTACATTCAGGACAGGAATGTAGATATTTGTATCACTTTTTGCACTGTAAGAGCTGAACACTATTTTCTTAACATGCCAAATTCTGATAATCAGATTTTACTGGTTTCATAGTGGGCCAGTCCACCACCACTTGAGTAGTCAGTACATTGGAGAAATTGAAGTGACTACCTAGAATTTTGTGGTTAACAATAAAAATAATTCAAATTTAGAAACATTGAATATTTTTACTCACTTTTTATTTAAACAAAATCCCTGCTGAAAACAAAGATTTGTTTCACCAAGGCTTTCAAAAATTTTTCTACTTTAAATAAACATTTGTGTATTTTTTTCATCAAAAAATAGATATATACCATCTTTATAACCTTCATAACCTTCTTTTATAAGGACAAGCTTAGCATGTTTTTTTCAATCTCTCAAAATGTTTAGTTCATAATAAGGAGAAATTCTTATTGAACAATCAAGAAAAACATGTTTATTCCTAATGTATTACAGTTTGGAAAAACTGTTGGAACCAATATCTTATCCTAATCAGTTTGCATCATTCATCTTTGTAATCTGCAAAAAATTAAGGAAGTTTTTTAATGGGATTATACCAAAGTCACATTCCCATAACTTCTTGGCTCAATTTTGTGTTAGTGGGTGTACCTTTCACATACTTTATTATCTTATTTCCCCGAGCTATGCCAACCATTTACATCTTAGAGCTCTATATAAATCTTTAACTTCCATCTATATTATCAAAACCTATTTCTCTGGACACCCCAGGTTAATGAGTATTTTAGTGCAAAGTACAGATTACCTATTTGATCATGTTTGATGCTGCCAATATATTACCTCTTGGAATCTATCTATTGCTATAACTTCCAGAAATAACATCTGCAATATTTGCTTTTGTTAACTACAGTAACTTAGGATTTTCATTACATATGGAAAGTATACACTGTTATGAAAATTCACCAAAAATTTAATGAATATGAAGTACACGCACACTGTCAATTAATATATGTAAAAATTACTAATAATCATAAGTATAAACTCTTCCAGGTTTTTAACCTTGCTTGATTAGATGCAATTCCACTCAAAAAAAAAAAAAAAAGAATTTATGCTAAAAAAGATTAAATGTCAATAATATACAAATAAATGCTTGTGGAAACTTTAACTGGTAGCAAAATACAAGTATGATCAAGCAGAAAAAAAGTAATTGCTTTTGAAACAATCCCATATAATCTTCAAATCCCTCATAGTCTAGCACAGCACTCTGCTTTTCTCAAGTCTGCATAGGGCAAATAGTACTTATTTCAAGCCAAATGAAAGTCAAAACAAAACATATCCCATACATAAGAAATCTCACATTTTTTTTTAACTTAATGTCCTGGGTTGTAGTGTAGGATGTACACAAGTATTTTTTCTATCACCATCTTCATGAACTGTTAAACCAGGTGGGGCAGTGCTCTAGTGTTCCCAGGCCCCCTTCCTCTGGGCTGTCTTCTGCTAATGGCCCATCAACGCCTGGCCCATGACTCACAGGTAACCCCCTCCAGGAGTTATCTCTGTTTAATGGGCCATCAAGGACCCACTTCACAACTCCTCATCCCATTGTGAGATGCTCTGCCCAGGGGGAGGAGCCAAGCATTCTCACCTGGATATAAGCTGGGATTTGGGACAGTGCAAGCAGCCCTGACCCACTGGATTCCCAGAGGAGCAGAGCTACCAGACCTTTCTACAGGATCACTGCTTCAGGAAGACCACCTCACCTGGACTGCTTCCACCATCCTGCTCAGGTTGTATTCTGACTCTGTCAGTGATCCTTTGTGTTATTGCATTTATTTTATTTTATTTTACCTTTTTATCTTTCTTCTTATTAAATTGTATTTCTGACTTGGAGCCTCTCACTCATTTTGCTTTCAAACCACGACACTTAAATCAAACCAAACCACTGATTTTCCATATATGTAGGACCTTATTGAGAACCAAAACTTTTTAGCCAAATTATTTCTCCACCAGGATTAAATTAGTGACATATGGATATGGGATCACATAGTTACTTCCACAGTCAGCACTTCATGTCCAATGTAGGCTACATCTATATCTCTGCCTCAGAGGTTTGGGCTCAGCCTTCGTTTTTCAGGAATGTTTTACATTTACATTCAAGTCCTGAGCAAAATAAGACTTTATGTCTTTTGTCCTCTAGCTTCTGAAGAAAATAATTTAGTCTGCTCTTAGTCATGGTTTGCACCACGACATTGAGTGCAATATTCTTATTCTTTCAGCAGTTTACACATACACACAGAAATAGTTTATAGCGCATCTGATTCATATTGACAGGATAGAACCAGCAAGGGCTGCATTGTCAAAATCATCGACTTAAGCTAAAAGTCTTAATGCTTTTACACAATATTTGAGTGTACAATGCCATACAAAAGATATGGTTACCATTAGTGCTGGACAAATACCACACTGGGAATGGTCTTTGTGTAGATATGTTTCTACAGGAGTTTGGTGTCTAAGCTAAATCAGGAAAACCACAAAGATCCTGTCCTACTGTCACAGAAAACAGATTTATTTGTTGCAAAGAGCTATAACTAACTGAGAAATGCTAGTCACCTTTGAATAAACAGTTTTAGAGAAGTGTAAATTAAAATTTTGATGTAAAAATTATTCCAATTAATCACCATGAAATAAATAAGCTATCAATCCCAAATAGTGTGTTCTAGCTTTTCTCTAATGAACCATCTCTCATTTCTTACAAATAGTGTTTGACTAGGAAAAAAATAGCGTGCTTTAAAGAAAAAAACATCAATCTTTCTGATAATAACCTAGCTCCTCAGGGAAATAAAAAGATCCATATTTTCAGGAACATAAATACAGACTTCCTTCAGAGTTACAGAGTTCTCACCTAGTACAAACTCCAGCTTTTCTCTGCCTGGACCCTCTTTCATGCATTGTTAGCTCACAAGGCTTTGGAAATTCATAAACTCCACACTCAGAGACTTTTGAAGACACTTCAGCCCACTTGGATATTTTAAAAAAAAAAATCTTTAGAAGTCCTGGAGATGGGGGATTTACCACAAAGGCTAATTGCTTCCTGGATGTACAATACAGTGCACTACAATAGCCTTTCTATTCTCTATTTTGTGTACATATCTCTTTTACAAAGGAGTTCCACAGACACTTCATTGTCACAGTGAGCTGCTGCAAACAGTTGTGGGGATGTAAGAATTAACAGCTGGAACATGGAAGGCTGGAACTTCTTGCACTGGCTTTGTCACTTTGTAGAATATTTCTGATACTGCAAGCTTCACTCTGATTTTGCTTTGAGGTGTTTTCTGTGTTTGTTCACCCAGAAGTTTCTGAAGCCAAGTTAACCAAGAATAGTTTTTGTAGTTTTAAAGCAGAGGTTCAACATCTTGGTAAGTATCATTGTTAATCACTGCTTTCTTTGAAGCAAAAAACTGAGATGGAGTGAAGATTTCCTTTACAGACTTCTTTGCTACTGAAGTTGCTACTGATGAAAAAGATTTTCTAGAACTAGCACTTGTCTGTCAAAGTTTCCACCACTGCTGGGTAAGGATGCCTTTATGACAAGTCTTCTCACTGGGTGAGCATAAGAAGATTCATCATTTGCTCTGGCTGTGAACAAAAGTGTTACAGAGTGCCCACCTGCCTTTTTCTGGCAATCAGTAGTTGCGAGAGCTCCCTCACTTTCGAGTTTCTATTAGTTTTAAATACATAGAGTTTTCATGGCACATAATTTTAAATCTGCTCATTGTACAAAAAACATTAGCCAAGATGGAGAACATACATCATTATTAGCTCTTGTCAGAGACAGTGCTTTTAGAGTTTTACAGCTTTTACCAAATAAACCAGGTGATACTTAAACACATCTCTCCAGAATCTGAGGACACTCAGATACTGATAAACTATATCATATTGTGAAAAAGGCCTAATTTTTTTATTTTTAAGTATGTTTTTGGAATTGTTTTCAGACATGCTATTTCTAAAGATGAGTCGT
This sequence comes from Zosterops lateralis, assembly GCF_965231275.1. Lineage (NCBI taxonomy): Eukaryota > Metazoa > Chordata > Aves > Passeriformes > Zosteropidae > Zosterops > Zosterops lateralis. Next base: position 52,322,861 of record NC_139762.1, on the reverse strand, counting down.
CAGGGTTCTCAGCTATCACACTGATGCTGTTAGGGTTGTGTTTTTAGTGGTTTTACCACAGAATCATAGAGTCATTTGCCTTGGAAAAGACCTGTAAATTCATCAAGCCCAAGCATTAACTTAACATTGCCACATCCACCACTAAACCAAGTCCCTAACGTGACATCTGACAGCACATAATTTCCCACTGTATAAATAATGTATATTTAAGTTCTTGTATGTAAGTTAACGCCTTTCAGTTACAAGGATGGCATTGAAGACCAGAGATATGGACAGAATGAAAGAAAGATGCCACAGATGTGTGGGCATATTTTGTCTGTTTTCAAGTGCTGAGACACTGCAACATACATTTGTCTTTGCATAAGTACCAATCTAATTTTTTTAGTCAATTAAATGTTGTCAAGTAGGTCATGCTGCAATTTTTTTGTGCATCTCTGTCTGTACAAATGACTGTTTTGACTTCATGTAAGTTGAATATTGTGTGTTCAAATGACCTTGGCAGAATTTAAATGACCATATGTCCTCTGAATACATTTTTCAAAGTAAGCATTTAAAACAATTAAATAGGATATATGACCTCATTTTTTATGTCCAATTATACAATATTATGTCCATAATTGACATGGTCTAAATGTGCAACTGAGAAGAGATGGTTGATTTTCAGCAGGGTTTGGAGAAATTTAACATTGTAGTTAAATGTCTTTTGAAGTGTTAAAGCTAGATTGGCACCTCCTTTTGTTTTCCACAGAACACGAGACTAGCTCATGTTTATATTTTTTGGAGAAACATTAAAAATCATTGATGAATGGTACTAAATGTGAAAATGAAGGAATGACAATCATAAGCAAAAACAAGTGTCTCCTTTTATCTTATCATGGCTAGATAATTTTTTAATTTCCTCATGATCAGCCTCTGGTTCTTCTTTTAAGCTGGCTAAACATTATTTAAACATTGAAATCAACCAAGTTCTGATGCATGTAGAGTTACACAACAACTACAGTAAATAAGCTACACATATAGTAAAACAAATAGAGTGAAAAAATCACAGAACAAGGTTGGAAAGGACTACAGTTGGTCATCTGGTCCAGCCTTCCCACTCAAGCAGGGAAACCCATCATATTTTCCATACACAATGTTTCTGGGACAGAGAAACCAAATTCAGCCCATCAGTTAAGAGTATATATTGGAAATCAAATTTCTCAGCAAGGATTCATTACATTTACATATACATTTGTCATTTTCTTAGACGAACAAAGTTAATATATACTGAATAGATTCCATTCAAACTCAATTTCATGTTAAATACCAAAAAATTCTTGGAATACAAACACAAAACATAAACTGAAGTTTTACTACTGTAAAATGAAACTGTTAATATTGATGCAGTAGTTAAAAGAGAAAAACTTGAGTTCCTTTTTAAACAAAACAAAAAGCATCAGAAATATGATTTTTAATTATGTTGATTATTTTACTTTTATAGTTATTTACCTAAGTATCAATAAATAACCAAATATGAAACTGTATTTTCAAAACAAAAGAAAATATTCTAGCTGCACATTATTTCACAGTATGCAATTATGTATTTATAAAACAAATACTTTGAAATAAACTTTTTTTTCCCAGGTATATAGGTCATAGATCTATAGTAAAATATTAGTCAAAAATCTGCATATTCTTTCCATAGTTAAATCACATCGAGAATGTAAAAGGCACTAGCCTTTCTGTGTAGAATTTCTATAAAATTTCATATTAATTATTTAGAATAAATTAATTTTTCCATAGTTATTTTTTCTTAATATCTTCACTGTCACTTGTATTTTAACTGCAAATGCTTTAAAATTTATGTGAAAAACCTATTACAATCAACAAGCAGCTGAAATAAATTCATTGACCTAAAAGGAATACAGGCTTCAGTGATAAATTTCAGTATTAGTCAAATAACTATTAAAGATGAGTACTTAAATTTGTACCTCAAAAACAAATCATTATGTTGTTTCAAATAAACTGCCTTATGGTATAATTAAATCATCAATTATCTTTTTTTCCTTACCTGGCAAATCAGTGGAGAGGAATTTAAAAAAATGTGGATATACCAGATGGTATATTTCAGAACCGCAACTATTATTTTCAGGTACCCTTTTTTCTCTTTTAATAATAAAGTAGGTGTTACCAGAATGGCTTGGTCAGGCCTGCATTACAAAATAATTGAGAAAACAATCACTGATAACCCAAAAGGCCAGGACAGTTAACAGGAACCCAACTGGTTTTCAGCACTTTCGTCTGCAAACACCCACAAGTTGCATGACAGAGGGAGAATAGCAAATGTATAGTGGTGTGGGTTACTTGTGTGATGTATTGAACAAAATCCAGTAAGATTATCATTGATACTAGCAGTAGTCATGGATGTCATATTGGGCAGAAACATGGAAGTGTCTCAAGGAAAGTGTTCGTGTGCCTGAATAAAGCTTCTGCTTCTCCTTCCTCTGTTCCTATCTGTGTTATGGAACAAATTCTGAGGTGCACAACTGATTTGTGTTTCCGGAGTTCCAGATGTGATTTACCCATTCTTGTCTTTGTAATGCCAGTTCATGTCAGCCACTGCTGAACTGGCCAGTGAGATTCTGAACATGAATTCATGTGCTTTGGGGGTAGAAAGATACCAGGCTCACCCAAGAGATAATAAATTATTGTTGTATTTTCCAAAAGCCTAAATGGCTCTTGACGTCAAAGACCTAGAATGACCTTATGATATGCAACTGGACTTAATTTCAAATAATTACTTTGTGGATTTTGAAGGGAAAGGGTTGTCCTCATCTTTTAAAGTGCACATACTTATAGTGAGGGAAAAGGAATGCAGAAAAAGATATTATTATAAGCAAACTCATCTAGTGTGAGTTTGTAGGAAAATCCTTGAAAAAAACCAGAATATAAAGGAAATGGCAAAGTTCATTACCTTTGTCCCAGAACAAGAATATAAGGAAAATTATTTTTAAACCACAGAGTAAAGTGCTTCAGATGCTTAATGAAATTATGGACATGAGAGTAGGCTGAGAAAAATTTAAGTGTTCTGAACCTTTGCCCATTTTTCATTTGATTTTAATAAGAATATAATTGTTTTTCTCTTCACTTCACTGAGATACATTTATTTTTAGAATTTGATAATATCTTTACCAAAAGAAAACAGCACAAAACAGAAAAGATTGCCCTTTCAATACAGAGGGTCTGGATGCAATCTGAAGACACTAGAAATCTCTCTTCAGCCTTGTCTTTACAAGACTTCCAGAGCTGTTTCTAGAACAAAGAGGGCACCATAAAGTCAGTTGCAGAATTCAGGGGGCATCTCTGATGCTATTGGGATGAACAACAAAACTCCACAGGACAGACAGGATTTCATAGTTATTTCAAATGAATATTCAAAATGAAATGCCAGCCCATAAAATATGTGATTATTACTCTTCAAAAGATGTTGATTTTCTAAAATGTTATATAATTTTTTTTCCTTGAAAAAGTTTTTACTTATAATAGCATGTGCATTAACCTCTTCAGTTTGAATCATTTCTATATGGATACTGTATGCATAATTCCACTCTCAAAGAGAAGATTGCCAGTAGTATAAACATGTCATTATGCAAAGTAATTAGATGCAGAAAAATAAATAGACTCAATGCTGAGAGCTTATAGAAGTGCAGATAAACAAGTACTCATAATATTTTTTAATAGATGTTTAGAAAAATCAGCTGTATCATTCAGGTTAATGACTTAGTTCCATCAAGATTTGCTGTTATGGGTTCAGAATATACAATTATAATGCTTATAATTCAAAGTGAGAAAACCTTGATGCCTAAGTTTGTAGTTTGCTGATCTGCTGAAGCAGGCTTCACCAGATCAGCAATCAACCTTTAAAATCATCCTTGTAAATATACAAAGGTGTTTTGTTTAAACTCAGAAGTGGTTCTAAAAATAATCCTTTTCTCCTTGTAATTGTAAATTCTTGGGGTTTTGCTAAAGTCTAACAAATACTGGAAATCATGGGTGTTTTTTTTTTTTTTTTTTTTTTTTTTTTTGTGAGATAGAATTGTTCCTGTTTTGGCTTTGACCTGTTATTCAGATCTGTATTGATGGCAAACACCCCTCCAACTACAACTGAGGATTCCTTATTCTCTGGTCTTCACTTAGTACTGTAGTTTGAAAAGACTCTCCTGTCCTTTTCTAAGTCATTTAAAGCGATCAGTCAGGACAGTAACAGCCAGTACTCTTCCTCTGCTTTTGTTGGTTTGATTGACTCTCACCTTGGCTAAAAGTCCAAAGATCGAAATGTATCTATGTTAATAAAATTTTCCTTCAGGTGTATTTTACCCCTATAAGTGTCATTAGTTTCTGGAGTTCTTATCTCTTAGATTCATACAGAGGTTTTGATGATCTGTTAAAATTGAAGTTGAGCTTACCCACATTTGGTTTTGATGGAAATAGACCCAGAGCAGGGGCTGAAGCCTATCCAAAAGTACCAGTCAATTAAGCAAGATGTTCATAATATCTGCCCTGCTCTCACTCATTGGATGATTCTGGTATGCACTGGGAAAACAATGTACAAGATAATTGTCACAGAATTATTTATGCTTCCAAAAGCTCTGGACTACTCCTGCTCAAGGGTCGTATATGTGCTGTAAAGGCACAAACAGGCAGACTTAAACTTTTTCCAGTTTTTCATCCTGATAACAATGAGATTTGGGATGAGAGATCAGGTGTTAGTGACCCAAGCAGCAACCACAACCTTTCAAAGATATTGGCATGGGGTTGCACAGTAAGCAAGGTGGGATCTGCTGATCATTTGTTAGAAAGCAATAAGTAACAACAACAACAACAAAAGCTGTGGAGAGGAGAGTGGAGTAGTGGAGTTGTAGGGAGATGAGTGATAGAGGCCTAGATATCCTAGGTTGTGCAGAAACCCAGTCCTGAAGAGAATCTGCTATGTAGAAGTAAGGCTGACAGATGCTTCACCCAGATAAGCAGACTTATCCAGAGTTAAATATATTCTTCTCCTGGCTGGATGAGAGGCCTTCATGTCTCTGTCCTGGACTGAAGAGGGCATGTGTATAAGTAGTTTCAAAATAACTAATAAAGTACACATGCAACAGAAATGTGTGTTTGGTTATAGCTGTACAACCTATTTCACATGCCAGAGTATTAAGCCAGTGGTGGTTTGTTTTCAAAGAAGACTTGAGGGTGTGTATGATAATTCTGTGGTGGTATTCTTATAATGATTTGTGTAGGCCCATGGCAATCACCTTGTTATCAGGGAGCATGTCTTAATTTTAAGAGTCCTTGGCAGCCTGTTTATTTCCTACTTAATCCATGGAACTTCAGCTTCATTCAGTGGACAAAATGGATATACAGGGCAGCAGAATTAAGGTCCCGCTGGGAACAATAAATCTGGTCTGTCCTATTTTTCAAGTGCAGCTTGAATTATCTTCTATTAACAGAGAATACAGGGAGGAGAGACTGTCAGTTAATTCATTCTTATGTCATTAAATCCGTTGTCCTGAAAAATAACTGAAAATAGTGTGTAAGCAGCCTTACTTTCATTGTGTCTTCAGGCTACACAGAGCAGATTCAAACGTTAAGACAAACAGCATTTCTATGACCTTTAATGTCTCTGCTCATGTGGGTGTTGGATAGAGTGGTGTAGGCAGGTTCTGTTCTTCCACCAGCAATGTAAAGGCAGATTTAAGCTGTTACACATGCTCCCTTGAGACAAAGCAAACGAAATATTTTAGCGTGCTTAGTGTGTCTTTGTCTGCTTCATATGTATTTTTGGGTTTCTACAAAATAATTGCGCTACAGTTTCAGAGGTACACTTGGCTTGCTGATGTTATCATTGCATTTTGTACTGCATCTGTCTGTTTTACTCATGATGGTATCGAGCATCACTGAGTAAAAAGCTATTCCTGCTGATGCCTTAAGTGTTAGCTTTCATGTTTTTCAGATTCTGTGCTGCCTAGGGGTGTAGTTCTGAGCCTCATATTAAGTGCTGGTAAGCTCTCTTCACAGAGTAGGTAGACAAAACAAATCCTTTTCCTGCTGAAGACTCAAGACAACGAGTACAACTTTCAGGCCCAAAAGCATAAACAAGAGTGGATAGAAGAAGGAAAACAAGAAGGATGATACTTCTCAACCCAAAGCTGTAATTGGACAGTTAAACCCCAAAAAGCAAATGGACCAAAACTTTATAAAAGTGTAAGACCTTATGACCAGTCATCCATTTTGTGACCACTTTAAGTCCACCTTGGGTGTAGCCCTGGTCAGGCTCTTGTACTGCCCAAGGTGTATTCTAAAAGACTTTCAATAAATACCTACTTTATTCTCTAGCTCCGTCCAGTCTCTGTTTCAGGTCAGCCTTCTCAAAGCATCACTGCAGATAACTGGTTTTATTATAGGTCAGGCAATTATCAGATAAAAAGATATGAGAAGTTCCAACAGCTGTGGAACTTTTCCATCATTCCAGGTTTAAAATAATATAACTTTCATGAAGAATCAAAACTTTTTGTGTTGTGGATGAGGAAGTCTAAATAAACATGAGGCTGTGTCCCCTCCCTAGCAGTACTGGAGGTTGAATACAAAGACAGGCATTAAATATGTTCCCCTTGACACACGAAATTTCTGACCATCCTCTCCATGCCACTGTCTGGTAAGGAAGGTATCCTCCAAACCAATATCCTTAAAACCCTCTTGAATTTTTACTAAGGTTAACCTCTTTAGAGAGAAATCTCACAGGCTTGGCCAACTGATGTTGCCAAAGTGGCTTTTTGCATATAAGTTTTCTATAAAACCTGTGTAAAACCTGATGAATGTTTTTGAACTTTTAGGCTTTGAAAATTACTCTAATTTCCCTACAATCACTAATTTTATGGTCTGCATTTTCTGGAACTTTGAACCAATATTTTATTTTCCACCAATGTATATGTTCATGTGTTCACATTTGTTCTTCTGACCCAAATTTTTAAAACAATTCTGATCAAAATAAGTTCTAGTGGGGGCTGCAAGGGTGTCCATGAGGACAGGCATTGATTGGCACAGCTGACACCCTCAGTCCTGGACAGGAAGGAGTGAGGGGAAAAGGGGCAGAAGTGGCCCTGCTCAGGGGTGAGCAGGAGGAGGGACAGAAAGAGATCTTTTCTCCTGGGGAACCCCAACCAGAGTAGGTGGATCTCTCCTAAGGGAGCTGTAGCCTCTGTAGAGGAGCCCAGGATGGCTCTGGAGCAGCCAAAAGGGGATGATACAGACAGTGACTACATCACCCACATCTCCTGCATCCCTCAGGGCAGAGTCAGGGCAGGTGGGGTTTGGGAGTGAAAGAGTGAAGATGGGGGGAACATGCCATTTTAATTTTGTCTCTTTTCCTCACTACCTAAATCTATTTTAATTAGTAATAAATTAAAGTAATTTCCCAAAGACTAGTCTTTTTTTTCCCCAGAGGTAGCTGGTATGTTATTTCCCTGTCTTTATCCTGACCCATAAGCTTTTGTCATCCTATTCTCTTCCCAGTACTGTTGAGGATTGGGAGCAAGGGAGTGACTGGATGGGGGTGTCTGGCAGCTGGCCAACATCAACTCAACCCAAACAGTCCAAAAAAGGAATATGAAATCAAAATACTAATTTCAAATTGCATTAAGTTGAAAAAGTACATTTTCAGGCCCTCAGCAGCTTGGAAGACAGGCCTAACTTGATGCATTTTCACAACAGTGTCTTTACCAGTAACTTACATATGTAATCGTATTTTTGTATTAAAGAAGACACTTCCATAATTTCCATGAATTCATAAGGTTGGTCCAACTTTTTCTTCAGCACATATTTCATAGGTGATGGTCACTGCTCTCTTCTCTCCTCTCCAGAAAGTTTTACTTGCTTCTCAGGCTTACCAGATAGCACATTTGTCCTGTGCTGTGATCCTTCACCTTTCTTTAAAGGATTTCGTTTGGAAATGCTCCATGAGATTAAATGGCGTACTAGGACACCACCCCCAAATTAAATGAAAGACTTTCATATCATGGATGGAACATAAGGTATTCATCCCACAGTAGCCATTCAAATATGTCATTCACCATGAGTAATAAAATTTTATAGGACAGCAAGAGACATGCTATGCTAAGCACCAATGCATACACCATTATTCAAGAGTAACCTCCTTTACTCTTGTTCTAGGTCAAAAGTAACATTGTACTGTTCTGGAAATTCTGGGAAAAGGAAAGAAAGAAAGTGCTGATCTGCAGGCTTATTTAAGATCAGGTATTTATTTTGAGAAATTATAAGCAAATAAAAAAGTCAGATGGGGAAAGGTGAAAAGAACAAGGAGATGTAACAAGGTCAAACTGTACTAGGCAGTTTTGATCAAATATTTTTGAATTGGAACTCAGTCTTCCACAGTGTGAGGGTTTCTGTTGGACAAGAGTGTCCTACTGGAACTGGAAAGAACACGCACACTACCAAAAATAGCCAGAAAAAGTGAGACAATAATAGCCACTCCGCAAAGGAATTGATTTATCTTTTCTCTTCTATACAATTTAATAAAAAATCTGAGTCTTCCAGTCATTGTTTATGTATAATTTGTGATTCTATATATATTATTTTACTTTGGACAAACAAAAAAATTATCTCATACACAAAATGATAGTACATAGCTGTTTCTTTGTGTCTGCTTTATATCATCAGTGAAACAGGAAAAGAAAACCATTTTAAGAGAAAAGAAAAACATATATTTGAACTGTTATTTGAAAAGTAAGGTAACAGGATCATTGTGATGAAAAATGGCAATTTTAATTATTATGTATTATCTTTAATGAGTCCTTTAATGTGTCCTTCCCAGCTACATCTACTTTCTGGATTTTGTCCTAGGCAAGTCAGAAATATTTGAATACTTCTAGTTTAGTTCATTTGAAAGTCAAATTTGTCAAGACACTTCTGTGGCTCAGTTGAGGGACAGCAATATCTTAAATCAGTGCTGTTTTTCCCCAAAAGGTTATTTGTTTTTTAAACAGCGCTTTTAAAAACACTAGATAGAACATATACAATTGGATATATCAAACTGCAGTACAAAATATTATTTTATGATTAATATTTTCTCTTAAGAGAAAGAGAAAACCTGTTCCTCAGAGAAAATTTTAACAATGATTTTTGTGAAATTCTCTCCTCTTATTTTATCTTTACTAAATATATTACAAAAGTTAAGCAAATAATAGTAAAATGAAATTGGGAATATCATACTATCTTTTTAAATAATTGTTGATTTTATAAGTAGAACATAATTTCAATACTTTCATGAACAATCCTCAAAATCTAAAAAAACCCCCAGTATTAGCATGAGGGATTTTTCAGTTTACAGACCTTGTTCTATAATTCAAAATCGAGCAGGCTCCAGGTGGATTGTCTATCTTTGATATGCTTTAGCAACTCAGAAAAATGTTGAGAAGTCCTGCCTTGAAGTGAGGATTTACATTATTCATATTCTTCCTTCTTTATAGTTTTCCTGTTTGAAGACTAATAATTATAATTTAAGGAAGGAAATATTATCTAAAAAGCTAAGTAGTTCATTGATGGTTGTTAAAAAACAGAAGAGTAGTACTTTTTTCTTAACTTCAGTCTGTTTCTAGACTAAAGGACTGATAAATACTGTTCGAGCAGTTTTTTCAGGTTGGGAGGGGAAATGCAGAGGCTTCAGCTTCAAGGAAATTTTAAGAGATTGTGCAACCTAATATTATTGCTTGTGTTGGGATATGTGTGGCAGGGGTCAAACTAAATAATGGTGGCAATAAACTGGACGTACCTTGTAGTGTAAGCCCAGGAATTATGGCACTTTCTACCTTCTTAGGTCCATTCTGTGGATGGAGTAAAAAAGCAGAACAATATTGGAATATGCAGCTGTCCTAAATAGCTCACTCTGGATCATAAACTTTTAGTTTATTTTGAAACATTAGTTTTTAGATCTTAGTTTTAGGTTCGGTTAATTTTAATTATTATGTAATTAACCATTAGTGTTGAAAGTGTTGTGAGTTTTTAAATTAGATTGGTTTGAAATTTGACCTTTGAAATTATAATTTTGGACAAGAATTGATGAAAATAATAAAAAGTTGAAGTCCTTTTCGGTTCAGGATCATAATTTTATGGAGGAAAGAGATTCATTACACTCCTAACTCCTGGTAGCTGTGCTCATGGAATACTATTCTAAACGTCTGAGCTGGATTCTAATAGAGCAGACAAATCATCAGTGCGAGTGTAACTATGTTTTAATTGCAGGCCTCAGGTGTGCACTTTTATGCAATACTTTAGTCCAGAATGATGTTCCTGTAGGACTTGGTGGAACAGCCAGAAGTAGCACATCTGGGTCCTATTAGATAAATATGTAAAAAAAGTAGGAAGAAAATGAGGACACTAATTTAAATAAATAAATAAAATCTCCCCCTCTCTCACAAGCCCACTTGTGTTTTAAGCAAAGGTACATAATTTTCTGGACATTTTAACTCTCAGTTTTAATTTAAGAACTCAATGAGGACCAGTTAGGACCTTCACAGTGTCATTTCTTTAATAGAAGAGAACCTGAAAGTGATCACTAAGCCACGAGCGACTATTAAAAGGGCACTGATGATTATGGAAAGTAAGAAGTGAATTCTGAAAGGAATTCTAAATACTCTTTAGAGTAGATTATTTAAATTGAATTGTTCCACTCAGTGGACTATTTATTTGAGGTAGGCATAATTTGATTTAGTTTATTCATATTTCCAAAATGAAAGCTGATGAATACACTTTCAATTCAAATCTCCCGTCATTTTTTCCTATATCTTACACTAGAAATGACAGTGCTGCATAGTGAGGAGATTGAGCATCCTGTGAGCTTCAGGAACATTACAATCAAAAAATGGGTGATATAGCTGAAAAAGCTGGTGTCAAATAGAGGTCTGTGTTACTTCTAAACAGCTGGCAAGAGCTTGTCATTTGAGATGTAAAAGAAGGCTCCAGCATATAACATTGCTGGCTATACTGACCTAGGTGCTGCTGATCTAAGCAGGTGTGTCCAAAAAGGGCTACTGGTTAAAATTCAGGCAACACAAGAAACATCACAATCCCTTTCAGACGGTTGTCTTTAAACTCTTAGTGATACAGGTTCTCTATTATTGATACCAAAGATAAGGAAAATAAAAGATGTTATTGCTGCCTTGAGGGTAATGAAGGAACATCAGGCATTGAGATGTCAAACTCTGTCCACTGGGTAATGTAAAGAAGGAAATGTTGATGCTTGGATGTATGTAGGTTTTATTGTTTTTTTTTGTTTTTTTTTTTTTTTTTTTTTTTTTTTTTTTTTTTTTTTTTTTGGTGTTTTTTTAATTTTCTTACTTGCTGCATATAATTCTGGCCAGCCTTTTGGTGCTTACTAGCCATGGGTCATTTTGATTTGTGTGTTGATTATCCATTAGGTTAAATCTACTTTTTTTTTTGCCTATGTCATGCACATACAACTGTAGTACACTGAACTGCATGAAATCAGACTGCATCACAGTTTATGTTAATATTTGTACAGAACAAATGCTCCTTACTCTAAAGAACCAGCAGGCACTTTATTGAAGTAATTGCCAAAAATTACAAATAAAGCAGTTCCAAGAAGACTGAGAGCATAGAGAAATCTCATTGTTCATTACAGAGATGATCTCGATATGATATTTTCTTGTTCTTTGTCCTTTACATATAAAAATTGGTTTTAAATATTTTTTTTAATATAGTTAAAATTAATTATTCTTATTGAGTGAACGTCATTACACTACATCAGGTTATAAGATTCAATGTTGTGAGAGATCTTTTGTGGACAGTATGAGCAAAATACATGAAGTGCTCATCTGGTGGTGGAAGAAATTGTGTGTGTGGAGAAAGTTTTAATAAGGACCATAGACAAGACAAATGTGTACATTCATTGTCACTTTAATTCTTTTTTCTGACATTTTGTTTGCTTTCTTAGCAGTAAAGAGAGGAAAGGTCCAGCAGCCTTGCCCTCACAAACATGGTGCATCTCTGGTAGATGTATGCATATGTCTATATGTGTAAGAAAACTAGGGTCAAAAGGCTAAAGGAGTAGGTTAAATTTACCAGGGGAGAGTAGATTAAATTTATGATTTATTGTTTCACTGTCAGTAGAATAGAAAAGAAAAATACTACTATTCTACCACAAATCTTTCCAAAGAGATGTAGAGTGTGTCCTACAACATAATTAGTACTGTCTGCAACATCACTCCACTGTTAAAATGTTGGCATTGTGGTATCCCAGTACTTAAAAATTATTTTATCGTTGGATTTCTGGGTCTATAAGAAAGAGGTAATGGGATGGAGAAAGAGGTGCAAAATCTCTTCATATTTTTTAATAGGTTTTCTACCAACAAACAAATTTCCACAACAGAGATGAAAGCCTGGTGGATAACATTTGACATTTTATAGAAAGGATGAAGCTTTCTAAGTGCTTTTTTAACTAAGAATTTCAGTATGAGTATTCCATAACAGTAGCAATGGACAAATAGTTTTGTCAATATTTATTTAAATGCTAGTTGACCTCACTGTTTCTCCTAGGTCTGACTGTTTCAAGGTCTCTTCTGTAAGACCCGTGTCATGAAGTGAAAATTTCTGCTTATCAAAGAATGATAAAACTCCCCAGTAGAAGAAGGGGCAGACAGCAGTGGGAGGTAAATGCTCCTCAGGTGGGAGTCATGGTGTGGTTATGGTTAAGCACAAGTTTGGTTTATCTAGGGTTCCCAGGTGATGCATCTTGCACCTCAGTGGAGGCACAGCCAAGATTGGACAGTGCATATCCCTTGGGCAATAGTCTGTATTGTGCCTGCCCAGGGTTTCCAAATGCCCTCATGGTGTGTGTCCTTCCTTGTCCTCTTTGTATACGGCCTTGACTGACTTTATATAAGGGGCAAGGAAAGGACTGCTTGTTCTTCAGCCTTCAGAAACCTAAAATTTAGTTTCCTTAACAATAAATCTGTCATAAAAGATTATGAGAGAGAGAGGTGATGTGTAAGGAGAGCTTAAAGCAGGGAGCCATAGCAACTGAACCTAAACCTGATCCACATCTGAATACAGATCACTGCAAATTAGTGCCAAGCAGACAGGCTACACAAGTTGAAAGAGATCAGGCTTATTTAAAAACAAATTCTATTCTTTTGCTTGATTCTTGGAGGCTGGGTTATTATCTTTTAAATTCGGTTTAATAGTATTGCATACCCTTCTGTTTTGTAGCTAACAAACCCACCACACTTTGCAGGCAGACTCGTGGAGCAATCGTTTCAGGCTGGATTTGGGGGTTTTGTTAATATTTACAACAACAACAACAACAACAAAAATAATAAAAACTTTTAAAAAACCCCCAACCCTAAATATTTTTAATTAAGTTCCTGTTGTGGTGTAACGGAAACACAGAGCCAGAAGTGATGTATTATAGACACAGAGGATATTAAACTTAATAGTTCTAGTAGCAGTTTCAACTGACTTACATTTACATTATTTTTTATTCAGTTGCTGCCTTTCTGACCCTTGTACCTACTGGACTTCTAATAGGTTCTACTCTCAGACAGGTGAGAGTCCATGTCAGGACATGTGATGGCAGTACATGTCCGGCACATCAGAAGATGTGATAAGAAAGGGCAGCGTAGTGCTCACTTGATGTGTTTGATATGTGCTGCAGGCAGGAATCTCTGAACTTTCAGTCCTCCACGGCAACCCAGTTGCAGCAAAGTGACCCCACACTTATGCCATGGTGGGAGCTGGTCGGATACTGTGAGCTCATCCATAACAGCAGAGGGTAATCAGTAGTGACTGCCTTGAAGATGCACACAGGAAGGTTGTCACAACCTGCCACAGGCTTACAAAATGCCCGTACGGTCAGCCATATGAGTCTAGTGCAGAGTGGGTATATTTGACAGATGTGTGTTAAATAATCCTTTCAAAAGATCATACATCTAATATTTTTAACTTTTTTTTATTATTTTTTTTTTACATTAGGAATCTATTACTGAAGTTAAAATGTCATCTTTGAAGAGACATGAAATAAAATTACATAGGACGCAGCACAGGTTTAGAAAAAGTTCTCATGTTTCTTTTGTGCAGAAATCATGCACTAAGGTGAGGATAATTTCTTTAGCCAGTGCCACTGGACCACTCTCCATCAAAATCGGTGGAAAGCTTATATTTATTTGGAATGCAAAGCCTCTGCAAAATTGTGCAATTAGGTTATTTACGTAACTTATGTAGGTGTTTGAATATGTGTGGGAGTGTTCAGTAGACCAAAATCATACTCCCAAGGTCATAGTTACATCACAAGCTTAGTTTAAGCAGTGATTGCATAGGATTAAAAAATATCCAGAAAATAAACAACCCCCCTTTGATCAAGTAATCTCTTGGCATTCTTAGGAAGGAATACAGCACTTCAACAAAGAAGTTCAACAAAGAAGTGTCCTGCATTTTGTTCAAAACAACCCCAGGCAGTGCCACAGGCTGGGGACAGTGTGGCTGCAAATCTGCCTGGCAGAAAACAACCTAGGAGTGCTGGTCAACAGCAGCTGAACATGAGCCAGTGTGTGTCCAGGTGTGTGACCAAAAAAGGCCAATGACATCCTGGTGTGGATCAGCAATAGTGTGGCCAGCAGGAGCAGGGTACTGATAGTCTCCTGTACTTGGCACTGGTGAGGCCTCACCTCAAATCCTTTGTTCAGTTTTGGGCCCCTCGCTACAAGACAGACATTGGGGGACTGCAGTGTGTTCACAGAATGGGAATGGAGCTGGGGAAGGATCTGGAGCACAAGTCCTGTGAGGAGCAGCTGAGGGAGCTGAGGGTGCTTGGGGAAAATGGAGGCTCATGGAGGCTTTATTGATCTTTACAACCACAAGGAGGTTGTGGTAAGGCGGGAATCCATCTCTTCTTCCAATTAACAAGTGATAGTACAAGAGGAAACAGCCTCAAGTTGCACCAGGTTTAGGTTAGACATTACAAAAAAAGTTCTTCACTGAAAGGATTATGTTTTGAATATGTGATTAGGATGATCACCCAAATATGAAAATTATGGAAATTTTGATTAGCATGAGAGCCTAATTTTTGTAACTGTTGCATATCAAAGCACTGGTAAGAGATGTTATCTGGATGGTTTAAGAAATGGATGAGCTTTGCATCTGTAGTAAATGTTTTTAAAATTTAATGTAAGTGTTAGATGTTTTATGCATGCCTGTTGCAAACATGAACTAATTAGAAACTTTGGCAGAGCAGTTTGTATCCATAGCTCAGAAAAGGAGCTATGTTATTTAGCAGACTAACTGTGCATACCTATGACATACAAGTGTTTCTCGCTTGATGCTCTAACAGGTGGAAAGATTGATTACTTTCTGTTTAACATAATATTAAGCAGTTTGACAATTTAAATGTTTGTACTTACCACAATGATATTTGCAATCAACCTGTACACTCACCAATTTCATGGCCTTGTTTTTGTTTCTACACTTGAACCTTAGTCTAATAACAGTGAAGCAGATGTGCCGTCTTGTATTTTTGCTAGTCTCAGACAAAAACTGTGAGCCTAATTAATTTCTCATAAACTTTCTTTCTGTCCAGCTCTGGTTCAGGGTATCAGCATTTGATGCAGTTCACATCCAGAAGCATAGATGAGACCTGTGAAGAATGTAGTAGCACTTACAGAGTCAGTGCCCCTCAGGTTATGTGACTGTATTGCTGCTAATCCCATGAGGAAGTGTGACTTATCTCTGCACTCTTATTTGGATCTCTCCAAGGCATTTCCAAGCTTATAAACAGCAGAAAAAGTAGTAAGATTCAGGATTATTGCCACATTTTGCTACAGACTTTGGTAAATACCATATGAGGTGGGATTTTTAATTTGTTTTGGTTTGTTGGTTGGTTTTTGTTGTTGATTTTCAGTGTTTTTTTTTTTTAATAATGACGATGGTGATCTTTTATCATAATTGTTATGATACCAAGGTATTTGTAAGCATTTCCAGTCTGTTACCAGTTATTAGTTAGAATATTAGATGTACTATTTAAGGAAACATTCAAAGGACGGTTTGCAAGAGTACAGCTCTCTGCTAGAGTTTATGCAGCTTTAAAGCAGGGCCAATCTGCTTCTCCATTCAAATTGGAGCACAAAGAAAAATTATTACAAGTTTTCCACAACTGTGAATTTTTTCCCTCTGGATATCTGTTCCCTTCTGTTATCACTCATGTTGAACGCGCAGCAGTGGATTCCAGCTCCTGATCTAGGTACATACATGTTTATTTGATATGTCATCTTACTTGGCTCTTTCAATACAGGCCTATCCCATGAGTCGGGGAGGAGGGGAAAACAGAAATGTTCATTTGACGCCTGCCTAAGATCATCATGGTTAACAATATCACACAGGCTTCCTCCTAGAGCTGAGTTCATACACTGACATAACAGTGGAGGTTGGTGTCCAGTTTACAGTAGGATAAATTACAACCAGACAAGGTTTATCCTTGGAACAATTAACACATCCACTCCTATCAGCTCAATATAATTATTTTCTCTGCATCTACTCATAACCCATGGGATTCTTTGCCTACAGTCTGTTAATAAGGTTTTTCATCTTTGTATGGTGTTGGCCATCCCAAAGTCCTTCCAGAATAGTTAGACACTGAAGGCACTCCAGTAGACCAGCATTTCAGTAGCTCAAATGGACAGACCCCCTTTTGAAATTGATAGAGGATGAATTCTTTCTACATCTGGACAACGATTATTTAGGACTTCTCTATTTCAACTTTCACTTTTTATGAAGCCTTCTATCCCTGAACTGTGAGAGCTATCTAAAGACTAGTGTAGTGGCACTCACATTTGTGTTATGATCTACTTTTCAATTGCTCCTTTAAGCACCTTGGTCCCTCCTTCTCCTCACATAAGCAGCAGAGTGCACATGTGACCAAAGTTTAAGCTCTAACATACTTTCCCTTTATTTGGGGTGTACATAAGGCTGTCAAAGGATTGAATTGTGAAAGTCTTACAAGTGGGTGTGTTGGCATGTTCTTGTCTCTCCTCTTGGAAGTCCTAAACCCTCTTTTTGGTCATATGATAGATGACATGTGAGGGATGACTGACATTAAAGAAAAATTGAAAAAAAAGACAGGTGGACCCTCACCGGACAGAATGACAGATGGTGTTTGCCATAAAAGTTCATATTTGAAGGGTTTTGAAGCATCTCTGAAAAAGAAGATGACAAGCTTATAGTGTATATGAGAAAAATGAATTTTTCTGGTAGGCTAACCAAGTCTGTATCTTGCAAATGCCTGAATTAATTTAGTCTCCATTTATGGCAAATGTTTGTTGCCCTTCAGAGGAATTTATAATTGCCACAGCTAGTTCATGCAGCTGACAAGTGGGTGTACATACCTTGCATTTCAAATAAAATAACAGTCTTTCAGGTGAGCTATTTTGGGAGCAGGTGATTTTGCATACCAATAACAAGAAAGGAAATTGCATGCACCGTTGAGACAGAGGAAAGTAGAAAGAAGAAAATTGATAAGGGGTGAAGAATAGTCTTGCTGTATGGTTGGATTCTGGCTGCAATGACACAGAATGTTTGATAACAAGGCCAACACCCATGTCAGACAGGCAGGGTTGTCCAACCATCTTTATTCTAACAATATTCATGTTGCCCTGAAATGGTCTTTTGTGGGCTTTTGGAAGGGGCTTGGGCTGTGCTGGTTTACTGTGCACCAGTACCAGTTACAGTAGAAAGATGATACCCGAAGTGTGTATTATTTTCTCTGCTATTATTTCCATACAGGTTTACATAAGGGGATAGCTTTTACAATCTTAGGAATTAGCAGGGAGTCAAACACTATAGCTTTGTAAAATCTAAAGGCAAAGTTTTGGTGCAAACCTTTACTGAAGTGGACAGTTTTAATTCATGCTGACAAAGATAGCTTTGCTTCCTTGATCTTATCCATTCATCTACATAAAGTTGAATTTCAAATATAGAGAATTCCAACTTCTTGGAAGAAAAGAGATTATATCTGTTAGAGATGATCAGGTAGTTCACAGCAGAACTGACTTTACTACAGAAGTCTTCTTTTTAGTTTTCTCGTGTATCATAATCTTTTGATGTCTAACTCTCTTCCCACATCTGCTCAGTTATGGTCTTTCCGAGCTTGTCTCCTGGCTAGCTCTGCTCTTCAGATACCATATAAATGAGTTTTTCCTTGGGGTCCAGATTTCGGACAGAGACACGACTTTGCTTGGAAGAAAGGAGTGGCTCACACGTGGACTTAGGAAGGTGTTTATTTGGGGTGAAGGCCTGTGCTAGAGCGTGAGTGTGTGAGTGAGCCTTTTTGGCTCTTACCTCCCCTTAAGTACAGGGGCGTTACTGCTGGAAATGATGGGGAATGACTTAGGTGCAGGGGGCATTGACATTGCCATTTTGGGGCAAAAGGGGTGGGGGGATATCTGGCTCAGCCAGGGCCATCAAGTACCAGGGAGTGTCTATTGATAAGATACAATAGAGGGTACAATAGACTGGGACAGGGTATTGAGGAGACAAAATGGAGAGGGCTAGGCCTATTGAAGGGGATACAGTGGGGAGGGAGAGGAGATAAAGACAGGGATAAGGAAAGGGGGGTGGAGGTGGATGAATTTTTACAGAAACTCAATAAAAAATCATACAGAACTTTAGAAATCTCAAAATGCACATTGCAACACTCAGTCTTTCGGGCATCGCATTTTAAATGCCCACTCCATGCCAAATTTTCTAAAATGTGCTCTACCAATTACATTTACTCTTGTTTTCTGTTTGCTTTTCTTGTTCACAGTCATCTTTCTTTCTTACTCCAAACAATTATCTTGTATATGAACCCTCGTAGGTTGTTTGCTGGGAGGGGTAATAGATAAAATAATTCAGATGCAAAGTTTGGTGCAGTCCTAATTATCAATCACTCTTGATTACTGCTCGAGTACATGCATATACTCAAAGGAACAAACAAGTATTTATTCTCAGAAACATTCAGCTAGAGTCTATAATGTTAACTGTGCACAAAACGCCCTATTTTTTTACCTGTGGTAAACAACTTAGTTTCCTAGGGGTAAGGTTTATGACTGGCTCAGCTCTGGGAGACACTGCAGTGGGGCAGCAGTTTCTACAGTACCCAGATGTTCCTCTGAATAAAGGGGCTTTTCAGTGGAAGAATTAGCCTGAAAAAGTTGTGCCAAATGCCCTCATCCATTTTGATACTTTGGAGATGATTAGTGAGGGACTTGCTTCTTTCTAACCATTAATGCTTTTCCAGTATACTGCCACCACATTCAAGTAAGTCTCTTGCTAGGCTGCTGTTTATGAATTGTTACTTCAGTGTAGGTATGGTCAACTGAGAAAATGTGCAGATGGCTCTCTCCATCTCATTTCTCTTTTTGCTGAAGTGGGATATTCTTATAAAGGGTTCTCTTTGGAGTTCAGTCTAGAATATTTATTAGCAAGTGTGCTGTTTATACTTCAGAAGTAGTCAAAAACTGACAAGTGGAATTCACCTGGATCCCTTTCAAGAAAGAATTCCTTTTGTTTGTAGCCTGGCAAGTAAAGTTCTATTACAACACTGAAGATCTTATAAGGTTTCTTGTCAAATGTGCATAGATTAGAACAAACAGATTATTAGTCAGTAAGCTTCTATTTGAAGAGTTAGAGGTAATGGAGAAAGAAATCTCTTTTTCTAAAAAGACAACAGGAAAAAAAATTCAGGCCTGTAAATACGTGTGTACATATGTCTGCATGTATTAAAGAGTTTCTACATTTGACAGAAAGAAAACACATACTGTGATATCTTCCATCTGTAATCAGACAGTCTGGTTAGAAAAGCATAATCAAAAGATGGTAAAGCTCTACCAACACACCTAGGTCAGTTCTTGTCAAGGAGTCTCCTCTTTGGTATTCGCTTATCTTTTCTCTTGCTTAATTTTCACTGCATGAGGCCAGCAGGTCAATTTCTCCTTCAGATATCAGTGTCTGTAATCCTGCTGAGTACCCAGCCTAATTTTTTCATTTCTATATTTCCTGTTGTTACCACTGTGGGTTTTTATTGTCCTCTTCTTCCTTAAGCCTTGGCTGATGTCATGAGATCAAAAGCTCTGTGACTGTTTGAGTGAAGAGTTAAGCAGTCTTGCAGAGAAAACCTTGTCATTGTGATCCACATGTAATTATTACTCGCCTGCCAGTGTCAAAGTAAATGCAAAGTTCCCCTTTCATCTGAACCCTGACTGCTGATTCCTGATCACACCCCTACAGTTTTATTATGGGCTGGTCTGTGGTGCTGTAGGCAGACATCTTAATAGAGTCAGGACTGGCATCGGTGGGAATCCATTTGACAAAGTACTCCACAATTTCATAAAAAGCAGGGTATTTCCTTGCTACAGCAGAGTAATACAAATTTTTCCATCAGGTCAGCAGGTAGTCAGTTACCAACCTTTTGGAAGCTCTGCCCATTACATAGACATGATAAGATGCTGTGCGACATCTGTATAATGCAGGAAACCTCCAAACTGATCAAAACCAAACATTCATTTAGCCCAGAATCTTTCCCTTGACACTATCCAAAAAACAAAACAAAACAAAAAAAAAATGTGAAAAAAGTGTAAGGAAAGGGCCAATCAAATGTGCTACTTTGAGAAGACTCTTTTAGCCACCAACAAACAAGGGCAGCTCAGGGCTTACTAATCTGGAGCAATTAAGTAAATTTCACTCTTCTGGAAATGGTCTTACTGTAGAAAGCGTGGTGGCTGTTCAAATATCCTGATTTCATGAAAATGTTAACAGATGTTTTAAATTACAATTTAAATTAAATTTAAATTATTAAAAAAAAAAAAAACATTTAGAAACCAGGAAAATAATGATTCCTCTTTGACTTTCCATGGTAACACTCTAGGCTTTAGCATTCTGAGGCTAGATAAAGGTCATTCTGACAAGAGAATATATGTAGATTTAATCTGACAAGAGAATATATGTAGATTTAATCTTTGCTTTACCTTCTTTTTCAACTTGGAATTTAGGAATACAACGAAGTATGGAAAGATAATTAGGAGGGAAAAACCCCATAAAGAAACACAGACAAATAAAGAAAACTCATATCTGATAATTTTCTTGGAGGTGGTTGGGTTGGGGGAGTATATTTCGCATTACAGAAAATTGAATCATAGATCCAATCTAGTGCAAGATTAGTTTTAACCATGCCTGTTTTCTTTAATGGGACTGCTTATGACTATAGAACTGAGTTTACAAAAAATCTTTGCTGATTTGAGTGTTTTAGACAGACATTTAAAGACAAAAAAAAAGTAAATTCTGCAGATTTTTTATTAAAAAAATAATATTACTATGGACAGATATGAATTAGTGAGACAATCATAAAGATTGTAGGAAAGCATCCCTAGAGTAGATAAAGTATAATAGATTCCGATTCTCTGGGAGAATTTAATAGAATTTGTCACAGGAGTCCATTGTTAAAATTAATGGCTTATGCTGCTTACAATGATATGTTATCTAACAGTCAAATTTGGTTTTGATTCAGAACTGATTCCAGCTAATTCTAATTTCCTAAATGACCTTTTCATGAAGTATACCACAGCTTCAAGATTAGAGATATTTTTCTAAATTGTGGTGAAATTTTTAGCAAGTTGCTAGCTTATTCTTCTCCTTCTCTCAAAATAAAAGAAAAAATATTGTAAACATAGTTTCATACTTTTGCATTAGATCTATTAAAATTTACTTACAAATAATTAATAAAAACTTATATAAAATTCACTCATAAGTTTTACTTTTCTCCTCAGAATAATTGTATAAAAATGAATGGCATTTTTTCCATATTCTACTTCTGTAATATTACTAATTTTTCTATCAAAATGGGTTTATTTTGTTTTTTGGGGAAGGTGTTGTGCTATTGTTTTTTTTCTTCCGACATAATTTGAAGTTTATAGGAAAAAAAAAAAATTGCTTCCCAAGTGCAACATCATCTCAGTGTGTGTAAGGAAAATTCTCAGTTAGGAAGATTGAGAATAACTTCATGACTTGCTTAAAGGAGGAGTTTATTGGTCTCAAAACCATCCTTCCACAGCAGTAGCATATTTGTAAATGGAGTTGGTTGGTTGGCTGCTCGGTCCATGCTTGGACACAGTGAAGTTTTTAAGGCCCTTTTACCCTTTTGAGCTGCTTTTTCAAAAATGCCAGAACAGTAATGACAAACAGCACAGAGCCACTGGTGATTTAGAAATGCTACCTCACATTTCTTCTTTTCAGTTGCTAACATTATTTTCAGTTGAATACATTAACTGAAATGTCTGCTTCCGAGAAAAATATAACCCGTTTTTCTGATTTTCCTCTTGATTTATAAGATCTGTAGAGTACTTTTCTTTGCATTAACTCTTAAACCACAGCCTTTAATTACGTAGATGTTTCTTTCTTAAATCCATTTTTTTATGGATATGTTACTGTAAGTCTTGTGGAAATAAATTTGATATTGCATTACTTTCATTTTCAGACAAAAAAATCTTAAGGATGGCAGCTTGTGATATCAGGAATCTGTATATCTCTGCCTTTGATATGTGTACAAAACTGTATAGTGAAACAATTCAAAACAAAAAGGAAAAAGCTGTGATTCCTTCTTTCCTAAAGGCTTTCCATCATTTATATTCTCCAGCAAAAGGTTGGCATGCACCTCAAGGACTAATGATAATGAAAAATGTTGTATTAAAGACGAGAAATCTTTCATAACTTGCATACTAACACACTGAACTCATTACAGCTTGTCTTACTACAGCATGCTCTTTTATGTCTGCCGTAATGCACTTCATTTTCAAGAGACTGTGACGTGCAGTGGTTCTGTAAACATTTTTTCTCTTCCTTATTTTCAAAAGCTGCCTTTGGTTGTCATAAACTACTCACTTATTGGAAACAAATTAGGCACTAGGGTTTTCTGCAGTTTCTGACTAATATCACAATCCAAAAGAATATATTTAAAATGTATCTGGGGCAAGTAATTGTTTTCCATTTTCCTAGAGTAGAGTACTGGTGATGTTGTAGCTCAGAAGCTGCCAGCAACCTCAGCAGTTTTATAAAATAGTGAGTTGTTTGTGGCATTGGCTGTCTCTATTTTTTTTTTTTTTTTTTTTGGTAGGATGTGCAGGGAAACTGTGTTCCTGGTTTGCCATTCTAGACATTATCAGACTTTGAGTAGTCAACAATAAACTTATATTTATAAAGTGTTTATAGATAAATTGTAACAATTGACTCCAAGTTGAAATTTGTAATGCCTTAGAAGTGAAACATTCCAAGGCATTGGAATGGTTTTGATTTGTTACATACTATTTCTATAGGTGTGGCAGCAGCTCTGGGGGTACAGCTCCAACATTTGCTATGACACCTCAATTTGCCATTCAGTAAACTGTTCAGTTCTTTAATATTTCTCCTTAAAAACCCCCACAAAAAATAAAAAACAAAACCACGAGTATTAATATTCCTAGCTGCATTCACTACAAGTATCACAATGAATAATTCTTTGCTCTCAATGTGCCTTCTATTTCCCAAGCAACTCCCACTGAACTCTTGACTCAATAAAATGCATAAACACATTTGACTTTAAAGCACTCTAAAATATAGAAAAATAATGGAAAGGTTGGAAATGAGCTTATGAACGTCTGTAACGTGTCTCTCAAAAACTTTTTCTGCAATTGATTTTAAGTGACCTGTGTCAAAATCTTGATGAAAATGGAAAAAATGTCATGCAGAGGGACAGAAAATAATTGAATAGTAGTTGCAGTTTTGCAAAGAGCTCTGCTTCAGCAACTATGAAATCAAATTGCTCTGATTAAGTAATAATAAAAGTATGTTTAAGATATGAAATCATTCCATTTCAGTTGCCCTAAAGGACTTGTCTGTGAAAAATACACTTTGCATTTGAATATGTATTTTAACATTTTGCATTATGTCCAGCTTGATTCTTTATAGTTCTATGCATTCTGTGTTCTGTGCCTCTTTCAAAGATAACAAAGCCAGCTTAAAAGAAACTCAGCTACTTGACGTCATGCTTTAATATAACATTATTATTGACCTAGACTGCTGTTCTCAGTAGAAAAGTGACTATAAATATCATATGATGCGTTTTCAGAAATGCAAAAATAAAATTCAAATATAAGTTAAATAAAAGCTTAGGCTATCAGAAAGCCATCTTTAAAACACTGAAAACTGAGTCTTGTTTAGTGTAATCTTAAACTCTGCAAGTAAGGTAAACATAATTTACTTTCATACCTACAACTGAACAGGAAGAAATCTACACAAACTAACACCACATTTCAACATACTGCATCAAAAGATACTTGTCACCTGCTCCAATTTTAGATGGCATATCCCTGAGCAATAAAACAAATTTTCAAGAACAATTAAGAAACCAACATAAGTTGAATGAGTAGAGTAATGGCAATAAATGTCACATTACTGCCATTCACCATAAAAAAAAAAAAAAAAGAAAGCAGTCAATAAAAATCAGTAAGAACCTTCTTACCTTTTAAGCCAGCTTGGAAGAGAAAACATGCAAATTACAAGAAATTATGCATTCTTCATATTAAGTGGGCTATTTTGGTTGTTTGTGGGTTTTTTAGTTTTTCGGAGGGGTTTGGGGTTTTGGGGGTTTTTTTGGAAGTAAAGGCAAGGGGAAGAGAATGATGGAAAGAATAATATGCCAGGAAAGAGAAAGATTAAGTAATGTGAGGCTGAGGGTGAGGCTCTTTGGAGAGGGCTTTGGAAAGAAGTGGTAGAAAACCTTTAGTAGTCCACAATTAAACACTGATGTTGACATCAGTGTTAATGGTGGTATCACAGGTGGCATGCACAGGCCAGGCCACAGAACACTTCACTAATATCTGCTGTTGATACTATTGCACTGTTTGTGACAGTATTTTTTTCGTTACTCAATGTTATGTCATTTTCAAACTGTGACATAAAACAGACTTTAAATTCTTGTAAATTAATAGGGAATCTGAAACCTGAATGTTTTCTATTCCCTACGCCAAGACCAAACTGTCAGATGAGGCTCACCAAAAACTTGACATTGTTCTGGATTTAGGTAGGAGAGAGTTATTTTCTTCCCAGTAGTTGGTGCAGTTCTGTGGTTTGTGTTTAGTACAAGAATAGCATTAATAACACAGTGATGGTTTAGTAGTTGCTGAGCAATGCTTACCCTAAGTGAAGGAGTTTTCCGTTTCCCATGCTCTGCCAGGGAGCAGATGCACAACACTCTGGGGGGAGCATAGACAAGACAGCTGACCAAAATTGGCCAAAGGGCCATTCCATGCCTCAGAACATCACATTCAGGATACAAACTGGGGGAAAACTGGCCAGAAACCACCAATCCCTGCTAAGGAACAGGCTGGACCTCCATCAGTGGGTGGCTTGTAATTGCATCATATATGACTCCTGGAGTTTATTCTTGTCTCTCTCTTCTTTTCATTACAATAATAATTATTATTATATTCTAATTTTTTCCAGTTATGAAACTTTCCATCTCTCAACCCATGAGTTTTTACCCTTTTTTCTGATTCACCTTCCCATGCCATCAAAATTGAGGCAGAGAGCAAGCGAGCAGGTGCATGGTGGTGTTAAACCACAATAAAGATAAGGAAGAGATAGGAGGAGAATAGATATGGAAGCAGAGATCACTGAATTTAGCCAATGCAATCTCTCAGTATGGGGATTGCTGG
Source organism: Zosterops lateralis (assembly GCF_965231275.1). Classification (NCBI taxonomy): domain Eukaryota; kingdom Metazoa; phylum Chordata; class Aves; order Passeriformes; family Zosteropidae; genus Zosterops; species Zosterops lateralis. The sequence goes on along the minus strand of NC_139762.1, from coordinate 52,297,089 downwards.
GTCTGGTATGGTTGCCTTTATCAGTCCTGGCTGCACGTTGTTCAAACTGGCTTGAAATATCATTGCTGTCCTATACAAGCCTGAATTTAAGGTAAACCAAAACATTAAGATAAACCAAACATACATTTGTTTACCATAAAACACTCTGGTGTCTACTCTGGCAACTGAGAAGTTGAACAGTTAGCAAAAAAGACATATTTGTAACATACCCTTGGAGGGAAAACTGCACAAGGTAAATTGGTCAGCCATCCCAAGCCTTACTTTGACTTAGTGAAGGCAAGTTACATTGTACATAGTCAGTTATTGATGCTAAGCTGGCCTTTGGATAAGTCAGAGCTACAGTCAGCATATTAACATCAGGTTTTATTTAAAAAACTGTAAAATTAGGCCAGTGAAAGAGCTTTGGGTCTTGCCATTCACAATTATCTCCTTTTTAATTATATACCTTATGTACTTCACTGCGCACATTTTTAAATTCTGTAAGTTTCCATTAAATTTTGAACTCAAACAGCACACCAAGATAGGGATTTAATCCTTGAAACTCTGATGATATTTGCAGGTCTAGGCCCCTGACTGACTTCTTTTTTACTTTATGGAAATTTAATGCAAAGCTTATTTCAATTCATGTGCTACATACCAGTGACACATCAGAAATAGTTATGATTTTTCTTTTCATTAAAAAAAGAAAAATCAGAATCCAAATTTGAATGAAAATACTGAACCAATTTTAGGTATTTCTTAATGGGAAATTAAAGCATGAAATTATATCTTCATGTAAATGTAAATTTCAACTTTATGTTAATGAAAAATAATTTTTTAACTATATAAAACTTGCCTGAGCTTTGTATGAATCCAGTAGGGACATTTTAAACAAATAGGATGTAAAGCTCTGGTTTAATACCTTTTTTGCTCTAAAACATATCATAAAAGAACTCCCCTGAAATGTACTAGGTATGTTTTACTCTTCCCTCTGTTCTTTATTATAAACGAGTATTTACATCCATATCAATCTAGATAGGTGAAAGTAATGATATTATACAGCAAAAGGAACAGTCAGAATACACTTTTTTGAGGAAAAATGAAATGGCAATGATGGAAATTCCTTTACTTGGCTCTTATTAATGTTTGAGATAATTGAATAAAGGCAAGGTACTGAAATGTTCCATCATTTTATGTGTCATAAAGGCAAGGGAAAATATTCTTGCCAAAAAACTTTGCTGATTGGAAGAACAATTAAAAAAATGAGAGGATTGTGTAAGATTGAAAATAGTCTGAATTCAGAAGGATAAAGCTGAATCATTTGCAATTATGAGAAACAAGAAGACTGAAACAAAACTGGCCTCCCTACTTTTAAGAAGTTCACAGCTCCTCCTAGTTCAGTATCATCAGCAAACTTACTTCCTGTACATTTGACTCCTGCATCCAGATCATTTACAAAAACATTAAAGAGCACTGTCCCTAAAATTGAGCCCTGGGGAAGCCTGCTGGCAGCCAACCTGATGTAATCCCATTTACTATAATCCTTGGAGCATACATAATCTGACAGCCAATTGTTCAGCCAATTGTTCATACACTGTGTCATGGACTTATTTATGGACTAATATGTGGCACATTTTGCCCAGAAGTGTACCAAGGGAGACAGTATCCAAACCTTGCTAAAATCCCACACACCACATCTACTGGCTTTCCCTGGTCAGCTAGGTGGGTGTCCTCATCATAAAAGGAAATTAAGTTGGTTAAGCAGGACATGAACCTGTGTTGGAAATTACACTATTGTGTTGCCTCTTAAAGTGTTTTTCATAGCTTCTTGTAATTTCCAGAATAACTTTCTCCATAATTTTACCAGGCACTGATGTGAGACTTACAGGCCTGCAATTAGCAGGGTCTTCTCTCTTCAGCCTTTTTTGAAACTGGGACAAGATTTTCCAGCTTCCAGTTGACTGGAAAGTCAAGGAATCCTAAAACTTTTGAGAAATGATGCAGAGAAGTCCCAAAATAACCTCAGCCAACCCTTCCATTATTCTGGGATGATGTAACAAGAACAAACACAGAGGATGGATTTTTAAGAGGATAATATGTATCTAAATGCTTCAGCATTCCTCCAAGTAAATTATCTGAAATACCTTTGCCTCGATAAACAATCCTGTATTTGGTTTCATGTAACAAAAAATTTTGTGTTAAAAAGTAAAGAAGCTTTCAGGAGTAGCAGTAATATACTACCCTGAAAGGCACAACAGTTAACTGGGGTAAGGAACAAGGGGATGCATCAGATAAATACAGAAAAATACACTGCATTGTTCATCCTGCAACATCTCTATGAATGGACAAATGGCTTCTCTTCAACAGGAACTCAATAAAGAACTCAGTGCTATGAACACTTGTGACGGGTTGATGCTGGCCAAATGCCAGTGCACCTATGAAAACCATTTATTCATTTTCTTTATAGTTAGCCAGAGGAGGGGAAAGAAAACTCATAGGGTGAGATATAGATTAGGAGAAAACTCTTTAAGGGCAAAACAGGTTCAAAACGTTAAAAGGTATAAAGGAAGAAAAAAAAAAAAAAAAAAAAAACAACAAAAAACCCCACAAAATTAAAAGAGAATAATGAGAACTGAAATAAACCTTTAGAAGACCTTCCCTCCCCCCAACCCCCCTAGCCCTTCTTTCCTTCCCACTGACAGTGCAGGGAGACAAAATATGGGATTCTTTTTTGCCACTTCTTAAGATTTTTCTTCAGTTTGCTTAAGGAGAGGAGTTTCTTTTGCTATGCCATGGGGTCTTCTTATGGGAAACAGTTCTCTGTGAACTTTTCCAACTTGGTTTCATTTTCATGGCTAACAGTCCACCTAGAACCTGCTTGCAATGTGAAGTCCTTACCACAGCTTGCAGTCTTCTCACATCTACTTTTCACCGGCCATTAAGTTTATGGGGTGCAGTTTTTAAGGATGCTCTAGTATAAAAGCAAGAGTCTTCTTCTTCTATCTCTGAAAGCAAGGGTTTTCTCATTCAAGCCTCTCACCAGATCACAGCATGAGTTCCTTTTTCTCATGGGCTGTGGGTGAATGCTACATCTCCCCATGCACTTAATGAATTACAGGGAGACTGTAATTTAAATACAACTCTTTGTTGTATTATAGTCCTCACCATGGATTGCAGAAGAATCTCAGCTCTGACACTTGGAGCACCTCCTCCTCCCCCTATCTCCTTTGTACCAAACCTTAGTGTCGCCATATTGTTCTCCTCATGTGTCTTCACTTTTTCCTTTTCTCTGACTCAGGAGAGAATTGGTGCTCGCAGGTTCATTTGTTCTCGAGTTCTGTCAATTGAAATAGTTTTTGTAGAGCTCTGTAATGCTGAGAGATTGATCCCATCCAGGCTCTGCATCAGGGAATTGCTTGCTGTGCTTCTCATTGCAGTCCACGGAGCTGCCCCCAGTCTTGGCTGCATGGTTGGTCATGGTACTGGGATGGCCCCCCTGGCGGAAGGATTTTGGTGGCTGTGCCAGGATGGGCCTGGCCATCTGCACCAGGACAGAGCCCAGCAGCCTCCACCTGGCAGCCTCTGGGGATGCCCCGCGGCTCCCTCGGAGAAGGGGCCCACCACCACTGGCCACTCCTCCCAGGGCGGAAAGAGAGCTTCCTTCAGTTTCTTCTTTCTTAAATATGTTGTCATAAAGGTGTTTCCAGCTTTTTTAATAGCCTTTGCAGTGTGCCAATTCTTAGAGCTAGGCAGCTATTGGTTCTGCCAGGCACGGAGGAAGCTGCTAGCAGCTCCCTCACAGACAATTACTTTCCTGGCTGAATTTTTTCCCTCTTCACAAAAATTAATTATTGCAAAAACAGCACAACATCAAACCATAATATTGCATTCATGAGTATATGTTTTTTTTTTTTTTTTTTTTTTTTTTTTTTTTTTTTTTTGCTTTGTGGAGCAGCTCTTTCTTTTTTTTTCCTTGTCACTGGATAAATTTCTCTATCAGGAAAAATATTTGTTAAGATGATGTCAGTATTGACAGATAGCATTAACAAAGTTGGAGTAACCCACAACAAAATAAGCCATATAATGAAATAAACATGTTTAAGACAGATGAAAATATTTTGATTAGATTCTGAGCAATTAATGGTTGACTTATTTAAACTTGGTGAATTTTAGGGTATTTTGTTGTGTACATTTTTAAGGAGTCAACCTGTTTGAGGGAAGACAGAAATTTTGGGGTAGTTGAATCACTTTGGGATGTGGGCTTATTTTTCTTTAGAAAAGAAAATATGTATTTATTTTTTCCCTAAGTTATATAAGTTATTATATAAGCTCTAAGAAGGATATGATTATATAGACTAAAGAAAAAACAAACAAAACACAAAAACCCCCTTGATCAAAACAAAAAAGCCTCCACCCTAAAAACCTGAACAAACAAAAGTAGCTTTGTCATGGTGTTGCTAAGACATTGATTTAGTGAAGGAGACTCTCAGAATTGCAGTCCTCTGTTAGTGTCACCTGATGAAGTATGATTGCTCTTCTGATGCATCAGCTGTTAAGAAAATGCATGGTCATCCATATTCACAGTGGGACTTCGTCCTCCCTTGTATTCTTCTCTTTCTCTTTGGAAAATTGCTATGATATTATATCTATATATGAATAAAACTATCCCTAATCTAAAGAGTTATATCACTTGAATTATTTAAGGAAAGAAAGAAAGTATGATAAATTTTAGGGTAGTTTTGTTTCTCAGGCCAAATCTTGTTTCTGAAATGCTGAGGAAGATCAGTGTGTAAAATAAAACATGCATATAATAAGAGTGAGGTCAGAAGTTAGTTTCAGCAGCAGGTAAAATAAATACATTTGACTTTGTACTGAAAGGGACTAGGAGACACTGCATTGGCATTTACAGTTTATCAGGGGAAAGTAATGATCAGCTAAAATAAAACCACTTTTTGCTGACTGTGTCTAAGGCTCAAATACAGCAAGACTAGTTCTTATTTGGCTTCTAACTTTTAATTTCACAGGGATGGAAACCTTGATGTGAACTAGCAAGTTAAATATCTTCCTGAATTTGGGTTTTCACCTTCTTGGAAGTAAGGACTAATAATTTCATTTTTGTCATCATAGAGCCACAAGTCTGATTTAAATGTCTAAGAGTGTGAGTACCAGTGATAATTGGGTTGCAAATTACACTCCTTTTTGTTTGCCATTTGGTTTATTTTAAATTTTTTTCTGCTATGTTCCATGTGTTTACAAGTAAAAGATAATTAGTCTAGGATTTGTTCTGTAGATAATATCAGGATCAGGGATATGCTGGCACAACTGTTTTTGAAAAAAGAAAGCATTAGCAACAGTGACATTTGCTTTTCGTGTTTATATATATATAGAGTGAAAATAAAGATGTTCTGATTTTACACTTAGCTGGTATGGGCTGTCTAACAAAGAACATCAACAGACAGAGCAAATCACCATTTCATTGTTATGTTAAGAAACATGCCTAGTCTTTGACATCGTGGCACAAAACATAGTGCTCTTGAATACCAAGTCAGCCATTAGAAATACAGATGACTGAAAGAACATATTCTAGTAGCACATATGGTTGTTTGCTCAGTGTACAGACACACACATGCATAAAGCAGTAAACTGGCTTTAAATATTCCTGTTCTGTGGTTGGAGTTGCAGGTTCAGTGGAAGTAAAGACCCCCAGTGCCTCTGAGGCTAGATGTCACTAATCAGCTAATGTGCAGTGCTCAGCTCGTGGGAAATACAGTAGATCCAGAGCTGATCCCTTTGGAGGGACTCAGGAGGTACATTTAATTCCTACTGAACCCCTGTGACAATATATAAACATATTGAAAATTCAAAAAAAAATTCCAAATTCACGCCTCTGAATTTGAAAACCAAAATTTGCAGCTGTGACTTTACCCTTTGGTTTAGAGTAAGTTATATCACCAAAGGATCCAAGTTCTTTAAAATTCCATTAATAATTAGATCTATGGTTGTCCAGGGTATTGCATTCTTTTTCAACCTTACCCTCTTTCCTTGAGAAGTATGAATATAGTATTTTGAAATATATTTTGATTTGGGCCTTTTTATCCCCTCCAGTGGAAATGCTGCTAAAGGGTGCTCAAGGCTAATGATGAAAAAGGTTTCTTACAGTTACTGAAGACACTGAAGTTTATGATGGCCCTTACTTCTTAGGAGAAACTATTTCATGGTTTTGAACCTCCTACCCGCGGAATGCCTTGTCTTATACTGGTGAGCTATATCTTTATGGTAGAAGGTTCTACTGCAGTGGAGGAGAAAGTTTATGACTGAAATCTTTGTCTTGGAACTTCAGGTCATCTATTAGCTATGCCGAGCTTATGCCATGAAGCACTTTAAGCATAAAGAATATAGTTTGAGACCAGGTCATTTGGTCTATCCAGACACATTTTTCCTATGTAGAAAAAGAGAGAAACAATTTTTACCTAGACTTTTCAGTTTGATTGGACATTCTCAGGCAAAAATTAGTACATTAATGCAGCATTATTATATATTGACTTGTAGTTGGAAGGGATTAAAAACAGCAACTTGCACGATACCCTAATGTTTGTAATAAACTTGAGACCTATGCATGTTCAAGGGAATGCAGACAAACGGAGTGCACCATATATCTGCTGTAACACATGCACACATATAAAGATACTGCTACATAAAGCATATTAAAATTACTGCCTGTTTTAGCAAACACCAGATTCTGTTATGTGCTATGCCAAAACTGCAGAAGACAGAAATATTTTGCTGGTTTTTCATGCCTGAATTGACTGTTGAAGATGTATATAGAGGACTTTTGTTCCAGAAGAAGTATTCAGGATGAATCAATAAATCCTAATGTCATCTATGCTGTTTTCTGCAGTCTCTGTTTCCTTCTCAGTCTCTCATTTCAAGGCTGTTAGGCTTCTGCATTCCAGCCAACTAAATGAATATGGGCAGTCTTTTTTTTGTCTTTCGAAGGCTGGTAATCAACTTTGGAAATCTAAGAACACAAAATCCTCATACCGGTGCTGTGATTTTTATTGGCTCTGAATATACTCATTTGCTTGACAATATTAATTATTGCTTATCAGATAAAGAATAAAAATTGTCTTCTGGTGGAATTATTGCAAAGCTACTCTGGTAAATAATTAAATATACATTACCATTCTGTAGAGGAAAGAAGGAATCAGTCTGTCTTTTTCTTACTGCATTTGAGAATGAGCTTGTGAGTCTGGGATAAAAGAGTGTTAGATTCCTGCTCCAGATAATATAAAATGAATTTATGGGCTGCTAAAGGGTGATCTGGTATTAACTGACTATGAGATCAACAGTGCAGAACAACCAAAAAAAAAAAAAAAAAAAAAAAAAAAGATGGATAAGATGAATTTACTTCAACTTATACACTTTATGCAGAATCAGGTATTGTCCAGGAGCTTAATTAAGCTTGATTCTGGAGAAGATATCACTTGTCTCACAACTGACATGAAGCCAGCATAAAATTAATGTCGTTTACAGTGGATAATTTGACAGAAATGCAAATGCATCCACATTCCTGAACTAGACTGAATATTCACTCTCAAGTTGTCAGTGCAGTTAAATCAGATATCCACCAGTGTGGGCCATAGCCTGGAAGAGACTGTCCTTTGGCAAGAACAAAAATATGGTTTTACTGCAAGTAAAACTTCCATGATCTCAGTAGAATTATATGAGTGTTTTTCAAAGCCACTCTCCAAGAGTGCTGTAAAAATGTGATGCTACGTTTTAACCACTCTATCCATATTCCAGTCTAACATTTATTTGAGAATCCTAACCTTGAAGTTTAAAGAAAAGGGGGAAAGAGCCCATGCTGTTTACAGCCATTTCCTTCCCATCCCCTAAGAAAAGTAAGCTTACTATGACATAGAGCAGAGGGCAAGGTCTGCAATACTACCTGTGCACACACCTATCAATTTCAGAATCTGAATTGCCATTCTCTTGCAAAAGCAATAAACACAGTAATATGTCTTGGATGAAAAGCAAGAAATAATAGGATTTGCTAGGTAGCAGACAAAATATCTGCCTGGAAAACAAGCAATAGGGTAATCTCATTACCTGAGAACATTAGGAAATTAAAACTAAAAATGCAATGTGAATACGTTTAAACTAAAGACTGTTAACCCCCCAAACGTATTTGTATCAAGGGTAAAATGACAAATGAATGTGGCAGCATGATTCTCCTTTTTCAAAATATTGGTTATTTCTAATCTTCTGTCAATTCATTTTCAGTCTCTTGATTATATAAATATTCTGCATGAATCTCACAAGTCATGTAGTAATGGCACATATATTCTTGTGGTGAAGCTGTGGGGAGGAAGAGAAAAAAATCTGAATAAAAGAATGTCTGTCTGTGTAGCTTAACTGCCACACTAAAGGGCTCAAGTAGAAGTTTTTTACGTTTTGTAAGGCATATTGTCTTTGTCCTTTATTGAACACTAGAAACACTAAAATAAATAAAATGCTTATGACAAGAATACTAACCACTGTTTGTCTATGCAATGGAGTATTAAAAATTGCCATCTTTACAATTTTTTTCATTTTTCTTTTTTATGCTCCTGTAAATGGAAACCTATAGTTTGAGTAACAGATCTTTCTTTTCTTGAGCTCATGTTGTCCTTAAAAGAAATAAGAAATATTAATATATGTAGAAGCAATTGCTTCTACTTCTCTGTTTTTCCTCGCTCAATTCTTCTGCCTTAAAAAATTGAATGGTGTGGAAATGATTGACAGTTTAATGAAACTTAAACTGTTCTATTATGTTTAATATGGGTTTAAAATATTTCCACCAGGAGCGGTATCATTGTGCTGGATTTTATCACTGAGAGGTTTGCCTGCTTACCACACAAGTCTGGGTGTGTCAGCAATGACTGGCTGTCACCCTTTGTTTAAATGCTCTCATGCAGCCAGGTTGTGTGTGTTTCCACTGTCCCATGAGTCAAATTGGTTGTCAGGCACACTGACCACTTCTTTCTGTGCTTCTGTATAGGAATTCTACCATCTTGGAGCAGCAATTTGTCAGCAGTGTCTAATGTATCAGCTCATTTCAGCTGCACAACAAAGTCCTCAGCAGATGGAAATTAGTCTCCTTTTACCCCAACCTGTCAAAATGCTGTGTTGGTGCTGCACTGCTCCAGCTGTTGTAGTTCTCACTCTAAGAACAATAAATTGTATATAGAGAGCTATATTTATCTAAGCACAGCAACTATAAGTCTTCTTACTCCAAACTTTGAAAACAATTTTTTTCAGCTCTAGAATGACTCCTGCTCTAATGTCCAGGAAAATGTGAGGTTTTTTTTCTCCACTCATAATTCTGCAGGATAATTCTAGGAGGAAAGTGCTTTCCTTTCAAGCTAGCTATAATTCTTTCTTAAGCTCAAAAAGTGGTGCTGCATAGCACAAAACTCTTCCAAGACAAGGATTCTTTTCTGTCTTAGGTAGTACCTACTTCATTTCTGCCCTTTTAATATCATTTAGAGTCAGCTGACAATGAAAGGCTAGTTTTGGCTGAAGCTGCTACTTCAATAAACTTCTGCCAAAACTGCAAAATCTGCTTGGTAGAAACATGTCAGATATATATGTCTAAGGGACAATTTGCAGGAGTGTAATACACAGCAAGAGCTGGCTGGCCTCTGCCTGTATCTCAGTGTGCCATGATAACAGAGTTGCACAATGTTTAGTAGGAACATACCTGGGCAAATACCTGCTGTTGGTGTTGTGACCAGCATCTCACAGTGAATGGGTTGGATAAGGCTCTGAGCAACCTGGTCTAGTGGGAGGTGTCCCTGCCCATGGCAGGGGTTTGGGACTGCATGATTCTTAAGGTCCATTCCAGCCCCTTCACATTCTGTGATTTTCAGAACTGGCTATAAGAATTAACATGCTTATCAATTCAGAGTAATTTTGCCAAAAATATCACTTCACTGGATCTCAATTGTCCAAGAGGATGTACAGGAGAGCAGACCATCACACAAGTTAGCCTATGCAAGCTGTTAAAGACACACAACGCTTCAGGCAGCCCTGGAAACAAATAATTGGGGATTGTAATTTCAAACAGCAGTGACTAACAGTACAAAGGAATGGAGGACCTTAGGATTCAGCTGCTTATCCCAAGCATTTCTTGCTGTGAATTAAATTAAGCTGAAAGCAAATAAAAATACACAAATACAAAATCCATTTTTATTAAAAAAAATGTAAGGAAAGGGAAGAGAAAAAATAGAAAATAAAGGAAACTCCATGCTTATGTCTGTCTAGCACATGAGTTATCTCTGATTTTTTCTGTTCTAATGATTCTGCTATCAAGCTTCTATATAATGATGGCAATAAGTTTGCAAGTACTTCATAGCATTCCTAGCCAAGGATCATTGCTCTCATCCAACCTTTAATTTTTCAGGCTGTATCATGGGAATAGATCCTAAACCCAGCATACCCTACACTTTGATCACAGTTTTTGGAACATGATCTAAACTCAACTCTCTCCTCTTTATATGTATCCTTTCATTAAACTAGTCATAAATTCTTTATTCTTTCTTTGTAGGTGCTAATACCAGACCCATGATAGTTGCCTCCTAGCCAGACAGATAAGGTGAGATTCATCTCACCCAGTTTAGACATTTGGAATGATAGAAACACGTAGAGATTTGTCTCTTAGATACCTTTGGGTTCCTTTGTGAACAAAGAACAAAATACGCATTTTTGGGGAATGAGTCATCAGCTTTATTTTAGACATGTACACTCAGATGAATTACTCTGTAGGAATACTACTTTCTTTCAATGAGCATAAAGGAAGCCCGAGGTGGCCAGATAAGAGGTAGACATCTGCATTATTGGTCAATAAATCCTTATTTTAACAAATTTAACAGCCACTTTCTAGTGGTTGGCCAAGCTTTCAGGAACTTATTATAGCTGTACAGAGCACAGCATTCTTTCCTGCAGGTCTGGGAAATGTTTAATCCCAAAGCAAATCTTTCTTATACATGAACTTCATAGTTTGTGCATGTGCACATTAATCCTAATTGTTAAAATTAAATTATTAAAAGTCTTGCATTCAATTAATGACAGGGCTTTGTTTGTAAACAAGCAGGATAGTGACCTGTGCTATTGACAGATCCTGTGCTGATAAGCAGGGTGCAATTCAGCAGCTTTCTTGCTTCAGTCATTCAATGTCTCTTTCTAACAATGGTTACTTTTACCCTTTCTTGAAATAAAGGTAGCACAGGTTTTGTCCTGCTTTTGGTCATTAGATTTGCACTTCAGAATTTTTGTCACAAAAAGAATTTGTGCACTTATATATGGTAGTTTCTGCTGCCTTATTGTTACATTTGCAGCTGTTATCTATGCTGTGTTTTTAGCTATCATGTAAAGTTTTATTTAGAAACAGAAACAGAGAGATGGTAAGCTAAAATGTCAGTAAATGAGGAAGGAGCACAAGGAAAATATAACAGTGAACAATTTTTTTTTCATGTTTAAAATAGCACATCTTATCTTGAGAAGAAATAATGAGAACCTAAAATATCCATTTCTATATCTAAATATCTATATATCATCTACATATCTATGTATCATCTATCTATCTCTCTCTCTATATATATATACATATCTCTCTGTATATATCTATTTCTATCTATCTATCTCCATATATATCTTCAGTTATTTTCCCTTCTCCCTTTTTCTGGAAATAACTTTTAAGAAATCAGTGTAGCTGAATCCAGCTTCTTCCTCTGATCATGTCTTTCATCATAGCTTGGGCATTTCAAAAATATCATCACCTTCCCATTCCTTGGAGAATAGCTAAATCTAGGTTGTAAATCTCAAAGCAGGTGGACGAGTTTTATATGAAATAAAGGTTTCTAAACAAGTTTAAAGGGGCAGGAAAAAAGTAAAATCATTTTAGAAAAAAAACCAAAATTAAAGCAGATGCAATAAATTAGATGAGAAATAACAACTATTGTCTGGGAGGGTGACTGGTTGTAGGAATTGGCTTCTGACAAATATCCTCATCTGAAATCTGTCATTCAAATTCTTGCCTAGAAGATATCACTCTGAATACCCTCCCATTCTTTCTTCTTTGCCTGCTTTATATACTGAGCATGAGACCACATGGTGTGGGATATCCCAGCTGATCAGTTGGGATCAGCTGTCCTGGCTGTGTCCCCTCCCAATTTCTTCTGAACTCCCAGTGATGGTGGGGTGAGGGGCAGAAAAGGCCTTGATGCTGTGCAAGCCCTGCTCAGCAGAAACTAAAACAACCCTGAATTATAAAGTTTCCACAGCAAAAATCCAAAACACATTCTCGTACAAACTACTATGAAGAAAATACCAAAATGAAGACAGTTTTCATAAACTTGGTTTATGTATGACACTATACCAAAGTCTTGTACAAAGGGCCTGAAGTTTGGTATGACTTAAATAGTACAGCTCATAAAAACAAAAATTATTTTTAATTCCGAAGATGCATTTAATTATTGCAATAAAGAATTATAGTTTTTTCAAACATTTTACTATAACAGATTCAAATAATCATTTAGAGGTTAATTAAAGAGATACTTGTGGTTAATCTTTGTTAATCTGGAAAATTACAATAAAAAATTTACAGTTATTTCAAGTCTAATACTTTAATTCATCAGAAAATTTCCTGATGATATTGACCATTACTTTCATCATATGAAAAAATTAATTTTAGATAAAAGTAGTGTTTAAATTATGAAAGGAATTATGTTTGTTAGCATTTGAATTAGGTTTGATTCTACTCTTTTACTGAAGGTCATAGAGTTTAATTGACATTGATGAAGTCACATATTCAAGAGACCTATGGTTGACACTAATAATGACAAAATCTTCTTTCTGGAAGAAGAGGATTACTGTGGTAGACTTTAAATAACTCAGCATTTTCAGTGAGATGACCTTGTTGTTTGCATTGTTCATGGTATTTCTGATGGTAGATATAAAAGAATATAAAGGAGTGGTGACAGTGAGATGCCCAGGTCCGACAACTGCTTAAAGGAGCAAGAAGTCTATATAAGTGTACTGAAATACGCTATGCTATTGCTGCCCATTCTGGTTGGAGTACATTTTTAATAATGTTTCAGAAGCTTTTAATATGTTGGGTTGGGGTTTTGTTGTTGTTTTTTGCACCTTCTTTGTTATGTTCATAACTTGAAAAATATAGAAATTTGATAATGTGAAATGGATAGATTGAGCCAGTGGAAAGAAAAGATATATTTTCATACTTGTGTGAACACACTTTGGTAAATAAATGACATGAATACTCAAAATATGATAATTTTTTGCTGCATTACCAGAATTCAGTGTCATGATATCATAGACACTATGAGAGAGACATAAAGGGAGGTGATGAAGTTTTACAGCTGTCCTGGGTTGCAGTGTAGGATGTACACAAAGTATTTATTCTATCACCATCTTCATGAACTGTTAAACCAAGTGGGGCAGTGCTCTAGTGTTGGGCTGTCTTCTGCTAATGGCCCATCAACACCTTGCCCGTGACTCACAGGTAACTCCCTCCAGGAGTTATCTCTGTTTAATGGGCCATCAAGGACCCACTTCACACTCCTCATCCCATTGTGAGATGCTCCACCCAGGGGGAGAGGCCAAGCATTCTCATCTGGATATAAGCTGGGATTTGGAACAGGACAAGCAGCACTTACCCACTGGATTCCCAGAGGACCAGGGCTACCAGACCTTTCTACAGGATCACTGCTTCAGGAAGAGCATCTCACTTGGACTGCTTCCACCATCCTGCTCAGGTTGTATTCTGACTCTGTCAGTGATCCTTTGTGTTATTGCATTTATTTTATTTTATTTTTACCGTTTTACCTTTCTTCTTATTAAATTGTATCTCTGACTTGGAGCCTCTCACTCGTTTTGCTTTCAAACCACAACAACAGCATAAGACAGAATGGGGCAAGGAAGCTGGCAAAGATTCTAGGAAGGAACAACAGTGATCAGTCTTGGAGACTCACCCAGAACAAGTACAGGATGTATTGAGGAGACAAAAGAACTTGCAAAATCTTTGGGCACCACATAACATTTTTTTATCTTTGTTTAACCCGCAGACCAAATGTCTGCAAAATCAATAATACCTCACCCTATACTCGTGGCAGAAGTTTTCACCCATGCATTCCTTGAGTGTGTGTATAAATAGCACATCACTTTACTGGACTTTGTTTTAGAAACAGTGTGGGGGCTGAGGAATAGTGAACCACAGAGTATATTTTGCAAAGCTGGGTTTCTTCCTATTTCCTAGAATATTTAGTGTGTGCTGGAATGCTGAGACATTGAAAGATTTTCAGAGTTTTCTCTATAGCCAGAATATCTAGACATATTAAGGAATATAAAATTAAAAAATTCAGACTGTAGCTAGATGCTAGTACTGTTTATTTAAGAAACCATGAACTATAAAAGTCACACAATTTATGAATATGAGCATCCATATGCTTAGATGCAAATTACTGCTCCTATTGTAAATGTCTCTCGTGCTCTTATTCATGCAAATGAAGTCAAAGTGAGTTTCAGGTTTGAATTACCACAGAGCTAAGAATATATCCCTCTGGAACAAAGCCATCATCATCATCATCACCTTTACATTTTAAACCTATATGCTCATCTCCCAGAGGTAAGCACAGTGATTCAAATCTCCTTGGAGCATAGAATTTTAGTCCTGAGCATGAGATCAAGCCCAATTCCTTACACAGCCATATTGTTTGGAAAGTATCGGTGTCAAGTAGCCTTCAGCATAAAATCTCTGCCACCATTATTCCAGACTCTCAGTTTGTTTTCTGTTCCTCTGTATCCCCTTTCATCTCTGTTATCCATAGGTATAAACAAACATGGAACAAAAACCAGGCTTTTGGGGAAAGGGCTGTATTTTGCAAATGTGCAAGGAATCTGCACACTGCAGCTGTATCCTACTGGGAAAATAAGTATCATATAAAAGATATAGGTATAGGCTCTGAAGTTCACTACAGATAGAGGGAAAAGCAAAGAAGGTTGTTTGAGGATGACCTCATAGTTAATCCTAAAAAGCAATATAGATAGAAACTTAATCTGCACACTGCAGATGTAATGGAACTCATATTTTATGGCACATTCAGTAGCATCTTTATTTTCACAGTATGCTAGTATCTGTCAAATAAAAAATCCGTGATTTTTCTGGACACCTCTAACAAATGAATCCCAATTGTGTAAAAGAATGTTGCATTGTTATATCTGAAAGGAAACCTCAGCAAATTAAATACTGGCAAATAGTGAGATTTTTCTGTACAATGGCTTAACCTATAATTAAAACTAAGTATTACATTGCAGAGGAAATTCTGAGTATGAAAGAAGCAGTCTTCAAAATTGTAGCAATTCAATACCTAGTCTGTCAGATAGAGGCTGCCAAGGACTTTCTTCTTTATAGAAGAAAATGATGCATTAAGATAGGTGTATAGATAGATGCAACATTTTGAGGTTGCATTCATCCTATACTATTTCCTTGTCATGCTTAGTTTACCAGCAAAACTACAAATTATTTTTCATTTGTTTTCTGCTATTCTTAGCCCTGGAGGGTCAGACTACTTTATGAAAATCAAACTCTACTGTCTTTTTGGCTCTATATATTGTCATTCTGAAATTGCCAACATGAAGACGACCCTGATCATACTGTTTTTTATTATCAGGCTGTTGTTGTTTATAATTTATGAAGCAGAAGGATACTGGGTATTTTTGTTTGTTTGTTTGTTTCCCTCTCCATAAGCTTCACTGATCCTGTAGGTCTGAGAACAATATTAATTTTGACTGGTAAGCTGAATAAACACAATTTTTGTCATAGGTGGAGAACACTTATCCACACCAGTGTGTCACTTTGAAGAAGTAACTTTTCTAACCTAATACTTTAAAGTTATCTTTCTCTTCCAATAGTAAATACAATACATTGTAAATCTCAGGGTAGATTCAGCCATTAGTGTTTACAGGTTATGACAGCAGCATGCTTCAATTTTGAGGCCAATAATTCTGCTTTGGTGAATACCTGCTCATTTTTTATTATGTCTTTCTAGCTTGTAAACCTTCTGTTTGGCTAACAGCTTCCTGAGCTGAAAATAATTGTCCCTTGAAATGTTCATTGTCAAGCACTATACTGACTTGGCAGACTGAACAGCAGTGTGTTTGCAGAGGACATGCAAGTTTGGGGAAGACAGAATCCCCTCGACACTTAAGCTGGCAGATGCTAAAGCACAGATCTCTAGGAGAGGAATTATAGAGTGTTTTGCAAGGAGCTGTGAAATACTCATTCATTCTGGAGCCATAGGAACTAGGCTGCAGGTCTTTAGCCTGAAGTCTAAAGCTCTCTGGGTCTCTTAAAAGATCCTACAAATCTCTTACTAATATCCTACACACTCCATTGACTCCTTATAATGGATGTGCTGGCCAAACTTTGTCGTGAGCACATGGATTGGTGACAATCTCTTCTCCTCGATGAAAATGAGACTGGAGTGTGGCAGAGAGGGGACCTAGGAAAAGATGGGGTAGCTCCACTATGATAATTCAGCCTGCCTTTGGTGCCTCAATGATCCCAGGACGTTTTGGGGCTTGTTGCATGTTGTACAATGCACTTGATATGCTTCTGTTTTAGAATGAAAAATTAAAGACCTCACAGGTATCACACATCTTGTGCATTTGCAGAGAATTAATTTGTGATGAGAACGAGGGATGACATCTTACTCAACTTTGCTAGTAGAAGAAAGTATTTCATTCATTTATCAGTGTTCATTATCACAGCATGAACCAGGCTACACATGCACACTTACAAATAAAGACACAGACAGGTTACAAATTCACTCAGCCATTTATCAACCTTTCCTGAGGAAGTGTTACCTCTCTCTGGATCTAATTCTTTTGAGTACCATTCCACATTAAATGTAACTACAGGGTAAGACTATATCTATATGGGAGATGATCGTCTCCACCCAATATAGAGCAGAAATTAAATGAAGATACAAGTGTATGTACTCACATAGATAGAAAAAAATTGTGCCTCGGAGAATGCTATTGTGGAAGGTTGAGTGGGAGGAAATTAAGTCTTTGTCTTTGGTAAGGCCACAGATATTCCCAGAATATCTGAAAGTCTCTGAAAGTCTCCAGAGCTCTGGCACAATTCACAGTGTTCCATCAACCCAAATTTCATTCTTCAATAAAAATGCTTCTCCATGAAAAAATGCATGATTCTAACTGAAGGAGTCTTGATTAGTTACTTAATTAAGTATTTAATCTTCATCCATTCATAAATGCTTATTTTTTTTCTCTTTCAAAAATTGGACATATAGCAATATAGCCTATCTTAAACACAAAAATAAGGCAGCCTCCTGAAAAGTTTGTATGGGGAAACTGTCTAATAATACATGATACTGTGTGACTGATTTTTTTTCCCTTTTTTACTCTTACTAAATTGGTAGTGAGAAGAGAGGGCACCTGATAATAGTATTTAAGTTGCATGGTGGATCAGAGTTTAAAAGAGGCAGTAACCATTTTTCCTTGGAGTCTAATTACTTGTTGCCAAATTGTTGTTGGACAGTCTGAATTGCCTCAGTTACCTGCCATCTCTTAGAACAGATGTCAGAGCTAAAATTTATAGATGCCTTTCACTGACCTGGAGAGCTAAGGGGACTGAAGGGCAAACACTGGAAGGCAATGAAATTTGTAACTGCAGTATGGATGGGTGATGATGCTGGATGAGTTTTTCTTCTGCAGATTTCAGCCCATATTCCCATGGCCATTGGTCAGATTAAGTTATTTGTACATATGAATTCGACTTCAGTTAGAAACCAGCTAGAACTTAAGCTAACACACCAATGTGCTTCACATCAACAAGGAGAGGTATAAATGAGTGAAAGGAAAGGGCAGCAAAGTAGTACTAAATTTGTCTCAGCTATTTTCTTATCTGTTCAGTGGTAGGTAGGAGAAGACAGTGACTTCAGCATCACGATTTCTTGAGCTTACACTCCTCTTTTTCCATCTTGGCTATGTTGGTGGGAGAATTTTCTCCTTTCCTTCACACTTGTGAAAATGGTGGTATTTGCATGCTACTTTTCTTCTATATCCACAATTTGATATAGAAAATGTTGCCTCACCTTAATAAAATCTACCAAAACTAATATGGATAATGTAAAATCAGATGGTAAATAGAAAGATTTTCTTTTTCTTTCTTTCTTTCTTTCTTTCTTTCTTTCTTTCTTTCTTTCTTTCTTTCTTTCTTTCTTTCTTTCTTTCTTTCTTTCTTTCTTTTCTTCCTTCCTTCCTTCCTTCCTTCCTTCCTTCCTTCCTTCCTTCCTTCCTTCCTTCCTTCCTTCCTTCCTTCCTTCCTTCCTTCCTTCCTTCCTTCCTTCCTTCCTTCCTTCCTTCCTTTCTTTTCTTCCTTTCTTCCTTTCTCTCTCTCTCTCTCTCTCTCTCTCTCTCTCTCTCCCTCCCTCTCTCTCTCTCCCTCTCTCTCTCTCTCATTCTCTCTTTCTTTCCCTACTGTTTTTCGAAAGCTTTAGGTACATTATGATTATTAATCCTCTTGCTTTCTAATGTCTAAAAAGCAAGTTGGTATTACTGCAAAGGAATTTTATGTTTAGCAAGTGTGCATTTTATTTTTCAGCTTCAGTAAGCAAACCAATATTTCTGACACTGAAAAATGTGTCTTTAACATTGTTACCTTACCTTCTAAATGTACAAGTTTGTTATAGCTATCTTCTCATTTTTTACATTGGCCTTCTTTGCCCTGGGTGGAAAAAAATAGAGCCAGTAATGACATGTATTATAAAGATTAATCAACCATAAAGACTATAATTGAACACACAAGTGTAGTCATTACTTGATTAATTACTTCAATAAAATAATCAGTCTTCTACATACATCAGAATAATATTCAGCAGTGACTAGAAGAGAGTGTGCAGAGACCAGGACTGGCCTCAATTCTTATATCAAACAGAATTTTCTACCTTTCTTTCTGTTTGGTTGCAGGACCTGCTTTTATTTGAATGTTTAACTTAAATGAACTTTCTATTTCACAGTAGAATTTTGTCATCCTAACTTTAACCTTAAAGAAAGATAATTAAACCTCTTACATGAACTTTACATTGGAAGTTATGTAGTAAACTTATAAGTCTATACCAAAAAAAAAAAAAAAAATTCTAAGGAAGTATGTAGAAAGTGTCACCCATGGGATTTAGGCTGAAGTTCACAAAAAAAAAAATGCTCAATCTCCTAGACTGAAAGTGCTATTCAGTGAGAAATTGTTGTATTTCTCACTGGTTTCCATTCCTAAAGTATGTTTCCCAACCTGAAACATGGCAATTCATGCTGTAGTACAGAAGTTCATCCACTGCTGCATTTATAGGACTCTACTGGATCTCAAGGTCATGAGAATGTGTTTTCCTGCAACCTGTAAGGGAAAGGTAGAACAATACTGGTTATTTACTAAAAATGTCATGATGTAAATCTAGCTCAGAAGTATTTGTCCCTGAGAAGTTGTATGTACAAGTCTTGTGAGCAGTGCTTTAGATTAAGAGATATGTTGTGATATCACTTGATGCAATATTTTCACAAAAGGAGGATGAATAACCTCCTTCATTCCTCAGGAGTTAACTACAGCACACTGGTTAACTAATACTATTAACTAAGCAGGCTGAAACAGATGCTAGATGATTCAGTGTTTGAGACATGGTCAAAAACTGTGGCTGAGCATTGAAACTAAAGTAGAAAAGTAGCCCATGATGGCTGCTGCTTGACCTTGAGTTCACACCAGGGTGTGAACTGGCATTTTAGAGGCCATAGAGAATTAACCAAGGTGTAATTTATACTTGTGTATTATGCTACAAAATGTATATGCCTTCTGCAGCTGGACATTGTAAAGTAAGCCTCATTTGTGTGTATTTGGAACCCTAGTAAATGATTTATCTATGTCTTTCGTAGCATGGAGTTCCTGGTGTACTTATTTATAAGCTTGCCACACATCTATCTAAAATGCCCAGTGCAGGGAGTACCTATGTCAGTCATTATACATAACGGTGTACTATGCAAGACCTAATTTTCAGTTGCTCCTAGTTATGCTATTCCATAAATAAATTTTTTTTGAACTAGCAAAACATGTTTTTTTTTTTTTTTCCTTGGGCTGGCTGTAATCACCAAGTTCAGTTTTCTACAAGCATTCTTGTAGTTTTTTGAAGTGTTTTTTTGAGTTACTTAAGCACTAAAAAGTGCTGACTTTTTAAAGCAGTATTGATTATAGTACAGAAAATTTACACACTGCTGTAAATTGATTTAGTCCTTCAGAAAGCCTGAAGAAATAGGTAGGAAAAGTATGTATCTATATTTTTTTCCATTTTTCCTTGTATTATTTCGGGTATTATTAAATAGTTTATCCAGAGAAGAGTAAAGAGTTAGTTCAGCTAACTGAGGGATATCTATGTGAACTCTGATAGCAAGGGTTGTTCACCTAAAGTGTTGAGAAATTCAACATAAGTGAAGTTGTCCTGCCAAGACACATCTCCAACTGAAAACCGAGGATGCAAAAACTGCAGATGAGCATGATTCAGCCTCCTCTGAGGCTGGGTCTCTCTGTGGTCCTGTGGTAATGAATTTGCTGAGGATGATTTCATCTTGACTCAGTTTTTACTCTTGTTTCCTGAAAATGCACAATGGAGGAAACATCATGAATAATCAGGCATAGAGAATTCCTACTGTACTCCTTATGGAGCATCCAATCTGTTTTGAATGGGTTGCTGGCAACCTTCTGAGAGAAGGTTAACAGGATTCTATGTAGAAACAGTTTATGTTTATAAAAGGGAAGGCTGTATTAACTTCTGTGTCTGCATATGTGCACTGACAGCATCTGCTTGCTGATCTGATCTGCTCCTCTCAGAGGAAGAGGCCCACCATTTCTGTAGCAACAGTGTTGTTTCTTACGTGTTACTCTTTACTCTGCTGCTCATTTTCTTTGGAAGAAAGGACAAAGAGAAAGCAGAAGAATGAAATTTCTTTTTTTTCCCCTGGAGATAGTAGATTGAAAGAAAAACCTGTAAATCTTTCTTGTCTTGCGCAAGGCTTTTCTGTGCTTTCAAAAAATAATATGCTACTGAGAAGTTTGACTCTGGTGGAGCCAAGTTATAATAAAGTGAGCGCCAATAATACCTCGTGAGGCACAGATAAAGTTTGGAATATCCCTACAGCACAGATGTATGGCTGTTTCACTGGGATTCACCCCACTTGAAGCAAGCCTTGTCTGCAGCACTTGGGTAGGAACTAAGAGTCCTCTTTGAAGATAGGGAGGGTATTATTAGAGTGATGAAATTTACCTTCTTATATCACACACTATCACTTATCTAAACTCTAATATCTTTTCAGTTTGGTTTGGGTAATCTGTACTGGCAGCCTTCTCTTCAAAGTAGAAGTGAGTAGGTGAACAGCAAAACCAATGTCAAAGATTAGGTCTGTAGAACAAAATAAGGACAGAGACTGCAAATTATTGCTTTCGTTGATGGCTTTATGAAGTCTTTACAGTTGACAAGAGAGTTCAATCACTGAATGGGCAAAATTATGAAATTTGTTTCTAGACCATCTTTGCTAAATTAAAATTTTATCCATCTTGGCACAGTCATAGACTAATTTCCTTTAAACTGGTGTAAATGACAGGTGATCACTAAAGCAAGCTCCTCAGAAGCGTACTGTTGGGGCAAAATAAGCATATTGCCACAGTCCTGCTTATACTTTATAACAGAAAACAAATATCCTGCAAGGTTGTCCGTCTGCCACCTCTCATGAACAATGAATGTGCTTAAAAATATAAGCAGTGAATAGGGAACAACATGCTATTTGTCTCTTGTGCTACTTAGCAGTCATGTATTATCACTTTTGCAAAGCATGTAGAAATAGATGATTAATAACTTTGTACAAATAGAGCCTCTTACGAGTGTGCCAGAATATGGCCTTGAGTGCTAAAATTCAACATATTATTGAAATGCTTTTCCCCAGAAAGCAAAGACCCTGTTGCTATTTTTGTAACCTTAAATATAATAGCTTGGCAATGAATTTAAATTATGTTCACTATGGTTGTCATTTCATCAGAATTCTTTGAATGCTTAAAATATGAAGAAATGTCAAAATTCAGCACAAGTACTTAAGTAAAAATCTGTTCAGGGATTTGGAACTCTAGAAATATTACAGTATATTCATTCTCATTAAATCCTATGTTGCCTTTATTGTCTTTCTACAAAATATGGAGTTGAAGAAGAAAATATGGCGGTACTTTGTCCTACACCAAAAAAGTATAAGAAGGAATCAAGTGCAGATATGCTAATTATGTTTGCAAAAGGCATGCTGCTATTGGTCTCTAAATCTGAATGAGATCCATGGAGTTGTGCATAATAATTATTTTAATATCTTCAGAACTGAGAAATAGAAGGAACTGAATGTTATTTTCAGTTAAGATTTCAAATAAGTCCAATAATAGCATCAGGTCATCTTCAAGTCTTAAACAAAAGTTCAAGACAAGTCGCCCTTGTACAGGACAATAACAGCTACTTATAGCTACGGTTTCTTGGTGAATATAAGAGAGAGTTCTGATTCTATGAAATAATTATATCAAAGTTGCATCAATATATTTTAAAATCAGATTTTATATACTAATGAATCCTACTGAAATTATCCTCATAATCCTCAGAGTGTAGCATGAAGATTGATTTTTTTTTGATGTGTTTAAGAGCAAACTTGAAAGCCAAGGATCCTTACAGAGGTGTCTTATCAACAGCTTGCTTTACAGATATGAATTCTGAATCCACTTCTTGTAAATCATTAATGTCAGATTAACTGCATTAGTTAAATTCATATTCTTCTCAAAATTGAAGCAGATACTTTATGTTTAACAGGTAACTATAATAATAATAATTTCTTGCGTGTTATCTTTAGGCATCTATTCAATTATGAGGGCAAAAGTCAAAGGTGGAATCTGAGTCATTAAGTAAGCAGTTATACTGTGAGATATTCTCTTTCCCTACACCTTTGAACAGTCTTGATAAATTTTTTTTTTCTGGACTTTTCTTGACTTTCATATTTTGCTTGTGCAAAACCTAAGTAGTCTATTATAGAGTAAGAATCACAAGAAGGAAAAAAACCAAAAAACATTAAAGGACTTTTAGGCACTATCTGGTCCAACTACACAGTAAAAAGAGAGCTACATTCAAAGTTGTATTCATTTGTTCAGGTCCTTGTCTGACTGCTGCGTATCTTGTCTTTAAGAGAAGTCTTGAATAGGTCAGAGAATTATAATGGATTCACTTGCTTTGTACATATAAATAATTAAAGTGATCAGGGAAGAGTCTTATTTTACACATACATCAATAAAAGGTTAATCTTTCACTTTTCATCAGCTTGAGTCATTTAGATGCTCTGCTGTATGCAAATCTTTCTGTACAAAGATTTCCACCTCTTGTTTTAAGATTGAATCGCTAGAAGGATAATGACAAGCTTACAAGGAGTGTGTTGAGCTTAGTGGTTTGGCACAGCACTCAATGCCAGATGGTTGATAGATTTTATAGATGTGATACTGAAGCCAATCCAGAAAGTAGTTACACATTTGCTAACCACTTCAATCTTTTCAAGTATGGTGGAAGTGTTTCTTCTATCCCCAGGTACAGCAAGCAGCAACCAGAAACTAGACAATCTTATGACTGTGACTAGGGGAAAAGGAAAAAGAAGTTGTTGACATATATGGTTAAGTGGAAAATACTGCTCTTTGAAAATCTGAGGGAAGTAGAGGTCATTCAACAATTTTTGGAAAGTTAAATTCTCAGTCAATTAGAACAGTTTTGCTAGTCTTCTACTTTGGAGGTCTTGGTGGGAATGCAACCTTAAATTATGCTTTGATGAACAAAAGCATTGAATTTGCATTCCTCAGTCTGATGTCTAGTGGTCTGTTATACCTGGTGCCAGATAATGAGATATTTTCATTAGTGTTTGGCAGTCCATTTAGGAAAAATTGGAAGTGCAATAACAAGGATATAGCAAATTAAAACTGCTCTCCAAGCTACATGTGTGTGCTCAGAAAATCCCTGATCAGTGTATGATTAGCATTGGATGATATTATTGAAAGAGACATGCTCTTATTGTATTTTAAGAGGCAGAGTATTGCATCAGTTGGGTGTTCACAGATCATGCTAAGTGAAATTTTAATCTTGGAAGCTGCAGCTGTTCCAAACTATATTGTGGTTCAAGCTCTATAAATTTTATTGGTTTTCAATGGTTCTTGATGGGCAGTTAAAATGTATAGTTGTTTGAGTTTTGCTTAGGTTCATGCTTAGTTTTAACGCTACTTAAAATATGATGTTGGATCTAAAATGATGTTTTCAGATGGGCACTCAGATGGAGCTGACTTGTCATGCAAGCAGTGCCAAGGGACTTGCCAATGGGAGCGGGCCCAATGCTGTCCCATGGATCCTTAAACTTATTAAGGATGGAATTGTACCCTGAAGCTCTCTGTACTTGCATCTTGCTTTCTGATTCATTCTTGTAGCTTCTACACAAGATTTAAAAATAACATAAAATCTGTGAATAAGTAAAGAAAACAAACAAATAAGTAAGTCTGGGCTTATTGGTAAGCACGTCATCTGTAATATGTTAAGCACTCTTAGAAGGCAGAAGATCTAAGAAGGATTTTAAGTAAGGCCCATATGTTCTGTATAAAGAGGGAGAAAGAAAAGAGTAAGAACAAACAAACCAGGAATGAGTCAGCTTAGAAAGCTGATGAGAGAAATACGGAGTGTTAGCGGAGTGTTTCTGTAACTAAATGAAATGAGTTAGAGAGGAAAGGGAAAAGGAGAGAAACTGGGAATCAAATAACTTCTCATGACTTTTCTGTTTTCTTGCTAGAAGAACATATTTCTGTATAGAAAACACAAGTGGCAGAAAACTATCCTGAAATGTTGGAGATCAGTTTCAAATCAGAAAGCAGTGTATTGCATCTTGAAATGCAGACTGACATATAACAAATTTCATGGAGCAAATTGGTCTGGTCTCAGGATTTTAATTCAAAACATTTAATGGAAGAACAAGAACAGTAGAAGCAGATGATTGTAGTGAATTTAGAACTAGAAAAAGGATAAATTAACTCTGCGTGTGGAGGAGTAAATGTGCAAAATGGCCAGGAGGAAAGGAGCTATGAGCCAAATGTAGAAATTGTTGGAAAAAGGAGACAAGAAAAAAACCTTTTCTGTTTTCATTGATATTACATGTTTCACTTCACAAGAGCAATAGGAAGAATTGTTTGAGAATAAATAAAGTCCACTCTACTCATGGCCAAATTTGATGGTCATGCAAAAGTTGAGTTATTAACATGGTAGAACAGACATACTGGATTGGATAACAGCTGAAGAGAGAAAGAGGACTGGACAGGCAGAATTGAAAGGGAGGGAATATAAACATGATGAAGGTAAGATCACATAACCTTTCAGTGACTGAAAAGCAAACCAGCCTCAAGCTCCATACCTATCTCTTCACTTCTATTCCTGTATTTTTCACTTTTTCTGTCAGTCAAAACCAGCTCCTGAGTGTGAGACAAAAACAAAAACAAAGAAAATCCCTCAAAAACTTCCAAAGTCATGTCGTTTAAAACATATTTGAAAATGCACCTAACAGCTTCACTGGAACAAAATATAAGTGCTGTGATTGCATAACCCTACTTTTTCTCTGAGAAAGAACTTGTCTTAAAGCTTTCCGTAATTAGTTGATGTACTGATATTTATGTCAGCCTTTTCTAATATATATTTTTATCAGAGGGAAAATTGTTACCTGGAGAGGCTTAAAATCAACAGTGGTGAAGTATTCATAAGCAAAAGAAGTAGCTGCAGTGAAATTAGCTTCTTAACTAGCTAGTGATACCCCACAATGTGACAGAATAAATAAAAACTTGGTTTGGTCAGCAGGTTCTCTTCAATGCCATCTTTGTCCCTTGTCTTGTTTCCCATACTCGCAACACCATACCCACAATGCAAGACAACTCAGCTCTCCTCCAGTGTAAGAATTCCTTGCATGCCTTTGCTGATCGCAGCATTCCTCAAAATAAGGGAAAAATTGATCATGTAAGTAATAGCCTTCTGCAAATTACTTCAGTAGTGTTATCTTTTTTATGCCAAACACTTACAAAAATTTAGAGTACTGAATTGTTGTTTAGCTGGTTCAGAAATTTGGTATATCAGTTATTGGGTAATTGCTGTCTTTTTCAATTTTTGCCCCTTGTATTCAAAGTCCTTAGCAGCTCACTTCTTTACACAGACTCAAATCAATGAGCTAGATACCCTAAGCCAATCTTAAGACTTTTTCTCAATTCACATATTCCTTGTCTTGGGGTTTTAGGTGCAAGTATTACTGTAGCTGCTGTTTGTTTCTTGGCCTAATTTAGGTTGAGATTTTCCTTTGATGTGGTTGAAGAAAAGGTGCTGCAGGCTTTTGTGGAATCAAAGACTGACCTGTTTGCAATCATTGTTTTTCTCTAAAGTTCAAATTTTATGGTGTGATCTTCCATTGTGACAAGTGGACAGCCACATCAGGAATGCATGGTGAAGAACTTTAGGAATTAAATAAGGGAACAGTAAACAGTGCTTTTTGTTTCCAGCTGCCTGTTAAAACAACATACTTTGGCTGGGCAGAAATCACAGAACATTGTTCCTTGTGGTCTCTTTGCAAAATATTAATGAATTTCAGTGATATTGAAGTATACCATTTTTAGTAATTAGTAATACTAAAAAAAAAAAAAAAGATTGCAGGAAACTAGCTTGGAATACAGCACACTTTAGAGAGAATTCTTTAAATTCTGAATGTTTCATTCCTAATTTGAATAAAGGCAAACCATCCTGACTCTTTCCTCAGTGTAGTCATTTAAGGAATAGTGTGAAAAGACAATATGCTTAAATCACTTTAAGGCACTCTCTTCAAAATATGTGTACATCAAAGTCAAAAGCTCCAGTGAACTATGGCATTGCATACAGTAAAGAATATTAAATATGTACTTGCTTACTTACTTGAGCTTCCCAGGGATATCAGGCCCCTATTATTAGTGGAAATATGTGTCTCTTTTTCTCATGCTAGGGAAGGTTTTTAATTTAATTTACAATTTTAGAAACTGTTATGTTAAAATACTATATTAGTTTTGATTTTTTTTTTCTGGTGTTTTTTTGCTGGAGTTTGTTACTACATAAATTTTATGATATCCTTTATGAAATGGGGAAATTTGGGCTGAGATTTCAGTAGGTTCTTACTAATGACTACAAGGTTTTAGCTGATTTTGCATGGAAGAAAATCTGGATACAAAAAGATTTTACTCATGACCAAAAAATCCTGAAAGAAGTTAACAGAAGGCAATTTCCAGGGTGTCTCAGATAAGAAAAACCTTTTCACTTACTCTTGCAATAGAGACCACATAACAGAGACCATATCAGAATTCTTAGCTGACAAACAAACACAAAATACACTCATGAAAGCTGGGAAAGGGAAGAGTTTAGTTCTGGTGTTTGATTTGGTAGGGTTTTTTTTTTTTTTTCAAATTTAAACCAGAATGAGGAATTTCTCCTCAGTTGCTAACACAAAATAAAGACCTACAGATTAGTATTATTTTGCTAGTAATGATGCCACCAAAATCTTATCCAAGCATAATGGATATACCAAATTTTACAGTGAAGGAAATATCTGCTACATCTATCATGGTATTTTTATTTTTGCAGTGCTTAGCAGTGTTTGAAATACAATGAACTATAGGAATTTCCACGTGCTCTGTGCATGAGAGAATTAAAATATTTGCTTCATAGGAGTAAACTCTTAAAGCCTGTCATTTTTTCATAAAAATCAAATACTTGTAAAGACAAAAATTTATCAGTGATCATTTAATTTCAAGGACTGGTTCTACTGGCCTAGTTCTGCAAGAACTACTAGTGGAAAGAAACTCTACTTTTAGAAGTGCCATTAATACAGAAACAGCCAGCATTGCGTTCTGTATTTCTAATTTCCAAAATGCTATTAAAATAGCAGTTTGGAGTGACAGTTCATCTACAGTCCTTGGGAAATCTAAAAATAAACAGCCACCTGTGCTCAAAATGCTAGTAACTCTACTTGTAAATCACTTAGATTACTTATTATTTGCCGATATTACCTTTTTTTCCCTGACACTTATGTACTACACAAATCAACCTGGTATATACAAATCAAAAGTTACTCAATTAACATAAAAATAGCGGATGTCACATGAAATGTCATTTAATGTCAGGTCTGGAATGAGCAAATAAATTGCCTCATCAGTTTAATTAACAAAAAAGGTAACCAAGTCAAATTAATGTACTTCAAATTACATTAGATCTATTTTGAATGGTATTGCACTGTTGAATTTTAATTGGAAATTCACTTTACAGGACAAGGAAATACATTATTTTACTTTGATGATCAATACTGGACAGACAGGCAAAAAACTTTTCTAAACATATTAGAGAGAATGGGATAAGCTTTGGTATGTTAGGGTTTAGGGACTCCTATTTAATGATTATATTTATAATACAGATTTTTTTTTTTTTAATTTTTAAACCTAAATTCTTAAGTGTTCTCTGTGACTTTGAGTGACTATTATTAATGTCAGAAGACTGAGCTCTATGATGCTAAGCACCTTACAGAGAGAGGAGAGAACGTTCAAGGAGATCAGACCAATGGTGATGAAAAAGAGTATTATTCCTCATTGTGAAGCCAGCTGGAGTATGGGGAACTCAAGTGACTCGATTGGTTAACAGAGGTTCAGGAGATATGTGGCAGAACTGGATCTGTATGCCATATCTTCATCTCACTAATTTAATCTCATAATGACCTTTCTAGTTTTCATTTTCACTTGCTCTTCATATGACTAACACATAGAAATACATTCACATTGTTGGAGGGTTTTAATTAGAATAATCTGGTGGTTTCCTTTCCTGAATACTGTTCTTTGACTGATGGGCAAATGGAAAGAAAAATCACTAGGTGGAAGGAAGTAAAAACAGTAAAGTTGTATTTGGAGAAATGTGCAGACATTATCATCAGCCACAGAAAGCAGAAAAAGAGATTTTCTCCTAGAAATGAAAATTTCCCCCCTTAGCATATATACAAGATACTTGATACAGAGAGATGAATTTATATATCATTTTACCATTAATCTGCCTGAATAAACTAAACACGATAGAAACAGTGTAGAACACCCTACATACTTAAAAATCAGGGAAAATGTGATCAAAATTTCCCCAGCAATTCGTGTTGCGTGTCAGTACTACAATTTATATTTTGAATGCAAGCTCATATTCTGCAAAGGGGTAGCTCAAATCTTTAAAACTTAATACAATCACCTTCTTTCCTGTTCGAAGTGGATTCAATATTCCCTTTGCTTCTTTTTAGGGTTGACAGCTGTCTCTGAGAAATGGAAGTATGTTTTCAGGTATTTCATGTACACAGTTAACATTTAACAACTCTAGTGGAGGAGAAAAGAACTTAATCCCTTGAGGTGTTATTCCTAGTTCCACTCCTACTGCAGTTATTACTAAATCAAATTACTTTCTGCTAAAAAATTGTTTGGACAATCAAATTGATGTATGTCTATGCATTTACATAATTAAATCAATCAACAGAAGGTTGTAGAAGTGAAAAAAAGGAAGAGATACAGTCACTGCTATGGTAACCTCTCCTCATTACCTGGCATCCTGGAATATTCATGAAAAAATAGTTGGAATGGATGGAATAGCACTCCCAATGAATTCACCTAAGGCTTGTGCAAGTTTTCAGTAATCAAACTGAATAACATATTTCTTGGATTTAGCATTCAGCAATATTTTAGATATTTCTAGCTGGTACAATAGTAGTAATGCTTCATTATTTGAAACTGTCTCTTTATAGAAAAAAAAAGAAAACAAAACTATTTTTTCCGTAAAAAAACTTGCAAACAAATGTGAGTTGGTGATACATCATGGAGATCTTCTCTGGCTTTCTAGCTCAAAAGAAACAGATAAAAAAGTGACTTTAGGACGCTTTACATTGATACAACTCTAATAATTTAAGTGTGCTAACTTGTTTAGCCCAAATGTGGGTTTTTTTGCATATACCACAAGAAGCCTAAACACCTTTTCTAGTTATGGAAACTCTAACTGTTAACTGTACCAGAAAAATGTAGTATCTGTTCATCCATGTCCAAATTTACATTTTAAATATGTATAAAGAAGTGGATGTGTTTGTCTTTACTCTTTCCCCCCAAAACAGCACAATTTTCAGAAAGTTTAAAGCTGACCAGGGGGTTACCTCATCCCATTACACTGTTTGAGAGAGTGAGATCTCAAAACTAACTAAAGTCAATGGAACCTTCTCTACATCTCAAAACATTTTCCCTTAGTCATATTCAAACTATTTTATATTTTTAGCCTTGCTTCTCTTTGATAATGTATAGGTAGCATAGAAACAATTGAAGCTTTGTTATTGATATATTTTTCATTCTCATTTTGTAGCCTTTTGGAACATTTCAGAATTAGCAGAAGATCTCACTATAAACAATCATTGTCTGAATTAATTTATTGTTTGAAAAATGACAACTTTGGCAGGGCTGTTAAGCAGAAAAAAATAAATTAGCTGGATGAAAATATAAACATATGTTGCTTTAAACTCACAGCCAATGATATTTAAATCCTATTTAAATTAGACAAAATCTCCCATAAGAGTAAGGCAGGAGAAAGAAGCAAGCGAGATGAGTAAACACAAAAATGTCAGATAAAATTCTTTATAGTTTCTGTTTACAGTGGCATGTGATTGCCTTCTGCACAGTGTGGTGTTGGCTATATAATTATGCTGCATGAATAAAGAGCTCTAATTTCAGCAGATGAAGTTGATTATTTATCTGCCTCTATGCTGAAGATATTTGATTTTACATGCGCACAGCACAGAGGTGTGTACAAATCAAAGAGCTTTCTAAAGACGTTGTGGCACCCTCCTGAATTGTTTCAGCAGAGAAATATTTCTGATGCATTGAATGCTAGTAGTAATGGAGCAGAACCTCCTCAAAATTTCTATAAATTTATTTGGGACTCACTTCCTATCATACTTCTACTCTTCTTGGGTTTCTTTCATGATTCGTGTGGGGTAAAAATACAACAGTCTGGGCAGATCAAGGAAGGTCATTAACATTCACAGTTTCCCTACTCAAATACTGTTAGGTATGAATATGCCAAAATCAGAAAAAAATAACCTTGGAATCTGACTAAAGCTAGGAAACCTGTACAGAGATCATAAAAATTTCATGAACATGAGACATGAAATGTGCAGATTTTGATCTGCCTACAACTAAAAATTTAAAAATTTAAAAATGGATCACTGTGTGTTAAAGCACAGTGAATGAAAACTGCAAGAAAGACATGTGGAATAGAATGTTGTCAACCATATTCCCAACCAGGAACAGCAGAAAGAAAAGGAAAAAAAAAGGGTGGAAGATAGGAAACCTAATATTTGACAGGCTGAAAGGTTTTTGCATTGAAAAAAAAAAAATTCTTCATGAGACTATATTTCCATCAACCGCTGTGCAGATAATTTTGTGAAATTTTCAAAAAGTCTTATTTCTTTGTTTATGCTTTTTCTAGCACAAACTGTGCTTGAAGTTATTCTTTTTAACAGAGACTAAATTATAATGGAAGAATTATGCATGCTTTTATAAATTGCTATATTAGAGTTAGGATGATGAATATGTTTCTTTTCTAGAAAAATTCCTCTTTTTTTGGACTTTTCTGTGATAATCCTTGCCCTTGGAAGAGAGCATTTTTATTTCAGTTGAGGTTTTTTGCCTTGAATATTCAAAGTTGTTTACAAAGAACCAACTCTGTAACTCTTATCAATTATTCTTCATGTGCCTATTTTTCCAAGTAATAAAACATGTGTTATTGTTCTCCCTCTGTGTATCTCCAGTATCTTTCTTATAATTGTTTTCAAACTTATGGGAATTTAACTAAGATGGATTCCAAGTCACATGAACATATACACAGCCATATGTTGCAGAAATTATAACACACTTGTAAGTAAGATATAAGAAGTCTGTAAACATTCTGAAGTAAAGGAATTTCTTTGGTTGCATATGCCTTGCATAAATACCATTAAAGTGTGATTTATAATGTTAGTATCCTTTTTTCTAACTTGTTAGGAAAAGGCCAGGTCAGAGTGGATGGTGGATTGCAATATCAATGCTTGGGCAGCAGCTCTTAAGTGGACAACCACAAAGGCAGAGTTGTAAAGCAGCATGCATTTGCTTACCTAGTTCTTCTTTTATGTTCGTTATGTTTGAATATACCTCTGAAAAAGATATTTGAGGAAGACAAATGCATTTAAGGACAGCAATTCCCTTACTTAAATAAAACCAGATGAAATAAAGATGTTGTTTACTAGCTAGAGTATGCAAGTTTGGGAATTGGTTATTACTATAACTGCAGTTCTGAACAACAGTATATATTGAGTTGGAAACTAATTTTTATTACAACTAACTGGAGTATTTAATCTACCAAAGTCACTGCTGCACCTCTACCTGTTCACTAAGGGGTTATTTAAGTGCAACGCTTTGTTTATAGGAGCTTGTCTGTGATAGTGACAGCACATTAGCCTACTCTTCTTGTGTATTCAGGACATAATTCTGGAGAAATTCAAAGAACAGAGCCTACAAAAATATATCTGGGCAAGTTATTATCAAGCTTGGCCATTCTCATGGTGAAAGTAGTCTCTTCCCACCCATTCCAACACTCTCTTGTTTAAACTAATACCTTTCATGCCCTGCCCTGGATCACTCTGTCTCAATGGCTTCCCAGCTGCAGCTACTGCTTCCTCAGGCTGAACCAGCCCTAATCCCTCAGCCTCTCCTTGTAGTGCAGCTGCTGAAGTTTCAATTACCATGTGATCCATTTTCTGACCTTGCTCCAGTTTGTCAGTACCTTCTCTCTGTTGGGAGGTCCCTGCATTTGACCACCTGTGCGTGGTCTAATCTGTGTGTTAGGTAACAAGCAGGGGAATAATCCCTTTACTCAGGATTGTGCCAGTGAAGCCCAGGCTGCTGTTGATGGGCATTTTTGCTGCTGGGGGGATGCTGCTGATTTGCACTCGCCACTCAGGAGTGGTGAGCTGCCTGCCTGGGGCTCCCAGGGCCTCTCTTCCACAGCCATTTTTCAACCTGTGTTGCTGCAAGGACCTTATATTCCTGGGGAAGGATGAGGTGCAGGGTGGAGAAACGCTGGTGGAATTACTTTGAAGATTCAGCTAATCCATGTGTCTTCTAGGTGTCATAAAAACCAAAAGTGGAAGTTTTCAGATGCTAAGGAAAATATTTTGAGTGGTATTTACTGATAACATTTTGAGAAGGTGATGAGGGATTTTAAAAGGTGAGCAGTGGTGGGTGTTAGATAAATAGTATTACCTGTGCCATGTTGTAATATGCAGCTTTCTGCTTTGGAACAATGAGGACATTACTGTGTTTTTCCCTGATACATGGTCCAGAAAACATAAAAGTATTAGAAAATCAATGGCATGATTGGCTAGGTCTAGTGGAAGGTCTGAATACTGTACTCTATTAGGAGAGTGTTTCCAAGCATTTAAGCATCTTTTGTAACCAGACAATCTTTCAAAATGTGCTTCGTTTTAACTGTAGACATTGGCTCCAGCATTGATAAATATCTCAGTTTGTAAATGGTCTTTCAAGACTAATAAAAATTATTGTCCTTTCTCAGCCCACTTACCGAGCCAAGTACATGATACTCCGTGAATCAGTAGGTGAATTTCCCTTTCTTCTATAATAGATATAAATTTCCTGTTGGTTTTCACATTGCCTTATATTTTTATCTCTCTTTATTTTCAAAATGGTGATTAATCGACCTACAGCTTTTAATATTCAAAGCTGCATGACTTCTTCTCATTATGCAATCAGTAAAATTAATGAACGACAGCTCTGCACCACCAGGAGGCCTAGCTGAATAGCAAAGGGACTATAGAAACAGGTTATTTGTGGGTCACTGACAGAATGGATTTAATTTTATAGTACAGAATATTTCTCCTAATATAGAAAAATGTTTAGTGAATATTCTTGTGTTAATGAAAACTGTTAAATTTATGCTACTTCATATTTGGCATAATTTCAAAACATCACTGCTGCACTTTGTTAATTTACTTTTGAACTCATTTCAGCATGTAACAACAAGAAGGGAGAAATTAGGGAAACTTGAAATCTTGAAGAGTGAACCTGATGACTCTTTATAGTGGCAGATCAGTTTGTATCAGGCTATGGATCCGGGATATTCTGTGAAAATTCTTACATTTTTTCTCCTATGAGTATTGCAGCAAGTCTTAAATCAAGATATAGAGTTCACACCTTTTTATTTGAATCTGGGGCGGATTCCCAGATGGATAGAAATGATCATTTTCCTCAGCATTTCTGTATAGCACCTTCAAGTTAAGTTTCACGGTTAGTGAAAAATGAATGTGAATGGCACTGGCACGTTCACACACGTGGTTCTAAATGCACTACACTACACACATAGAGCAGAAACTGTGTGTTGAGCACAGCTGAAATTAACCTTATGTAGTATCATCATTATTTTGCCTTCTGCCACATGACAGAAGGTAACAGTCTGTTCCCATGTGTTGGAGTCATTACTCACCACAGATGTACATAGATGAAGGGTGATGTTATACAGGATGCCAGCTCCAAAAGAAAGCCAAATTGATCATCAGATTTATCAGAGTCTACATGATGTAATGGAGTTTGCTACTTTAAAAGTGGGTTAGATGAGCACAGTTTATGGTGATAAAACAGTATTCAGGTTACCTTGAGAATATTTTGGTATAACAAAAAGGCGGCCTGGAAAAGTGAAGAGGAGGTACTTAAGTCTAAGAAGAAAGGAGAAATCTCAAGGAATTGCTGAGAAATCACTTTTCTTGCAGTGCTCTCTGTGGCATTTAGCACATTAAAACAAAAGAATATTATTATTATTGGATCTCTGCCATCTTCCAAAGGAAAAACTAACAAAACAACAAAGTGGACCTTTCTTATGGGATGAGAATCTACTTTCTAAGCAGAGAAGCAGATGTCCTTGCTTGTGAAAAAAGGAATAGATTAGTCACTATATAAAACTTTAAAGAAGAAAAATTGCTACTAGGAGATTTAGCATTATTTTAATGGAAGAGATTACCTTGAAATTTCATTTAATGAGAGGGACCTGGGGAGCTGTTGTAGACTATAGCAGTGTATGGGTGATTTTAAGGAGCAGGGATAACAAGAAGAGAAAGGGAAAAAGGACATAATTATAAAAAAATGAAAGAAAATAATCCTGCAGTCATGTATTTTGTAGTCAGTAAAATGAGTTTTTAAATTTAGTTATGATTGGGAATGAAGAACAAGCAGATATTTGAATTCAAGCTATAGTCATCTGTCAAAAAAAACCCACATCCACTTAATATCTTGAAGGTAACACAGAACTAACCTCAGAGTCTTTAGAAGAGCTCTCATCCTGCTCTAATGCTGATCTTTTCCTTAGAAAATGGAGTATCAATAGCCAGAATCAAGGCACTCTAATGGCTTCTATTTTGAAATTTCCTTTTGGCACAAAATGATGAATACATATTTTAATATCATATATTCTCTTAAGACTTACTAATCATTTACATAAAGGCCTCAGTCTTAAAAAATTGTTGTCAGATTTATAATTCCTTGTTTCCATTAATCACCAAGGGATTAATTCTTTTCAGGATTGCACTCAGAGTGATGAAAATAAATTGAAGCTGTGAGTTTGGAGTCTGAGAACTAATAAGTTTTATCTTCTACTGCATTTTAGTAAACAAAACTATATAAACTTTCCGCTAGAGCTAAGACTCCTATTTGAGGGAAAAAAGAATTCTTGGATCTCCAATTTTATCCAGTTGCAAATGTAGGTGATTCAAAGTCAGTGGTGCTTTTTTGAGAAAGAGAATTTTCTGTTCTCGTTCCATAGCTATTCTTCTGCTAGTAAATATAAAATACAAAAAAATAATCTGAGAAGATTGCAATGCTGACCATATTCTTCATGGAAAAGAGGAGGGATTGTGCATCCTCCTGTTAAACCAGAAAAACTCATAGCCTGGAGGCACAACATATTTTTTGGTATTTAGCAATCTGGTCATCTTCTCAAATAAGTGATCTATAGCTTCTCCTTTTGCTTCAGCATCATTTTAAAGTAAGGCTGAATTGGGCTTTGGGTTTTAAAGCGTGAGGGAGTATTAAGAAGGTTTTGTCTTTCTGACTCAGGGCTGCATAGACTGTGAGACAGGGACAGTGTCTCCTCTATGGCTGGCTCCAGCCACTAGGCTCCAGTCTACTGGTTTCTTCCTCAGCCAAAGGATGGTTTAGATCCAGTCCGGGCACATGAAAAATTTTTCAAGACTGGTGTTTGGAGAGTGTTTGTTTATTGAGTCTAAGTTCTTGTCTCCACTCATTCACTTTGCAAAATGGCAGTCACTAATGAGATAGTAAATATGAAAATTAGGAAAAAATACAGAAACGTCTGTCAGTCTCAATAAAGGACAAAACATTCCTTCTCATCTCTCCCATTCAGAAGTGTTAGTGGTAAGGGAATAGTGGTTCGTGTAGGAATAATGTTTTTCCCTGCACTTCTGTTTCCTTAGTAAGCTGGATGTAGAATCAGGATCATTTTGCTGTACATAAAACTGGAAAAAATTTCCTAACTTGCATATGAGCTTTTAAATGTAAAAAAAAAAAAAAAAAAAAAAAAAATAAAATATAATAATAATAATAATAATAAAAAAAATCCTTGCTCTTGGCCCTACACTTATTTTTTGAAATATTTCTAATAAAAGATAAAAAAAGACACAATGTGCCCTAATTCATAATTTCAGAAGTTGTTTTATTTTGCCACAGTTATAAAATGAAGAATTCATTCTATGAAATGTCCCTTAGAGCCAAGCCAATAAAAATAAATAAATAATTTATAGAGATGGTGACACCATGACAGGTTGTAAACTAATATAATTTAATTAAAAAGCAAGAGAGGAAAATACTGACATATTATGAATTAACTTCCTGCCTCTGACCACCCAGACTCATCATTTGCCATACACCAGACTTGGTCAGTTCTGTGTTTTGTGACTTTTTCTTTCTCAGAAATAAATGTGCAGCAGTGGCATTTTCCATCTTTCTATAACATACGCTTATGCTAACAGGTTTACATTATGTAACACAAACGTAGCAAGAAATTCCAGTGCAGCCTAGGAATGAGCTACATCATAGACAGGACTAGTTAGAAAATCATATAGAATTGAAATAGGCACAAAGGATTGGATTACATAGGAATGCATCTACCTTAACTTTAGGGTTTGAAAGCTCCCAAATTCAGATGACTTTTGGTCAAAGGTCCTTGTTTGCCCTTCTACACAGCAAATGCCCAAACACAGGTGCACAAATAGATACCTCAGAATTTATTTAAGAATCTAGCTGATGGTGTTGAGGACAATAATCTAAGCTTCCAAGTCCTGTCTGTTAGTCAAGAGAAGTAAAGTCAGAGGTTACTGGAACATCAGGCAATAATTATGGGCATGAAAATATCCAAGGAGTAGATTATTTGGGATCTGTTAGCAGCTCTAAGGTTTAGGTATTATTTATCAATGTTACATCATTACATTTTTGTCAACAAAGCAGACAATGTGTTTGAAAGAGAGAACATAGCTTGTAATGCATGACAAAGCTTAAAGTTAGTGAAAATAAATTAAAATATTGTTGTCTTAAAAGAGCATGCAAAACAAACTGATTTCCAGTAATACTGTTGAGGTAGAAAGGAAGAATATGCTCCCTTTAAAAAGCAAAAGCTGAAATGCTCAGTAGATGTCATGTCGTACCAGGCTGGTGCAGATAAGTGCATTATGCACGTTATAATGGGCAGAGCAGGTAGGTTTTCACTTGTGACAGAGACTTTAGGCCTCTGGGGAGATGTCCAGTGATGGGCTGTTACAAAATGTCACCTGACAGAAGACGGAAATGCTCCTTGCCTGTCAAATGTGATGTACTTCTCCTACCTGAGACATTCAGAAAACTGTGGAAAAGAAAAGAAGGCAGAAGCAGAGGAAGAATAAGAGAAATCAAGATGATAATCTTGTCAAAATATGCAAGGAAGACAGTGCAGGAGATTTTGCTTATACTCACGTGTGGAAAGGTTCAGCTATAACTTGTTAAAATCAGCTTATCAAAAGAGAGAACATATACCACAATAAATGACTGACAGAAAACAAGGAGCTCTGACTGTTGATCTACTCAGTATTTTTGTGTCTTGCTCCTGAACATTTAAGTACGCATGGCATGGAAAGAAATGTGCAGACCTATCTTGAATAGTGTTTTTTGCTAAAAAGGACTTCCAAAGGGTGTTCAGCTATTCTGAATTGTGAAATATGTGAAAGCAGCAGGTGTTATGACACCATGCCGAGTGAAGGGGTCAGTGTCATAAAAATCAATGACAATAAATTACTGTTAGTAAAAACAAAAATCTTGGCCAGAGATGCACATTTGAAACATCTATGGACACTAAGCTATTTTCTTATCTCCCTGAGTGTTTGGTCTTGTTAATGCAGTAATCAACATCAAAAAGCCTGCAATTTACCAGTGGACCACCAGGTGAATACCTACCTTAAGATCTCTTAAGAGCTTTCCTTCACTAACAGACATAAGTTGTTGGTATATTGTTTTAAAACGATAAAGGACTTCAGGGCCAAATACAATCTTGTCTGCACAATGTTGTTATTTGCTTGTTAGAGTGCTTTCCTGACCACCTTTGAGCAGCACTACTTTTTTTGAAAATTTATATTTTTATATTTGTGAAAGATCTACAAAACTTAGCACTTTTTCTGTCAGAGGAGACAGCAGAGTATTTTGAGCAGTGGTCATTCAGGTTGTCAGTGCAATGAGGAACTCCTAGTGATGTGAAACTATGCAAGCTGAAATTTAATAGACTAAGAAAAGCACAATACAAATCCAAACTCACATAAACTAGGACAGAATCTATAAGACTTTCAGTAATGGTAATGATGGGGTTCCAACCTCCATATGAGGAAATCCTGGAACTACTCAATGCAGGAAACTGAAATAAAAAAAGAGAAATAAGCAGGGAGTTTTAGAAGAAAAATCCTCTAACCCCTCTCCATTCCCTATTCCTTGTCCTTCCACTTCTGGTTGTGGGAGGAAGTAGCTTTCATATATCTGGTCTACCCTAGTTAAGCAGTTTAAAAGTAAATTTAATTTTCTGTTATGATATGTATTCAGCTTTTTCTTTTTTGGCCTCTTTGTAAGGCTGTTTCTCTCATAATGCAATGCAATGCCTCCATCATCGTAAAGGAAGGTGCATATATAACAAAGCTAGTCTCATAAGAAATTTACTCTAAGGGAAAAATGGTGAACTCAGGTTTCTGTATGGCTCATATATTTAAAAAAGCAGTTTTGAATTTAACTGACTTCAATTGCGTGTTTTGGTTTAACAAAGAAAAGAGATACAGCTATTTAAAAATACTTTATGTTTACAAATTTTCAAATATACAATGTTTCATTGTTTTGATTTTGTTAAAATAAATTGATACTAGATTAGAAAACTGGAACTTGAACTTAATTGCAATATGTATCACATATTTGATATTGATGGGTAATGTAGTAATAGAATTAGAATTTCTTTGACAGACTCTGCTCATCTCTTTTGGAACTTTGGCCGTACACTCACTACATAAATGTATATATGGGTTCTTACACTGACAAGAATGATTATTTTCATAGGAGGGCCTTGGACTGTAGTTTTACACCTCATAGAGTTAATGCCTTTCATTTTGAAGAGTTAATTAGGGGACATTCCATATTGTTTGGGGTAATACTATCAGGATCTTGATACCTCATTCTCTGTTTTTAAAATGTGTGTGGAAGGAATCGGGTGGAAGGAATTTCTCAAACAAGAGTTTATTAAATTCCAGATATTATGGTTTCCTAGTTTTCACTGTGTCTGAGCTTTGTTGTTCATGATGACTGCTAATAATTCAGTGTTCATTATATACTCTTTATTGATTAGTAAAAATCTCTTCTGTTGAAAGAGAGTGAGAATTCCTTGTGTAAGTCCATCTGACATAAGATTTTCCCAGATATTTCCATGAATAGATATGATTCCATTTTTCATAAAAAGTGAGACTTTGACTGCAGTTCAATTTTTAGTAACCATGTTGATGCATGCTTTCCTACCTCCAGGCCAGCTATAATAATAGCTAAGAGGAGGATTTGGCTTTGGCTCAATTTTAGTGTGCATTATCAAGACCATTATAGAGAGGTTGTTTCTCCTTTTGCCATCAAGAACCTAAGCAACAATATAACCAATGACTAATGCAAGAGGACAATTACTGGTTTCATCAGCTGTCTATTGAAGCCATATGGTCCAGACACCAGAGAGGTACTAAGTGATGCACTAGTAATTCAGATGCAGATGAAACCTCTTTTATGGTATAACCTTCATACAAGGAAATTATACTTGTTTTACAATTAATCAACACATTCATTTGTGTGGGGGAGAATGACTTTTCTGCAGTAAACATTAATATGTCAAGTTTTTCACTCTTGGCAATAAACTAATGCTAAAATACGTCTCTTTTTTATTATGCGTGTAGTATTTTAAAATCTGATTACTTTTTAGTATCAGAGAATGTGGGTTTAGTCTTGGCAATTAATTAAGAAAGAAAAATATTAACAAATGTGAGTCAGGTTAGACATTTTTCACCTGCTGCCTTTGAAGACAAGAAGACTCAGCAGGGTGGTTTGAATGTTTTCATATTCTTTGTGCCTGGCAATAAAGTTCTTGATGGTTACTCAGGGTAATAAAGATACATATTGCCATGAAGACTATTAATTGCAAACCAGTAACTACTGTGGAGAAAAGGGAACCAGTAGTTAAGAACAGAGTTCTCATTGGCATAAGCAGAACGAGAGGAATTTTTTTATTTACTTTGTTAATTGAAAATGGTACTTAACAGCAAACCCAACTGTATCCCAACAACTTTTCTATTTTCTAATGGAGGGTTTCTAGTGCAGAGCTTCAATGCAGTTTTTTAATGCAATGGTAAAGAATTCCGTGTAGGTCCATGTTTTATTCTATTTGCTTTTTTCGTGTGTATTTTCACATGTCAGAGGCTATCCACTGTCATATAGCTGGTGTGTGGGTTAGGGTAAAGCAGAATAAAGATCTCCTACTATAACAGCCAAATCCAAAGGGGACCCTCAGCCCTCCAGATAGGGCTCAAAGAAAAGCCTTTCCTCTGCATTTAGTAGCGTAACAGCAACATTTTTTTCTCAACTGGCTCTTGCTGACACTCCTACTCCTTTTCTCCTCAAAGCTTCCCATGAAGCTGATCATTTTTATTTTGACTACAGCTTCCTATCACTTCTCTGTGAAAAATGGGAAAAATAAATCCTCTGTCATAAGGGAGAATACTTCTTAACGTCTCCCTGGGTGGAAAGCTGACCACTAATCCTATGTTTTTCCATACTCGTTGATTACTTATCAGTCTTCTCCTTAATTACCAGGCTGAATCTGTAGGGCAGCCACATTACTGATGGCTTGAAAGCTTATTCTGCTGACGAATGTGCCTGTGGGGAAGATAGCGCAATTTCTGAGCCTGGGAAATGCTCTGAGTGTGTTTGGGGAAGTTATGAGAAGGCAAATTAGTGAACAGAGAAGCTGAGGACCTTAATGTAACTTTAATGTATTGCATAGTTTCTGTGCGCAAATGTCTGGGCATCTTTTTTTTTTTTTGTTTGTGTGTAGAGAATGCATAATTGTTAGCTTGGCATTTGAATCATTTTCCCCTCAAGGAAGCCCTAAAGGTTAAAAGCTTGAGGGGGCTGGAAAATGTTTTTATTCTCTCTGATCTATTACTTATTGGTCTTTAAAGTGATACCACCCCACCAATATTAAATATCACGAGAACAAAATTTAGTGTGGTTTTGAGCTTGGGAATTTATTTTAACCATGTATTCAGGAGATGTAAATAAGAGAGAGGAAGAAAAACAAGTTTAATGCTGTCAACATTAAGTGTATTTTGCTTTAGGGATAAATTTTTACACCTTGAAAAAAACAGTCCCATCAAGGTATTTGGAAAAATAAAGCAATTAAACACATTCAATGTCTTCTTCATTCATCAAAGTGATTTCTGAAATATGAGGTACCCCAAATTAATCTCTGATATAAATCTATTGAGTTAAGGAAGGAGAGTGAAACGGCAAAAAAAGAAAAGAAAGTAAAATGGTAAAATCAGCATATATTTTCATATTTCAACTTACTGTTGATTCACTTCTCAGTCCAAATTAATATAACTGGAAAGAAAGGGAAAAAAAAATGCTAGATTAGCTGTAAATTGTTCTGATTACTATCAAAAACAAATCTATAGTAATTTTGTATATTGATCGTCCAGGGGATTTTAAAATAGGGACAGCAAGAGCAAGTCTCAAACTCGTGTCAGGGGACATGTCTTTCTATCATGAAAACTGGTTTTTCATGTGTATACTTTTTTTCTAAAGTGATGCATCCACTGGAAGTGTAATTCCTAGTTTGCAGGGTGGTAGAAATAAAATTCCCATTTCATAAACACTTGTAGAAGCAAAAATCCAAAAATTTTCTTCTGCCAATGCAATCAGCATCAAACCGCTGAAACATTCTAGTGCAAACTTCTAGCTGTTGGCTTAACTCTCATAGATTTAGGAGCTCAATAATATCATGAAGAGGTGTCTTGTCTCTGCCTGGGCCAGCCCTGACACCTCGACAGTGAAGGGCACGGCTCGGTAGCAGGATGAACCTCACCGACCCCTGTGAGTTCTTGCTTGCTTGAAGGAGTGAAGCAACGACAGCAGGAAAAAAGAGGAGGCTGTTCTGGGTTAACTGCTGGCTTTATTCATCAGGGTATCTGCCCCAGCAGACACCCCTCAGCAAAAGCAACAGGGGGAAAAGCGAGGGAGAAAAAGCAGGAAACCTCCCAAATGCAGCACCTTTTACTGGGGGAAGAACCCAGGGATGGGTTTAACTGGGGGCAAATCAGGGGCCAAGGGGGTATGGCTCTCCAGGTAAATGACATACATTGTAACAAATCAATAATTCGGGTGGGGAGACAGCTGAAGTCTTGTCCAATCACTTGGGGTTTTTCCTGGAACTTTCCAGACTGTTGGGAGAGACCCCAAAGTGACAGACAAGACCCAGGGGCTGGATAACTTCTGACTGACATAGAACTGGGGTTGGGGTGAAACCAATACGGGTGGAACATGGGTGGCATGGGGCAAACCATTATAATTTATAAAAAAGAATATAAAACAAGGAACAAATACATAAAACTGATAAAACCAAAACCACACCACTACAAAATCAGTCCTTACTGATCCCTGGACAAGTTCTCTTTTTGAGTTACTGTTCAGAGTGAGAGCTCTCACTTCTATCCTGCTGGTCTCACTGACAACAAGACAGACCTAATGAGAAGTGTTTAGCCCACATGACTGCAAAAGGATTTCCTATGACCAAAATTTCAGTGTGGATGTGACTCTACAACTTCAGACGTGGAAACAATCCATATACTCTGGAAAGACCTCATTACTCTTGGTCTAGTCTGACATGTTCCACTCTCTCACTTCAGCTGGCTCTCAGAATGGAGTTCAAACCCATGTGAGTGAGGTGGTTCTGCACTGCTAAAATAGGGCTGTCAGGCTTACGGCACTTTCAGATTAGTTTGAACTTCAGAACCTATTCAGCCTTAAACCAGAAGAAACCTTGGACTTGTTACTTGTTGATGCCCACATTGAAATAAGAGTGACATCTTGTAGCATCTCCTCTGGCTGAATTAATCACTCTGCCACTAAAAGCTGGAAACTGTTATTATACGACATACCTAATTTCTTTTTGCTCCTGAAA
This sequence comes from Zosterops lateralis, assembly GCF_965231275.1. Taxonomy (NCBI): domain Eukaryota; kingdom Metazoa; phylum Chordata; class Aves; order Passeriformes; family Zosteropidae; genus Zosterops; species Zosterops lateralis. Next base: position 52,253,068 of record NC_139762.1, on the reverse strand, counting down.
ATTACAGTGCTTCTAAAGATGAGTCCATGATAAAATCAGCAGAACAAGCCCAAATTTACTAAAAAAGACCTACATGTGATAGGTAGATGCAGAACCTTCCCTTCCCTTCCCTTCCCTTCCCTTCCCTTCCCTTCCCTTCCCTTCCCTTCCCTTCCCTTCCCTTCCCTTCCCTTCCCTTCCCTTCCCTTCCCTTCCCTTCCCTTCCCTTCCCTTCCCTTCCCTTCCCTTCCCTTCCCTTCCCTTCCCTTCCCTTCCCTTCCCTTCCCTCCTCTTTTTTTTCTTTATTAGTGTAAAAGCACCAGATTTTTCCGAAGTTAAATCCAATGGATTATGAACAGCAATTGATCTCTCAGCAGGATGGTTACTGAGGCAGTCACAATGGACAGATACTGATAGGCAAATTTATGTAAACTCCTGAGGGTATTTAATGAGCTGCAGCACACTTCAATTAAAAACTTATCTGTGGTTAATGAAGTTGGTTTCATTTGGGGTTTTCCCCCCATTTATATTTGACTCTCAAGCTTTTATCTTGAGGAAGTCTTCTCTGCTCCTGGTCTGGTCGCCTATGTTAGTTCTTACAACTGACTTTGTTCCTGCTTCTGCTCTAGTATTAATGTTTATTCCATCTTTCTACTCTTACTCCTGTCCTGAGTCCTGTGCCGGCCTTGGTTCCTGCCCTTCGCCTTCTGAGTCCCTACCTATTTTCTTGCTTTTGTTTTTCCCCTTTTTTTGGATCTAATCTTTAGACAACAGAGCTGCCTTGACCCAAGATTGAAGACCAAGGAAATAACCTTTGGGCAGAACAAGTGCATATCCATATCTGTTTGATGACTTGCCAGAACAGGGAGTAGTGGATATGTTAGATGATTCTGTGTGGTCTCTGGTGACCTGTTTTATTTGAACACAATCATACCCTTCTTACATCCCAGGGATCTTAAAAAATGTCAGCAGTCCTGGAGGGAGCATCACATTATGTGATCTGAGGCAGCTGTAGTTGTAAATGAGGTCAGCTCTGTTCCTGAATGTTAATCTCTTCCTGATATTCTGTCAAACCTGCAGAATGACAACATGCCGGAAAAAGTGAATGGTAGTTCACAGACAAAAAAATTAACCCTCCCCCCTATACCCTGATAGGACTCCCACTCCTCCAGGGCTGATGGCAGTGTATGAGCAGGAGAAGGGAAAGCATGCTGCTGCAGGAAGGCTTGAAGACAGCAGTATTGAAGACCTCTTTAGAAGTAGTAAATCTTCATAATAGCAAGTGCCTGAAGCTGCACAGGCTATTAAGACCTCGCAAGTCACAAATCGTGCTGTGTACTGGCCACTTTCCAAAGGTGTATGGAAAAGGCAGAGGCACAAATCTGTTACCGAAAGAGCTCTGCTTGCATGTCCACTTGCTCAATTAACGTGAGAATCCTCAGAGAGCCAAGCCGTGGAACTCAATCTCAGGTGCCTTAACCTTTTTCAGAGTGTTTCTTGGAGTTGTTTCAGCATGGGACTCTTTGTTAAAACTCCATCCCATCTAGCTGATGGGCCTGAAATACACTGCACCTAGAGAACCAAAATAAATGCTAAAAGCTATGGATGGTGCAGAACAAACTGTATTTAAAAAAGAAGGTATTATTCTCTCATCCATGTGCACAAATAAAGAAAATGCCTAAGTGCAGGGAACACAGTGGGGCAAGTATAGAGTGTAATCACGATAAAGAGCAGCCATCTTTATAGTTTCTGAGAGATCAGACACTTTCACCTGACACAAATAAAACTCCTGCTGATGAGGTAGCAAAACTTATGCTGCCAGTGTTGCTATGGTGCTGTATTATAGGTAAACTTGCTGTATTCATAGCCTGTAATAGAGGCAGGACAGGACTCAGACAAACCTTTAGCAGCTCAAAAAGTTTTGGAAAAATAAATTCCTCTAGGTTCTTCCATGTCCTTAGAGAGTACGAGGTAGTTTTTACTGCATATCTCAGATGAAACTTCTTGAAACAAAATGTAGTACAACATGACAATTGATACTGTAAGAGATTTTGGTGTTACAGCTTTGAAAATAGGGTTCAATGGTTCATGATGCTGAATAATTCAATTTGTTGCAGACAGTGACTATTGGCACTCTGAAGCATGAACTTAAAAATCATTGAATCAGACATTTAATTCAAACTAAAGGAACTGGGGTTGTTGTCTTTGTTAGAAGTACCAAAATAAGGTTGGGCAAAACACCTTAATGGGGCTAACCCTTTATCTTGCCGCATTCCTCTAGAGGATTATATGGTCCATGGCTTTAATGAGATAATCATAATTGTTCGAGTTTCTTTGTTGGGGTGATATTCAACCTAAATGGTCTTTCAATTCCAATTATAGATATTAATATGGCAGTTAAAGGTCAGAAAGAGCTTCAGGCTACTGCTTTGTCTATCTTATACAGTACCAACTAAAAAATTGCTCTGCCAGTTCCAATGAGAGGTGTTCAGACAATGGCTAAAGGTCAGGAGAAATTCTTCCATAGAATGAATCGAGTTAGAAAGACAAGCAGTTATAAATAACACTTGGTAATGTTTATATCCATTTAGTTTAGGAGATACAATTGCTTAGCTGGAACACTTTGAATCAGGTTAATTCCTCTTATATAAAAATCTTGCCTAGATTTAAAGGGAAAAGATTATCTTGCTCTCCTTCTCTGAATTAGTAGTTCCATGCAGCTTCAGCTTCCTGCATCTGATTCTCCAGCTTGTTCTGTCATTAATTGCATAAGCAAATCCTTCTGTTGCTGCATGCACAAAAGGACAGGAGGCAGCTGTTTATCTCGTCTTTTAATCTTTGAAATCTTTGAAAATCTAGTATAAAGTAGGAAATAGATCACAGATAGAGCTGTTTAGCTTTATTTTTTAAAGTACCTTCATATTTGAAATATACAGCTCATTTCTGTTCAACTGTGCTTGGCCTGGGGTAGTGATTGGATAGTGCCCTCTGTAGTGGTTTAGCATGAATATGAGGGTTTTTTTTTTTTTCCTAAGGAAGTTATAGCACGGATTAACAGCTTGGCTGACAAATAGGAGTGTTGTACACGCTTCTGGAGACCCCAGCTTAAATCAAAGGTCCCAGCTGACTCGGCCCTTTTCCTTTGCCAGCTGGCGAGGAGTTCACATCACCTCGTAAGTCAGAAGTTCAGGCCAGGTCCCCGGGCCAGGGGAGCCGCTGTCCTGGGAGAGCTGCCCGTGGGAGAGCTGCTTGGGCTGGCAGTGTCCCCTCTCTCTCTCCCGGCTCTTCCCATGGGGACAGGAGGGGGATTGCAGATCCACAGTGCTGGTCCTGCTCTTGGCTTGGCTGTCAGACCCTCTGGTCCGAGGGAGGAGAAAATCTTGAGAATCTTTCTCCAGAGCTCCAGGGAGCTGATCCAAGTTTGAGTTACTTTAGATCTGACCAGAGGTGGAGGAGGGTCATCCATCAGCGTTCCTGACCATGCTCCCTTTCCCTCCTCACCACCACCTGCGGTCTTGAAGTTCCGGGAGTCAGCTGGAGAGGAAAAAAAAGAAGACTCTGGGCAAAGGCATTCACCCTTTTCCATCCTCCATGGAAGACAGAGTGATTTGAAATGCAGAGAGACAGCATTGAGACAAAGTCAGTGAAAGAACTGACGAAGTCTGCAGGAAGAAGGGATGGACATTTCTGACCAGACTTCTCTGGATGTGAATTATAGAGAAATAAACTATTTCTTGTAATATCATAATGCTGTTTGACAGGATACAAGTTCTAGCCAAAAGATTGTGTGTGCTGATATAAATGAGATTTAATTGAGAATTTTGAATGCAGTATGTCTCTGGCTCCTGAGAAAAAATAAAAAGGCCTCAGCCTTTGAAACCAAGACGATTCTGGAGAAGAAATGATTTTGAGGCCCCGGCTCCTAAGCGCAAAAGGACGTCTCTATATTTTTTTTGAAATTGAGACTATTTTAGAAATAAAAGGAAAGAATCCTTGCTTTATACTAGAAAATCATTCTTAAAACGGTACCCCAAACATCTGGAGGCCCATAAGCAGCTTAAGAAACTGTTAAATAGGTGAGACTACAGAGAATCTGCAAAATTCTGAGTGGTTGCAGATTTGTGACATTGAGGGCCTCCAGACCTTTTCTTGCAGTGTGTACCTCCAAAAACTCTAGAGAGGCTCCTCTCCCAAAGTGATGCAAGATTGTGTTTAAATAGTTGTAACCGACTGAAAATCATAGTTTTCTCTCTATGTCGAGTAAGAAAGTGAACAGTTTGTAATAAAGAAGAAGCTGTTTGAATGTCTCATTTTTCTTTTTCTCTTTTCTTGGTGCATGTTAATAAAATCTATCTGTTTTTACTTTTAAGTTGAGCCTGTTTCGCCTTTTTCTCCCAAAATCCCATCTCCCAATTGTCAAAATTCAGCAAACATAAAACCACCACACCCTCACAAAAGGTCTCATTATCTGAAATCACATTTGCTTTTTTCAGAACCCAGAAAACAGGATTGTGGGTGCTTCTTTTTATAGCTGATCTTACCTGTCAAGTGTGATGTGATTGATAGGTCTGGCAACACCTTTATTATGCAGATCTGCTTCAACCTGGTTTGGAGTTGCAGTTTTGTGAAGTCTCTTGGGACCACGGTCTGGCGCACAGTCTTTTCATCATGGAGGAATTTGTTTGCCAGACACAAATTTTAGTTTACTCTCTCTGTTGCAGATACACAGAAGTAGTAAGAATTTAATTCTCATTGGTCAAGTCCTGACTAGTCTTTACTTGGACTACTGCTTACAGTGCATGCAGTTAAAATCTATATTTCCCATCTCTTCTTATTAAACCAATATGCCCTTGTCCTATTTTAAAACTTATACCAATTTTAGAAGTTGGAGGACAGTGCTAACCGCTCTGAGTGTATTGTGATATGAGGCCCAGGGGCAACAGTGCCATCATCCATGGATATCATGCAGTTGAAATAGAAGTGACAGGATCTCCATGTCTGAGTTAGCAAAATGCTGATTAAACAATTCCAACTCCCTTATCCCTCTTGCAACTTCCCATTTCACAGCCAGTTAACTCCAGCAATTCACTGGCTGTGGAGAGGATCTGTTCTCAAGTGCAAAGGATAACTTTTTTAATATCCAGCCTTCTGTGCAACTTGTGGCTCTCAGAAGGCAATATAGCACTTCTGCTGTGGGTGACACTAGAAACAAAGTTTTCCTGCTGCAAGGCAGTTAAGCATAGTTTGAAAGGCTTCATAAACTTTGGGCACTGATTTAGTAACTTGAATCTGTACTGAGACTGCCCAATAGAGGAGGCAGGAACACCCACAAAATGACCTCAAGATTCATTTTACCTCTCTATAAATATATATAAATATTTATAAATATTTTGTGTTTTCTCAAGCAGTGCAATTTTACAAAGTAGGAATAATTTTGACTGGGGAAAAGATATTGACATACTGTAGATCTACATCTTCTACACTGTCTTAAATTATAAAACATTACTCATTATCTGTCTCAGTTCCAGAACTTGCATTCTCAGGAGTTCTTCTTAATCAGCTCAAGGTGAAGAGGAAAAACAGAACTGTACTTCAAAATTGTATATATTTTCGAAATTTAAATCACTCTTTTATCCTTTTTCCTATGATTAAGATTTTAAAACTGTTTTCTAATCCATGATTCTTGTAATTGGAAATATGTTTATATATACATAGAACTAATTTAATGTAGCCATTTGCACCATCATAAAGATATCCATAAAAGATTTTTCTTTTGGTTTTTCCTTCTTGTGGATAGAAAGGCAGGTCTTTAGAAAACCACAACAAATGTACCTTTTATTTTATGACTACAGATTCAAAAGGATGAGGAAGACCTTACCACTGAGTCCTGAGGTTCAGAGTGCGCCCCCTTGCTTTCTAAATTCTTTAGGGAGCTTAGGTGTATCTAAGTCTGCTCTTACTCTAAGACTTGGATGACGGTTTATGTCTAATAAATTTGTCTATACAAATTTTATAATAATTAATATTGAGTAGTTACCTGGATTTTATTGTTTCATTATTATTAATTCAACATGATGTCAGTCACTTACAAAGGATCTGTTCCAAGAGAGGGAGAGTTACCTGGTGTGCAAACTGTCTGCAATTCATGGAAGGCTCAAATTGGACTCATCCTGGTGGTAAAATTTATAGACTGGAGTAGTTGTCTGCCAGTCAATAGCATAGACAAGATAGATGTTTTCATTTTAGCTCTGGTGTCTTGTTCTTTATGTTGGTTATCTTGCTTTCAGCTTGAAGATTCACCACAGGACATGAGGATTTTTTCTTCTTTAGCATTTTGCTTTTTTTGGCTCTTTGGAGATTGGGATGTGTCTCAGAGAGCAATGAAGAACATGGAATTTTGTGAAAGGTCTGAAAAATCAAGACTGTCAGAAAGGGAAAATTGAGAGAATCAGTCACAAGTGGAAAAGTGCAGCATAGCATTTAATCTCACAAGACATTGTCCATTGCACCAGTTGCATGCAGTATGTTAACTGTTTAGAGTGCTGCCAGAAGGGAGAATCCCATCTGTCTGACATGGGGTCAAAAGAAATTATATTATACATATTTGAAAATTTAGAAACATAGACTTATTAATTGAACACCTGTGTCTTTACTTCCTGTTTCTAAACTGTACTTGGCAAAAGTGTAGACCACAAACTTACACCTGCCTGATACATAGATGGAGTTTACTCTACTTTTTATTATTCTTGTATTTTTTAGCTGGAAATATTGTCTCTCACATGAAAGAGTAGAGTAGGTTTAGTGCCTTTGCTTATATAAAAGAAGACTCTCCACAGATCTCAGTCCTAGTCTTATATTTTAAAGAATGCTGGAATATTATCAGTATTTTAGAGACTAGGATTTAAGTGCAATCTTTCTGATTGCAAAACATCTCTCTCTGTTGGCAGAGTTGGTCATGGTTCAAATACGTCCTGTGCATTTAGAAAATAATATTTCTGAATCTCTGCTATCTCCATCTATTCCATCTACTAATGGAATGTTTTCTTATAACTTCATATATATAGTCCTTAATCAGAGCAATAAAATTACGAGCTTATTCTTGGAACCTATAAAGGCATGGTACTTATATGTGCATGCAGAGGTGGGCAAGTACTGAGATAAAATTTCTCAGCAAATCAAAATAGTTATGCCTCATGTTCTTGTTCTACTGAGCTCATGTGGTATCTGTTTGAATAATACATTCAGTGTGAGAAGAGATTTATTTGAGATGCCAAGAATGGAAGTAAAGATTGTTCCAAAGAGGTGATGTGTACATCAGAGTACCTGTGAAGTGTTTCACTTGTGTGATAGCCACTGTCAAGGTGCAGATTTCTCTTGCCCTCTGTACACACTATGAAAAAGAATAAAATAAGATTATTTAAATAATGGATATACAAATGCCCTCTTACCCAGAAGTTCAACCTTTCATTTGATACTTTTCTCCATTTTACATATTACTTTATTATATGTGTTCCATAGACTTGCAATAGAAACTGTATTGTTTTGATTTAATCCTTGTACGGATGCTATCATTTGAAGAGTATTTGAATGTGACAGTAAAAATAGGAAAATATAAAACTACAATTTGCATTTGGAAATAGCATACTGAATTTGTTATTACAGAATCAGGCAAATCTTTATTGTTAAGCCCATACTAAAAAAAAAGGGCAAAAGAAAAATTATGGTGTAAAATTGCCTTGTAATCCTGGAAGTAAGTAAAGTTTGCCTTTACCATTTGTTGGGATTCCATTTTGAAAGATGGGATGTTTTATGTTGCAATTTTTCCCTTGTAATTCCTACTTAGAATAAGCTATAAACCATGTCAGTCTTTAAAAGCAAAACCAGAAAAACCCTTTCTTTAACATCTATGATTACATTCCTTTTAAAATTACTTTTTGTCAGTGATGTTGTCCATTTGCATATAGAAGACACAAAATTATGAGGTGAATATGAACTAATTGATTGTTCCCAAAATGCAAATGTCCTTGATTTGAAAGTCGTATGTGGCAGTTGCTCTGCTTTTAAAGCTGCCTTGGCATATCAGCAAGAAGGTACAATCAGTCAAATAAGCTGAGTGCAACAGCTCCTCGTTAAATAGGACATTTTTCTCTTTGACATCTAAAGTTTGCTGTGCTCTGGAGTGGAAGTTTATGATAACAGTGCATAACATGATGTTTAACCCAAAAGTTTTAACACTTTTAAGTTGTGACAGTGATGAAAATGAGGTATTCGTGTGCCTCCTCCCTCACCCCCTCATCCTGGGCATGTTCTCTGATGGGCAATATGATTTGCCCTAAGATAAGTACACCAGCTGGGAGCTGTGCTAAGATAAGATGACCAGCTGGGAATCTCAAGAGAAGCTCTCTGGGGACGACTGGATAATTAATACATTCCAGAGATGGAGGAGCTATGCGGATTACAGTTGACTTTGGCACACATTGGCCTACAAAAGGGCATGAAATGCTGCTGGAGCCTGGGCCAACAGGGGCAACTGGTTGCCCAGGATTGCAGGCAGCCTACAGGTGGATCCCTCCATTGTAGCAGGGATACCTGCAAGGTAAGTCCAGCTCAAAGACAGGCAACACTTACTTTTAGACAGATGAGCAAAATGGCTAAGAGGCAGTCACATATGGAGATAAACTCTTAAAGTAGCTCCACAGGTGCTCCGTTGCCTCGAAATTGTTCATTCTGTAAGGCCAAAGGCTAGTATGTTTCTAACTAAATCTGCTTCTAAGTAAATCATTTAGACCTCTGTCCTGGTTTAGGACAACCTGCTGATATTATATACTGCATTGGCAATAGTTAGATCCTGTATTAGCAATAAATATAACCACAATAATTTGCATAATCAGTGTCATATTTCTCATGCCTGACCAACAGTCTTCTCTCTATTACTCTGCTATGTAAATCACAGAAGTTTGCTTACTGTCTCTAAAGATGGTCCTGATGTCGGGTTTTGTTTGTTTGAAACCATCACATAATCAGAGTATAGTGATCTTTGTAAGGTTTCTTTTACATACCTTCTCTTTTGTTTTCAGCAGCCTGAATGTTGACTCAACTTGCTCAGAGGCTATTGGAAGGCAAGCCTTGCACAGTGTTATTGCCTTTCACAGAAATGTACCATGTAAACATGGGATTTAACTTTGTGCTTTTCCAGAGTCAATTTCAGAACTCCTTGACAGACCTTATCCATAGGGCAAAAGCTGATGGACAGTATCACAGAAATGGCAAGAAATTGATTTAGCTTCTAGGGCAATCTAAGTAATTTGGCCAGGGAGGAATTTAAAAACAGAAGTGAAATTCTGTGTGATAGTCCACAAGCTTTTAAAGTGATACGTAATTTGGGAATGTGCAAGATGGAATAATTTCTTATATAAAAACAAAGACATGCCTTTGAAGATTGACAAACTTGCATGTATCTTGTCTGTGCATACAGGTTGGCAGCAGCAGCTCAAGAAAAAACAGGTGGGAGTATGTGTTTTATTGGGATTCATATTGTTTTAGTTTTTTACAGTGGCAACTACATGTCATTTCAAGTACCTGAGACATTCCAGTGATACAAAATAAACTGCTAAATTTTAAAGTTGCTTTTAATGAATTTGGTGATAGTTTAAATTCAATAAGTTGTTCAGTTTCCCTTTGGAAAATACAAGGATTCTTTTTAAACTGGAAAACACATCCAAAAAACATCTGTCTCTTAGAAATTATATTCCTACAAACAGCTAGGCATTGTTCTGAAGCTCTCTATGCACAAATGGATATAAATGTATCTGCCAAAAAAATAAGGTATTTAAATATGGGTTAAGCTATTTATGTGACTAGGTGACCTAACATAATAAAAAAGTATCAAATAGAGGCTACATGATCTAATGCTACATGATTTAATGAACCAGTGGATGGCAGTCAGGACAGATGGGTTCTAGTTTTGGCTCTTTGGCTGACTTATCCTTGAGGAACTGTACTCAATCTTCTGTCTTTTTTTTCCCATTCTATCTGTCCAGCCTATTTATTCTGTTTCACTAGGTATTACGTATCTGAAAAGCATTGGGCACAATGGGACTCCAGTCTTGACTGGGTCCTGTAGGCGCTGCTGTAACGCCAATAATTGTTGCTGATATAACGGAGAATGGACAATTTTTCACAGAAGTGAGTACTTTGTAGCTATAGTTCTGTGGATGCAGTAGGAAGTCTTTGAAAGTATGAATCATTCTTTCTTCTCTAGCAGTGCCTTGTAAATCATAATGCATTTCACACTACAGTTCCAGTCCCCTGATTGCTCTACCCTCTGAAGCACTGCATTCAGCATATTAATTTTAAAAAGCAAAGCAAAACTATGCAATAGAAGACTAACATACCAGTCAACTTCTTTACTTTTCCTCATGTGAGAACCAAGTTCTGGATTAACCACATTGTTTAAAGCCAGATGGGCTTTCCATACATTTTCACAGATGTCAATGGGCTTTAATGTGGTTCAGCACAGTAAAAACAGGTTAGTCCACAAAAAATCTAAAATTATGTATTGAAATTAGTTCCTTCTCATGACACACAAACTACATAGAATACCTTTTGTCATAGAAAACACCGCTTGTCCTTGCTTCTTTTTAGTATAGTCCTTTTCCTTTTATAAAGGTATATATTTAATTGTAGCTGTCGCGCTTCATTAAAATTCAAATGACAGTAGGTGGACATCAGTAATAGACAGTCAAAAGTCAAAAACTATTGCAAACGTAGTCACCTGTTCAGCCTTAATTTTTCCCTCTTCTACATGTGATTTTATCCTGGCCTGTGACAAAAACCTCACATTTTTAAGTTACCACTTCTAAAAGCTGTATATAGGCGAAGGGTAAGTCGTGAGTCTGGTATCTGATCAAATTCAGAACGCTAATTTTTGCAATATGTTTCAGGACTATTCAACAAAAGGCCTCGAAGAAAGGAAAGAATGGCCCAGCAGTTCTGATGTTGGCCTACAGGAGAAAGGAATAGTTTTGTCATATACAGCTTTTATAGTATAAATGCAAATTTTAGTGACCAAAAATATTAATTTTATCTACATCAGGATCAAATTCAGTTTAATTTTAAAAAGCATGAAACAAATCACAATTTAAAACTTTTTGTCTTTGTAGCTATTCTCATTACTAAATCTGACTCAATTTCGTATATGGAGGAGTTAAACTTCTAAAAATCTAAACAAGTCTGAAAATATTTCTTGGTTTTAAAGAGGTTTTTTGTTTGTCTGTGGGATGTTGATTCAGACAATGAAATCTCAGGATTTTGGACAGGTTTAGTTATAACTTGTGCTTGATTGGATATAAAGGCCCTGACATATTGCTCTTTCTGTAGAGTCTCGCCCCAGCTCCAAACAGAAAAATACTTATTTGTATTTATACATTGTATAAATACAGTGACAGAACACAGCAGGAACTGAAGTGATTTTCTTGAGGTAAAATGAGCAGGAAACAGACTCAAGGATGAGGTAAATTAATTCTCCTGATGTTTGAATAATTACAGAAAACTTACTCTGACAGAAAGTTCATAACTTTAATATCGCGCCATTACTTCACCATTTTGTCTTGAGGTTTCCCACATTTAAGAGCACAACAAGCTGGTTTAATTAACTAGAAGAAAAGCAGGAAAGTAGTCAGATGTACCTACTTTAGTTACAGAAGCTTCAGCAATCCTGAATATGCTGTCAGCTTTGGGTGATTCCCTTCCACTACCCTCACTGTTCTGTTAGAAAAATCTTCTTGGCTATGAATAGAGCTCACAAGAAAATGAAAGTACTTTGAACTCAAAAGGGAAAGAGACAGCAAAAGAAATCATAGCTGTAAATAAAACATACCCAGCAGTGAAAATGCATGTGCCATATGTGGCACTGAATAGAGTACCCTGCTGCAAATCTTTGCTATGTGTAAAGATCTTTCCTTTTTTTCCCTCCAATCCTTTCACTATTTCTGCTAGAGGCAAAAGTCTCGGTGGCACATGTTCAGCAGGAGCAATCCTAGGTGTCTATTTTTAAGTACAAATGAATTTTTTGGACTTGGAGTCTTACGTTTAAACTTTTGACTTTGAAAAGCATAGAAACTTCTGGTTGTTTTTTTATCTGAGGGTTTTTTTGACACTGAACTGAAGAATAAATGCTAGTTTTTTTGGGACACCTTCTTTAACAAGTGATTAGAGCTGACAGAGTGGGCATTTGTTTTACATGCTGATCTTATTTGACTGTGTGCATTTTACAGACCTCCAGTATCTGAGCAGTGGTCAGTTCACAATCTTAATTTATGTTCACAGCAACCTGTTTTGTAAAGGAGGAAGATGAAAACCTAATATTATTCCTGTGTAATAAAGGGGCACTTACACCCAGGGGTTAAAAGTTTAAGGAGGTATTAAGACTCCAAGCCAGAGGCACAAAAATGAGATCTTCAAAGAATCTTGTGTAGATATCTACAATCTTTTTGCCTGATATTTTGAGGTAGAATGGTAAATTTAATAATACTGAATTTTAAATAAATTAAAAAAGTGAAATTACAAAACTTCATGTTATACTAGGTAGCAGACAATGGCTTAAAAGCCTGATAGGATGCTAACCTTGTCAAAATATTGTTTTTAATGGATGACCAAGTGAGAAAATCTTAAAGGAAGATTTTTGAAGATATTCAGGAGAATTTCTAATAAAATCTAAGAAAAAAAAAATCATTACTGGTATCTTTCCTGTTCTCTGTGGGGAGAAATAACAAAATACCTTGACTTTGTGCATAGACTGAAAAGAAAAAAGGTGAAAAAATATGAAATAAAGATATCTTTCCTTACATACAAGAGGGAGCATTATAGGAAAGACAGTTGGTGCTAATTTTATTGCTTTATTTTGTTTTCCTTGATATATTAAGAGGAGTCTGGCATTGCTTTACTTCACTTCAGCATTAGTCCCTTTGAAAAATGTTGCTATGTGTATATCTAGAGCAGCATTCTTAGTTTGTAAGCATAAAATAATGAAGTTTTTTTAGGTGTGATCATTTTGAATAGTAAGACCAATACACTTTTGAAATTGCTGAAAGGAATTCAGTAAATGTTCTCTTTGTGCTATGGAGACATCTTTTTTCAGCAGGAGGGTATAATTTACAGAGTGACTATATAACCCTGGGTTAAGGCTGTTCCTTTGTGATCCACTGTTTAGAACATTTGAAAAAAGCTTGGTGGAGAACATTTGACATCCTGATTTTACATGAAAACACGACTTATTGTATATAAAAACATGACTTAAGAAAGTAAAAACCTTTCTTGTCTGTGACATATATTTTAAGGATAAAACCCTTTACACAAACTTAAAAGATTTTTAGCACCAGTTTGGTGGGACAGCAATAACCTATTACTGACTGTTGCTATGAATGATGAATTCTCTGTAGAATTTTCATAAGGAACCTGAATGGATACTCTCATGATTTCAGAATAAACAATACATAGTAAGTATGATCAATGCACTCTTTACAGAATGGATTATCATAGAGCAATCACAGAATGATCTGAGTTAAAAGTCACCTTAAAAATTATCTAATTCCAACCCCCACTTCCTGGCTTATGAGGATTTGAAGTGCAGCACAAGTAGGAACATTTCTTGTTGTTGAGTTCATGATTGGCTGGGGAAAGAAAACAATGGGAACATATTGGAAAGTTTTACTTGAAGCAGTGTGGGCTGGCTGCTGGTATTTGGTTGAGCCTCATGTTAAATGATGTTGGTCAGCAAGAAACCATCCACTGAAAAACAGGGCCTTTGGCAGTGTGGCTATTAGATTAATTTCTAGGAAACACAATTTTCAGTAAGAATGAAATCACACAACATTTATTCAAAGAATATAGAAATCTGGAATATTTTCTGTGTTTTGAATGGGTTCTTGTAGCATGGAGTTAGTATTTAGAAAGTTATGAAGATACTAGGAAGGAAGAACTTTAATGAGCTTTACTTCTTTAAACGGTATTCTTGGTGCCAATTTTTTAGGTGCCAATTTCTTGGTTGTATCAGTCAACACCAAGATTAGGATAAATGCTGTCAGTATTGGATTTTCTCTAAGTTGGATGAGATTCACACTTTATTCCTGGAATGACAGCTCCATGCCAGACTCATAAAGCTAAGGCAGCAAATGGAAGTCTTCTTTCCAGCTCCTCTTCCTTCAACTTTTAAAGCATAAACCCCTTGATTTTCCTCCCATTTTTATCTTCTTTCTCCTTTTTACTTATTAACAGTGATTTCCTCTTGGTAACAATACAAAATTGATGAAGTATGGACCACCTTTACTGTCTAGAATGGCAATTATAGAGCAGAAAAGTCCAAATGTCTATTAGGTATGACTTCCCTGCTAATGACTACAATTTCCTAATGTAATTCTTCTTCCAAAAGGCTTAGAAAAAAAGACAAATTAAATGCTAGCTGTCAAACACTATTTTATGATCCTCTGCTTCAGGTCATATTATTTTTATGAATCTTTCAGAGGAGTTTGAGGCAGGTGTGTGCCACCCAAAAGGTGAGCTACTGATCAACTCACTGCAATGCTATTAGTGCCACTTAGTCTCAGTTCTTCTGCTGCTCTCTTGATTCCCCACCAGCAATATAATGTGGATTAGACTGTGGATCCAGGTGTTTAGTCATTTTTCTAGATTCAGTCAGCAAGAGCTGCTGTATGCCGTGTTTCCCATGAAGAATAGCTTTACAGTACCAGATAAACAGTGAGCTTTACCACATTACCTACACATCCCTGTGCAGCTCTCTATATTTTTCCATCAAGCTTCTTTAACAGTGCTAAAATCCAGGTTTCATGCATGTAAAGTTCTCCATTTGGTTAGCGAGATGCCTATTTGACTCTAGGAGTTTTGGTTGCATTTTAAAAACAATGGTTCTGCAGAAATCCTGCTGGAGAAAGAGATGGTACAGAATGCAGTGCTTTGCTGATCACAGTGCTTTATGTGCAGAATAAAGAAATCATCCCTTTTTCTGTAATAAAAGCACCCTGATTCAATGAGTTCTGAATAGGTGATGCATAATAAATCTTACCTACCAGAAGAGTAGATTTTTATGGAAGATAAACACTGAAACAGAGGGCAGAAATATAATACAATTTATATAAAGTTGCATCTCTTTCAGGGTTTGATTATACTCCTCTCGATTTGTTTAGCTCCCCCAAAATATGATGCCTATTAATCATAAATATAGGTTTCAAGCCAACATTCCCCTGTAAAACCTGCTTTCTTCCATAACAGCAAACTTGAAGTCAGTACAGAGTGATAATATTTCACTGTGTCAATACAACAAACATGACCAAACAGTGAGATGAATCATTCAAGGTACTGGTCTTTTCACCTTAACTTGCACAGCACAGTGGTGCTTTATCCAAGACCCTGGACTGAGGTACTCACCTTCTTACATTTGTGCCTTGCCTGCAGATTCTGCAGGGCTGGAAGGTTCCGTGCCATCTTCAGGCTGCATGATCCAGAAACAGTGAACTAGTTATCAAAATGCCAGAGGAAGAGTTTTAGGAAAATAAATGTGTCATTTTTCCTAGACTATGTGTATTCACTAGTCCCATATCAAACAAAAAGAAATAAGGCAGAGTAAAGAAAGAGTAATTTATGTTTATCAATATGTTTTCTTTTAAGATTTCATTTCATATGAAAACATAAGACTGCTCAAATAAAATTTGTACCACTTTGTACAATTATGATAAATTTCAAATAAGAAATATTCCTATACATGAAACCTATGAAAGAAGTCAAGACATTTTTGGGGGACATTTTGGTGCAAAAAAGTTCTTCCCTTAAACAGTTTTTTTAATTATATTCCCTTTCTCCATAAATGAAAATGGGCTTTAAAATCTATTGTTTCCTTTTGTTATTAAATATATTTCTATTGTACATCTGGATGTCACAGATGGGATCTCTTTTACTTCTTAGTTTGTAGCTGATTGTGGAATTTCTACTGTGTTTTCCTAAATAATTTAAGACTTCCACCTTCTAAGAGACAGGTGGATTAGGAACACACTCTGAAAGAGTTTGTCTTTGCTACTGAAAGAAAAGAGAATCCTAGAGCTCTTGCTGTCTTCAAGACTGTATGCTCAGACTGTCTGGTACACACAAAGCAGGCTCCTTCCAGAGTAGATTATTTTTTTTCACACCACACTGAATTTGTGCAGCTGTCTCCAAGTCTGAATTTTGAAAGTGTGTGAGTGGAGGGTGTAGGGGACAAGGCAGGGACAGATGTTTCCAGTTCAAAGCGCCCTGAATGGTTTTAAGATTGTGCTGCAGCTCGTGACAGTGGTATTTTTTACCATGAAATTGATGGTATGTGTTATATGAGGCCTGTAAAGCCTTTTGAGATAATGTAATGGGATAGTTAATTGCCAAAACTGATGTATATAATTGTCCATGTCGCTTTTTGGTAGTACTTTGAGGAATATATATTCCCCAAGCTGTGTGTGGACAATACCTGTTCTGGAGAGAGCTATCTGTTCTGGGATGGTTGAAAACACATTAGTTAAATAACAGTTAATCTGAAAGGCACTAATTGAGTCAGTCTCATTTTCTTTTCAAGCATTTCAGACATTCCCTGTGAGAAGACACTGCATGGAGACAGCTCATGGTAAAAGCAGAGATTATGAGACGTAAGAATTAAAATCCACTGAATGCCAAATCAAATTTCACAAGAAATGGAAAGATCATACTGTTCCTAAAGACTCAGAGAGGACTTTGTAGGGTTTGTTGCAGCTAGGAATCTACTAAACATTGGTGATCAGACAAATGTAAGGAAAGCAAGAAATGCTACAATAATGCTTGAGGCAGGAATATGACACACTTCTTTACTTTGACCCCCTCCAAGTCCCAATTTTCCCTCACTTAAACTTTTTTCTTTACCCTAAATGAGAATGAACAATCATTTCTATTTATGGAATAATAAAACCAGTACACAGTACCATACAGGCTGCTGTGAAGAAAATTAACTCCATCCCAAACAGACCCAATACAAAAGCGATGTGGTTAAAACCTGGTTTTGACAAGTTCCTTCAGACCAACAAGTGAGTAGCACTGTTTAGTATGAAATGTTGATATGTCTGAAGTGTCAATATACATTTTCAACATCAAAATTTGCTGCTAGGTCTAGGCCTCAACATGATTTGGCTGAAAGAACTGGCAGATTCCTTTTTTGGCGTAACAGGAGCATGTTCAGATATTCTGTATGGAATAATAAGAATGATAAAATGGTCGACATTTTTTTTGCAATTGCATAAAACTGTGAGGAGCAAATAAATCAAATAGGCACTTAAAGACTAATTTTTTAGTCTTTCTGCACTCTTTGTTTTCTCAAAAAAAAAAAAAAAAAAAAAAGGCAATTGGGAAACTGAAAGTTAGGAATCTATATTTTTTTTTGGTCCTAATTTATAGTTTTGCCTGTAGCCTTGTGCTGGAAACTTACAAATCATGAAAACTTTGAAAAAA
Organism: Zosterops lateralis; assembly: GCF_965231275.1. NCBI lineage: Eukaryota > Metazoa > Chordata > Aves > Passeriformes > Zosteropidae > Zosterops > Zosterops lateralis. The sequence continues at coordinate 52,235,575 of NC_139762.1, read as the reverse complement.
TTAAGTATATAAAGTATCAGGTAATTCCATCCCAAATTATCAGGTTATTCTCAATCAGCATATAATACTGTGTAGACAATATCTGGCAGAAGAATCATACTCTGATTCCATTTTCATATTATGGACCCAGAATAAAATTGCTTCAGAACTGAAATTATCGTGTGTGAGGATTTTCAAAGCTGATTGTGACATCTAGACACATTGGCATTTAGAACTAAAGAACATAACACAGCTGTTTATTTGACTTTGAAAACTTAAGCATTGACACAAAAATAAAAATAACAATGTGGGCTGTGACAAATTTTACTTGCTTTTACATCCTCTGCTTTTTCTCTTGAAATTAAGTCACACATGTCCCTATTCCTCTACTGTTTGTGGAATATTTTACACATTTATTTTCAAATTAAAAGGAAAGGAAAACTCTGAAAAGTGCTGAGGTTACTTAGCACCAAACTTGGACAGTTATTTAGACTGCCCTCTCCTCAGCACTGAAATGCCCTTCATTTAGACTTCAGAAACCTAGTTTGCACTGCTTTAAAATTAACAGATGGAAAATTCAGCTATTGTGTGCTCCATGTAAGTAGTGACTTGATAAATACATTTTTTTATCCTTTGTTGTAGAAAGTATTAAAACTTGCTGATGCAATACATTAGAGATGTTATAATATAGTCCTTGCTTTGGGGAAATTTGTCTGGGAATCATAATATTTCTAGGAAACTAAATTTATAGTTATTTTATGGCAGGAAGAGAGAAAATGAGCTCTAAGGCTCCTTTGAAACCAGCATCTTGTCAGGAAATTTGTACCCATTTGGATATGCTTTGTATGTTATGATTTAGCTGCTGAATTTACTTATGATGCCTTTTTGCAAAAAATATCAAGTAGAGAATTTTGTGCTCTTGGTGCAGAAAAGTGAATTTGATTAGCCATGTTATTTTATGTTATCTGTGATTTTATCCCCAGCACAACTACTGTGAAGAAGCACTTTGGGAAACAGAAAGCTCCATATCAGTAATCACAGGTAAAGAGCAAAATGACTTGATTAGGTCTGTGGAAATGGTCACCCTTAGGCTGTGTGTTTGCTGGGCTGCAGGGATTTCTCACACAGTCAAACACACGCAATTATATGACAGGAGGCAGTGAAGGGCATTGTGGGTGGGTGAGTGGACAGACAGACTGCATCTCCTGTAAGAGATCTCTGAAGTGTGGATTGTCTGAGGAGGAGAGAACATTTGTCTCTCAGTGTCCATCCTTAGTGAATGCTTCTGCCTCCCCTAACCATGGATGAGGTCCATGTAAAATGCCATGGTGGCTGTGACAGGAGCACTGCACTTAGTAACACTTTACTGCAGCTTTAAAGCCCATTGTGGCTGAATTTTGGCAGTTCTGATTTGCTAGGATAAGGCTGTCCAAGACATTGTTCTAATACCTAACCAGGTTGTTGGGGCAGCTCCCATAATTCATGTATTCTTTCAAATTTTTTATAACTTTGGTCATATTATTTTTAAGGTTTTCCCTGCTGTCAGAAGAAATTAATCAAAATTCATGACACTGAAGTTCTGAAGAAAAAGACAGTATCTTCAAAGAAGTACCAGCGGAGCACATGTATAGCTTTTGGCAGCATTCCCAGCACTAATTTCAATATGTAGTATAACATTAGATTTCTTTCAGTTCCAGCCTAAAACTGAAGTGGACCAATTTAGCAAATGTGCACGGTGATGGAAGGTACCCAGTTTATAATTCAAACTTTATTATTCATTCTTTTCAAAGAGCTGAATCTTCTAAAATTCACAGCCTTAAACAAAAGGCTGTGAATTATAAATGTGTGTTGAATGGGAGGAGAATGGAGGAGGAAGTGTGGTACTGTTCAGTTCTTTGTGAGTCCTGACATAGTGGACTTAATATATAAGAGAAGCACAAAATACTTTCTCTTAGTTCTTTCTCCATATTGCATAGCACTGTCTTACCTTAAAACACATATTATAAACTGTCACTATTGGTTCTAATTGTGACAGTTACTACACATGTATTAGTTATGTATAATTTTCATAAAAGAGTATAGACAGTGACCAATCAAAGCCTTTCAGATGACTGATTAAAACCCCCTCACAACAATGTTATCAAGGTTCTATTTGAGAGAGCTCTACCTATTGCTCGTCCATGCTGTGCAAGTAATCCCAAATAAATCAGTGAATCTATTTGCTTAAGTAAAAAAATAGATCCTATATTTCCATCTAAATCACATTTATCTAGGCCTTTACTTTTTGAATGTCTCTCCTAGCAGATTGAGATGCTTTCAGGACTATATGCTTGCGTTATGCAAGGGGATGATGCTAAACTCTCTAAACCACCTTGCTCTTCTGTAACATGCCTAGCCAAATTTTGTGAACAAGAGTCAGTAGTCCTTTGAGAAACTATGTGATAAACCACATGCAGCTTAACTGCCAGAACCACCAGTTCTTCCTTAACTTGTACCTTTGCCCTTTTTCTTGTCCTCTTCACATCTTTGGACTGTAGAATTTTCAGGGCAGTGACTGTGGTTATTTCAGATATGTTGTTCATGGAGTACATTCTCAGTCCATAAGGCTGGATACTCAGTTGTGGATAAAAGGAACAAATGTTTTCCCCCTACCTCTCGGGCATGTTGGACCTAACAACAAACTAGAATACTAATAGCTGGGCTTTGGAAAGAACTGAGCTAGTTCCGTGGGGTACATTTGAAACGCCTTTACACCTCAGTACAGAGAACTCTGTTCAGATATATTTTCTGCAATGAAAAAGTAATCTTTACAGTCAAAATCAATAAAATTGGAAACTTGAGTTTTTGAAAAAGTAAAGTAAATATATTGTGATATATTGCTTATGTGTTTGTATGACAATTTTGTGTTACAGATAATAAATTTCTCTATTATCTGCATAAAGTAGGAAGAGCTGTTTCATTAGAATTTGCATATATTTTTTAAGAAATTACCTATAAATAAGAATACCCATGGTAAGAAAAAGTTTCTGTTGATTTCAGAATATTAGAACAAGTATCTGTTGAATGGAGCTGCCACTTGAAAAGCTTCAGGTAAAAACATTTTAGGTGAATGAATGGAGGATTGGGAAATAATGTGTTAAAAGTGGGTAAAAATATTAGTAATTTGAAACTGAAAACATTTTTCTGCTTAGTGCTCTGTTTTCTGCCTTGTGGTTCATTTCCCGATTTTCACAACTTTTTCAGTTTCCTTGCAGCTGTCAGTGTTATCTGTTGGGGTAGCTACAGAAACGGAAAAGAAGGATGCTTTTTGCCCCTGGTTAGCCATAAGAACTCATAATGCTATATCATTCCAATAGCTCCATGTATGTAGGCAATGAGTGTACAGTGAACCTACTTTGTTATTAATCATTTGCTGAAGCAAATACTCTGCTACAGCAAGGGCTATTCAGAGGCATAAATTGCATAATATTTATTATAATAAATCAATCTGTACCAGATACCCTAGGGGATCCTAAATCATTGGAGGAGATCCAAAAGATTCCAAGTAAGACATCTTACAAATCTACAAACAATCGAAAAATAAAGTGGAAAAAAGCTATTTGTGCCAAATATGTGAGACCCATAAAAAGGCAGATTTATGTTGGAAACCCATCATGGTACGTATGTTTGTGAATAAATCCATTTCTCATTTAACAGTTTTTCAAGTTTGTGATGGACTATGGCAAGTGAAGGTATATTTGAGTTTCAGCTTGTTACAAAAGAAAACCATTCAGCTATTTGATTAAATATATAGTTAATGCAACAGAAAAGGTGCATAGGATGTCTATTGGAATAAACAATTATAAGTAAAAATGGCATATAAACCCCAGTGACATAAGATCAAAAGAAATGTATAATGTGCTCACATAGCTTAAGCTGTAGTCTTTTTGTTAACTTAGGTGGAACGGTTTGAAACACAAAAAGTGGTATATCTTTTCTTATTTGTTATCTATACTTAATAGTTGTACACTCACAAGCACACATGGAAATTATTTTAAACAATGACTATTAAAGCTAAAGAGTCACTTATAAATAAGCCAGGAGATGCCAGAGGTTTCCTATGTATTGTATCTTTCCACCTTGTTCAGGTTAGCCATGAAACAGACTTTTATGATATGATGCCATAATTCCTTTTCTCCTATTTCTTTAGCCTGGTCCTTATTCATCTCACTACCTTTTGCTTTCTTTCCACATAGACTCTCTAGACTGCAACATTCCTGTTAAAGTTCCGTCCCTGAATTCTCATCCCATCCACCTAATCCAATTTTTTTCTTTGGTCTACATGTTTCCAATTTCTCTTCTTTCCTTATCCATTCCATCACTCTTCCTGCACAATTTTCTCTGTCTACTTCCGTCACATTGTCATAGCTTATCAAGGTATTTATATTTTCCTGTCTTGTACTAACTCCGAGACAGAATCTATGCCATTTTGGTCTGATTACCAACCTCAGCTCCTTGTTATACTTTCTCTAGTTTGTCTTCTACCAGTTAAATCCCAGGATCTCATCTCTACTTTTTGGCCTTTGCCTCCTTTCCACATGAATCTTAGTCTTTGTGTAATCTTTGTTCCAGTCTACTTCCCTCTGCTGAGCTACCCATTACAGTCTCTGAATTTGAACAAAATGCTAAATGCTTGTACTCAACTCTGCTTCCAAAATCAGCTCTAGATAAAATACCTGATACAGGGCACAGCCAGCCTCTTTTTGTACACTGGGTTGAGAATATGTAATTTCTCTTGCATATTATCTCTTGCATATTATCTTGATCAGACTTAGGACATTGATATAGCATCTTCAGTATGAATGGAATTATTTTAGATTTCATCCACTAAAATAGAACAAAAATAATTTTTTAACATGGACAAGCTCTATGTTATTTCCTTAAAGATCTAAAGTTATCCAAATCTGGGGACAGGATCACAGGACCAGCAAAGGTACTTCCACAGCATCTCTGGTGTACAAGTCATTTATTCTTTCAAAAATTTTCACTGCTGTTAGGATGTTAGGACAAGAGCTCTAAGCATTTTCAGAAATGTGAGAAATGTCAGGCAAATGGGACAGCTAGGGCATCAGCAACTCTGCCTTTTGTAGCATCTTTTTAACATGATTTGATGAACCTACTGGATCTAATCAGAAATGCAGTTACAGAAACTTTACCTGAACAAGTTTTGCCAGATACTTTATGATCCAACACTAGAGTGGCTGATTGCTTTTGTTGCAGTTGCTGTGGTTGGTTGGTTGGAATTTTTTGTTATTTTGGTTTAGCTTGGGTTTTGTGTTCCACATCAAATACAGTAGACCTAAATAACATCAGCTTTAGTGAAACTTGTTTGATGTTTTCACTTTTAAAATCCTGTATTTACCTTATTGTAATTTTGCTTCATTTAAACCATTCAAATTGAAAATGCCCATGTGACAAAATTTTTTCTAGGTATTTTTAACCAAATTATTTCAGTTGTTTGTGAGACTGGGGAAAGGGAGAAGCACTATGTTAAACATATGTATTTTTTCTTTCATTGGAGAGCACAACCACACTCTGCTCTGAAGGAATTTGATTGGTGCAGGGAATGGGAAAGGATTGCCCTGGCTTCAGGGACATGGGAGTGCTTTTTCAATGAAAATTTGCCTAGGCGTGGTTACACACTCAATGAAAACAGTAGAAGCTCAGTTCATTAGAGCCCACCTTCTCAGTCCATCCCAGTTCTTCCTTGACAAATAGACTGTCCACCACCAGTTCTCTCCCCAGAGCAACCATCTGCAGCCCAAGACTGCATGGGCTGAATTGGCCTTGGCCTGTAATTGATCTTTATTGTCAGGAATTGCATTATCACTTGCCATTAAAAATTAGTACACAATTTTGTGATACAGGTGTAGCAATAGCAGATTAACACATTCCAGTTCCTTCAGGAATGATTACTCTTCTTTCATGCTCCTCTTTAGTGCCCATGAGGATCTGCAATGTTGCTTAATCTCCTGTTTTTGAACACAGACAAGTTCAATTATGCCATTCACAGTTTGATGCCATAGCTGTCATGATATTTATTAGCAAAAATCAGGAGGTTTTATTCTTCCTCCAGCCAGCAAGAGGTGTAAGGAAAGGAATTCTTTAATGATTCTTCCACAGCAGCTGCTATATCTATAAAAAATATGCACACAGATTAGGGAATCTGTGGCCTGTACTGTCAGTGTTTTTCCAGGTGGTTCCCAGGCAGCAAGGAGGAAATTGCTTGTGTCAAAGGTAGACAGGTGAAGAATGAGCTACTTAAAGTGGTGCAGGTTCTATGAAAAAAATTAACTGAGGAGAAAATATTTTCCCTGGACTTCTCAAATGGTTCAGGAAAAACCGACTATCAACCAGTCAGGTAATACCATCAGGACAGGGACCTCAGGCTGAAGCTATAATTTTAGTTTTTCTAATTTTCAGTACTAGAGCTTGAATTTTTATTTTTTTTTTTTTATTTTTTTTTTTTTATTTTTTTTTTTTGTGTGTGTGTAATATATCCTATTGGTTCAATTCTTTCCATAAATATTTTGAGTTATCAAATTTTTCTAACGTATCAGAAAGAACGGTCATAAATGAAACCAAATTCACATGACAGTAAATACCACAGTGATGCTTTAAGGATCACTTGACATACACTAGACACAGAGTTTATTTCATGGAAATTGTCGTCAGTATCATATATCAAAATAGGTAACTGCAGGTTGATGTCTGAGCAGATGCTTTTAAACTGAGAGATGCATTTACTGTAGTGAAATTGTGAGCAGCATATCTTTCTGACTTGCCATTCTCCTTCAGGTTCTCATGTCTTCCTGACTCATCTTGTCCGTCTATTCATACCATAGTTTTCTAATCCATCATAAAAATGTGCTTTTTGCAGCTACATTGTGTGATATGAACACTACCTGCAAATATTTTCAGTCAGCTGTAGGGTACCTCATCTCTGGAAGGGATTCTAAAATCCCATTTTAAAACTTATATCCTTCAACAATAGCATCATTTTTGTTTGGGAGTCCTTTTTATGGCACATCCTCTTTTTTTTATGTGGCTCATTATACCTAATTTGAACATAATTTTTAAGAACTGCCATATGGTGTCAATAAATAAGTCTTTAGAGGCTTTCACTTATCTTCTAAATATGGTTCAATAGTGACTAATTAAATCAATATATTAAAAAACTCCACAACCTATACAAATCAAACATCTTGAACTGGTTATTTTAATATTTAGATCCTGCCTTATTAAGAACTCCTTGAAGACACATCCTTCAAGAGAGAAAATGAGATCTTTCTCCATCCCTTAGCTTTTAGTTTATATTGCACTACACAGTTTTTATTGTATAATGAACTGTACACCATATTGGTAGTCTTATTTTTTGCATTTCTCCATGTTTTCAGTCTCAGCTGGGGTCCCAGCAAAAGCTTAATTTACGTGCCCTCCCAGCAAAAGCTGAATTGGAGATTATAAAAGAGCTCTCTTCATTCCCTCCTCTCCTCTGCTTTGCTGTGAGGTAATTTTGTGAGTGCTGCATTCTAATATTAAATTGGATAGCAACTCATCATTTAAGGGAATGATGGTAATGGCTGATTCAACTCTGTTCTCATCTCAGACATAATTTGTATTCTTATGTCTGGCACAGAATGTATTCAATGCAGTAACTCAGAACTTGGCCTTGACTAAATCTCTAGTTGTTCAAAGAGCACTTTGATCTCTCATAGTAGAGGTTAAGCAAATGGCACCTGTGTCTGTCTTAACAAGAATTAGATTTTAAATGGGTAATCATCACTACATAAATTCTGTATATCTCATAGGCCTGCCTGGAATGCTTTACAGCTGATAGAGTACCTGTCCTATCCCCTCCTCTGTTCCTGGGAACAGAAAAGTCATCTCCTTTGGCTGTTTGGAAAATACAAGTCTCCAGCCCTTTTACCTTCCAAAACATCCTGGATTCACACCCCTGTGTTCCAGCCTTAAGTATTTCTTAGACACTCAGCTTGTCTAGACAGAAAAAAAAAAAAAAAAAAAAAAAAAAAAAAAAAAAAAAAAAAAAAAAAAGTAATCCCATAAACATTAAATTCAAAGCTTCTGTTTTTCTCTTTTAGACATAACTGCTCCTTCCCTCTCTGATGACTCTCAAAGACTGATTTTCATGGTTGTGTATCAGTAGTGTGCTACGACACACTATCCTTCACTTTTGTGACAAGATGGGCTTGATAATACCAGAACTGGTTCTTTCTGTGTGCTCTGATATCCAATCTAACAATTGCAATTTGATATCCAGGTGCTTGCTCCACAGTCTCTTTCTTCCCACAGGCAGCCCTTAGCATTCTAGTCAGCCTTTTTGGATATTGTGTGCAAAGGTAGGAAAAGAAATTTAACAAGAAAGGCAACTTTGAAGGCTCTGCATAGCTCTGTTTCAGTACTGATAATCAAGCTGAAATGGTTATTTAGAACAGTGATTTCCAAAATGGGGTGTGTTGCATCTCAGGGACTGTGCTAGACAATCTACTGGGAGTGGGAAGAAAATATTTTTTAAATACATTTTATTATGTTCCTAAAAATCTATGTGATATTTATTTTGTCTTTATCTCACTTTTAAAAATGTTTTTAAGATAATATATAAGCACAGTAATGCCTGTGTATTATTTATAAATAAATCTGTATTAAAATATGTAATGATGTGCACACAAAAAGTTTTTACTGATAAGGTTGAATGATAAAAAGATTTTGGAGGTGCTATCTTTTTAAAAGTAAAAGTGTCGCTAAGCTGGTAAGCAATATCATGTAGTGGTAATTCTCTGAGAGAATGATTTGAATAGAAAGGGAAGACCAAGGCAAGTGAATTTTCAGATGGATTTTGTAAATTCTTCGGAAGTTTGAAAAGATTCCTTGGGAGAAAATACACTGTTTCTGAAAAAAGATCTTCCCATCTTTTTCATGATTATAATATTCATATGGGCTCCAAAAATATAAAATCACTCTGAATAAAATGTCTTTAGTTTTTTAGTTTCCTAGAAGAAGACAAAACCTGATCTGAAAAAAACAGTATTTTTTGCATAGATTTCGAGGAGACTCACAACACAGTCTGGGCAGTAATACAATAATCTGAAATGCCTGGTAAGAGTTTTTAAATATGCAATGGTGTTTTTGTGGTTCAGAAATAAGTGCATGCACAGGGAGAGAAATCTCTTATAAAACCTTATATAACCAGCAAAGCTAAAACCAAATACAAGATCCAAATACTCGTCACACACCATGTATATGGGTTATGATGCAAGAAGTGAGAGAGAATGGTATGCAAAATTGATCTAATAACTCATGCTGTGAAATTTGCCAAAGTCCAAGCAGAGTAAATGAAGTGAAAGTCCATCATTACAGAGTCGAGCAGGTGAGTAGATTAATGAAAAACAACCCAGTTATAGACATAACCCTATGTGCTCTTGCAGAGTGAGTTCAGAGAGCTTAAAACTCTGTTACCCTCTTCAGCTGAGTGTATCAGTCCCTTTGTAATGATTTAAGGTAATCTGCAATTTGTTGCTTCAAAGCACAGGTGAATGGCTAATATCAGCAATTGCTCGCTACCATGTATAAGGTGATCTGTGATAAAACAAGGCTGGTACACAGTAAATGGAATTGTTCAAGCTGTCCATAGCAATATGCCTCATACTCCCTCTGCGTCGCGTGATATTGTTTGACCAAGTTGAATCTAAAAGATTAATTCATATCCAGTGAGATTTAACAGCCCTCAGGTTAAACAACACAAAGTGGGGAAAATATATAGAAGCAATGGAAAAGTATGAAAACACCAAAGACCTCCAAAAATTTCAGGAACCAGGTAATAACTTCAATGTTTTCAGGTAGTATCTATTCTGTTTTTTGAGACTATATTGATTGCAGCTGAAGAAACACTAGTGTGGGTTCAAGCAAACTAGTTTAAAGGTATCTTCATCTGATGTGGTTTATTTTCTGTCTTTTATCTGAGTTGCTTCCTTACAGATGCTTACAGCTGTACATGGCAGCATCCACATTTGGAAAGTTGCACTGTGTTATGTAGATGGGTTTAATACAGAAGAAGTTTTCAGTGTAGATATATCCCCAAGGAAGTTTAAATGTTCAAGATAAGGCAGCCAGCCAAACCTAGTATAATAAAGAAGAACTTGGTATAGTATCAAAAGGTTCTTGATGAAAATTTGCTACTTACACAGCATAAAAGCTGTTTAAGCTTAATACAACTGATGAAGTTACAGCTTGGTGTGCTTCAATTAGGAGAAACTGCTTTTAGGGAGTCCTTGAAATCAATAGTTGCACAATGATGTGTTAGTTAGAAGGGTTATAGTCAGTTGCCTTCCGGAGAGGAGGAGATAAGGAAGGAAAGGCTGAATCCAGTCTTCAAATGTGAAAACATTTCCTGCTTTCTCAACAAAGGAAAAATGAACTGACCTCTTACCTTCCCAGCTAAGAAAATGAGTAGCAATTAAAAATTAAATGAAGCATAAGTAGCACAGTGAGTTCAGAGGACATATGAAATATGAAGAATAAAAAAAACCCTCAATAATTTAAAGTAATTTTCAAGACCAAAACTTCTATAGTTTACAAAGCTTTATGTCTGATCATTATTTGATAGTTTTAAAATGATGCCTAGAAATGCCAAAGCCACTAGTGGTCTTAGACTCATTTTTGCTGCAAAATTAAGTGTTTAATTCCTTTCCAAACATAGATAGGTTCAACAACATACATTGGTACATCAGATAAAGTTTGGAAGAGAATTTCTGTTCAGAAAGAGGAAGTGCAGGAATCTTTGGAGCCTTTGGCTGGGGTCTCAGAATGACTGTCAAAACTAGGTATCTTTTGTCTTAGGGGACACTTGGATAATAAAATCATCCTAAATATAAGAGCAGGTGAGAGAAATAAAATTATAAAAGCTGGAGATAAAATTAGACTGCATCATAGTTGAAGTGGTTTTTGGCCACTGGTTACACTTTTATGGTCTGCCTTTAGCCTTCACAGTTCCTCAGACATTCTTACAGAACCTGTTGGAGAACACCTCAGAGTTTTTCATGTCACTTTGTCACTTGCCCCATTGATCAGCAGACCCACATTTTCCTCAGCCTTTCTTCTGTTTCTAATGTGACTAGAGAAACAACATGTGACCTTGGGACATTTCCACCACAATCTCTGCAAGCACTCTGTGTTTCACCTGGGTAATTTGTCCCAGTTTCTCACTCTGTGTACTTCTTTTCTTATATTTGAACTCAGTTGGTGTCCCCTGTTGAATCATGCTGGCTCTCTGTAATACTTCTGTTTGCATAGAACATTAGATCAAGACATTCTTCCGCTCTGAGGAGGTTGTCCTTGAAGATCAGCTGAGTCTTCTGGTGTCCTTTGCCCTCTAGGGCAATATCCCATGCAATGTTACCAAATAGGTTGCTAAATAGGTAGGAAATGCTCTCCTCACATCCAAATTTGGGATTCTGCTGCTTGTCTTACTTCTCTTGATTTTAAACTGCACAGTTTCATGATTTTATCAGCCAAAGATGTTCTTGATTTTCAGATTTTTATGATTTATTTATTGATTGTGAACAATAGTTCCAAGAAAGTATTTTGCTGAATGGCAAATCAATGACCTGCAACAATAAATTACCTTAAACACATACTAGAAATCTCCTGGATTGTTTGTGCTCAGCTCTCCTGCCTCTACAGCAGATATTTAGATGTAGATTCTTGTGAGAGCCACTTTGTGATTGAGTATTCTTTCAGGTGTCTACAGATTTCATTTACTTTTTTTTTTTTCTTCTGCATCACAAGCCTGTGCTGCCCATGACTGTCTCTTCTCTAAACCTAAACATAAATTCTCGGCAGACTTGTCACCTCTTGCTGAAGGTGATAGCTCTGTGCACTCCAGCCATTCCTTCATGTACAGCAAAACCTTTCCTCCTCACCTTTCCAGCCTGTCTCTCCTGAATAAACATGCATCAGGTCATTGGAGTGCTCTGGTGAGACCTACCAGATGACATCTCTGTAAAACTAATGAGTTCATACCTCTGCAGTCCCCACGTGTTTCCCAAAGAGTGCGATTTTCCATCCCCTGTGGTCTTGTTTTCTCTAGGGTAAAGAAGAGAAAGAATGAAAAGATGCAAGTTCTATTTCCCTCTAGTGCCCTAATGCTTTTTTTTACTCTCCTGTGCCATGCCTTCTCTTTGGATTATGACAACACTTCCCCAGTACAGCTAAACTACAGCTCTTTTCTCCAGGTCAACAAGCCCATTTGCAAAAACACTCATGTCCCAGTTCATCAAAGTACTTGTTCCTCAATCACAGAGGCCAAAGCCTTGCCTGTGCTGCTACTGATACAGCCAGGTTTTCATGCCATGGGTATGTTCACGCCTATCTGAGCCATTTCTTTCACTGTGAAGTCTGGCATGAAGATATTTCTTTCAATAGATGAGCTTTCCAGAGCATGCAATTTTAAAACTAGAACATTTGTACCAAACTGCTAGAGAGTCAAAGTTTTGGAAGTACCTTTGTCAGGCACACAACAAATTCAAGTCCAATAGTCAAGCCTTTAATGTAAAAAGGGACACCAGAAAATAATTTATTCTGAAGGGTACCTAGACACAGTAATAATGTATCAAGGTATTCATATTTTTGTAATAATGGAAAATGGAATTTGTGGTACTTCTGCATGAATTACTTTTAATTTTTCTGTTTTAAGTTAGATACTTTGTTTTTCTTCTGGAAAAGTTGATACCCAGTAGATGATGATTTGTTTAAAACCATAAACCCTCATTCAATTTTTAATTAAAAAAGTGTTAAGTTAATTTCTTGTCAGTAAAACAAATATTTGTTATTGCTAATGCATTTTAAAGGAAAGCATAGTACTTCATAGTGTTTATAGGAATAGTGTATGTAGTGCACTGCTTCATCATGAATTCATGTCAATCATTTCACTGTTGCAATAGAACTTTTCTGAAAGCAAATATATTTCCCAGTCACAAGCAGGAAATTGAATTCTACTCTGCGAGAATTCAAGGGACACATGGCCATTGAACCATCAGATTCACAAGTTAAAATAACATAGTGCCTTTTCTTGTGCTGCAACTGACATCAATCACTTCTGAAATACCGTAATACTTAAAAATCCATCCAAAAATGCAATTAAAATGGGCAGTGTCACTCACTGTGACAATGACTGTCATAAGTCAAGGCAATTTTGTCTTATTTCAGATAGATTTCTGGCTCCATCTTTTTTGTTCTTTCTCACCACTATGTGATATTCAGTAAAGAAACTACTAGTTTATAATGAAGAATAGAGTCTGTCTCATTTCAGTTCATACCTTATTATTTAATAATATGTTTGATGGATAATATAAATGGTTATTTGTTTGATTTTCAATCAGCAAAGAGGACTAACGTGTGATGTTTCCAATGTTTGTACAGACTGGTGATGATTGTATCTATGTTATTAGAACAAGATGTTTTCTTTCTTTGGCTTCATTTTAGAGGGGCAGAATGTAAATATTATTCATATCCTCTGTATAATTTATACTCCTTTTGGCATTTGAAATGGGTAAGTTGACTTAGAAGAAACTTCTCACAATAATTCATATATAACTTGGAAGAGCTGAAGTCAGAAAATCTGATGAATTTTCTTTTTTCACTATATGTCTTTTGGGAGCTGTTGTTCTGGCTTTTATTGAGACTTCTAATTTGTGGTGAACTATCACAGTGAAAACTGTTGGTATAAATGTTTTGTCTTTTGACTATAATCAGGAACTTGTTGGCAGTGGCAAACCCAAATAGGTCCAAATATTCCTAGATAGGTCTTGAACTTCCAACAGTGTTCTGTCTGGATGGTCAGCAGCAGAATTTACAGTTCAGGTGCCAAAAGTATTGAGTGATTGTGAGAGATCTGTAGTGAGACAAAAAGTGATTATTTGCTTAGGAATAGGCTATAAAGTCATTAAAACATCCTAACATCCTTATTGTAAGGGGCTCTCAAGCTTTTAGAAGTTTTTAGCTTTAATTTTCTGGATTTAAGAATATGCTTAGGAAAAAAAAATAGCATTATCATTCCTGGGGAAAGTATTTTAGCATCTTTGGAGTCTACAGCTTTTGCCTACAGCTGGATGTATCTCCATGTAGGATGATTCTACCATGACTCTTCCTGTTGTCTAGAGTGGAGTGAACAAAGCCTGCAGAAAATGATTAGAAGTAGATAAGAAATATAAATTCCCTCTAAAATTTCCAAATGGATGCCTAGAGTGTGAAGAGGGGAAAATGTCATGGGAAGGGGAATACTTTATTCCAAAAATGCTACAGGACAATCTATATACTGTAAAATTGTTCTAATTTCTCTAAGTGGATGATTTTCCAGAGAAAAATTACATCCGAATGAAAAAGAATGTCTCTGAGAAGTAATATAGTCCACCTAAAAACTTGTGGTATCTTTTGTTCAGATGCTTGTAACTAAACCAGTGCAGGAGTGAGACCATTTGCAGCCGAAGTTTCTTTTTCTTAATTTTTTTTTTCCCAAATGAAAAAACACAACAACCAATCAACCAAAAAATCCCCAAAGGAAAAAATAACATCACTCAGGGCAGTCTCAACAGGACTGCAGACACTGTTCATTCCAGCTTCATTTCTGGTATGATTTTTTGTGGTCAATGACACTACTCTTTGCTTGTTGTATTAATTCATGCAATGTCACTTGCAAGAGTATCCTGATTTTCAAATGAGTGAGCTCTCACAATTGTAAGCTCCTTTACATACACTCACACTTTTATAGCTAAATAATGAATAGGCTGTTCAGTCATAGAGGGCTTAGTTATTTTTTCCTTAAAATAAACAAGATTTCTGACTAGGGGATCAGAGAGAACAGTGCCAATACATCTGATATGAAAACAAAGTCATGCCTCCTCTCAGCAGACAGATATGTGTCAAAATTCAAAGAAATTTTTTTAAGACTGAAGAAATATGTTTTCTTTCTTCATACCTTTTTCACCCTTGAATATTGATATAATTTCCATCACTTTCATTGTCATTCTCTTCCAGCTATGAGGTTTATTCAGTACCTGTGGAACCAAGAGCATCCAAAAACAGAAACTACACTAGAATAAATATACATTTCTGTTTCTCATGTTAATGATCTAGATGGTAAACTCTACTGCTTCAAGTTTCTGATGCAGAATCTGCTCATTTACCTTCTATACAAGTCATCAGCATCCTTTTGAATGGAATCAGATACATTTTATTTCCCTCTAATAGGAAGGAAAAAATCAACTGCTAAAAGAGAATAACATACTTCAGTGAGTGGTTGGCTATGAGCTTTACAAATTAGCTTTATTGTATGCATCTGTACTAGACAAGGCCTTGAACAACCTACTGTGCCTTTGAGATTAACTGCACTTTGAAGTTTTGGAAGGGGCCAGGACCTCAGATGGGCCCTTTCCACCTATATTTTCCTTTGGCTTTAAACATGTAATTCATATGTATTTGTAGTCAACATGCATGTGCACACCACATAGATTCATATATATGCACCTGAATGTTCTTCAAAATCAATAAAAACCCATCAATTTTTTTTTTTTTTTTTTTTTTTTGATACTAATATATGTATGCACACTTATGCATGGCCATGTTATAAACCCATGCTATATAACTCATTCTTCCCTCACTGCATTGTGGTTGCTGTTGATGGACTACTTTTTAGATTGCTTTTTGGTGACATATGTAAGTTTTATTCACTTATAGCTATAATCAGATTTTATGGAAATTACCTGTGAGACCTACTTCAGTTTCTTTCTTGCCAAACAAAATGAAGCTCCTCCTGGAATCTCTGTGTTTACAGAACAAGTGTCAATAATCAGTGAACATCAAAACAGAATTAACTACTGTGTCCCAGAGCTGTTGTCTTCCTGGGGCCACTACATGGCAGCTCACCAAGGAGCAGATGCCCAACTGAATGGTGCAGTGTGAAAGGCAGGACGGAGGAGAGCTCTGCTTGCTAAAGCCAGGAATTTCTTAATGGTCATGTTTCTCTTGTGAGAGAGAGTAGCAACACAGTACCAACAGTGTGTGTACAAACAAAGTGAGTATGCTGACCAGGCTGGAAAGTATTTGGAAATAATCGCTGCTCCTAAATGAAAGGAGCATCCATCCACCATGAAAGGAAAATTCAGTGTCTGTTGAGGCAAACTGTATCAGTGTCCCATCTACAGGGAACCCAGTTGGAATATCAATGTTGAAAGGATGGTTGTGGCTGTGTCTTCTCCTATTCATAGATCTGCTGCTCTAAAAAATGAAGAGAACACAGCAGGTCTTTGCTAAGTACCAACAAAATATGCAAGCTAACACAGAAAAGGGAAGAGAACTGATACAGAAATGCTTTAAGTGGGTTATCTCTTATTAAAACAAGTGCAAGTACTTCCAATTTTATTATTTTCTCCTTTGAGTATTTTTCTTGCACATCCACTTCCTCCTAGTGTGCAATTTAGGGAAGCGTTAATAGTTTATTTTTTTCTTCTAAATCATAATCTTCTTCTAAAATGATTATGAAAGGTTGGGTCTTGCTATACCGGAAGTGTCAGGGTCTTGGGGCGCTTCTTGCCTCTCTGAGGTGGATTTACTTTTCTTATACATATGTTCAAATTTTCTGACTTTAAATTTCAACCGCTGTGTTGAGTCCCTTCTGTTGATCATATTCCACCAGGTTCTGTGCAGAAATATTTATTTTATTGACTAAACACAACAAAGAAAGGAATGGGACTGATGCTTAAGCTATTTTTGGTCTTACTCATTGCTATCTACTGATAACAGATAAACACAGGAGTAAAATACAGAATTTTGGTCATCCTTTTCTAAAACATAATTGTTCCACCTAAAAAAAAAAAAAAAAAAAAAAAAAGAAAAGGAGCTGAGGTTTTAACAAGCAGTTTTCATACAGCATATTCCATTTTCAGACTTCTCAATTGTTGCATCCAGTTATGGCTAATTTATTGGATGAACTTGGTGAAAGTTTTAATTGAGACAAATATATAGCACTTTAAGACTGATGAAATTTCATGCCTCCTTTTGGTTAGTATAGCATTACTGTATCTCTGAGTTCCTCAGAAGACTTTTTATTCTGGTGTTTGACAATGAGCTAACATTCAAAATGCAAACAGAGACACTTTACACATTGACTTCAGTAAAAAAGCATTTTTTTCTTATTTACAATATATGAAGTAATGGGGAGAAAGTGATCCCAGCCCCATCCTAAAATGAATTTAAGTTATCTCATATTGAAGAAAAAATGGCAATTTAAAAGAAAAATCTATAGCAAACACAGGAGAACTGAAATAGCCTAAGCTATTAAATATTTGTTTTTTAAATCACAAAATAGAAATACATAAAAGGCTAATAAATTGACCAAATGGAATAGGACAAATTGAAAAAGATTGGTTCCATTTTCCATATGAGAAATTTACATAGGCTAAGTTCAAAGCAATGCTTGTGAAGTTTCAGGTGGAATTTCAAATTAAAAATATCATCTACTTCTTTTTTTGTCCAATTTGCCATTTAAGAAAACACTGCTTTTAGTAGTTTTATTATTATGTCAGCTCTTCCATAGAAGTTGAGAAAACACACCCAAAGGATGCTGACATTTTTTGCTGTCAAAATAGCAAACAGTGAAGTAGGAATATGAGTTGAGAACTGAAACAGCTTTCTACAAAGCCTGATCAGACCGGAGTTGATAATTCTGAGAAGGAAACATCAAGCATCACAGAAATGTCTGAGAAATCAGGTTTTGAGCTCTGTGCAATGGCCAATGGTGACTCTAACAACTACCAGCTCACCAAGGTTTCCTTTTTATAGTTATCTGGGTTCCTGAATGAAGGGCTATTTTTGTTTCTGGGTTGCTCTCCCAAAACACATGGATTGTCCACAGTTACGTATTTTGATGAATATTAGAAAATCACATTGTCTTTTTGCAATCAGTTTTAGTTTTACTGTGCATGGGTGTGTTACTTTGTCAACAATATGGGGAAAATTGCCGATATTCCCTTAAAAGGAATTTAAGAAGTAGAATTTTCATCTGTTTCACGATGTGCATGCTTTAGAAAAGTGAGAATATTTTATTAAGAGATTGTGTCCCTAGATTCAAGGGGGACTGAAGCGTAAAACAATCAGCTTCACTTTCCTTGAACTAGTTTCCTTCTTTTATGATACAACGTATTTTGTCTTCAGGATTAATCTTTCTGATAATTTTGAAAGTGAAATCCTTTTCAGTTTGAATACAGGATTACTCAACCTTCCATAGTTGGTTTTATTGAGACTAATGAGATAAGAAGCCGAAAAATGTCCGGACCTTGCCGAAGGTTAATCTTGTTCTTAACTCCACTATCTCTGCGATGTAAAATGCATAGTAGTCTTTTCAATTTTATATTGAATTTTGTATTGCTAGGTAATGTGGCACACTTTGAACTTGCAGGGGAAACTTGGGAAAATGAAAAAATAAACCAAATTAAAAATGCAGTTATCTTACCAAATTGTATGAAAAGTATGTAAGCAAAGTGAGGAAAGTCTGGAATACTCTATGAAATGAAGGAGTAGTGGGAAGTTCTACAGTCCAAGCTTGAAGAGTTGGAATCATGTAAGGGAATAATGTATCTAGCCAATAAAAATGTAGGAAGGAATGGTAACTGAAATTTGCAAGTGCAGTGAAACATAAAAAATTTAAAATAGAGGAGAAGATAGTCATTACTGAAGGAATTTGAAGAAGGGGAGATACTGATGGAAAATATGTCAAGTGCCATGGTGATAAATAAAAAAAAATGAGGCATTTTTGTTAAGAGATGATAGGTATGACATTATACTTGTGTCACTAATATTCTCAGTTAGAGGGAGTCAAAGAAAGTGCTAAAACCAGTAGTGTTTTGTCAAAGAAATATAAGTTTTAACACTGGAATAAATCACTGTGATAGTTTAAACGCCAAACTATTAAATAAAGCTCTGGGAAGATATGGCAGGGTGTTAGCATACATAGTCCAAATGTCTGGAAGAGGCCTTTGTGCAGCAACCTGGATAGAATACTGCAGTACATTTCAACATCTATTACAGTCCTCATCATTCAATAATGGTGTCTAATGCTGAAAGGTGAATTACTAGGTAGCTGAAATGAAATGCTCTGAACTCCAAAAAAGGTTTAGATTTCACACATTTGATAGCACACTTATATTGCATAATGATTTTTCTCATCTCACAACACTAGTTTCTTGGTGATAATTCAATTATAGCATTTTATAAACATTCTTAGCCCTCTCTAGCATCCGTTAGGCTTTAAATATAATTAGTTTTCCAAATATATAATAAAACATGGAATACAATTTGGAATCCCAGTCAACCTTTACATCAGTGTGCTGTGCTCTTTAATCTCTAATCTAATGCTTTCATTGCATGGCTTCGAAAAAAAGTAGATTCTTTTTTATCGTTGTCAAGTAAAAATTATGTTTAAACCTGAGATGGAATATATTGACCCTATTGTTTACTCTGTTAAGTGCTTTCAGAACAACCAAAAAAACCTGTTTGTCTTACCTAATCTTATTTGCATATGTCTAATCAATTTCACTTGTTACAGAACTATAAAAATCAGTTGTGAGTCAACTCTGGTTAAACCCAATGGCAAAATGGAGGGGAATAATGTTAATCCAATCCTTTGGTTTGTTAGCTATCTTCCATTTCTATTAGGGCTAAATATGACTCAGAGCTGACCCTTGTTAATCCTTAGTCAATTTATATTAGCCCAGACTTTTTTAGTTTTACAAAACTTGCATTTGCACTAAGTGAGACTCAGCTCCCCAAAATGGGTCCATACCACCTCCTCTTGAGTATAGAAAGCAGTCATTGACAGAATTTTATGATCCTTTTTGAACTCTGTCTATGCAGGACATCACAGCTAAGGCTGCACAGCAACATATAAGGAAATTCATCAGTGGTACTTTAGCCTAGCACGATGGCAGTGCTACATGGTCAGAGAAGAAAAGACCTACATTGTGGTGGTGCTTAAATTCAATTCCAATTGGGTTTTTACTGCTCCAGTTTGGTTTTATAATTTGTGTTTTATAATTTTGTATTTATTACTATTGTTTAAGATGGCCTCTCCTTCCCTCTCCTTCTCTCCTTCCCTCAGACTTTCCTTCCCCCCCCCCTCAAACCTTCCCGCCAAAACCTTGGTTGTCCTGGTAACCCCATCCCATAATAGTTGTTTACCACCTTTCGGTTAAGTGTCAATCTTTAAGTTATATAACTTCCCCACCCCCTCATCATGTATTCCTCCTCCCCAAGTTACCTGTTACTGGTTCAAAAGTTGTGCATCCCCTCATTATACGTTGGCAAAGAGTTTTAATTGGTCCCACGCAATCCCACCCCTGAACCCACCTAATAAAAAGCCGTGCCATCTTGAGGCCAGCGTCTCTCTCCGGAGCGCGGCCTTGGGACCACGCATCCCTTGGTTGCACACCTTGAGAGTCCCGCCTTTCTATTCTGCGCACCATCCGCACCGTTGTCGAGTTTGCCCACGCCTCTGGCAAAGTGGCCCCTGGATGTAGTGGCGGCAGGGCTGGCCGGAGCTGCACCCATTGGAAAAAGCCGAACCACTGCAAGCTGGCTCCCAACGCGGGGCTGTCACGCGTGGGCGAACATCTGACAGCTCGACGGCGACGGCTCTGACGCTGTGCCCTCAATTTGAGAGCCACGTGCTCGAATCCGGTCCGTCGGGACCTTTTACGGATTTTTCATTGTCGTCGCGCCTCCTAGTGGAAGCAGCCTTCAGGTGCGCTCCCGGGAGGGAGAGGAGGGTAGCTTCGCAGCACCCAGCGGAGTCCTCTTCAGTGCGGATTTACCCCAGACCAAACCGCTGTACCCACGCAGGAACCAGGGACGGGTAAGCGTGTGAGCCCCTTGCCCTCACCCTACCCAAAAAGGGAAGATCCAGCCCAGGAGAAACTGTCCTCGGGGGGATCAGCCGCGCGGCGCCCGGGGGGGGGTTGTTTTCCTCTCTCGGGTTTTACTTTCGGTTCCTGTTTTTATTTCTTTTTGTTGTTTTATGTTTTGAGTTTCCGCGGTTCCGAGCTGGTCCCAGCTCGCTCCGGGATCAGGGGAAGCGACACGGGCGCGCCGCGGGCAGGTATCGGGAAGCCGCGAGGCGGGAGCGACACGGCTGAGCCCGTGGTGTAGTGGTTAGAGCTCTGCGCTTTCGCCGCGGCGACCCGAGTTCGAATCCCGGTCGGGGGACCGGGTTCGCGGGATCGCGGGAGCGGCGCCGTGCTCGTTTTTTTTGCCGGCCCGGGCGCGGGAGACGTAGGTTCGAATCCCGGTCGGGACCGGGACCGCGGGAGGCGCGGAACCCCCGCTTTTTGTCTGCGCACGGGCACAGACGGGGTTTAAAGCGGGTTTTTTGTTTTACGCGGCACCTCCGGGGGGGGAGGCAGCGGCGGGGAGCTGCCGACCGGAGTTTTTTGTGCTGGAATTCGGTTTTTAGTTTATTTTGTGTTGCGGAACGGTTTGGAAGTGAAAAATGGGTGCCAGGCTCTCGGCAGAACAGAAAGACGTTTTTCGTTGTTTTGTTGGAGTTCTGAGTTTTAATAATCTTAAGTTTTCTAAAGGAGAACTGAAGCAGTTTGTGCGCACGCTCTATTTGCACTTTCCAAAAACGAACCCGGAAGTTGTGACGGACCCCCGATATTGGGAGCCCGTGGTTTTAAAACTTACCAAATTGGCTGCCGCTGGAGACAGAAATGCAGCGAAATACCTGTTCTGGTCGCGGCAAATTCAAACTGCCGTGAAAAACATGAAGGGAGTGCAGAAAGAGCGGTCTCCCGGAGAAAGCTCTGTTTCCCCCTGTTCTTCCCGTTCTGTATCCCCCTCCCCTTCTCCCCGCCGTGGCATCCTCAGAGGCGCAGCGGGCATAACCCAGCCCGCCAGCCCTGGCGCTCTCAGGACACCATCCCCCCGCCCGGGACAGACAGGGCAGTCTGCCCGGGATGTCCAACGGAGCGCTGGCCACGCTCCCGAGGAATCTTCCCTTCCCCGAACCTCCCTAAAAAAACCCCGAGTTCAGTTCAGTGTTAGTGAAGGCGCCGGCGCGGAGCCGCTCGGCGCCCGCGCGGGAGGCGCCGGCGCGGAGCCGCTCGGCGCCCGCGCGGGGGGCGCGGGGGAAAAGCCGCTCGGCGCCCGCGCGGCAGGCGCGGAGCCGCGCGGCGACCGCGTGGCAGGGGTCCATGCGGAAGAACCGCATGGCGACCGCGTGGCACGGGCATGCGGCGTCCATGCGGCAAACGCACGCGGTGTCCATGAGGCAGGGGCACGCGCCGCCCCTGCGACAGGCGCACGCGCCGCCCATGCGACAAACGCACGCGGCTTCCATGCGGAAGGAGACCCCGCCGCCCATGCGACAGGCGCATGCGGCTTCCATGCGGAAGGAGACCCCGGCGCCGATGCGACAGGCGCATGCGGCTTCCATGCCGCAGGCGCATGCGGCGTCCACGCGGAAGGCGCGCGCTGCGCGCGCGTGGAATGCGCACGCGGTGCCCACGCGGAAGGAGCGCGTGGCAGCCATGCGGCAGAGGCGCAGGCATGCAGCGCTCGCGCGGCAGAGGCGCGGAATGGCGGCGGCCGCATGGCGCGGTCGTTCTCTTTGTCCGCCCTGCCCGCCAGCCCGCTGCCGGGGGCGCCGCTCGCCGCCGCCGCCGCCATGGCCCCGCTCCCGTTCCCTTCCCCTTCCCAGTCCCCCAAGTTTTCCCCCCCCAACCCTTTTCCGTCCCCTTCCACCCTTCCCCGAGGCTGTCACTGTTCTGAAACCCCTTCCTATGACCCCCCCACCTGCCGCTCCTCCCGAGTCTCCTCCCAAAACCACTCCTCCGAAGGCGTGCCTTTCCCAGACCCTGGCACGCCCCCCTCCCATCGCAAGCCACTCCCCTTGGTGACGCCCAAGTCCCGCCCACTGCCTCCCGGTTCCCACGCCCCTTCTTTCGGTTCCCACGCTTGGGGCAAGGAGGGGGAGGGGTGGGATCCAGGAAGTGATGGTCCCCATGTCCCTTCTATCGCTCCAGTTACCTACAGGAGGGGTAGGGGAGGGCATGAGGAGGCAAAGTGGCAGCAGTTGTCCCAGAATGTTGTCAGGGAACTCATGAAGGCCCTCAAGGAGTACGGCCGCATGAGTCCGTACTTCCTTGGTTTGTTAGATGGCCAAGTTACCGGGAGTGAGGTTGTCCCACATGACATCAAGTACCTTTTCAGGTGCTTGCATTCCAGAACTGAGTATCAGCTCTGGTTTGCAACCTGGAAAAGGCACTTGCAGGACGCTCTCCCAGGGTGGTCAAATGACCCTGACACAGCTGTGGACAATGAAGGGAACATGATCACGCTGGCACATGTGATGGGTGAGGGAGAATGGGAGATGCCGCAGAAGCAAGCTGAAAGCCTCCCAAAGCCGTTGTTAAGGCAAATTGCTAAGGTTGCTGTCAAGGCGTTTTCCACCATGCGGCCTTCCGGCCCCATGGAATCGTATTCAGATGTTTTTCAGGGACCTCAGGAAAACTTCCTGCTGTTTGTGGAAAGGCTAACGGTAGCCATAGAGCAGCAGGAAGAGGATGAAGTGGCAAGGGAGAGGCTGGTCACGTCGCTGGCATTCAGGCACGCCAACGAAGTGTGCAAACAGGCCATGCTGACCCTTCCACGGATTCCCAAGCCGACATTACAGGACTATGTCGAGGTGGTAACTGAGGTGGGGCCCCTGATGACATCAGCAAAACCTGAAAGGCCGGAACAGCGACGGAAAACCGTGAATGCAGCAACCACAGAGACCCCAACCATCCATCAAGACAACGCGGCCGTGGTACCAAAAGGGAGGCGTCCATCGGGAAATTCAGCTGACAAGGCTTGCGCCTTATGTGGCAAGCAAGGACACTGGTGGCAGGCTTGTCCCCTGAGACGGGAGTTTCAGGAATTTAAACAAGCCAAAGAGGGAGGAGGAGGAAATGGGAGGGGAGGACGCTCCCAACAAAAAAACGAATAAGGGAGCGCGGAGCCACCCAGTGCGATGACCCCAATCGGGTGGCCCAAGCCGGGGGAGGAGGAATGGGGAATGATGATTTGAGTTGTACCGGACATGACATTTTAACGGACTTGACCTTTTCTTCCCAGAGGCAGCAGAAAAGCCCTCTGAGAGGGAATTCACCGGACAAGACAGGAAACTCCCCTTTGAGGAGTCTTTCAC
This sequence comes from Zosterops lateralis, assembly GCF_965231275.1. NCBI lineage: Eukaryota > Metazoa > Chordata > Aves > Passeriformes > Zosteropidae > Zosterops > Zosterops lateralis. Next base: position 52,211,304 of record NC_139762.1, on the reverse strand, counting down.
CTGACGATTCTGACCCAAATGTGCCTGTTCCTTTTGCAGAAAAGTCCTTGACGACAACAAGCGAAGGAGTGCCCTTTCATCTTCAGTTGTCTGATGCCCTGTGGATCCGTGATGATGAATGGCACCGCGTGGCGGTATCTAGAAATAGAGGTACCTGGCACAAAATTGGCACAACATATGTAGTCGTGGGGGATTGTAAACATACCCCGCCAGAGATCGAGATTGTTCCCCAAACCACTCCTGCGGATCCCGAGTGGTTTGAACTCTGGCTTCGCTGCACGACTCCACCCATTTATCTGTCAAAGGGACAGATAGTCGCCCAGGCAATACCATCACTCCCCGAGAGGGTGTGTCCTGAGGGCGACTGCAAAACCTGCCACCCCCAGATAAACACAGTCGTGTACATTACACATGACAGACCTGAGGAGGTGTGCAAACTAAGGGTGGGCGGGGAGACCACCATCATTAAAGGTCTCCTTGACTCGGGGGCGGACGTAACGGTAATCCCGGAACACCTATGGCCGTCACGTTGGCCGCTGCAAACAGTGGTGGAGCAAGTTGAGGGTGTTGGAGGCCTTCAATTGGCAAAAAAATCAAAGCACATGGTGCAAATTAAGGGGTCCAATGGGCAATTGGCAAACATCCAGCCCTTTGTTTTGAATTACAAAGCACCCCTGTGGGGGAGAGATGTCCTGGCCCAGTGGGGGGCAACAATTGAATTCCCTGACCCTCCACAAAATTTTCAGGCTGCGGTCACTGAACGGCGCCCCACCCAAAAACTGAATTGGAAAACGGATTCTCCAGTTTGGGTGGAGCAGTGGCCGCTTTCTAAGGAAAAGTTAAAGGCGCTGAATGAGCTCGTGGAAGAGCAACTCCGGAAGGGTCACATAGAGGAGACCACCTCTCCTTGGAACACCCCGGTGTTCGTAATACAAAAATCGGATAAGACCCGATGGAGGCTTCTCCAGGACCTCAGACAAATTAATGAGGTCATCGAGGACATGGGATCTCTCCAACCAGGGATGCCTTCCCCAGCCATGTTGCCCCAAAATTACAATCTGGCAGTGATTGATATTAAAGACTGCTTTTTCCAAATTCCTCTGCACCCCGACGATGCTCCGCGGTTTGCATTCTCGGTTCCTAACATCAACCGAGAGGCCCCGAGGAAGAGGTATCACTGGCGCGTTCTTCCCCAAGGAATGAAGAACAGTCCTGCCATTTGCCAGTGGTACGTGTCTTCCTTGCTGACCCCCGTGCGTGCAGCTGCACACCAGGCCGTCATCTTTCATTATATGGACGACGTGCTCGTGTGCGCCCCCAGCGACAACCTGTTGACGCATGCGCTTGACCTGACAGTGGCTGCACTGGTTGCTGCAGGGTTTGAGTTGCAGGAAGCGAAAATTCAAAAGATGCCACCTTGGAAATATCTTGGCCTCGAAATTAATAAGCGGACCATTGTTCCGCAAAAATTGGCAATCAGAACCAAAATTGAGACCTTAGCGGATGTGCACCAGCTGTGTGGGGCTTTGAACTGGGTGAGGCCTTGGCTAGGTCTCACTACCGAGGACCTAGCACCTCTTTTCAATTTATTGAAAGGGGGAGAGGGGCTGAGTTCCCCTAGGTCACTCACCCCGGAGGCACGGAAAGCACTGGAAAAGGTTCAAGAGTTGATGTCCACCAGACAGGCAAATCGATGCCATGCTGATTTGCCTTTCCGATTTGTCATTCTAGGGAATCTGCCGCACCTCCATGGAATGATATTCCAATGGGACAACGGGGTGACCAGCATACCCCGGAAGGACCGAGGCGGGAGAGATCCTCTTCTTATTATAGAATGGGTCTTTCTCAGCCACCACAGGTCCAAGAGGATGACACGCCCACAGGAGTTGATGGCTGAATTAATTCGGAAAGCCAGAGTCCGTATTAGAGAACTGGCTGGCTGCGACTTTGAGGTGATCCACGTACCAATTCGGTTGAATTCGGGCCAAATTTCAAAGGCAATGTTAGAGCACTTGCTTCAAGAGAACGAAGCACTTCAGTTTGCCCTGGACAGTTACACTGGACAAATTTCAATCCATCGGCCTGCCCACAAAATTTTTAATTCGGATGCTCAATTTAAATTAAATTTAAGGAGTGTTCAGAGCAAAAGACCGCTCGATGCCTTGACAGTTTTCACAGACGCGTCCGGAGGGTCCCACAAGTCAGTGGTGACTTGGAAAGATCCTCAGACTCAGCAGTGGGAGTCTGATGTTGCTGAGGTGGAAGGATCCCCTCAGATTGCTGAGTTGGCCGCAGTCGTCAGGGCCTTCGAAAGGTTCTCTGAACCATTTAATTTGGTAACCGATTCGAGTTACGTTGCAGGTGTAGTGTCCAGAGCGGAGAACTCAGTTCTCCAAGAAGTGACTAACATTGCTCTGTTTAAGTTGCTCTCGAAGCTAATAAGGCTAATCTCCCACCGAGAGCAACCGTTTTACGTGATGCACACCAGGTCGCACACGGATTTGCCAGGGTTCATAGCGGAGGGAAACAGGAGGGCTGATGCTCTTGCTGCCCCTGTCGCGAAGGCCCCGCTGCCTGACGTTTTCCAGCAGGCAAAGCTCAGCCACCAACTGTTCCATCAGAATGTGCCAGGTTTGGTCCGAGGGTTCAAACTAACCCGAGATCAGGCCAAGGCCATTGTGGCGACGTGTCCCAGCTGCCAGCGACATGCAGTCCCAACCCTGCATGCCGGGGTAAACCCCCGAGGGCTGAGCAGCAACGAGGTATGGCAGATGGACGTTACTCATGTCCCTCAGTTTGGGAGGCTGAAGTACGTCCATGTGTCTGTGGACACCTTTTCTGGAGCAGTCTATGCATCCGCCCATACAGGGGAGAAAGCAGGGGATGTTGTTAAACACCTTCTCCAAGCCTTCTCTTTCCTAGGCATCCCTAAAGTCATCAAATCAGATAACGGGCCAAGCTATGTTTCCAAGGAGTTCCGCAACTTCCTCCAGCAATGGGGAGTAGAACACAAGACTGGCATCCCCTATTCCCCGACAGGCCAAGCAATTGTGGAGAGGACACATCAAAACATCAAAAGAGTCCTCAATCAACAGGGACAAATTCTGAAATTGGAGTCACCCCAAATTCGATTGGCCAGGGCCTTATACACAATTAATTTTCTAAATTGTTCATTCGAACTTATGAATCCCCCAATAATTAGGCACTTTGGAGGGAACCCAAATTTAAAATTAGAGTCTAAACCGCCAGTTCTCGTCAAGGACCCGGAGACCATGAGAATGGAAGGTCCACACGGTTTAATCACTTGGGGTCGCGGGTACGCCTGCGTATCGACACCCACCGGACTTAAATGGGTGCCGGCCAAGTGGGTGAAACCTTACATTCCCAGGGCCTCCAAAGAGTCGGATAATCAGGTGAAAAATGTCACTTGGCGAAGAAAAAGGAAGCCCGTTGGTCCGGAGGAAGAGAGGTCCGCTCCTTCCTTCCCCATTCCTCACTGGCTTTTTGTTAATTAATTTATTTTGTTATATTTTAAGTTACAGGAGAGACCAGTCAGATACCAACTGAGAGCCCCAGAAGGACTGGTTTGACCAATTGTTTGGTAACTGGGGACTCTCAGGCTGGGTCAATTCTGCAGTAAAACAGGACTCCTAATTTTATTTTTGTTACTTATAATTGGAATTGCATTTGGCATCATCCGACGAGTCACCCAAAAGACCATCACTGCAGCCACCTCTTCACTCAGCGTGAACAACGTCTGGGCCAGTGTTCCTCCCGTCGAGGAGATTGAGATGCAGCAACTCTCGCCATGGGAAGACGAGGAATACCCTGACCCAGAGGACTTTTACACCGGTGACTGATGAAGAGAGGTGGCCCACAAAACAGGAACTATCCCCCGAGCAGACACTACTAAAAGCCATCACAAAAAAATAAAAAAGGGGGAGATGTGGTGGTGCTTAAATTCAATTCCAATTGGGTTTTTACTGCTCCAGTTTGGTTTTATAATTTGTGTTTTATAATTTTGTATTTATTACTATTGTTTAAGATGGCCTCTCCTTCCCTCTCCTTCTCTTCTTCCCTCAGACTTTCCTTCCCCCCCCCCTCAAACCTTCCCGCCAAAACCTTGGTTGTCCTGGTAACCCCATCCCATAATAGTTGTTTACCACCTTTCGGTTAAGTGTCAATCTTTAAGTTATATAACTTCCCCACCCCCTCATCATGTATTCCTCCTCCCCAAGTTACCTGTTACTGGTTCAAAAGTTGTGCATCCCCTCATTATACGTTGGCAAAGAGTTTTAATTGGTCCCACGCAATCCCACCCCTGAACCCACCTAATAAAAAGCCGTGCCATCTTGAGGCCAGCGTCTCTCTCCGGAGCGCGGCCTTGGGACCACGCATCCCTTGGTTGCACACCTTGAGAGTCCCGCCTTTCTATTCTGCGCACCATCCGCACCGTTGTCGAGTTTGCCCACGCCTCTGGCAAAGTGAGCCCCTGGATGTAGTGGCGGCAGGGCTGGCCGGAGCTGCACCCATTGGAAAAAGCCGAACCACTGCACTACATTATGGCATTCTTTAAACAAAAATACTTCAAGCTAAGATAAATGGCAGAAGTGACTTCAGTTTGGAGTAATTATGTTGTTGAAATATTTTCAACACAACATGATGCAACTTAACCCTGATTGCCAGTGCTAAACAGCCTCCTTTAAAGAAGAAATAGGTATTTACTATGGAAAAAAGATGACATGTAATAGAGAGAGACAAGCCCTAAAAGAATAAAAATCTAAACCAAACACAAATGCTTTAGAGAAAAAGAGTGAAATTGTCACTAGACAAGATGGCTGGCTGACTACTATGCAAAACTATATCAGCTTGAATTTATTTCTACAAGAACTGATTTATGTAAAATGGAGATTCTTTGGTCTCTTAATGCATCCAGCAGAAGTTATTCTTTTCAGGTCATGGATGTTTGAGATGGCAAATTTTTCAGGTCAGGAATGTTTGTGAGAGCTCTCAAGCTACCAAAAAGTGACTTAGATTTTTGCAAAAGGTTTACAACATCTCTGCAAATGCTTGCACTGTAATTGAAATATGTACAAGAGCCCAGAAGGGAAGAAACTTCTATACATGCGAGTCTTCTTCATGTTCTCATGACAGCACAACCTGTGACAGTCCCATAGAGTTTCCTACAGACCATATGCACTTAATGATAATATACAAATTATTGACTTAGTCTAGTAGCTTCTCAATTTGATGACCTTTTTTCTGTCTTTGTTTTACTGATAATACTTTTTAATTTTTTTTTTTTTTTTTGGAAGATACATATGGTATTTTCTTTTTTTCATTACTAACATGATTTTCAATTTTTTATGATTCATTGTTATCATGGTTCCAGGGCTGCCCACGGGCTAGCTGTGCCCTGTGGCGATAAGATGGAGTTCTTGGCAGGTCCGGAATTTCTGGGAGGAGCGCGCTAGCAGGCGTGGAATAAAGAGAGTGGACCTTTGCTGGAGTTACCAGGCTTTTTTGGTGTTACAGCTGGGCCTCGTGGCAAAAGACGAGCTCCTGGCTTTGGGTCGCCCCTTTTTACCTGGATGGGCAGTCCTCCAGAGAGGGGAACTCAGAACCAATAGCGAACAAGGGAGGGTGTGACCCAGAACAGGGGAACTTAACAGAACAAAAGAAAAAGGTGTTGCCCCCTCACCCAGACCAAATCCTAGGGCTTTTAGCTTCGAATCTTCCAGATCTACCAAGATGATTGACAGTGCCTCTCAGGGAGGAGACCATCAGAGGGTAAGGGTAAGGGGTACCAGGAACAAACCATTTTCAACCAAATATAAAACATAACAAAAACCATACAGAACTTTAGAAAACCCAATCACACATCACTACACATTGCCATCTGAAATTACGTTTTGCAAAAACCGGCTCTTCATGACCATGGGACACAGACTTAGAGAACCCAGAAATTGCATGGTTTTTTGAGTTGAGAGCTTTAACTCTGTTTTCCCATGGCATCAGTGTTTTAAACACCTTATTTTTTAGTGGCTCTATTTAACTGTCTTCAGTAGAAGGAATAATATGTATACCAGTAATATTTCAGCTGGCTTGTTTTCTAGAATTTTTTGGTTTGAATTTCTTTTAATTCTGTGAATCAGAAGTCACTAAAAAGACACTTCTCCCTACTTCCTAAAGTAGAACTTCACAGACAGTACTTTCCACAAAGAATTCTCTTGATGGAAAAAGTATTGATGGGCTTCTAAGATCATGGGGAGGGGGGGCAGAAAAAAGTGCTGGACTGAATTTGTCTTTGTTTTATACTGTTCCCTGCAGCATAGCTGAGAGGCAGACATCATGGGTTAGCAGAAGAAAGAATAGGTCTGTGGCCTGAGAAGTTTTGGGTTGTTTCTCTACTTTTTCAGCTTAAGAAATTATGAACAGTGTGAGATGAAGCTGGCATTATGGTAATGTGTAAGGCTTATTCAGGACAGATTCCAGCTATCTTTTACTTGGAATCAGGAGGAAGAAGGTAATTCCTGTACATAACACTTAAAAAAAACTGGCTTCTGTTTCCTGATATGAGAAGAAACCAAAAAAACCACCACATTTGTGCTATTAAATGTAATTTTTCTTAAACTTTGGGCAAATAGTCTGCTTTCTTTTTTTTATAATTCGGGATACTTTTGAAGCAGAAACCTCCAAGGAGGGTGTGAAACAATTTCCAAGAAAAGGACTGTAATTACTTTTTAGTGCTTTGTTCAGTGAACTGAAACAAAGCCCTAGGCAAGGGAAAAGTTTGTGCTTGTTTGCCTGTAAACTCCGTGTGTGTGGTGCCACTACCCAGCACCCTACTGCAAGGTGTGTGTATGATGATCCTTATCTCAACCCTGATCGGTTCTGCACATTTTGGTATTCCTCCATCATTTACCCAGGGCACCTGCTTTTATGGCTCTTTCTGTCAAATTGATATTTTCTAGTAGGTTCCAAAAGCAACAGCAAATTACTGTGTAAGCATATTTCTTGGAAAGAAATGATGAAAATTCAGTGTTGAATTATCCCACCTACAGGACTTCAGCCTGAGTGTTGCTCAGGATCTCCTGGAATGATCTGAATTCTTAGCCCTGTTAAGAACAAACACAAGATATGTTTTTGAAGACATCATACTATTAAAGAATAATTCATTCACAATGCTTTCAAAATTAGCTTCTTTTCACTGTCAGTATAGTTCCACATAATGAGACAGCGGTCTTTTTTTTCCTCTTCTTCCTTTTTCCCTCCTTAGCTGGGGAAAAGTATCCCAAAAAAGAACTTGTTCCTTCTGCTCTGTTTGAAATTCAAAGCTCTTCTGTACCAAGAGTTAAGTCCATGTTAAGGAAGATGTTTTTTAGCCCACAGTTTTATAATTTGCCTACAAATATATAAATTTTAAGGGAAGGATTAATATTAAAGAATTGGGTTACTTTCCACAGGTTTAGGAGTTAACCATTAAAAAAAAAATAAATTAAAAATCCTTTCTGCCCCAAAGGACAGCACTTTTAACAAATTCATCACAGAGTTTATATATCAACTTAATGTCATTTCTGACCCTAACTCTAGCAGATGCATTGTAATTCCAAAAGAAAAGGGAAAGGTCTTCAGGAAACTCCATGGCTGCTTTCGCCTTGTATACAGGCCTGTTTTGAGGGAAAGGAAGGGGGATAACAGGAATAAAAATAGGATTTTTAGATGAGACAGTACTGAAAAAATAATTGAAGCTGTGGGTTGCAAGCCTGAGATTTCATTAGAAGTATAACTGAAATTGATTTGAATCTGTGCTTTAACATTATGATAATGAAGTCTATGGCCTTACCAAAAGATTATAAACATGACTTTTAAACTCCCTTTGAAATTTGTATTACAACTTCACTTAAATTCATTATGAGTTGCTAGAAGTTCATCTTGTTACAAAACATGCATAGCTGGCACAACTCAATATGCTCTGGTAAGTTCTAAAAAACAGCTGAGTAAAGAAAAAACATTGGAAATAAATATACTGGAAATCAGATCTTAGCTTTCATTATACTAAGGGGACAATTTCAGTTTTGATATCTAAGGCTCATCAACACCATTGTAAATTTTATTTTTTAATCATACTGTTCATTCTATTATAATAGTGTTTGTTACTTTCCACAGGACCTGGATCTTTTGTCCTTAAATGTACCCATCTCTTAAATTTGCCATGTCTATGATCACTTCACACTTTAATACTTTGGGGAGTTTTTTCTTTGGTTTTGTGGATTACTTTAGCAAAAGAATGCTTGTACACAGCTGTAGTGCTAACCAATACCTGTGTTTGAGGTTTCTCTTTTTATTAAAATCTGAAAGAATGTAGAAGGTAGTAAAAAAGGCATATATTTCAATGAAATTATTTAAATGTATTTCTGAGCTGCTAAACTAATTCAGTACTTAAAACACAAGTTACTGATCTGGAAAAGGTAAGATTTTTAAATCCCTGTTTAATATTGATTTACTTACTCATGATAGTCTGACTGCTTTTTAAGACCATTGGAAATAAAGCACTTTTTACAATATTATAGTTTTTTGAGTATTTTAGAGAGTATTATAAGCTAACCTTGTTACATACAAAAATTACTTACATGCAAAGAAAGTTGCATGGTATTTGACTCAGAATATTCACACATATAGGAACTGTTATCGTGTCTCCTAGTACATGTAGAATTGCTAAAAGATGTGTATGGTATACAAAAGTTAGGAGCATCTGGTAGGTATCTAATATGAAAATAATATGCATAAGTGCTTAGAAAATCACATGTTGGAGTTGAATATAGTCATTGTGTTTCTTTAGGAGTTTTATCTATATCTTTTGCAGTCTATCTAAGCAGCAGGGGTTTTCATGTTCTTAGGAGTATATGATGTTTTGCCTGATATATCAGAAGTGCCATGGCTCCTACCAGTGTCAGCCAGGCTTTCTAAAGATCCTGAAATCTGCAAAAGTTTCTGAAGGTTGAGAGAAACTGAAAGCCTTCAACAGTCAGCTCAGTAGTGGTATCTTCAGCCTTCTTCACTTTCTCTTTCAAACTGCTAAACAGTCTAAAGACAGATGACAATCTTTAAGGCAATATTTGAGTGTAAAAATGTGACTTGAGGTAGCAAAAAGCCATCTTTAGATACTTATAGATGAAGATAGACAGTTCCAGAGGAACTAACAGCTTTAACTGATTTCCAAAAATCAGTTTATCTTACAATGATATACATATGCCCTTAGGAAAAATATCATCATCTGTTTTTAAGGTATTTGCTGGATAATTTGCTGGAAATCCTACAATAAAGTATTGTAAGAGTATCATATAGTAAATTTCAGTTTTCTCAAAACCCAAAAAAGTCATTCAGATTGTGATATTTGATATATAACTGTCCACTTCTTTATTTATAAGAGATGAGTGATGAAATGAGGTAGATCCTCGTGGAAGGAGGTGGGAGGTTGCTGCTCTAGAGGACCACAGGAGCCTTCCTTTTCAGGAGTGAGACTAGACAGGTCACAGCACAGGGCAGGGAGATAAAGCAGTAAAGAAATGTTATGAAGACACTACTGGGAGAAGAGATGAAACAGACCTTGGAGGTGGAAAAGACAGTCAATGCAGAACTTGCATCTGAGAAACATTCTGTTGTACTTCTGTATAACACTCTGTATAGGAAAATCTGAAGCAAGGAAACTCTGAGAAGACAAAGATTTTTGTATCTAATCTGTCTTAAGTGTCTATCTTGATTTAGGAAGTAAATTATTCCAATTCATAGGTCAATAAACCAGATTGATAAAAGTAATTTTATATTTAAGGATATTCATCATAAAGAAAAAAAAAATTAGATAAACTTCCTCAAAGCCCTGTCTGACTCTGGGTCTTGTCACAAAGATCTACAAGTGAAAAACTCTTTGAATTTGATCAAGGAAAGAAAGAATAATATTAATAAAATAAATATGCTTCATTATTATTTGAATGATATTTTTATTGCTATGAAACACATGTGAAATACTATGAGTTGGAAAGATTGTGTAACTCTTCAAAGCATCTCCTCTTGTTTTATCACAGCACCAAATTCAATTTGGATCACAGTGAAACTGCTTTCAGACATTAGGGCTTGAAGTGTGAGATTCAGCAAAAAATGTGGGTAGTTGTCTGACAGATCCTCTGGTCTCCAGAACTCTGGTGTGACTTCTTGGTCACTTGTGAATTGTCATTCAAAGTCCACTGAAATCAACAAGAATAATTCAGTGAATTTTAGATTGGTTTAATATTACATTATTACTCCTATTAGATTAACCAGATGTAGAAAATCATTACAGTCTGAAGGAAGTGCTGAAGGCATCTTAACTGTCTGTACCACATTATGAGGAAAATTATGGAAATTCTGGGAGCTGCTAACAATAGAATAATGATAGAATCCCAAACTGTTCTTTATAATGGGAATGCTATTGTCAATGAGCAATTTAATTAGTGTCTCACTCTGCAAAGGACAGTCATATTGCATCACTTTAGGATGTTTCTACATGGGCAGTTTGACTTGCTCTTTATTCCATTCCCAAACCTTTACACACTTTGCATATATGCTAATTAATTTCTGAACTCTCTTTTTAAGCAACTCAACTACTTCTCTCAAAGAGAATATAAGATCAGAGATGATGGTATAATATGCTTCAGAGACTCTTCCAAACATGTCCATCAGGGGTATGGTTTATTCCAAGTTTGGCTCCCGCAACCACTGCAAACAATGTATTTGGAGACTTTTCCCTTCAAAGGCCTCATGCCTTGCACAGAAACTCTGGCATCTTGTACAAACAGTGCTCTGGTGGGCTGCAAAGACAGTTATTTTGGAATGAGAAACCACAAACACAGACTTTTGTCCATGACTACAAGGAGTAAAGTGTGGTTTTGAGAAGATAGACCGAGTGTTATGGGAAGTAGATTAATTCGGTTTGCTAGAAAGGGTGGCAGCCTGTCAAAATTGGAGATGAGCCAGCTACCAGCAACTCACTAGGGACTTGGGATCTACTTAAGAGTGCCATTCACAATACAGTTTAGAAAAATATTTAGCAATTTTTAAAGGGATTTTTACTTTGAAGTATGGCAGAGATTTTGAGATTCATTATGAATTTCAGAATGTCTTGCAGAGTCAAGTGTTCAAATGAACTCCTAATGGATTAAAATTTTTAAAATAATATATTTCGTATTTGTAGAAATTAGTTTAATATGACATTGTTGTAACAGGTAAGATAAGGAAACATCTTGCTGAGCTGCTCACACAAGTTTTACAACATTGTGCATGGTAAAATGCACTATAGGTGCAAAAGCTTACCCATATTTCTTCATCTAGAAACACCTTCAAACTGTAATCACCTTAATTTAGTAGCTTCACCTTTACTATGTAGATTTTAATAGCAGCTGGCCTTGTTTAGTAGCTACACTTATTTAATAGCTCCACCTTTACCATGAACCTTTCCCATGCAAGCTGTAGGGCAAAGTAATTAAATTTAATGAAAACTGTGCTTTCCAAACAAGGATATATAACTAGTCATATGAAATGGTCAGTAGGCTAAATCATTTGTGGAGAAAGTATCCACAGTACAAAGGTTAAGGTACTGTAGCTCAAAATATTAATGAAGACTATAGTGTAAAGAACATGAATTGCAGACTTTCCTTGATGACAGCAACATAGGAACTATTCCCTTCCAAAGCTTGTATGTCCCTGCAAGCTCAAGAGCCCATGAGAGCATTATTTAGTGAATGAGGATGGAGGCTTGGAGCACTGTGAAAATGCCTGGTTTTTCAAAATAAGCATCAAAATGAGAATCTGATTCTCACATTATATCTTGCTTCTCCTGTTAAGGGCATTCTTAGCAGCAGTCTTTGCACTCTGCTCTCTGTGTTATGTTAGACAAGGACACACTTCACAAGTTAAAGTGATTTAAGGAATAGAAAATAAACAATGAACTATTGATATACTAGTAGAGATATGATAGCAGAAGAAATGAAAAAAAGAAAATATTGGTCTTAAAATTCTCACCTTTTTGTAAGAATTATTAAAAGCCCTTTTGAAAAAACACCAACTTAATTTTACAGGTGTTATTTTAAGACAGAGGCAGTTAAAGATACATGACCTTGCTGAAAACACAGTCTTGTTTCATCTTTTTGATCAAAATCTATGAATGGAACACAATAGTCATTTGATGGTGATGGGTCACAAGGAAATAAAATTTGCTGTTGTTTTCTATGGGAATTTAAAAAATTAACATTGTTTTAATAAAAAAAAGTATTTCTTGATATTGAAATAAGTTGGCTTTCCACTAATGACAATACTAATACTATCTCCAAAAATACTTACTTTTTCACCTCAGAGCTTCATCTTCTGGGAATATAAGCTGTGGTAAAATCTCTTGGGATTTTACTTACTAAAAGGTTCCCTACAATTTCCATCACAGTAGCATAGAAGTTTCATTGCTGATATTGTTGGTACTTAATATACAAAACATTATTGGAACAATAACACTGTGAGATTTTTATATTTTGAATTTCAGTTCTCTCCTATTGCTGTGCAAAATGTGCAAGCTTTTCCAGTAGATAAAGTGATGTACAGCAGCAGCGAGATAAAAGCTGCAAACAGCAGTTATGAGATGCTTTTGATAAAAAAATGTATTTCATTTGAAAGATAAGCCTCAGAAATTCACCTCAGCTTGTAAATGCACTAAATTTTATTCTTTGTTGTACAGCAGTAGCAATTAACTGAAAATATATTTATTTGAGTTAGTAATTCTCTCTTTTCTGAGAACTGAAAATACTAATTAAGATAACCCTACATGGATACTTTCATTGCTGTGATATTTCTGTTTAATGGAATAAAAAAAAAAGAAAACAAAACCAGGGGAATTTTTACGTATGTATATCCTTGGGAAGCCTAATATTACTGTGTTTCTGGTTGGTCATGTGTAGAGAATAATACATTTGGTTTAATTGTTTTACAGGAATGCATTGCAGCTGCTTGTCTTCACTGGAAGAATAGGAATATTTCACTCTTTTCCTCAGTTTTGTAGCAATCCTGCTTATGTTTTATCTTCTGATCCATCCAGTGTGCAGCCCTTTCCTAGCCCAGCAGTTTCAAGTGTAATGCTTTTCACTTGCAGTGCAAGATGGGCCTTGCCCTTGCTAAGAGCAAGAGTCAATTTTTAACTGACCACCTTTAGTGGGGCTCATGATCCATGAACCTGTGCTAAGCAACCCTGAGAGTTTATTCCTCCTTACAGAGCATGCACATTTCCATTCATAAAAAGGAATTTCTGAGGTAGGTGCAGGAAATGCAAGGCATTGTGTCTCAGTTCTGTGTTTCCTCACCACAGACCACCTTGCACATTCTCTCTTGCCACAGGCAATCATTTTATTGGAAAAGCAGCAGTTAGTGGCCCCTCTACCCTCAAAACTATTTCCCTACATAACCTCTTCACATGAAATGTTTCAAGAGAAATATTGATCTACTGTACCGTGACAAATGTCACAAACACTGAATTCTTGGTAAGAGTCTCTTCTCTCATTTGGACTAGACATTTCATTCTGGGCTAATAAAATTCCCTTCAAAATAAATGTATTTCTGTGGAATGCTTTTCATTTTGGCAAGTGGGAGTTCCCTATCCACTCACAAAAAATACATTTTGTCAAAAAAGTTTTGGTCGATTCTGTCTGAGAGTATTCATCTATCTTTTACCTAGTTGTATTTATTTTTCTGCTTTTTTTTCTATCAGAAGTTACTATTTGGTACACTCTGTCTCTCTGAAAAAAGCAACATTCTGCTTCAAGGCCAGGTCACAAATGTGAAGATGGAAAGAAGCAATATAATGCACTTTAATAAGTTTGTTCTACCCCCTGTAAAGGGTTACGAGCATTATCAAAGGAACCTGTATCCAGCCCCTAACCTGACCTGCCCTTCTCCATTGCAGCTTAAATGTCCATGCCCAGTTACGGCAAAATGTCCAGGTTAATAATACAATGCCTTTTTTACCTTCCTTTCCATGGTTGCAGTCCATGTAAAATGCAGCTGAGGTAATAATGAGGCCCATAAGCTGCAGTATTACCACAAGGCTATGAATATGTTACAGGTTTCAGAGACAAAATAATGAAAAGGAGGAAAGAATTTTCTCTTGCTGTGGTAAATACTGATTTCTCTGGTCTTTTTGAAGAAACATTACACAAGAGATGTTTTAATCACACTGTAGAGCCATTCTCAATTATTCTTATCTGCAAAATCCTTTTTTGCAACTGATTTTTATAGTGAATATGTGTCAGTGCACCTTGTTTGTGAGCAGACTTCTTTTCTTCTAAATGTGAGCTTGCTGACAGCCTTACCTGCAGTACCTGAAATGCCATCTGTCAGTCTTGAAGAGGAGAAGGAAAGGGAGGAAAACACTATCCAGTCTAGATTTTATTATCACATATTATTCCACTGGCCTCAGCTTGGGCCAGAACTGGGCTTCCCATATGAAGTGGAATTGCTACACATGTGGTTTGTATAGATGCCTCAGAAGGAGTTTTTTACCTTTGAAATACCATGAGATGATTTTGTCCAGATTTAAACCAATTTTCAGATACAAAGAGGGTTAGAGTTATTGGCCACTGTGAATGTCCATAAGCATTAATTAAAGCAGCTTGCTAAAACTCACAAGGGAAGGGTGAACCAGGGCATGAACTACCTTTGTTGGGTTTAATCTTTTTGTTTCTAACAACATACCCATTCATGAGTGAGCAATACCATTGCTTGGTAGAAGCTGATTTTGGAGAATTTAATTTGCCACCTTCTAAGGAAATGCTGCGTAGGGGTTTTGGGTATACATAGGCCTGCCAAGTTATTACAGTTGGAAAGAAGGAGGGCCTGCAAAAAATAAAATCTAATAGTATATGAATGTAGGATTGTGAACTTTCCTCAAAATATAGCCACCTAAATGGGTGCACACATTAGTCGACACATGAAAAGGGGAGGTTTCCCTGACTCTCAGCATTTGACTGGTCTGTCGGCACTCCAGGAAAGCCAAGACCTTTGTGTCCACCCAGTCTGCCAGGGTTCCATTAGTGGGACCCTTCACTCAACAGTTCTGCTGGATTGGAGGTCACTATGAGTGACTTATTCAGGGACACACCACAACAGCATAAAGGAGACCCCTCTGGGTGTGGAAGTGAGTCTTCCTCTCTATTCTAGCATGTTCCCCACTGCCAGAGACTGCCAGCACCCATGAAGGACTCACACTAACACTTCACAGAATTTGAAATTGTGACAGGTCAAGGTTCAAGGATTGTGAGTGATAGTATCTGACTAAAAAACTCATTCAAAGCAATGCACAGACAAGCACTAATCCCCAGTAAAGCTATTCAGCATGCACAGAGTATGGTTCTCATCCAGTAGTGGTCCTTATGGGGGAGACAAGAGGTTCAGGCTGTCAGCTGATCCCAGGAGTTACAGTGGAGTCTTCCCTGACTTTCTTCCATTCTCAGCTTACTTTCATAGTATTTCTTTGTGTTTGAGTGGATTGTGAGTGATTCTAGTCATTTTGATGCTATAAAATTCATTTTAATTAAAAGAAATTAAATTCTGTAAAATAGAAAATCCTTGTCACTGATTGGTATAAAATTCTCTTGCTTTGCTCTTAGAGGTCTAGTCAATAAAATATAGAGCATATGCTCAGTGGGGGGTGGTTGTATCTTGGGACAGGTAACTTTGGGATGCATAAATATTGCCATTAGGTTATAATGAACCAATTTCATCTGAGAGAGTGATTTCACTACTGTTGCTGTCTCGGCAGCAAGACATCTCCTATGCCTCTTGACTGGGAAGTGCTGTGCAGTTTGTCAGCTGCAAAGTCCCACTGAGTTCCTCTCTCCACAAGGATGTAAACAATCTGTTCCACACTTCATTCCACCACCCTCAGCAGGTGCTAAAAGTTGCAGATTGTGGGTGTGGGGAATCATCATGGAATAGGTTTTAAGCTTGCCAATGGCATTCCAAGAAGTGGCAACTGCATTTCACCCTGTAATTCCCATACCATTATATCTTTTGTTAGGGTGTAAATATAACTACTCAGTTCCATCTGATTTTACCCCCAACCATCTTTTCACATCACATTTAGTTCAACAAAACCTAAATTATCACTTTCTCTCTAGCATTACAATTCAATTACCCCTTCAAATCTGAAGTAATTTTTGAGAGTCCATCTTTTTTGTATTTTCAAAGTGTTTTAATGGAATATATTTGATATCTGTAACAGATTACTTGTGCTTAGAGTCAGTAGTTAGCAATTCTCCTTGGAAATGCATGTAGGTTTGACAAGTGCAAGGGAAGCCTACACCACTGCAACCCTAGTGTTTAGAAGTTACTGGAGCACACAAATGTGTTTTGACAATTCAGATTTTCTCATATTCTTTTTAAATATAAGCAGTTTTATCAAATGGAGAAGTTGCATAAGTTTAATTTTATTACCCTTAGAGATGAAACATACAATACACACAGTATCGTCTACTTTTGCACCTATTTGCTGATCATTTATAATTTACAGTAATAGAAGTGTGTTGTCTAATTTAATAAAAGCTAATAATCCTAATTAATGAAAATGTTTGTATTAATAAAGTATTTATCATAAGGACTATGTTTCAACACATTATTGTCACTATACATTGCTTACTAAATTTATTATTTTTATAAATGGTTACAGTAAGCACCCAAAAATTATAGTAGATAGAATAGTAAAAAGAAAGAAACAAAACACACTAATTCACGTCTGTTAAAGTAAAGGAGAACATTTCTTTTGTCTTCTATTGTCTTTAGATTTAGGTTCTGCAAATCAGAGTCTCGAGTGAACTAAAGGATAAATATTATTTTGGGTAGTTGCTGTAAAACTATCACAGAATTCCTCTTCAGTGGAGCAACATTTATGAACAGAGTCATGATCCTGTGGTATTTTAATTTTTATCTGGATTAAGATACCTCAGAATCTTCTACATATTAGTATCTACAAAGATGACAGCATCTCTTCATATTAAAATACCAAACAATAACTTGATTTATAGGTACTGAACTGATCTCCCAACTCTACAGTAAATATCAGCATTGGAAGTATAATCTATCTGTGACCCTATGCATAAGTATTGATCTCTATATTTGGGAAACTATATTTGAAAATTTCGACATGATTTTGAAAATAAGCCGAAATGCCTAAAGGCCAAGACAGAGTCTTGCAAGATGTTTATTAAGCTGCATGTTTGTTTACAAATTTAATTTTATATATATATATTTAGGCTGCATATTTCTAGTGTATTTGGTTCAGTATTGTCATTTATAAATCAGTTTCTATTATTGGTGCCCTTTTTTAGACATTATAGTTTGTGTTTTCTTTACATAGCAGTATTTGATAGTTTTTGCCTGAAGTAAGCTGAATGCAGAAGATCTGACAAGTCATTGTGCTAGTTTTAAAATTATCCTTGGGCAAATCCTAATAATTCTACAACTATTTAGAGTTTCTTTGGGTTTTGATTTGTGGGTACTTTGATAATTTTTATTGAGCAAAACAGTATCTGGCAGTTAGCAAAATGTATAATAACAGATTTGCTCTTTTAGTTGCTGAGTAGTGTAAATGTTGCAATTTTCCTTCACCAATCTGGAGATCAAACTCTTTTATAGATAATGGATGTGTTGAGTTAAATTACATGGATCTGCCTAAGGCAGTTTCTTCTTGTATAAAGCAGTGAAGTGTGTATTCTAAAAATTCTTATGTCTGTTGTAGTCCTTTCATTGCTGAAAAATTGTGATTTGTTTTTTGTTTTACTTCTATGAATAATTCTATCAATAAGTCTTATGTACTACTGATAATTTCAATAAAGTGTATCAGCAAACTGCAATATCACGGCTCAGCCTTAACCACATAATAGTCCGCAATGAGATATATTTCTAACTATAAATAAGAATTATAACCTTTATTTACATTGCATATATTTTCTTCCCTCTTCCCCTAAAACTTTCTGATGAAAGTTCTGAAAAGTTACTCTCCACATCTTGGTTCAAGGCATGACTCCCCAAGAACTTTAGAAAATAACAAAGGACTATTAATATTATGTTGTACAACTGGATAGCATAAAGTGATCTAGCTTTGTTAAAGCTGATAGAACCAAACTAATAAATCTTGGATAAGGGTAATAGTATTCAAACACTTACCTTATTTCCGCTTAGTTGAAAAATCACTTCCATTCTCTTTGCTGCTTTTTCTTTGTCTCTTATTTCTAAAATAACTTGACTTATGACCTCTAAGTAGCATTTTCTTTGCTATTTGCTAGTGTTGCCAAAGAAAAACCCCTTTTAATATTAAATATGCAGTTGAAGGTATAAAAAGTCAAATAAAGACCTTGTGACACATTATGCATAAATGTAGAACATAGCGTGAGCAGGGAGAGCGAAATATTTCTCTGTGGGGTAAGGACATTAAAGTGACAGAAATAGTGAAGAAACTCATCCCTCCCCACTTCCCCTTTTATTTTTATAGTAAAAATGAAACTATTATGAGGGCAGTGCAAAACAACCTGTCTTGCTTTTTTACATGAACTTTAACAGCAAGGAGTGCACTCTGCAAATGCCTTATCTGGCTTCTCCATGTGTCCAATTTAGATGAAACCATATCACATTGTTCAGGAGTGCCATGCCCAGTGCTGCATGATGTCACGTGTATTATGGTTGCCATAAAGCCATACCAGAAGTATAATCATTGTACTTCCTGGATGGGATAGTTCATTTTTTCTTCCCTTCTCAACGACATCCCTCCATCCCCCTCTGTAGGTGGGACTGGCTGGCCTGAGTTCTTACTGGTTTAGCAGCTGGAAACAAGAAATCACTCCCAGTGATTACACTGAAATGAATTCCTCATGTGGGATCAAAACCTCCGAGGCATTATGGATGAAAAACAATAGCTAGGATTCCTATTTTCTAAGTGACAACATTTATTATGGGAGAGGGTAGAGTTAGGTAACAAAGGAGGGCAGAAACTGGAGGAAAAATGAAAGAAGAATCTGTCAGACTAATATCTAAGATAAACACACATCCATAAGTGGACTCTTACTCAAATCTAAAAAAACCCACAAAACCCCCACTTTTTTAATTTCAGTTCCTACTGAAGAAAGAATTTTGCAGTGATACTCACTATCCACCCTCCAGCCTCTCTCTTTGAACTCTCAAGCTTCTTTCAAATAAATTTGACCATACCAAATTGTATGCAAATTTATGGAAGATGGTGATGATTCAGTTGTAGTGATAACAGATTTCTATCTGAGAGATGAGCAATAGAGTTATTAACAAATATCAGATTTGTAGCTAAGTTCCGACTGCATTCGGATGCCTGACTGGACCAGTGGCAGCTGAATTCAATATAAACTTCTGATCAATTGCTGACCTTGGAAGGGGGATATGCATCCCACACACCTGAGTCTAACATTCAAAGGAGATTTCCACTAGTTGAAATTATTTCAGTATGTCTGTGTTGAAACATTTCAGTATGTCTAAATGCTATTCTGCTATTAAACATTTGGAAAAAGCTAAAAGGAGAAAGAGAGGAGAGGAGAGGAGAGGAGAGGAGAGGAGAGGAGAGGAGAGGAGAGGAGAGGAGAGGAGAGGAGAGGAGAGGAGAGGAGAGGAGAGGAGAGGAGAGGAGAGGAGAGGAGAGGAGAGGAGAGGAGAGGAGAGGAGAGGAGAGGGATCTACAATAGTCACCTAATTCCACTGCCTGACTTCAAGGCTGAGCAAAAGTTACATTAAAGACACTCTCCAAATGCCTTTTAAACACTAACAGTCATGAAGCATTGTCCACCTCTACAGGACATCTTGCAAGGTTTCTCCATCCTCTAGGTAAAGAAATGTCTCGTCACCTCAAGTCCAAACTTCATCTGATGGATGCAGCTTTGACCCATTCCCACAGGTCCTGGCACTGGGTACGAGGAAGAAGAGCTCAGCACTTCCTTCTCCACTTCATTTTCCCAGGGAACTGTGAGGTTGTCCCTCAGCCTCCTCCTCCCCAATGCAGACAAGTCCAGAGTCCTCAGCCACTCCTCAGAGTACATCCCACCTTCTTCAGTTTGGTGCTCTCAGGATAGGTTCATGTACCTTAACACTCTTTAAATGGTGAGGCCAAGAACCACACTGAGTGCCAGGGTCATCAGCCAGATGTAGCCTCATTCTTTGCAACTCACTGAACCCTGCCCTTCTTCAGCCAGTTCTACACCTGGTGCACCACCTACTTGTCCATCTCCCACTTGGACAAGTTGTCCAGAGGATGCTGGGAGGGACAGTATCAAAATCCAGAAAAACTGCATACCCTGTCTTCTCTTCATCCTCTAGGAAGGTGACTTAATCATAGAAGGATATAAAATTATTTAATATATAAAACATATAAATATGTATTATTGTTTATTATTATATAATTATACTATTATATACTACACTGCTACTGATAATAATTTAAATATGTATATTTAAATGATATTTTTTCCTGGAACATACACATTTAGGCAATCATTAATCTCTTCCTTCAGAGATTAATATAAGGGTAACCTACATAGTACCTTGTGGCAGAAAACTGACATGGTCTAAATGAACTAGCCATGGCAACCCAGAACAGACCTGTCAGTGCTCGTATAGGTGGCTACAAAGCAAAGAAGAGCTGATTTCACAGATACCTACTAGCATAATGCCTATAAAGCAAGCTGGACAGATTCAAAATAACAAAGCTGATGTCTCAGAACTGGACAAAGTACCAGCATTTTACTCTGACCTCCAAAGCCTCTGACTACCACTGAGTAGTTGGCATTACCTGTTCTCTGTAAACTTGACAGTAGCAGCTGTCTTTGGGCTGTTCATACACACACAGGTCAATCACAACAGGTCTAGCAGAGCAATAACAAATGGATTATACTGGCAGCCAGTCTTGATCTCCCTGAGATAAGTGTCAGTGAGTTTGGCCTCATTATGGAGGTTTAGCTTCTGGGTGGTAATTGCTTGCTCAGAGGACTTGCTTGGTTGCTTACTTTAGCCATGGCCCTGCTTCATGAACAGCTGGCTAATACAGAATCAGATTGAAACTAGTGGCTGCTGAGTTGATTTGACTGTTCTGTGAAACTTTCTTCTCCAAGAGATGCATGCTGGTAAGAAACTGTGTGCTTTGTTCAGCTCTAAGCAGATAGCTTTTAGATAATCTCCACTTTGAAATTCTCTTTTCAGGCACAGTAAGAACAGTAAACTGCCCCCATAGACTGGTTGTTTAGATCTTCAGTTATGAAACTTCTCCTTCTATCCCATGTCCCACTGTGGGAATCTAATGCCTGGATTTAGGGCATTTACCTTGTTTTGGTAGCAGCTCTTCCACTCACAAAAGGACCAGAGAACTGTCTGCTCAGAAAAAGAGCAGCATGAGACATTGTTGAAAGGGAAACATATTTTGCCAGCAGATATTACCTGAAGGCCAGACAGGAGGCAACAATTGTTAACTAGGGAATGTATTCAAGATTAGAACTGAAGCCATGTCAATAGTTTATTTTGAAGTGTAAAGCTGAACCCAAACTCTTTCCCAAGTTCATGTCCATTCTCTCACTGATTCAGAAAGAGAATTTTAATGTAAGTCTTTCATCTTCCAGAGTAATACTTTAGTTTTCTCATGGGCTATACAGTATTCATAAATATTATTTTCTCTCCCATTCTACAGCAAACAGATAGATATTTAGAGAGAACATGGAGCTAGCTCTTCATGAGGAATCTACTTGGAAGCAAGAAATACAAATTCAAAATTGTGCTCTAAATCCCCAAGCTCCTGAGGCTATAGGGCCTCAGCATTTCACTTGCTTTCAGCATTTCACTTGAAAAGCATTGGACTCCTATAGTTTACTGGGGAGACCCCCTAAGAGGATAAATGTGAAGACAAACCTATTGCTGGTATACTTCACTATCCAGGGTTTGCTGCTCAGCTGGACAGGGCTGTAAGGCTGAGAAGATAATGGAAGTAAAAATAATTTTTAAAGGGAAACTTTTAATAAGTATTTCTAGCCACTCTCTACACCCTGACCACAGCATGGGGATTTTGAATAAGAAAGCACAGAAGTATACCAGGGATGCTGAAGAATCAACCTCAGTTTGGCTACTGAAGAAGAATGAGGCCTTTGAAAGTTCAAATGCTTTCTATGTAATTCTTCTTCATTCCCATTGAAAGGAGCTATACAAAGAGCTGAGGAATGCAAAATTCAGTAGAAAGCAGATCAACAGAAAGAAGTAGTTGAATTCAAATCTGCATTAAATATTTTCTGCTGAACCTGCATATAGGGTATATTCAGGGAGGACTATTTTATTTGTGTAGATTGAAAAAGCAATTCAGGAGAGTAGATGATCCACCTCATAAGGTGTCACCTGATAAGTTTTGGAGTTAATAATATATATCCTTATAAATAATTTAAACACAGGATGGAAAATAAAAATAAATCTACTGCCATGAATAAGTGATCTATAATTCCTCAAGTTTGTAGAAGGTAGCTTCTTGTTCCAAATACTCAGTGAGAAAAGATGCCCTCTTACACTAATGTTTTTATGAGTAGAGAAGGATTCATGGGAGATGTAATGGTAGGTAACTCTCTTAATCATGATGATCCTGAGATGGTTGAATTTAGAACTTTTGGTGTGATAATAAAAAGGTCAGAAGAATTGCTGTCTTGGATTTCAAGAGAGCAAACTCAAAACTGGTCAGAGAGCCAGTTAGCATTGTCCCCTGAGAAACTGCTTTTGTAGGCTGAAGTGTCCATGTGTGGTAGCCAGTTTTGAAGAACTACCTTTTAACTGCATAGGATCAGATGATCCTGTTATGTCCTAAGTCAAGAAAGTGTGTCACAAGACCAGCTTGGTTGATCAGGGATCTCCTCTTGGAAATCAGGAGGAAATATGAATTGCATGACCTTTGTAAGTGAGCTCAGACTTTGCAGAAAATTCACGGGTAGTCAATGCCCTGTGCCTGCCAGTGTTTAAGGGGCGTTTGGACAATGCCCTTAACATCTGGTCATCCTTGAAGTGGTCAGGCAGTTAAACTAGATTATTTTTATAGGCCCTTTTCCAGGTGAAAAATTTCTTCCTGCACATCCCTTCTTTTCTTCTTCCCCTCTCTCATTTCCCTACCAGCATGTTCTGCAGTAATCTCTGATGACATTTCCACCCTGCACTACCAGAAGGGATTGAGTAGCCATAACAGTGTCCCACCCTTGGCACTGGCTCTGTCACCTCATGTGATAAAGGTAATGCACCTTCTGATGGGCGTGAGAGCTGTGGATCATCTTGAGATCACTTGACCATCTGCGCAAATTTGCAAACACCAGATGTGGAGCGCAGTTTTTGAACATCTTCTGTGCTTGTCCAGTTCCTCTAGGTTTCCTCAGGATGGCAAAACTCCACACCTCAATCACGATGTGCTCCTGAACTAATGTTTAAAATTTTTTTGGAGGTGAGCAATACCTGTTCATTATCCATGGGATTTTTTTTTTCTCTCCTCATACTCATTATCCATGGGAAACAGCTCATGTGTGAGCTGTTTCCCATGGAAAAACATACTAAACCACAAGAGCTAGAACAGCAGTACTCTCTCAGAGGAAAGGTCCATCTGGCCCAATACTCCTCCTCCAAAGAGGACAATCACCAATCTCTTAAACTGAGAATAAGAGTAGTGCAAGTCTACTTCTATCAGGGTGGGGGTTTCCTTCCCTTGGGACCCCCATTCCCCATCTCCTGCCAAGGGCCCAGGGGATGTGTCCCATCTCTGCCTAGGACCTTCAGTCCCTGCCTGAGCCCTGCTGTAGGTGTGCCTGCCTCTGCCCCTGTCCCCTGGGTGGACCTGGGACCTGCCCTGCACAGAGGTGCTCTCTGGGGTGGAGCCCTCAGACCTGGGTCAGACCTTGTCATGCAGAATGCTGGGAATAAAATAACTGTCCTGTTCTGTTCCATTCTATGTCCTGTACTCACCATGAGTCAAATAACCATTAATCTGTTTCTTGCTTGAAGTTTCAGGAGGTTTTCAGCTCAAAAAAACCACAAACAAACTAACAAAAAAACCCCACTTTAAAAGACACAAAGAGGTTACAAAGTGTAAATGGAATTTTATTTTAATTTTCTCTATTTGTTTCAGAGATCCACATCCAAGGGGAGGAAGCTTTGTAGACTCCCAGGGTAAGCCCCCAGGGTAGCTCCTGGGGCATGAAAGGTTGACCATTTTCAGATGTACAATATTTGTACACACCCAAAGTACAGCCAAGAAAAGAATAATTTTTCCAAATGGGGGAAAACACCCCATTGCTGCTCTCATTGTCACATCCCCTTGTCCCACTGAAACTAAGGTGTTTGAATCCTCTATTAAATACACCCATTGGCCATGATTATACAGGACACTAAACAAGCTTCAGCCATGGGTTCAAATTTTCACAGCTTATGATTTATATCTTTCTGAGAGATATTTGTTTATCTTGATTAGTGTGAAGAAGTTAAAAGCTTATCTAAAGCCATAGAAAGTCTTTTCTTCCTTTAGGATTTCGTATTTTGAGTCCTGAAAGACTAAGGAAGGTATTAATTTGTGCCATTTGTAAGTTAGCATCAACATTCATCTGAATGTTCAGACTATGTAAATAAGGGCATTTGCACCCTATACTTTCATTGTTGATGTCTGGAGCTTTGCAGAGTTGTAGAAAGCATGCAGGATTTCTTCACCATTCCTTACAATGCACCAAGAGAAATATGCTACTAAACCACTTATGGTGAGGTCTCCTAGGAAAGAAGTACAGAATTGTCTTCTTGATCAATTTTTTCCTTGCACTTTGATAGCTCTTTTCCCCCTTTGGCATTCATCCTTGATATCGTTGAAAGTTTCTACCCATTCCATTCCATTCCATTCCATTCCATCTAGAATTACAGTACTCCAAAAATATTTATTGTATTTATGGTGCAATTGCATTCCTTTAATCTGCCCTGCAATTTTCTAATTTATTTTGCACACAATGTAATGTCACTCTTAAAACAGCAATTATTGTGCGTTACTAATTAAGCCCATTTAGCTATTTCATACTAGAAATGTGCCCTTTTCCTCCCCAGCTCTCTCTGAAATGTTTCTTCAAGTCTTTGTTTTAAGAGACTATTTACTTTCATATGCTATCCCTTCAAACATGTGCCAATTTTTGGTTTTTAACTTCCTTCTCCAACTTTTGGTGAGTATCAAAGTGCATCTTTTTATGTGTCCAGAATATACAATGTATGATTTACATTTTCGTTACTTTTGTTTTTCATTATACTTATTTAAACAGCTTATGTGAAAATTCTACACATGAATCTTGTTAGGATTTTTTTCATTAAATCCATGTCAATTATTTCCTAAAAATATATATGGAATAATAAACAATTGCTTGCTGTATTTTCTTAGGGAGATTTAGAGAGCTACAGTCCTGGTTCTGCAAAAGGTAAGCCTATAGGCTGATCTTAATGCTTAGATATGCATAGAATTCTACTGAAAGAATTCCTTAAGGAGAAAGCATATGTTGTTTTTTACATACATATGGAACTTAAAGTAATTAAAGGAACTCACTGCACCCTCTATTTTCATGTTTACATTATTTCCATCAGGTACAGTTGCAAGAATATGGTACCTGGCTAAGCCATAAACCATCATTGTTTCCCTGTTCCGTTCCAAGTTACACTAAATAGTTTTGGTATTTGGGCCTTGGAAATTTGCATTAGGTATAGAAGGCTTTGCAGGAACTGTTCACTGCACAAATATATCTCAACCAGACAAGACCTGGGCTTGTTCCAAATGCCTTTGTTCCACTCATGGATAAGGAAAGAAACAAGCTTTGTAAGATTTCTACTCCTCTCCTGCAGACATAAATGAGTTTTTAGTGCTGCAAATACTGTCAGAGGGTTTTTCTGTGGGCCCTGGTTGTGAGCCTTTCCCATCTGAAGAAAAGATAAACTTGCAGTGTAAAAGTTGTGCTAAAAATTCATGTCCACAACCCCTACACCAAAACTATAGTAGGATTTTAATTGGTAATTTGTGATGAATTTGGGGCACATGGGAGGAAATTAGAAACAATTTTCCCCTCACATTTCAGGATTTGACCAATGTGCCTCTGCTTGATTTTTTTTTTAAATATTAGTGACAATATTTTCCTTTCCTTTTTCATTTTAATGACTAATCATTTCTTTCATAACCAGATAAAGAGATTGTACTGGTTGAATAGGATCTACTTTGAATGTGTTGCACCAATACAGCATTTTCTAATTAATATTTTGTTCAGTGCTCCTCATTATAACATTTTGTTGTGCTTAACAAAAAAGACAATAATAAATTTTCCATCAGGAAAAATCTTTTGGTAAGTGCCAAAGCCATTTGTTTGCCCACAGCTGGGATGTGTTATAGTTTAGCCTTCAGAGGCGCCATGCCAGCAGTTTCCTATGGAGATCTGGAATAGTTCATGTATATTATGTGCTGAGTATGCCACATATGCACAGAAATAAATTGCTTATCCCCCCCGCCCCTCAAAAAAAAAAAGGTCTTGGTTGCTGCTTTTCCAGATTAATTCAAAAATCAAGAAAGCAAAATACTGAGAATTTCCATGGTACACAAGTGCCTGAAATCACCTTGTAACTGAGGCTGTAGGACAAGGTGTTGGCAAGCTCAAATACTTTATGGAATGAAAAACAAACTGGAAGGTAAGATTGTATGTCCCAGTATGACCATCTAAACATGTTCTATCATGGTTCTACCATCAAGGTCATGTTTAGAACCCTGAGGGCTGTGTATTTTCATTCTGTTTGATAAATTGTTCTCTGCTTGACATAAAAATATCTTTGTTTCTTTTCTAGCTTCTTTTTATTCCATTTCTAATCAAAGCAATATATTTATTTTATCTTTATATTGAATATTAAGCTGTTTTGTGATTGTATCCAATGTAAAACTTGGTGCTTTGGCTTCAACATCATTTCAGCAAATAGCAATTTTTTATCTTACTACAAATGCAATTCTTTAGAAAAGCCATCTGGCCCACCCTAGGCATGATGTGCCAAACTTGGAGTGTGACAGAACTGTGTTTGAAAGATAAATGAGTGAGTGTGTGCAGTCCTCTTGGAATTTCATCATCTGTAAATCCTGCTTAATATCCTCTTTCCCAATTTTGGTACTGGTATAGCTGAGAAAGAAAAGAAAAGAAGTATGATTTAGAGTCATAGATTTGTAGAACAGCCTGGGTTGGAGGGGACTTTAAAATCATTCAGTTACAGCCCTCCTGTCATGGGCAGGGATATCTTCCACTAAGCCATGTTGCTCAGAGCCCCATCCAACCTGATCCTGAACACTTCCAGGGATGGGGCATGCACAGCTTCTCATGTTTACAGTTGTGCTTTAAAAAAACCAACCCCCCTTGTTCGTTTGATAATCAGTAGCATCAGGACTCTTAACTCTCTTCTGTGCATTTGTAAGCCTCCAGCTTAAATAAGAGAGAGATGTCTTTCCTTGAATTATCTGCCCTATAAACTCAAAGATTTTCTTTTTATCAGTTTTTGGGAGTTCAAGAACATTGCACATTCTGTGGTCCCAAGCATAGTTTTCTTTTGTGACTCCTCCATCAGTGCATTGTTCTGTTTACAAGATATTGTATTTGAATAGAATAACTGCCTTGTGGCCAAGGTAAATTATGGATCCCTTAAAATCTCATCTATTGAGTGATTTTTCATGCATATAATTTCTCAAAAGACATTAATTGATCACATTGCTATAATTTATTTATCATGAAGAAGGATTTTCCTTGGAATCCACAGCATCTGAACATCTGTGCTCCTGGTGGGTGGCATTAGAGTGAAGATGGTAAGGAACTGAATTAAAGAGAGTGAAAAATGGGGAAACAACCTATGTGACCATCAGAGTTCTGCTTGTGGTGTGCTGCTGCTTTTCTTTTAAAACTAACACCTGTGTATCTCCTGAGAAGCAAATGAATTGGTGTGCTATTTGTTTTATTCTTTTGAAATAATGTGAAAAGCATTAGTCTTCACAGCAAGACTGATATGCAGTACTTGCTATTTCCAAAGGAGCCCATAATCACCATTCCTGAGGTGCAGCTAACGTAGCCAATTTGCAAACGATAGAAACAACAGAAAGAGTTGGGTCCCTGTTTTCAAGGGGTCATTTTCACTCCTACAGATTAGAGAGGAACATATCTAGTCATTTTTGAAAACTAACTGGTCTTCTTATTTTGACTGCATATTTTTTTTAAGCAGCTCACATTAGGGAGATTTGATCTGAATGATTTTCTCTTAACATATTCAGTGATGTTAAGAACAGCAGCTGAGAATGGGGAATAGTCTGCTCTGAGCTGTCCATGGTATAAAACTGCCTGGCTACAGTACTAAATGTCACTAAGTAAATCAAGGAGTTTATGGATTTTTTGAATGTTGTTTTCATCATATGCTAAAACAGAAGACAACAGGAGTGCAGAAGAAGAAATCAAAACTCAACAAGAAATAAGGAAATGATCATTACTTTTTTTTAAAAAAAGGATATTTATTACCTTACCTCTAACTTCAAAGAGACAAAACAATCAGGACTGAGATTAACATGTTCAGACACTGTAGGAAACTGAGGATCTTTCTCCTTCCTCACTCATTCCCATAACCAAAGATTAGGTCCCACTATATTATTTGAGCTAAAGGAAATAGAGTAAGAAAAGGTTTATTTGTTTTAGTTTTATTTATTTAAATCCCCTTTTATAGGGGGCAAGTAATTTCCCAGGTTTGTGGATCACTCAGTGATTCACATGTCAGAGTGAGGCCATGATCTTTTTGGTTATATAAACAAGTGTTGCAACAATGTTAATGCAAACCCAGGATTTCTCTTCTTCTGCAGTTTGAGTGGTAAATTTCTGTTGTTTATTCCATAGCATATAATTATAGGAAAACCTCATTCAAAAACACTAGCATTGGTTTTCCTGAGGAAAAAAAAAACAACAGAGTAACAACAGAAAATTTGCAAAAGTGTCAGCTCATGATATCTGTATTTTTTTTGTTACCAGTAGTGGTTTGAAACTCTTTGGTAGAAAATTAATGAAGAACAATGAGATTCCTTGGTTGGGTAAACATTGATACCAATGAGAAGATGCCTTTGGTAGAGATTCTTACATATATACATGAAAGAATAAATTCAGAGTGCAGATTTCTGAGATGGAAGTTTACAGAAATAATTGAAAGGGGAAAAAAATCTCCTAAACCCAACACCATATAATCAACAGAAATTATGAAAAAAAAAATAGTTTAGGTACAGAGATTTTGGAAGAAAACCTTGTCAACAATTCCTGAGGACCAAGATCTTTCCTGCATGGATGGTAGTGTATACACAATAATAAAAATTAAAAACAGCTTTAAACTTGTCATAATTATAATACTGTAATTTATAAAGTGTTTTCTACTTTGAAACATTTCTTGTGTTTACTAGGTACCTCTAGAGTATATGAGGATAATAAATGATGTATAGTTATGGTATTATTTTATCCCCAACTGTTTATTTAACCTCATCACCCTGCTTGGACTGTTGGGTTTCCAGTATCATAGAAATAGGACTTGTGGAAATATTCAGAATACAGGACATTTTTAAAAGTAAATGCTGCTAACTGGCAGTATTTAATTCATAGAAAGGATTGCTCTATCTGGACTAATTATAACTGCTTATTGGAATTGTTCAGTGCTGAGTTCAGTTTCACAAAGGAGGGTAATAAGAATCCTAAATGATTTTATTGATGAAGATACTCAAGTGAAACTATTCGCCATCATCTCAGAGCCAAAGCCAGTAAACTATTAATTTACTGGCTGGAAATTTGCAAATAACACTTAAAATCTCCCAGCAATGTTGGGGGGCAGTTTGAAGATTGTTATGGTAGCAATGAACTGTTTGAATGCCTTTGA
Source organism: Zosterops lateralis (assembly GCF_965231275.1). Lineage (NCBI taxonomy): Eukaryota > Metazoa > Chordata > Aves > Passeriformes > Zosteropidae > Zosterops > Zosterops lateralis. Next base: position 52,181,289 of record NC_139762.1, on the reverse strand, counting down.
AATACTCCTTGCAGCCTATAGAAAACAGGGGCTAGGGGCACGGCTCTTCTCTTTCCTTCCTATTGCTACACTGTATTAGCAACCTATAATTAATCTTAAGAATTTCTTTTGTTGTTAATGGCTGCAATTCTCCAGAGAGCAGTGTATACAACTACACATCCACGTGATGACTGTGAGAAGGTATTAGTCCTTCCCATCTTGATTGAAGAAGGAAAATTCAGGGATATCTTTTACCAATTTGAGATTAGCAATTTATGATCAGTTATGAACCCAAGCTACAGGGCATTTGGGAAGCTCTTCTTTTTGTGTTCTGACTGGCTACATCTGTATTTGTCAGATCTTTCTATCCTCACAACTCTACTTATTCAACTGTAAAAGCTCTGATGGATGCAATACTGCCAAGAATGGAAATTATCACAAAGAAGAAGAACACTTAAGGGAAATTTAATGCTCAAACCATCGTGGCCAGTAGTGTGGTAAGGAGCGTGACTTATTGTTGAACACTTTTAGGGAGCTTAACTAATGAAAGTAGTTCTTACCGGAAAATAAATCCTGCTTGCGAATTACTCTGGATAATTATAGGTATTTATTTGGCCCCAGACCAATCAGATACCCTGACGGAAGACAAAACTCCGAATTTACAGTATTGCTGCTCATAACACGACATGGCTCACGCGCCACCCCGTGGACAATCGTGGAAAATTTTGTATTTCTTTTTACTGCTCCTGGTAATTCATTCATATGCTGGCTACGTTCTGGGAGAAATTTCTCTGATCTTCCTTTTTTTTTTTTTCTTTCGGATTATGTGCATCAGTTCTTTGGTGCTGTAATAGCCTTAGAGGAAAAATTTCTACAATGGGTAGAGCATGTCAAGCATTTTGATTCTATAGTGCCACAATGTTATGTGCCTTCTTTGATGTAGCAATGAGTTTTCTACATAAATGAAGCAGCTTGCTAGGCATCCTTACTTAGTGTCAATGCTTTTCCTCATAGCACAACTTCTCACCGCTACTGTGTTAAAGTAGTTACAAGGAATTGGGGAATTACATTTGAAGATCTGAAACTTCCATTAGGAGCTTATTTTTATTGCCTTTCTTTCATGGCAAACTTATTAATAACACAAACTAGATTATAATTTTATCTACTGAAATTGATTAACTTTTAATGATTTTTTTAATAAGAGGAAAAGGAGCCACATTCTCTCTTTGTTGAGATCATATGCTGATACTCTTATTGAGAGTAAGGACCATATTCAAGGACTAACTGAAGTCAGCAGTGATGTGGTGACAAAATCTGTTACTATCTGATTACTCTGGGCTGTGAAGTAGTAGATATTTCAGATTTGTTGTTCAGTGTTGTTGTTCCATTGATATTACACACGGTGTTCTGGATAATTTTTATGTCTTAATAGATTTTCTTTTGAAATGAGAAAAAATAAGTAGGACAGGGTTCATGAGCCTTAATGCATGGGGTGAGAAAAAATGGGAGAAGTGGACAAAAGGACAGTTCACACTATTAATTTCAAGATATGGACATGTAGATGTCATAAATGGAACACATAAAATTTTTGTTCTCATTGTGGTAGAATTCAATACCCATCCACTGGGAAGTATGAAGACAAAAGGTAAGTATGTGTTTTATAAATAATAGTAACACTTGAATCTTTTACTTGTACAGTTTGAGAAACTTCTCTGAGAGCAGTCAAATTGCACTAGGAATAAGAAGAATCAACATCTCACAAGAACTGACTGATCGATGGTTCTAAACCTGTTTTATTCATATGTTTTCCCTACTGATGTCAAGAAGCACTTGTGTAAGTAAGGATGGCTAGAACAGAAGTAGAAGCATGTCGTAGAAACTGTTATTTTTAAAGTGTTAGTAATCAACTAAGATCAATTTTACTTTTGTCATGTAAAACAAAACACTTTTAGCATTTTTATATGAGCATATTTCAAGATAATGGCAACAGTTAATTTTAAGTTTGTAATGTACTTCTGACCAGAGTAAGAAGTTACTTAGTTTTATCAATCATTTTGTACAGTCAGAATCAGAGTGCTCATATGCAGAGACTTTTCAGCCTAAAACAACAGATGTGCACTGGAAATGTTCATTGGTATCTGCAAGATTACTGTCTACTAATAATTCCTTCCCCTTTAATTTACTACTTTTTAGTGACTAGTAAATTAAGGAGAAATTGGTCTTGACACTACACATAAAGAAAAATTTTTACATTCTTTGCATTCCATCTGTAGAGCATATACAGGCCTTTAGGCTAAATCCAATCCACCTTCTCAAATACTTGAATTTCTCTTTGTGTCTGGTGAAATCTTTACTCTCAAGCAATTTGATGTATTGGGAGGAAATGGTTAAAAATGGAAATATGGTGAGGAGGATAGCAAACATGCTCAACTGACCTTGCCAATGGGAACGCCAAGAATTTCAGGCTGAGAAAACTCCATTTATTATGCCTAGTATTGTTCATCCTCTGCCTGTTTCAAAGATTAGAGTTCCTGTGTAGAGATAATGTACTCATACAGACGTGCTTGAGCCTCGCACTGGGAGAGAGAGATCAAAGGCTCAGAGGTTAGAGTGGCACAGTCTTTTGGTAAACTGTGCATGTATGGACCCTTTGGTTAACTGGGGCAGGCAGTGCCCCCCCTACCCAGGAAGATGAACTGAGCTTAATGGATCCCTATCCCTGTGTGCCTCTGTTCCCCAGGACGGCCTAAGCTTAATGGAGTCATGTCCCCACGTGCCTCTGCTGCCCAGCATTGTCAGCGAGGTAATGAAATAAATCTATTTGTATTTCAGCTCTGGTTTGGTGTGTGCCCTGGCTACCCGTATGTGCCAATACACACAAATACCTAATTTATTAAAATAGTTTCAGCTGTGGGATTTGTTTGGTTTGATTTGGACTTTTTTGTGCTCTGGTGGACCATGGACAAAGATATATCCTTTTGAGGATACAGAATTCTTGGACACCATTTTAAGCGGGCTTGGAATAGTTCTCAGAAGTAAACCAACACAGACCCCTAATTCTTCACCAAGGGATGCTTGGTCCTGGTAGGGTACCTTGGTTTATGACCAGATGTATCATACATTTTGCTGCCCATAGTTTACACAGTTCAAAAGTGATGAGAAATTAACAATATTACAGTGTGCATATAATTTTCCAGTAGTACCATTTTTTAGTGAGGGGACAGCATGCTTGTTTTACATGAAGATTAAAGACAGAACAAAATTGTGTAATTATTTCTATCACTCTTATGAAAGGAATCAAACCCTATCTGAGAGAGTAGAAATACAGGCTAAATTGAACAACCTGTCACCCTGTCCTTCTGTGCACCTGTGGCTGCACAGAATATCAACAATAAATATAGGCACCTTAGTGTATTAATAAAATATATTTAACGTTGCAGAAAGAGGGAAGAAGAGCTTATAAGCAGATTCTGTGCTCCACATATACCAAATTATGCATGTATTGGCAACACAAAAATTTATAATTTTGAAGTAAAATAAAATTTGACATTTAGTGCATAAATAGTTCACAGATATTTCCCCCAGTGACATTTGTAGATTGGAGCTGCAATTCCTCATCCATCCTCTGTGACAGGACAGGATGAAAGTATTTTTTGCCCAGAATGTGTAATATGAATTTTGTTTCTGGTTATCATGGAAAACTTAGGTACTCAGAGTAATTCAAGAAGCTCTTACTTAGAAGGTTCACGCTCTTGTACGCCTAGGCAAACTGCAGAAAAAAAAAACCCCAAACCGAACAGAATGCAAAAACCTTTCATAGAGTTTTCATAAAACATTACATTCCTATCTGTTTTACCATGTAGTTATTGAATTTCTCTTGTCCATAGACCTTAGCTGACATATATATAAGGTGAATGCCACCAGTGACTAGATGAGTCAGAGGAGTCATTTCTCCCTTGCTCTAAACATTAAGGCACTTACATGAACTAATAAATCACTCAGAAGCAGGAAAGCTGAATCCCGTGTGAACAGTTTTTTACTTGAAAACTACCAAGTTTTGGTTTCCTAATAAAGTCTGGTCCTACTGTTTTCATAATAGCTTACCTTATACTAAAGTCTTCCTCTGAAATAAATAGTAGTGACAGAAATGTTGATTGGATGCCCTGAAAAAAATGGAATGAGATGTTTAAGAAAGCACACATGTAGAACTTGGCAGAACTGGAAGACAGCATAGTTCTCGTGTGAAACATACAGCTGAAGCATCATTCTCTAAGCACAATATTTTACACAAAAGCAAATGACCTAGAAAGCATCAGTTTCTCCTCAAGATAAGATTAAGACATATGAGGAGTTAAACCAGTTTGTGTTAATTTCCAGAAAGACTAGAAGGGTTTTCTGTACAAGTGTGGTTCTGCTTTTCTGTAAATGTACATGCTGTTGTGTTTCTTGAATTATAACCATAATCACTGTTTGACATTTTTAAGGTCAAACAAATATAGGGAAAATTCCAAGAGCTCCCATTTTCCCCCCTGATGTGTTTGAAAGGACACCAATGGCTTTATGATTATAAATAGTAATACCCCCATTTTATCTGAGCCCATTTTTCCACCCATATTGCAACCAAACATTTAAGCTTTAAACTATTTGTCTTGTTATTAAGCTGCCTGGGACTTAAGAGCAATTTCTAAATAAGGGGTAATGTTAGCACAGAAAAAAATGTATATAAGCTACAATAAAGATATTTTGGCTGAAAATGCAAAGAAGGCACTTGATCATTAGAATATTCTGATTCATTCTTTCCAAAGGGAAAAATAATATGAAAAAGGTTAAGAAATTTTAATGTGAAATTCTTGAAGAAGAGGTTGAAATTGATAGATCAGGAAATCTCTTCCGGTCTTTGATGTCAAGCAGGAAGTTATTGTCCTACACAAGGTCTTGTAGGGTTTTTCCACTATCTATAAGCCTTATTACTTTCTGGGTAACTAAACTTATGGTGGGTCTGTGCGAGTTTTTCTCAGTGCAGTTAAGTGGCAGATCCATGGAACAGACTTCTTATTCAGTAGTCAAGCTTCATGTTAAGATGGAACTGATCAAGTAAGAAATGTGCGTGTTGTCCAGAGAGACTGGAAAATAGAGTTAGACTGCTAGTTATCATGGAGTGTTTTCCCCAGCACAATCACAAACTATGTCAGTAAGATATAAGCAAGACAATATAAGCTCTACAGGATCTCAGACTGAGCCCAGCTCACCATGAAGCCAGTGAGGGATTTGGCTATTGACAAATAAAGGAAGGCAAAGTAGACTGTGAAAGGCAAACCAATTCAAATGCTTCCTCTATACAGCAAGCATCAGCTCAGTGTAAGGAGCTATGATTTTGTTTTGGCACAACAGAGGATGTCAACCAAACACGTTCCCCAGCTGTCAAAGGAATTTGGAAATATCATGAGTATTATATGCATACATAAAATTTTAACTGCTTTTTTCTTGCCCAGGCTGGAGAGGGAGAAGTGATTGAGCATATCTAGCCTGTCACCAGAAAATGAAGGAAAGGTTTACTGTGCATCCATGGAGGTGAAAATTGTTCTGGTCTATAATTGCCAGCTCAGCAGGGAAGGGTTGACTTTGGGGTCTTGTTAGGAAATCAGATTGCTGTATTTCTTGTTGTTCAGCAATCTCTCAGAGCCAAGGATTCAGTATCTCCAGTTCTTTTCTGTTTTACTTTGAGAGTTGATGATAAAATAAATGGTAGTTTTGGAAGATTTCTTGAGGAGAGAGTAGCCTGGCACATAGATTGCATGACATTTGGGCTTCTGAAAGAAGAGGCAAAGACAAAGGAATTTTCTTTTGTTTCAATTTTGGAAGCAAAATAGAGATTATAATCAAACTTTTCTCAAAAGCTAGTAACAGAGCACATATGATCTCCTTCAAAAATTATTTTCTTTTTTAAGAAAAGCAAGCCTTTTTCTTTCTTAATTTGGATTATTTGTAAGGTGTCATTCCAATGAAAAATCTGCTATTTGGGTGGGACCTAGCCATATAAAAATGACCATATTAATGCTTTTGTCCATCCAGTACATCCATTAATATCAGGAAATTTCTTTATTTTTATGGTTCTTAAATTGCTCTTGTGATTAGATTAAATAAGTTACACATCTATGATGAAAAGAAGGAGAAAAAATACAGACTGAAAAACAATGAAAAGCCAGCACAACTGTCTCTCTTTTGGTTTCTTGTATGAGCTGCAAAATTGTAGAGTACCTGTTATTTTTACTGCTAAATGCAGTATTTAATTTGATTTGTCCAGTTGTCATTTTTTTTTTATTCCACTCTATTATTTATAGTGTGAAGCCTCCTTAGTTTTGTAGAGTTTTCGGGTTTTTTTAATTATAATTCTTTTTGGCATTAATGGAATTTCTGGCTAACTAAAAAAAATTAGTCTTTGTGTTAATTAGCAAATTTAAAATCTGGACCATTCCTACTAGGCAATGGCACTTGAAGCACCTTGCTATGCAAGATGCTCCACAATTTCCAGTTTGATCCCACTATTTTCAATGTGGTTATCTTCATCTTTAAGATGAGTAAGCCAGCACAGTATTTGTGGGTAGACATGGAGGTAAAGTAGACTCTGTGGAACAACAGAATTTCTGTTCTAAGGCCCATGTTTCATTGCCTACAGCTGTGCCAGGTACTCAAGGGTCTTCCTGTAGTTAAAGGAGAGTAACTTTAATGGTGCTTGACTCATCTGGTCATGTGCAAACGTCTAGTTTAGAGCAACATGAATCTTATCTGAGATGATACTGGCAATACTGACTAGCCCTCTGTCAAGAGTAAAGGCAGACCAAAGTGACAGGTTTAAAGTTAGATGTCTATATTCAGCTGAAGCATTCCTTGATTTGTGAGGGAGAAAGATGCCATCCTTTTTTTCCTTCTAACCATTTACTTGTTGGAATCCTATAGACTGCTGGCAGAGCAGCAGAGCGAATGTTACAGCAATCAAGGTCTAAAATAAAACCAAGGTCAACAGAGCCGAACAGAACACTAATGAACGAAAGACGCGCTTGTTCTGGGAAGAACAGATTTTTCAATCTGAGTTGTCAAAATATCCCCTTTGAGTGTGTCTATAAATGCTGTAGGTGCTTCTGAAGCACCATCAGAGCTGCCAGTTTGGCAGATAGCTGGTTTGAAAGAAGTGTGACTAAGACATGTTTTGGAATGGATAGTATCAGTACATGCACAGCGGGTTAAAATTTTGCTGCTGCACAACCTCTAAGCAAGGAGTCCACAGGCTGATGGAGAAGCATCCATGTGGGTGGAGAGCACCTAGAAAACAGGTTATGTTCTAGTAACAGCTTTTCAGAATGTTAATGACATATCCTACCACTCTCATATAGAGTGGTCTTTGCTAGAGGTAGAAGTGGAAAGCAACTAAATTGCTGCTTGTAAGATGGGTGAGCACAGAAAAGTGTTTCAGTCTTTTCTTTGCATCAAAAATTCTCCTACATTTGCAGGCATGTCTGTGGGCAGAACAATGAGACCTTGCTTCCTCGTGAGGCTGGAAACACAGTAGGATTCAGTGCTTTTATCACTGCAGCACTCATAATTAGATTGCATTCCTTTGGTTCTTAAGAAATTGCATTCTTCTTGATTCTAAATATTTACCACAGTTCAAGGTTTTTTTAAAGTGGAAATAAAATAGTTTGCTCTTCATCTTTCTTTTTGCAGAGTACAGCCATACAGACCTCAACACATTTCAAGGTTTTTTGGCTGGGATACTGAAGATTTTTCAGTGTTTAAAAGTTACAAGTGGTTCTATTAAATTCCTCTCTGCACTCATGTCATCTCTACAAAATGCAGAAATTTCTACAAAATAACACTCTATCACTTCTGAATGATGCACAACAAAAATGTGTGTACACTGTAAATTATGAACATTTACACTACTAGTTTCATCCAGTTCACCTATAACTCTATCATGCTTTTTTATGGGTAGCAAAAGGCATTAGCTTGTTAGCTGTAGTCATCATGTTCCTTTGATTCCTTTTAAAGTACTTTTCACTTAGGTTCTTCTGCCTTTCCCTCTTAGAGTGCGTTTCTTATGATTAAATCTTTCATACTCTCTTGTACTCTCTGCCATCTCCATCAAAGTACTAATGGAGCACTTTCAGCTCACTTGCCTTGATAGGGCAACTTGCCCTTTAGGACAAGAGACATAGCTCTTGCTGATTTGTCTGTCTGGCTCTAAAAACTTGTGTTTGGTCTCAGAGCCAGTGAATCTTTTTCGCAACAGTTGGAATATGGGTGATTTTGGACACTGCACAGATTTCTGTACTTGTTTTTTTATGGGAATATAATATTTACTTATCTTGCTGAGAAGCTTAATTCAATATTTGTATGATGCTTTGAAATCCTTAGATGCTGTGGGGAATAAATTATTGTTCATTTATTACATGCCCCACTGTAGTGAGTAACTTACAGTAGTCTAATCACCATTTATTACCAATGCATTTAGAGCTAAAAAGTTGTGCACCATCATAGGACTTTGGTCTACCTTATGTGATTTTTCCCTAATTTTTAATTAGACCATGAGATAATATCAAAAAGTGTAAGTCTTTCACAAAATGGATATTTTTTTTCATGTTTAATACTTTCTAAAAGCTACAAAATGTTGGAAAGCTAAGTGATTTTTATTAGCCATACCTCACAGAAGGTGTCTCCAAACCACCCTATATTTCATTAATACTGTGAAAAGGATTTATGCTTGAGAGGAAAAGGGAGTTTACCTTGGAGATAAATCTGGGAAACTGATATGACTTGGGTGGTCTTTTCCAGTCTGGTTTTCATATGAATGAAGACTGTCCAGAGCATATTTTAATAATAAGCTTGCCCTTCTATAATAGATATTTGCAGTTTGATTTACATGTACATGACTTATTAGATGTTAAGGGTATTTTTTTGTGAATGAGTAGTAAACACACATACATATATAGTGATTTATATTCTGGGGTGCAGGAGATAATAGAACTCTGTGGTAGGCTGGAACTAAATCCCCTGATATGTAAAAAAGGCAGCTTACTCACAGGCTTCTTCATGTTTCTGTGGTCTCTAATATCAGATCAATTTTCAGGCTGTTTTTTTAGAATCCTCTTGCCTTGGTTAGGGAGACTTCTTATCTCCAAACTAGAGGAAACACGATCAAAAAGTGTTTCATGTGGCACCTTTGGAGGACGTTGTGGTGGTTGTGGCAAGTGTCACCACAAACAGGGTAATTATGGTGTTTTTTAGTTGCCATGTAAGCTGACAGTCTGGCGGCACCTCTCTTACTGCTGTATAGAACAGCATGTGTTTATTGTGTAGAAATATTCTACTATTGATTGTAGAAAAGACTTTAAAATCATGTCTTTGATTAGATGTTTCCTAACTCAAGGCAATAAACTCAGGCTGTTTTGCAATGTTTAAAATCTAGAGATGTTAAGTCCAGAACATGGCTGCTTATAAATTAAGCTGCAGTGGTCTTTATGAGAGCCTTCTGCACTATCAAATCTGCTGAGAAGCTGCATGCCATTAAGGGTGATTGCAAATGTGGCTTCATACATCAGAGACCTCTTCATATTGTGTGCCTTCTGATAAGTCTTCCTGTTTGCTTTTGAGATCTCAGTGTGGAAGGAAGGATGGAAAAAAGAAAAAAAAAAGATCGTGGTACAGCCCTGCAATTTATACTTTGACTTCATTCCCTTCTTACTACTACTGAAGTATTTTCATTCTCAGTTTCATCCTTACTTCCAAAATAGCTACTGAGATATCAAGGGCAATCATTTGTCCTCAAATATTTGTATGAGCACTTTGGTTGTACATGCATCTATGATTTTATTATATATTACTGCAGTTTGCTGACTGATTCCCTTGAAAGAAAAGCAGGCAGACTGGAGTGGGATTACTCTGAATAAGGAATGAATAAGCCATCTCTTTTTCAGGACATAACTACTACAGTATTTGCAATTTTTATTAATATGACAATAAAACAAACAGTGGGTTTCAGAACACCACACCAGCTAACACACAATCTCCTTCACCAAAAACCTACACTGTCTATTTTTCCATTTCAAGTAGGAGGGTTGGTGGCTGTAATGAAAACCTCCAACTGGTCAATGGGAACATTCTTCAAGGGCATGAGAGAGAGTAGCTCCACTGTGAGCTGCAGACTGATCTGATCTGGCACAGCTCAGAAACTCCACTGAAGCCCAAGGAGTTACAATGTTTGCATAGCCCCAGCTTCCTAAAGTTAGTACAAAGCTCATCTAATTTCAGTTTTTCAAAAAGTATCCAGGTTGCCAATCTTTGTACAATTGATGTTCTTAATGCCAGACTTTTTTAGAAAAGAAAAGAAAGAAAAGAGAAAAGAGAAAAGAGAAAAGAGAAAAGAGAAAAAAGAGAGGAGAGGAGAGGAGAGGAGAGGAGAGGAGAGGAGAGGAGAGGAGAGGAGAGGAGAGGAGAGGAGAGGAGAGGAGAGGAGAGGAGAGGAGAGGAGAGGAGAGGAGAGGAGAGGAGAAAAGAAGAGAAGAGAAGAGAAGAGAAGAGAAGAGAAGAGAAGAGAAGAGAAGAGAAGAGAAGAGAAAAGAAAAGAAAAGAAAAGAAAAGAAAAGAAAAGAAAAGAAAAGAAAAGAAAAGAAAAGAAAAGAAAAGAAAAGAAAAGAAAAGAAAAGAAAAGAAAAGAAAAGAGAAAATGAAAAGCCCACAGAAACACAGGGGATGCATAGGAAATTATCTGACAGGCAGGTCTGCAGACAGGCAAAGGAATATGTATTTATCTTTAGGTATAATTGTGTTAGGGTATTATGCAGGAGCTTCAGTCATGACTGACACCCTGCTCTGTACCAGATGCACTGTAGACACTTAATAAAAGGCAGTTCTAGAGTCATAACAAAGAATTACTGGAGCTTCATGTTTAACTGAAGCACCAAGTACCTTACCACAATCAATTGTAAGAAAGAATTTATAATATGGTTCAAGAGGACTCTGGATGCTCCTAATATAAGACAGAGCACATGGTAGTATTTTAAAGTACTTTTATGGTCAAATACCCATATGTTATCTGTAGTAGGAGATGAAGATAACTGGTTTATTAGTGTGGTAATTGAGACTGAATGATGTGGACAATATAAGAGGGAGGCAAATATATATTTACTCAGAATGCTTAAATGCTTCAGTAACTTTAGTGCATTACTCTGCTAACCTCTTCCAATCTGTTAAATATGTATTGAGTAGATAATGAGGCTATATCCTCAGTAACACAAATTATTTAAAGTAAAGCAGTGGTATGAAGCTACTAGTTGTGAATTATTTCAAAACCTTTCCCACAGAAGTTCCCAAGATGAAGGCTGTAGATCACTGTCAGTTTAAGGAAAGAAATTGTGTTAGATTATGCTGGCTCTTTCCCATGTTTTCAGCTGCTAATTTGCATTAAAATACGGCCAAAATACATTAATTTTTTACAAACACTACTTTGCTCTGGAAGTATTTACTGTATTCTCCAAAGTGTTGCTATGTACTTGTCTTGAAAAAACCTTCAAGTCACATGAAGTCTCCTCATCCAGACACAAATGATAGTCTAGGAAGAGCTGACAATCTCTTTGGCATTTACCTTGCAGGCTGTGCATTAGTAAAAGGATGCCTTTTCTCCTGCCCCACAAATAGCAGATGGAAGTTTTCCAGATTGATTTTGATTTCTCCTTTAAAGGTGACTGAAGTTTTTTCAACATGATTGCAATAGCTTTTGAAAATATTACTATAATTCACTTTCTGCGCATTTTTTCAATATAGAGCTTCTCCTATGCATCCATGGATTGCCTATGAAATGGTCTAAACTGAATTAAGAAGAAAAACCAAGGCCAGATATGGTAAGGAAAGGAATCAGTTATGATGCTGTTATGTTAATGAAATTTGAAATTTGGTTTAGAAAAGCTTTTTGAAATTTGAAATTTGGTTTAGCGAGGCTTTTCTTTTTTTACATGCACTTAAATGATGCACCTAGACAATTATTTAGCCCTAGAATCACTGAATCTGATGATTTTGAAGAGACTCACAAGGATCATCAAGTCCAGCTTCATCCAGGACAGCCCCAAGAGTCACACCATGTGTCCAAGAGTGTTCTCTAAATGCTTTTTGAACTCTGTCAGGCTGGTGCTGTGACCACTCCCCAGGGGAGCCTGTTCAGTGCCCAGCCATCCTCTGGGAGAAGAACTTTTTCCTGATATCCAAATGAAACCACCTCTGACTCAGTTTCATGGTGTTCTCTTGGGTCCTGTCACAGGTCAGAAGGGCGAAGTGATCTGTGCCTGCCCCTCTGCTTCCCCTCCTGATGGTGTTGAAGACCACGATGAGGTCTCTTCTCAGCCTTCTTTTCTCCAGGCTGAACAAACCAAATGACCTCAACTGCTCCTCATAATTTTTGGTCAAATTGTTTTTTTATGCAGTGCAGATTAATAGAGATAAGATATCACAAAAGAAATTTCTAAAGGTAGATGCTGTCTTAAACACATGTTTAGACTACAAAAGATATTGAGACATGAAGCTGAAAATTTCTGAACACCTTCAATTTATTTTGATGTCTGTAAAACTACATATTTCCACTTTTTGTTTGTTGTTCTAATAAAATTAAAATAATTAATTGATGGTGAAGCCAAAATGCCTTCACTTCAAACTATTCTGCTATTTTTTTATCTGCGTGAAGCAAGAAGAAGATACTGTCTCTTTTCTGCCAATGCACCTTCATCTTCCTTTTCAGATGCATTAAGAAGATTAGGAAAGACTTTCCTTGGATTTCTGGAAATTAAGTATTTTCTTGAGATCTTTATGGCTTCTTATAGGCAGATGGATCACAATTTTCATGTGACCCCCCCCTCCCCCCACCTTCTCCCTCAGAGAAATACTTTTGAGTATCAACAATTCCAGTAGAAAACTCCACAATTTTCTTAATAAACCCTAGACTTCCTCTAGTAATAGAGACGTCCATTATCTGGTATTTCATTCTGTGCATGAGATCATAAAGCCTTGTTTGGTCATAGTTTGAATATATTGCATTTGTTTTTCCTCTGTTAAGTCCTCATATTTAACATTCTGGAGACTTGGATAGAAATTCTGCTATAGATGATTTTTAGAGCTCTACCATGCAAGAGGGTTGGGGAACCCAAAAATTTAAAAGGAAAACAATATTTTAAAATGGTAGTTTGTTAAGCATAAAAAAGCTTGATGTTTACTTTTCAGTATTAGTTTAAAAGTTGAATGTCCTTTTTCAAGTTGGTTCATTTTCTTCTGTGGTCTCAACCAATCACTTTATTGGATGCCATGAAATTTTTAATTATCCCTCCTGGCTTTCTGACATTGTATTTTCCCTCTTGACATTCACATACTGTAAATATAGCTGTATCCAGGATGAATTCCATTTAGCAGACATTGCTTGACAGCTCTAGTAAATTCAGAATGATCTATTCATTCATCAATATGTGTGTACAGTTTCCATTAAGCTCAATAAAATTTGTGTACAGCTGTAATAACTGGAGTCTTTTAACACTGTAGTGTCTTTCTAATTGTCTGGGAGGTTTCACCAGTTGACTGAGGTATCTCTCTACTTTTTAAGGCTTTGGGAGTTTTGAAGTGTTCATTGGCACTGGTGAGGCTGCACCTCAAATTCTTTGGCTGCTTTTGGACCCCTCACTACAAAAAAGATATTGAGGTGCTGGAGCATTTCTAGAGAAGAGCTGGGGAAGGGTCTAAAGAGTAAATCATACAGGGAGCAGCCAAGGGAAGTGTTTAGCCTGGACAAAAGGAGCCTCGGGAGAATTTACCACTCTCTACAAATCCCTGAAAGGAAGGTTATAGCCAGTAGGGAGTCAGTCTCTTCTCCCACGTATGAAAGCAATAGAACAAGAGGAAATGGCCTCAAATTGTGACAGCTTTAGATCAGATACTGAGAAAAAAATCCACATGAAAAAAGTTGCTGAGCATAGAAGCACACTGCTCAGGGAAGTAGTTGAGTCACCACCCTAGAAACATTTAAAAGATGTGTAGATGTGGTGCTTTGGGACATGGTTTAGTGGTGGCTGTGGCAGTGCTGGCAGTCTTAAAAGTCTTTTCCAACCTAAACAATTACCTGATTTTATGATTTGAGAAATAAAAATAAGGAACGTTTAATTTTCTTATGGGAGTATCTTTGATGGAATCCTCCTTCTGCACCTCTTGGTTGGTGTGCTTGTCCCAGTCTGTTATGATACTTTCCTAACCTATAGAGTGGAGTACACATCCCTGTTGACCCAAGCTCTAAACACTTGACAGTTGTAGTTTAGGGGTGCTAAAGCTTGTAGGTGTCCTGCTGAGACCATAGGCATATCTCACTGCTTGCTTAGAAACATCCTCACATTCACATTTAAACTCTGGAACGGAAAGGTTAGGAGAAAGAATAGAAGTATCTAATAACTTCATATTGTGGCCTAATACAATTTGACTATGTTTTCATTGCAAAGGTTAATATATTCAATTTGGATTTGTTGAATCATGTAAAGTGATATTTCACAACATGCTCCAGAAAAAAAAAAAAAAAAAGAAAAAAAGAAAAAGAAAGAAAAAAAAAAAAAAAAAAGAGTATACATGGTTAGTTTGTTTTATAGGACTAAAGAATGCCTGAAGATCTTTGTAATGATTTTTGTGTGACAGAATCAGTCAAAGTTAATGATTTTGCAGGCCTCACTTGTGGTTATATTAAAAATAATTGCATTACCCTTGCACAACTCATTTCTGTTGCTATATAGTTTAAATATTTTATGCAGTTTTTAAGGACTGATCCTGTTCCGAGGTGGGGAAAAATGCAATAATCTGTGCCGTTTCTTCCGTCTCAAACCACAAGGAAATTTTCCACTATCACCATTATTGAGATAATCACCAACCAGCCTGCTGCATCTTCCTTTTTGAATTACCTGTCTTGTTGTTTATAGCTGGTTTATTTAAATGTCTACCTACTTATGATCAATTTGAGTACATTTTTGAAAACCCCAATTGTCATATGCTAAACAAGTGTGAAGTTTGAACAACCAAAATCAAGTCACAGTTTTTGTCTTGTGGACAACTTCATGAGGTAGGTGATATGCAGGCGTGCAGGTATCTAGGTATAAAAATGTGAATGGGTGATGAGCAAGAACGTTTTTTGTTGTGCTTGTTGGAAGAGCCTTAAGAAAGAGAAATTATGTTTGAAAAATGGTCTGCTGAGCTTTTAAGTACTTACTCAGAGAAGCTGTTTATTACTTATTCAAGTGAATTATAGAGGCAAATGAATACATAAAGGGTTTCAAGAACTCAGAATGAAAGTGGTAGAAATTTTTGCATGTCACAGTCAGAAGTTTTTCTTTTTTCCATTAATATTTGCAGTCAGTTTCTGATACTATATCAGCTCTATCATTTCAGTGGTAGCTAAAGAAAAAAAAAAAGTAGATTTATGAACTTGAAAAGTTGTGAGATACACAGCAGAAGCAGAATAGAAGATGTAAACAAGAAAGATGTTAGGGAAAGAGACAATTTTGAACTAGTTTAATGTCACTAATTAATATTTAGTTCTTAGTTAATTCCCAAAAAACTCACATATCTTAATGATTACTGGACATCAAAATGTATCTATGGGTTATAAGGAAAGGAGAGGGCATTGCAAAGAGCTCAGGATGATGCAGGGAAGAGGTAACAGAGTCTCTATGGAAATATTTATTCTTTCAAAAACATAAATAAGTATAATAAAACTTATCATTCATAGTGCACTTTTTCATTTCACATTTGCTGTAGACACATTGGCATTACTTCTATGAAAGCATTTGAAATACTAATATATTAATATTCGTTATGGATAAGGAAGGGAAAGTCTCAAGGAGGAAAAATCATGGTAGTTGGACAAGATTACAGAAACAGTTTTGCCAGGAGTGGCACTTAAGCTTTGTCCTGGGCTGTGCTCAGACCCGTAGGCCACGTCTCTCCTGGGATATCACATATTCCGTATGGATGAGCTTTCAAAGTGACCTAAAAGACAGGTACTGCACTTCCTCTGAAAGGCAATAGGATTGAGGATCCTAATATCCCAAGGCCTTTCTGAAAATCTCATCTTACACACGGTCTTAACCACTTCATCACAGTCACTAAATAACAGCAGGTACTTGTTAACAGCATGTGTATTAGTCACTGAAAATAATTCATCCCTGCTCTGGGGCTCCTCTAAAGAAATTATACCTCTCCATTTCTCAGCTTTCCCTATATAACACCTGAGAAATAATTGTTTTCATTTTTCTTTGCCTCATTGATTGTAGAATAAATAATCCATGAATAACTCCCTTCCCTCATTATTCCACCGTATCTGGTGAGCAATAACTTTCGGTTCAGCCGTTTAAGAGCAATGGAAGGAGGGATGGAGAGGGATGGAAGAGTCAGACTGGGATATAAGGCTGGGATATGGCCAGGTTGTCTCCGTCATCTCTTGTAGGTGAAAACCACAGTGATTCTCCAATGCAGCTCGCTTCTGGCTCGCTCTCGGGCTGCGAATTAATTATGGAATGGCAACATCTGCATTAGCGGCTCCTGCAGCCCCTGCTCTCGGCAGGCGGGATGATGCTCGCTCCCGGGCACATCTAGGACGGCTCGGCGGACCTGTCTGCAGGCCAGCAGTCTCGGATCGCCGCGGGCTGGAGCTGGGGAGCCGCGGTGTGCGGGGAGCGGCGGGAGCCACCGCGGGGACTCTGCGCCTGCCTCCGCTCCAAAGGCACCGCCACACCAGCCGGGCCCGATCCCCATCCCCATCCCCACCCCCGGCCCCGCTCCACCTCTCCCCAGCCCTGGCCCCGGTCCCTGCACTGGCTCCCGCCCCGCTCCGCCCCAGCCCCGATCCCGCCGCTCCCCGGCTCTGCATCTGAGCCAGGCGAGAGAGGACCATCCTGGAGGCCCGAGGGGCGCAGAGGAAGAAGGAGGAGCTGGAGGAAGCGAAGGGAAGGGGAGGGGAGCGCAGGGGAGAGGATTTTCCCATCTCTTGTCTTTTTTTTTTTTTTTTTTTTTTTTTTTTTTTTTTTTTTTTTTGAGGGGAAGGTTGCTGCTGCTGCTAGTGGCGGCGTTTCCTCCTGCTGGAAGATGAATACATGAGGAGAGAGGCTCAGAGCCGGCTCCTGTGCTGCGGGAGTGTCTCTCCCTCCCTCCCTCCCTCCCCTCTCCCTGCTTCTGTGTGAGTGTGTGTTTGGCTGCCGGGCTGTGTGTGCGCGTACACTGTGTATATATATCTGAGCTGGGAGGTTATTGCGAGCTTCTCTCAGCAGCGCTCCTCTGTACAGGAAGAAGGGCTCAGCTGCAGTGGTAGAGCATCAACAGCAGCATTAGCAGCACCAACTGCTTTATTCGCCTTTCTTCCTTCCCTTCATCTCCATCTCGCTTTTCCCTACCTCCTCCCACGTCTTTTGGGGGATTGCTCTACATTTTTTTTTTTTAACTTTTATTATTTATTTTTCTACTCTGCAATCCTTGTTATTTGATACTTCGTGGCTTTTTTTTTCTTTCCTTTTTTTTTTTTTTTTTCTTTTTTTTTCTTTTTTTTTTTTTTTTCCTCCTCTGATAAGGAGGCACAGAAACACACACGCACTAACACAGAGAAATAACGGGAAAGAAAAGTACCGGGACTTACCCTGCTGCTGCAAACCCAAAGATAGCAGTCGAAGAGGGGGTTTGGCTTCTACCCCAAGGTAAAGCCCAGCCCCCTTTACCTCCTCGACACCTCCTCCGAGGAACAGAAGGAGAGAGAGCGAAGGGGGCCAAAGTGGAGAAAAGCAGGTCTTCTGCGGCTGGCATTTGGAGTACAGGGAGCCAGGAAGTGAAGGATGGTTGTGGTTACCCGAGCTGGCTGCAGGGCAGCTCTCTTCCTCTGGATTTTCATCAGCATTAGCTGCAGAGCCAGGACTGCTCTGCCTGCATCTCGTAAGTACCCTTTCCTACGAAACATGCACAACTGATTATTTTTGCTTTGCTGATGACTATTGTGTTTGATTTTGCTTTGTATGCGTATGTGTGCACTGAGGTCTTAATACTGTTTGCAGTGCTCCCTATCAGATCTTCCTTGGTGATTTCAGTGGTAGCTGGTGTGGAAAGTTGAAAGAGACCTGCTCTGTGATATAATCTTGGTTCTGCAGTGGAGTCAGAGGGGGAAAGGAGTCAGAAGCTGTTCAAAGTTTGGAGATAGTTTTTGTTTGGCTGATCGGTTTGGTTTGGTTTGGTTTTTCCCACCTTCCTCAGAAGGGATGCAGTTTGCATTTGGAAGTACTTCATTTCCACAGTTTTGTGAGGGAAAAGAGGAGATGTGAGCAGTTTCCATAACTAGTGCCTTATCGAGGAACAGCAAGAGAAAATTCTGTCTCATTTGAGGAGGAAAGAATGATTGTGAGTTGATGAGAGGGAACTGAGCCAGGACAGCTTTTCTCGAGAGTGAAGTTTTGCTGCCCATAATAGAATGAGCAAAGGTATTTTAGAGGAGACCATCAATTGCCCTCCTGGCGAGGCAGAAATAGTAGAGAAATGATCAAGCATCTGCTGAAATACTGAACTTCAGACCAAAGGAGTGTAAAGCACCTGTACAGAATCCAATTCTGCTATCAGTATAAAAATGACAGCATATTCATTGATTTTAGTGGATGTTGCATCAAATCTTTAACATTGCACTGAGCTGTAGTTTGGAACAAAACATTTTGCAAGTAGATGTCGGTGTTAAGTATTTAGTTGTTTCTCTTCAGATGAAAACATTTGTCAATTGCCAAGTATTTTTGAAATGCATACTGAAATGAAACAGTGCATTTTTATAGTATCATCATCATACTGCTGGCTTGATCGGCTGTTTATAGAGGAAGGAAGTGTCCTGAAATGTTATGGATAGATGTGCTGGGATTGTATACATGTGAATGGGGGTTGATTCCACTGACCAGGCAGGGAATTGCCATAGAATGTAATGTATATACTGCATAGGGATCTATGTAAATCACTCTATTTATTTGCCCAATTGTTTCCTTGGGGCAGGAATGAACAATGCAATGATTAGGGAATTGGAGCCCTGCTATGCTTTCTTAGTGGATTTCTATCTTTTATTGTCTAATACTTATTGAAAAACAAGTGTTATTCCAGGATTTACTTGCACTTGTATATTTGTGTGTCAACAAATACGCACAGCAGTGTCTGCATTGTTATCTGGGTCTCAGAGGCTGTAGGATGTTCAGTTGTTTTCCTACCTCTGAATTAGAAGAAGTATTGATCCTGAGGTTTACTTCTTAGTTTTGATCAGCTATGTAATTTTTCTTAGGAATACTATTTCTTCACGGTAATTTCTCAGATTCTGCATAGCAAGAATGTGTGGGGGTGAGGATTCTTGATTTAGGTTGTCAGAAATCTGTTCTTCAAAAACAAAGACTCTGCTTTTCTCTAACAGGGTTTTGGAGCTTTTTTTTGTTTGTTTTTGTCACTCAGGAACTAATGGCTGTAGTTTAACTTGAAAATGACCTACAGGGGGTTGTCTGATTTCCCAACAAACAAATCTTTAACTTTTGAAAGAAGTTTGTTGAGAAGTTAATGGTTGTAGTAACATCACTATAACCAGAAATTCCAGGAATAGAGGCTATATATAATCTTATTTACAATTTAATCATATACATTCCCATCTTGATGATTAGCTATTCAAAGATTCCTTTATATTAATTCATCTTCCAAGAGCTTATACATTATACTCCTTATGTACTGAGTGGCATTTCATTTTAGTTCTGACTCACTTCTGCAAGTGAAATGGAGCTAGATTTGTTTACTGGAAACAAAAATATAGCTAGAAGCACACGACAGCCTTAAATTTACAAAAGGATTGTTCACATTGCAGTACATGCTGAGAATTCTTGTAAAGGCTTACAAGTGCTTGGGAAGTGGTACCACAGTGGGAACTCCAGTGCTGTGTCAGTGTTTTGGTGCACCAGTTTGCTGGTTATTCTGTTGCATGCTTTGCTTTACAAACTGGTCACTGTACTGTATTTTGTCACTGTGCTCTGTTTTCTGGGGTTGTTTGTAACTTTGTATGCAACTGATTTTGAATGGGATTGGAGAATTTTGTTCTCTGTTGACAAAATAATGTTTTCATCATTCTTTTTTAGTTAGTTTTCATCTTTTTTTTCTTTTTTTCTTTTTTTCTTTTTTTCCCCGCAGTTGACTTTGAACCTCATACTGAGAATACTTCTGAAAGAATTAAAACCTGTGTCAAATGCAACTTTGATGTAAAACTTATTTCCAACCACTATTTCATTTTTTCCTCCATTGTTACTTTATGTTTTGGCTTTGAAGTAATTAACAGCAACAAATTTCTTCTTTACAGTATTTTCAGGGAGTATGCAAGAGTTATGGTATACAGGGAATTACAAATCCCTATATATAAGATTGCTTTTCAGTATTTTCTTACAGTCTGCTTATGCTGGCATAGAAAAAGATAGAGTTTTCAGAAAGAATAGAATTGGACATTGCTTATGTGAATATACTATATCTCAAATGTTTGTTTACTTGGCAAAGTAAATCTATCTCTGTCGTTACAGTGGAATCTCTCAGTAATACTGATTCAGAAGTGATCGTGTTGAAAGCTTTTAATCTCATTCAGTTTTATCTCGAGATGAAGGGGGTGTTGAAAGCCCATCCTGTGGTATAATAAACATACACTGTGATACATTATCACACACATTAATGCTGAGATCTTACTGTCAATTATATTCATGGGCATGTTTTCGTACCCTGGCAATAAATTTTTCATATTCCTGCATTTTTATTTTTTTTTAATAAGCGTGGAGGAATGAAAACACCCTTCTGGAATCAAGGCTAATGAACAGCTCAACCAGGAGAGGTCATCACAAGATAAAAAGTAGCACGGAAAATACAAATTTAGTGCTTTATAGTCTTTTACGTGGCTAAGATGGAATGATAAGAATATGAATATGGGTAGACTAACTCTCATTTGTATTCCTATAAAAAACCCAAACACACAAAGCAGCAACCTTGTTACTTAAAAAGAATGGTAAAGATATTAATTATAGGATCATCTCCTCTGTGAAAGGAATTCACTTTATATGTAATTATCTTTCACAGCTAGGGTTTTTTTGGGTTTTTTTCATTGTATCTAGTTTTATGCAATGCAAACCTGATCAGTACAGAACTATTAAACTTCTAGTTCTGATACTTGTCATACTTTTGTAGTAGGTCCCATACCTCTGTTCAAGTTGAAGTTTGAACCCATTTTACAAGACTTGGTGCAAAAATCAAATGGGGGGCATGTATAGTAAATCATTAAGATGCGTAGAAGGAAAAATATGCGTCTTTTACCGTTGACTGCACGGCACCCAGATTTTCCTGGGAAAAGTTTTGAAAAAGAGTAATGTCCCTCGTGAAAGAGCAAGGCATTGTGCAAGAAAGTCCTTTTTAAGAGAGCAGGTTGGATGGAGCTCTGAGTAATCTGGTCTGATGAAAGGTGTATGCCTATGTTGGGCGTATGAGGTATGATATATTCTATTAGAGTCACACTTGAGGAATAGTTCTCTTCCAGATAATGTCTCGGACATAATGATATTTTTGGAAATCTGATCAATGCCATTTTTTTAAAATGTAATAACTGATTAATGTTTCTTAATTTAGGTCCTGTTGTCTTGAGATTCACTCAGAGTTCCCACAGAATTTAGTTTCAAGTATACCAATCTATTTTAATGTACATTTAACATTGAATAATTTTTCTTTCTTTTGGGGTCAAAGCACTTAAAAATATACTAAACTTTTAATTTGAGGGCTTAGCTTTCTTTTAAGTCCATGGAACTTCATAACATTAAACAAATGCTTTCTCTTTAGTTCTTTTAGAACACTTTAGCTATAAATTAGAACAAAATTTACATCCATCATTGTATAATTGTATTATTATTTAGGTGGTATTCATCACTATATAATAAAATTCATGTTCAACAGACAAGTGACAGTTTTAACATTGCACTGAGTTCCTGAGATACTGTTATTATTTAACAACACTGTGTTGAGTTACTCATCAGGACTCCTAAAAAAATTGGCTTTTTCTTGAGCAGTATGGTAATTTATATGTGAATGAATGAAATAGTATCAAATAGTCTGCCTTGCAGCTAGAGCCCGTGTCAGTGCCTGAAAATCCAAAGTTTCAGAGTCTTTAACTTTTGTGTATGCATCATTGCACAAAGCCTGATTGTAGACATTCATCTAGATACAGCAAATCTGATTCAAAGTTTGGTGTGAGTGGGTGTTGAATCAATTGTAAATGCCATTGAACTGTGTTTTAAAAACTGGCTTTTGTTTGGGCTGTTTTTGCTTTGCTTGCATGTTTATTTTATTTATTATTTTTTTCAATTCTGGTGCAATAATATGAAACAAGGCATAAAAAGTTCTTTAATAAGTTGTCCAGTCTGAAGAAGAAAGTTTAAAGGTGAAGTTGAAGACTACAAATTGAAAACTTGTTTCTGTCTGAACATCAGTTGTTTCTTTTGCAAGGAGATGAGAAATATTTTTTTATTTTCTCTCTTTTTTTTTTTTTTTTTTAGGTTTTTTTAACACAGGAGACAATTTCAATTGCTGCAGTTGTGATGGGAAATTATCTATATATAATGCATTATATACATCAGACTGTACCTCTTCTTGAATAACTCACAATGGATCTGTTACAGACAGTAGATTCTCTTATAGAAGTTCTTCAGGACTTTTAACTTGGATCTCAAAGTCTTTAAAATTGTCAGATCTCATGTTTACCGTTTATTATTTATCACAATATTTACGAGTTTTTAAAACTGTAATACTTTTAACATTTGGGACAATAGCAGACTATGCACAAACCATGGGGGAGTTTCTCCATTTTCTTTTTCTAGATTTTCAAAAGCTGATCTTGCTCTGAATGATTCATAGGTCAAAATAAGATAACTGGTTTAATTTTGGGGTGTTCCTCTGCCCATGTCTATGTCTGGAATAGCTGTCATGCTCATCTTACAAAAGCACATGGACTTGCAAATGACGTCCAGTCAACTAGGGAGCTTCAACTAGGAAATGTTAGAGAAGCAACATGAATCTCCTTCATCAGATGAAGTGATGAGTGACTTTGCAAATTTGTTAGTCTTTAAAAAATCCAGTTTAAAACTATAGCATTCTTTCCAAAATCCACAAAATCCATAGAGATGAGATCCTTTAAAAAATCAGGAAGACCTGTAGGATAAAGAGAACACTCCTTTAGCTTGAGCCTTCTTGCGCTGAAGGAAATAGAATTTGTGTCAGATATTTTAGGAACAGAGTGGTTATGTTTTTTTCAGTGAGTTCATGATTCAGTCCACTGATAGGAGATACTAGAAATTATTAAAAAGGTTCTTCAGACTTCAGCCTTTGAACTAACATTGATTTTATCTGTATTGCACTTCATTCATCCAGCTACTTACTTCAATGGTGTTGCATAGGTAGATAATCGAAGACCACCAGCTAATTGCAGAACAAGTTAAATCTCTAAATTTGGTGATGTAGAAAATTGTAATCAGTAATCAGTAATCTGTTCTTTTGAGCCACTTGCAGTTCCAACTTTAAAGACATCATAGATATAATAAAAAAATTCCCAAGTCCTGTGCTTAACATTTACAAAGAACTTGGGCACTTGGTTTTGATAGCTCTGCAATTTTAAAACAGCTTTACGAAGCTGAGACCTTTCCTACCACCAAAATTGTCTCAGTATTCATTCACTGTAGTAGTAGCCAGCCTTTTCCGATTGGGTCTTTAAGGTTGAACAGCAGATAATTCAGAGCAGAAAAGGATATTGACATTCACATTTACCTCTTTCCTCTACCTAAAAAAGTCTAGAGATTTTTTGACTTTACAATCTCCTGGTGGAGACATGGTTCTTTCAGACATTTAACTTAAGCAAGTGGTCATGCTAAGTCCATTGAGGGACTGGCAAACTTATTTACACTTACAGTTCGTTATTTGATATTAATATTTATCACCATTTGAAATATTTATCAAATATTTTACTTTAAGCTGTGTATGCACTACAAAAATATGCTTTAAATAAATCAGTGACTAAAATCGACTCAGCATAGCTAGGAACTTTGTTGCTAGTGTTGCATTTGTATTGGTAAAACCTCAGATTTAGTTACAACTTTCAATGTGTAAATAAAATAAGCAGTTAAAAGTCAGAAAGCATTTGAACTGTTCAAGCCAAAGAATTTTCTGTCCCACAGATAAATGTGATGTTTTAGAATGAACATTTATTATTTTCGTCTAGAGTATTTAAGTCCCAGCTTAATGAGAAAGTAATTTTTTCTTGTAGAAATTTAATGACTGTCTAAATATAACATAAACATTCTGTTTGATTTTGTAAAACTGATATGTCATTTAGTCCTTTGTAACCTTTGCTCAAGGACATCAGCTGTACACATGCTACATTTCTACTTTCTGTTTCTACAATGTAGGAATAATCTGACTGAAAATAATAAGGGTTTTTTTGGTGCTTTTGTTTTGTTTTTTTGCATCAAATCTAGAGGGGTGCCATTGTCTGGGTTTCTTAAATCACTTAAATATTTATAAAAATGTCTCTTACTGATTGCTTAATCATCTTGTATATTTAACTGGTATTTACTGTGAACCCAATGAAAACTTGGAATTTATAGGGAGGTAATACAGAAGATCAGCAGATGAGCTCAGGAGACTGCAAGGGTCCATTTCCATAAGGGGCAGCAGAAAGTCTCTGGTGGAAAGTTTGCCAGAAAAGAAAAGAAAGATTTATTTTCTAAGGGCCTAATGGAATGAGATAAAACACAGCAGAAAAGGCAACCTCAATATATTTAAGATTTCCATGTTTTGCATACTGGTTTAAAGTATAATTGGTGTAAAGTTCTTGGAACATACTTTGAAATGCAATTATATTGGGATATGCTTTTACTCAGTTTGTGGGAATAGCCCCTAGAATAGCAAACCAAGACATGGGAAAACAAAACCCTTAAATTTATACCCTGTTGACCCAGGTTTCAAAGACAGATATCTTCCTAAGATCTTTAGATTCTGCCCACATTTTCAGTGAAACATAGGAAGGGTGGGTACATATAATATTTTTTCCCCTGAGTACAAATAAAAATTCAAATATCTAAAAAAAAAAAAAAAAAAAAGATAATTAGTTGCGCTAAAAACACAATCAGAAATTATAACTAGTGGCATCCACCATTGTTCTGGGTATGGGGAAAAAAAGGGAGAAGGGTATGCTGTGCTGAACAGAGGTTGAGGTTGTCTCCCACACAATAACAGTAACCTATTTATTTTTCTGCTGAGGAATGGAGTCACAGGGAGTAGCTTGTCCTGTCCACAGCATTAGCACTGCGTTAGGAAAAGAGGGAGTTTCTATGAGAAATGGAGTCAGAAGCATATCCTGTACATGGCAGGTTTTGCTGGATACATGCTCCCAAGCTTCACCAAGCTGTACTCTTTACTGTTCTTTCCTTTGGTTTTACATCCAAAAAATTATCCTGGTGGGCATCCTGTCAGTTATATGATGAATGTCCTACCTGCTTCTTCCTTGGTACAGCCAAGCTGTTAGAAACGATAGCAGAATTCCCTTTAGATAAGAGAAGGTATCATTATTGTTCCTACCTTTTTCCAAAAAATATACACCATCAGATCACACACCTGTTTGCTTTTGCTCCTAATTAATTTGCCATTTCTCACATGCCTCCTTTCTGATTTTATTAATCATCTTTCTCCCTACTCTCTGCCCTCTCCCTACCCTTTCCTCCAACAATAAACTGACTCCACTGGCTTGTCTTGGATTCTCATTGATTCACCACCCTACTGAGTAATTTGCTGAGCCTGAAACTAAGGGAGATTGTCTTCATTGATTCCTGATTAATTCATCTGTTTGTGAAAGCTAGGTACACAGGTAATAACTCAATTGAAATTCCTTCACTGCTTAATTGCTGCACCATAATCCTGGCCTGTTAAATCAGATAATCAGATATTATGAATGAAGTTAGGATTTATTTTTTCAAAACACAATTATTAGACTATCATTATAAGGAATGCTTTTATTAACTCTGTTTATAATTATTCATAAAATGTGATTTTAACTTTAGGTCAGTACAGTGCATAGGTTTTATTCATTTGGAAAAAATTG
This sequence comes from Zosterops lateralis, assembly GCF_965231275.1. Classification (NCBI taxonomy): domain Eukaryota; kingdom Metazoa; phylum Chordata; class Aves; order Passeriformes; family Zosteropidae; genus Zosterops; species Zosterops lateralis. The sequence goes on along the minus strand of NC_139762.1, from coordinate 52,155,098 downwards.
TGTTAGAGGAATTCTGCGAGTGAATTATGCTTCCAAATCTACATATTCATAACTTATAAGGCCAAAATGGATCCAACCCAGCTACAATAGATTAGTATGATAGGTATGATATGGTAGACTGAATTACTACTTTTTTCTGCTTTAGAGATCATGGAATCAATGAACCAGGGAATGGTTTGGGTTGGAAGAGACCTTTAAAGATCATCTAGTCCAGCCCCACCCCACAGGCAGGGACACATTTCACCTAACCAGATTCCTCAGTGCTCTGTCCAGCTTGACCCTGAACACTTCCAGGGATGGGATATTTGCAGCTTCTCTGGGCACTCTGTTCCAGAATTCATTCCCTTAATCTACCCTCTTTAGTTTAAAAATCTTCCCTTCATACTATCAGTGCATGCTCTGGTAAAAAGTAGCTGTTTATCTTTCTTGTAAGTCTCTTGTGAGTATGGAAAGGCTGCTATATAAGGTCTCCCTGGAGCCCTTTTTTCTAAGATAAACCATGCCAACCCTCTCAGCTTCTCTCTATGAAGGGGAGAACCCCTCTGACCATTTCCATGACCCTCATGTTGACAAACCTCAACATGTCAATGTCTTTCTTCTGCTGAGGGCCCCAGAGCTGCACTCAGTGCTCCATATCAGGTCTAAGGACAGCAGAACAGAGGGGCAATGTGACCTCCCATGACCTACTGGCCATGCTTCTTTTTATGCATTCCAGGATCCTAGTGGCTTTCTAGGCTGCAAGTGCTCATTGCTGGCTCTTACATAAGTTTTCATCTGCCAACATCCCCAAGCCCTTCTTTGCTCTCAATCCATTTATCTCCCAGTTTGTATTGCTGCTAGGGATTGCCCCAACCCAGGTGATGGACCTTACACTTGGATTTGTTGAACATCATGAGGTTCACATGGGACCACTCCTCAAGCCTGTCCACATCTCTCTGGATGGTGTCCTTTCCCTCAGATATATCAACACCTCTCAGCTTGGTTTCGTTCCACAGACTTGCTAAGGGTACACTCAACCCCTCAGTCTAGGTCATTATTAGGACATTTAACTGTATTGCCCCAATACCCCTGAAGGACAACACTCATTTCCATTTGGATCTTCATTTCAATTTTCAGCTATTGACTCTTTGGGCATGGCTGTCCAGTCAAACCTTATCTATCCAACAATTCATGTGTCAAACCCATATTTCTCCAATTTAGAGACAAGGGTGTTGTGTAGAACTGTGTCATTGGCCAGGTAGGTTACATCAGAAGGTCTTCCCTTATCTCCCCATAGAGTCACTCCTTTGTAGAAGGCCACCAGGCTTGTCAGGTATGATTTGGCCTTCTTGACACCATGTTTACTTTCCCTAATATACCTCCTTGTCATTCATTTTTTTTGGCATAGCTTTTAGGAGAAACTTTCATGAACTTTCAAGGCACAGAGGCTGTGACTGGTCTGGCAATTCTCAGAGTATCTATTTTTACATATTTTATAAGTGGGTGCAATGTTTCTCCTTTTCCAGACACTGGGGATTTTGCTTGACTGTCATGACTTTTCAGAAGTGAGAGAGAGCTGCTTACATCTTCCCTCTGGACTCTGGGATGCATCTTGTCAGGTTCCATGGACTTGTCTGTGTTCAGGTTCCTCACATGGCCTTGAATCTAGTCTGCTTCTACAATGGAGTCCCTGCCTTTATATTCGAGGCTTGAGATACGTGGAAAATTCAGTTGGCAGGGAAAACTTGAAGAAAAAATGTTGCTGAGTACATCAGACTTCTCCATGTTTGTTATCATCTGATGCCCTGTCTCATTTGTCAGAGGGGTTCAGTTTCTGTTGTCTTCCTTTCCCAAGTCACATACCTGTCAGAGTTTTCACACATTTCCTCCTGGCATTGAATGTCCTGGTCTGGAATTATGCTCTTTACCCTAAGTTCATGACTTCAGACATGGTCACATTGAAATGTCTAATGCTTCCTTTTACTGGCTGTCTTAGTTGTCCCAAGATTTTGACATGTAAACTTAAAGTCATCTTCAGTTTTATAGACTACACATTTTTCTGCAATACAAACAATAAAGATGTTAAACAACGAAGGACTGAAAATCAGGCTTCCACTGGTTCTCACTAGAAACCACTAATTTCCTTTGTTATGATTACATTTTGAGATATTTAGAGTGCCACATTTACAATAATTTTGAATCTTGGTTAAAGATTGGTTCTCAGAATTCAAGATACATATTATTGCAATGTATGCAAAAATAGACATAAATGCATATATCTGCAAAATTCTTGCAAACCAATTTTGTATTTTTAGGAAAAAATACAAGAAGCCTTCAGAAGATCAGGATACTTTGATGAGATCTACTTTTTAAAAAACTATGTTGATTTTCAGTGATTGTGTTTACAGCATTTAAATTTTTATTAATCAGGTTCTATTATTTTGTCTAGCAGCAATGTTAGTTGGAGTGGCTTGTAAATGTGCAGGTCATCATTTGCAGTATTTGCACTCCACAGTTTCTTTCAGCCTTCTGGAATTTCCTTAGGGTTTCAAAGGTTATTGGAAATCAGCAATAATCAGCAGAGACCTTGTCAGTTACAGCTTGCCCTGCTGGTTGAAACTGTCTAGCCTTGTTAACCTCTGTTTAACATCTTCCTCAGCCTTTATTAGAATGTAAATTGTTTTGTTGCCACTTTGGGATCTAACTATGCAGTGTTGTTTGTTTTCCTAACACTGTATGTTTTTGTCTTTTCTACGTGATTGGCAAATTCCTCACTTACATGTAGCAGTCTTTCAGTGTGGCTCCTTTTGCTCCTCAACTCCTCTCTCACTTCTTAAAGAAACCCCCAAAACACGAAACTCAACACCCACACCTGTGGTTTTGTTTGTTTGTTTGTTTTTCCCTTATAATAGTTCTTATGCTTTCTCTGCACAGACAAATTAAACCTTCTATATTTTTGCTTATAATTTTAATCTGTTTGTTAAACTATGTCTTACAAAATCACAGAATGGTTGCATTTGTAATGGACTGCTGGAGGTTATCTTGCCTTTCTAAAATAGGGTCCCTTATATCAAATCTAAATCTCTTCTCTAGGCAGGCTGTACAGCAGCAGATAACATGGCCTTAGAAAGGCAAGAGCAACATGGTTGTTGGTTTCAGGCAGAAAGAAGTAATATAAACTTTTCTGACCAGTTCTGTCCTGGTCCTTACTGTTGCTTCAAATCAGAAGAGAAAATTAATTTAGATTTTAGGGATTCTCTGAATTCTTAATTTAGCAACTTGCTATATAACTAAGGCCAGTCTCATAGCCATGCCCCTTCCAGTCTTCACTGACATATTTTTCTATATTTATAGAGAATAGTTCAGAAATCTTGCTGTTATAGAGAATATTTATATTCTGAATTTGAAAATCACTTTTCTTCTGTTGCTGAATATTTACCTTTTATGAAATATCAGTAAAACCATTATGTCTATTGTGAAGAGTGTTCAGAGATAGGAGTTGATTTCATTTTTGTCTTCACTGGGAAAGGAAGTTGCTTTTGGTTTTATATTAAATCTGAAATCGGGTAGCTCAAACTGTTAATACCTGAATACTTCACTAGGATGTATTTTTCTTATTTGTACAGCTATTGAGTCCTGAAAAATATAATCACAGACAGTGAGGACCAGGGAAATAAATTTTGATGTGCTGAAACAGGGACACTCAGATTACAGGCCTATCAGAAAACCAGACACATCAAGAAACAATATAATGAATGAGAATTCTGTCCTCAAAGTTATGACCTAAAAGTTTCCTTCAATTCTTCTGAGTGAGTTTACAAAAAGGAAGATGGAACCAAATCAGAAAAATCTAGAGGTGGAAGTAAGTACTGAAATTTCGGACATGACTTGGATTTTAAATTCAGTGGAGCGAGGTCAGTCTTTCTAGATCAGTCATGTCCATGCATATATTCCTCAAACTCTGTATCAGAATCTATTTGGCCATGGTTTTTACTGATGAGGGTGCACATGCAGTGTCCCTTTGGATTGCTCAAGATTCTCTCTCTCATATATCCTGTATGGTGATGTAGGAATGCATCCCCCGAAATGTTGTAAGATGGCATGTTTTCATGTAAGCAGCTACATGAAAAGTGTATGAGTAACTGAATAAAAGGAGACAAATGAAAAACGAAGAAAAATAAGACTGAATTTTCAACAGAACTATAAATAAAATTGTATCATTTTGAGAAACCACAACAAATATTTCAAGTCTGATTGTAGGAGTGAAAAGAATGTATTGGCATGTGTCTTGTTTACAAAGAGACATAAAGATTACCAGAGTGCTGAGAATTTCTCAGAGAATTTTTGATGCAATTTGAGGTATGATTGGCATTTTTTTATATACATGCATTTAAGGCAATACTCTACTTCCCAAGAAGAAAAATATTATTTGCAAGTGTACCCTGCTATTTGTACTTATAAATCAGTGTATTCCTTGCTTTGTTTTAATAACTCTAAATACTGAAAGAAATTAACATAAAGCTATGAAGGCTCTCATAATTCAGAATATGAAGATAGAAATACTTCTAATAACACGCAAACTTTATATATATCAAAGAAAAATTGTTGTGGTGTCAGTTTTAATGAGGAATATAGTTATTTTTCAGCACTGATGTTTAATGCCTAAAACATTTTTATCTTCTTGCTTTCCATCTTCCTTCTGCTGCAGGCAGACATTTCAACTAATTCAAATAAAAATACTTATGTGGTATTCCAGAAGATTCTTATCCTTTGATTTTGGCAGAGGAGCAAGAGGGAAAAACCATACATCTTTCTGTACATTCCTGCAGGCAAATCCATAGTAATATCTGAGGTGGATCCATCAGGAGTTAAAAGATGTGAATAGATCTTGAGGGTTGTTTTATGATAGAAGGGATAGACCCCCTTATGGGAGACCATAAGGGCAAGAATCAGGACTTTTTTCTGTGAAATGTTCAGTTCCCTGAAAACTGTTCAGAGGCTGTGGGAGAAGACAGATAACCTGGAGCTGGTTAAGTTCCGTAGTTCCCTGCAGTTTTTGTTACACTTTACATGTTTGGATTACTATTTTTGTGGATATAAATAGAATAAATATTCAAACCATTTGTAAGAATTAGCCTCAAATGTAAATCTGACTGTGTGTTATTTATGCCTTTAATAAGAAGAGTAGTGTGCATAAAATAATGTTTATAACACAACTGATAGCAGTAAAAATTTTCAGTACTAGATCTCTAATTTGTTTTTAGCAACAGTAATATTTTCCTAAAAATATCAAAATAATCCATCCACATTCTATACAGTAATATATCCCTTAGATTTCTTAGCAGCATTTATGAAATCTGGCTGGCAGAAAGGCACCACAAATACTTTCAAAGAAGGAACCTCATCCAGCTGCAGAATTGCTCTTCATATACATGCTTTGCATTGTTCTGGATTTGTTTAAATTGAATTTAATACACATAATCAACCAGTCTGCTAAATGGACTTCTGTTGGGAGTTAGGTTTCTTTCCTTTTGTTGCTTTTTACTTACAGAATTTTTTTCCCCTAAGTTGCTAGGAAACACTAATGACTGGGTACTTAAAAAAAAGAAAATAAGTGGCCAAGTTTAGGGCAGGAGGGCACCTGGCTGCACTTCCCTTATCTGGGAGTTTGTCTCTGAGGGGGAGAGATTCCCTGAGAATTAGCTGATAAAAGATGGGGCTGGGGCAGCTGCTGCCACTCTCTCTTGGCTTTGGAGGACTGTTGGATCTGCTGCTTGGGGAAAGGAATTTGCGGCTGCTGCCAGACCCCAGCCTGGAGCTGCTTCTTCTGCCATGGGATGAGCATCTGCTTGTGAGAGCAGGCACTGAACTGGGACATTATTAACACCTACCCCACTAGAAGAAGGACCTATCACTGCTCGGGTGCCCGGGATCCTGAGCTCGCCTCTCCCTGCCCTGCTGGGAGCCGGGCTGCTGCTGCCTGCCTCCTGCTGCTTCTTCAGCACTGTAGCCCCGCACTCCCTGCCTGCTGATACATCTTGCTGTCCCAGCTTGCTGCTTCCAAGAGTCCTACAGGAGCACTGGGATCGCCTGCCTCAGGGGGTTTGTGAAGGAAGGACTCTTCCATCCCTTCTCATCTTGGCCAAGCCGCCGTTACCGCGTGCTCCCCCAGCGTGCCACAGCGCCCCCTGCGGCCGCAGGGGAATCACCGCACCTGCCCTGCCCGCCAGGAGCCACCAGCGCCCCTGCCGGCTGTGACTGGAGCTGCACCCAAGGGGGAATCACCGCACCCGCCCTGCCCGCCGGGAGCCACCAGCGCCCCTGCCGGCTGTGACCGGAACTGCACCAAAGGGGAAAGCGCCTGCGGCTGAGGAGGAGTCACTGGGCTCCTGGGTCTGTTTGTTGTTAATGCCAGATTTGTTGTTTGATTGCCTTGTTATACACACTGGGAAAGAGCTGGTATTCCTATCCTCATATCTTTGCCTGAGAACCCCTTAATTTCAAAATTATAATAATAATTCAGGGGGGAGGGGTTTACATTTTCCATTCCAAGGCAGGCTCCTGCCTTCCTTAGCAGGCACCTGTCTTTCAAACCAAGACAGCTTCATACCTAAAGCCTGATTTTCTGGGAATAATATCTCCTCAGCTAGTGTAATACCTGTGACTTGAATAATTTTACAGTTGAAATAATATGGGACCTTACTCCTCATAGACTTAGTGAGGAGGGAACAAAGATAACATGAAAATAACAGACATTGACTTCTAGGAACACAATAATAAACACACATCAGCAACCTTACTCAAGGTTATTTAAAAGTTTATTGATTTATGTGTAATCTCCCTAAACAATTATTACTTTTTTTAGTTATCAAGTTTATTTCTTGAGAGGATGAGCCCTTCAGAAATTAATTATTTAGAGTTCCAAAAGTTACATTCTGTTCAAATCAGAGATACAGACACTAATTTATCTAATTGTTACTGACTGCTGAATTTCAGAATACACAAAATTTGTTGATTAAAAATGGCAGCAGATTAGGCCATGAAATGTAAGTGATTTGAATGGCACATGGAAGGTGGAAATGTCAGTTATTTTTTGGGGTTTTTTTCTGACTGTTAACTGTGACTTTTCAGCTGACATCAGATGACTTCACAAATTTTTTCTAAAAAAAATAGAATAGTACCCAGTTAATTGATTAGGAATTTAATCTGTAAAGAATGGATAGTTTAGAGTATGATAATCTTGTATGAAAATGCCTCTGTATCTTTAAGAGCTGTCACACATATTTAGATAATTTTAAATCCTAGCCAATATCTTTTTCCAGAAAAACTATAAATTAATTACCCTCTAGTGTTCATTAAAGCATCTGCACTTCCAGTCCATAAAATCATCAGAGTAATACACATCTAAAATTATTTTTAATAGTTATTAATACATGTTCAGTTAAAGACATCAGTTTCAGTCACTGATCTGAAAGTCCAAACTACTCATGTTTTGCAATGGATTGCCTGTCAATATCTTTGTAATTTAAAATAATGTTACAGTTGACAGAATCTCCAGAGATTGCTTGCAAGTTTTGCAACTTGTAACAAGTTCAAGGGCTGGTTTAGGCCCATTTTGATCACACTGCAATTCTGGTTTCCAGATAAGGGAAGAGGCTGATGAGGGGTAAATCTTACAAGGTGGAATAAGTTGTCCTTATCATGCCAATGTCTTTCCTTACATAATCACTAAGCTGTGAATACTCCTCTTTGAATTCGGACGGGGACACTGAAACGTAGGATGAAGGTTTTCATCCTGGCTGATGGATCATGATTGATTCAACTACATTGAGAGACAACTGCAGCATTTCAGAAGATGTCAAAGACTCATAAAATGTCATGAGATTCACAACACTACATCATCCAGTGTGAAACTCCCTGCCCAAGGGGAGGTACCTGGTCATTACCATCTGAACCTGAGTGACTATAAACTCCATAGATTTTGCATTCTTGAATTCTTTCCCCCTGCCACTTGTGGATAGAGTAACTATTTTTCTCCCCCTGCCCTCTTGTCTTTCTCTCTCTCTCTCTCCCTCACATATATTGCTAAATTAAATCTGTGCTATTGCCTATGGCATATGGTCTCATTTGCACCTTACTTTGGCCAGAGGCATCTTTAATAATTTTAATAATCTGATTGTAACACCACCAGACATACTGTTACATCAGAAATAGTTTGCACATCCATATGTCAAATATTACCGTACTTTGTGCCAAGTTATATGTTTCATATACTAAATGACTAACTTGCTATGAGCATCTTTGTTAGGTATAATTTCTGAAAATCCCTTATATTTCCAAAATATCTGTAAGTTTTAAGAAACAAAACATTGGAGACTATCTTGGCAAGGAGATGTATCAGCACAACATGGCAGTTAACTTCCCCAGTGCTGTGCAGTGTTGGGGAGGCAGCTCTGGGTTGGTGTGTCTGGAGTCTGTCCAACTCCACTTGAAATGTCCATTGGGCAGTGAAAAAGGAATCTAGAGATCAGTTAAAAAATAGTATAAAATTTATTAGGGCCATTTTTACTTTGAAGGGAGCACAGTGATTCATAGGGAGCCAGGTTGACAATATAAATAACTCAGATTGTTGCTGGATTATGTGACTGCTCATAAGCTCAGTAAAGACTTAAGAGATATACTTAATTGATTGCTGACATTAATTTGCATACAGAAATAGACATGAACCTTCCACTTCTCAACTGCAGATCCACGTCCACTAAGAGACTTTACTAATTTCACTGTTAATTCAATTTCTGGGAGCAAGAGAACAGTTCATGAGACCTGCAGTTTTAATCATCAGGCATAATATTCTTCATTCTCATCACAAGAAGCTGCTCATTTCTTGTTGAAGTTCCTGCTTGGACCTTAGCTACAGTGGGGCAGCTGACTTTTTAGAAGTGCAAAGATTTGTTCTTTGCAAGGGCAAAGGTTGATGCCTTAAAGACCTTTCTGCAAAGAATGGGGTATTTTTAAACTGAGTGTTAGTAGCTTTAGGGCAGACCTAGGACCTTTTCCAGGGGTGATTATAAGATGGATGAAATGTTTCAGTGAGAGTTTTGGCAGGGAATTGACCAGCTGACACTGATTGAGAAGGAAGTTGCAAACACATGGGAAGAATTTTTATCTCCCTTCATAAAGGTCAGAGCTGAAGCTACAACTGATCAGAACCCTAAGGATGGACTCATTTGATCACGGAGTGGATATGCATGCACTGACTGATACTGAGTTGGGGATTGTTAACTGTAAGGAAACCAGGCATTTGGGAAAGCAGGTCAGCTAACTTCAGCCACCTCCATTTAGTTAGCAACCATTGCATGCAGCCTTTCCAGAGGATGTCCTAATAAACCAGAGTTAAATAAACAGAAATAGAAGTAAATTTGATTGCCTAACTTAAAAATGTCTTCTCAGGTATGGTCTTATTTTGATACTCAGTAAATAACATCACCTATTCCCATCTTTTTAGCATTTTTAGGGGGAGTTTAACCCCAGATTGAGGCTGAACTGAAAACATGACTATCTGGGTTTTTGCTGCACAAACAAATGAAGGTATCACCAAATAAATACCCGTGTTTGTAGCTTGGATTTTTTTTACTACATGTTTGGGCTATTAAATCCTCATGTCACCCTTGAGTACCAGCATGTCATAGTCATAGTTTTGGGTGTTCTTTTCTTTTCTTACTTTTTTTTTTTTTTTTTTTTTTTAAATCTGTGTTAAAAGTTCTCTTTGGGAGTGACTTGATATCTGTTTATACAGCAAACAACATTTTCCCCCAGGCATTTAGAAGTTAATTTTCACTGAATGCTTATTTTTTAGAACAAACATATGAAAGAAAGCTTCTCTTTCAAATAAGAAGAGGTACATTATGCTTCAGATCAGTTTTTGTACAAGGAATAAGTCAGAAGATTAATCAAACCCTATTTTACATTCAACAGATCATTTAGTAAACAAGCATAGAAAATTAGAAGCCTATTGAGTACAACTGTACTATTTTCTTGATCAGAAAATTTTAATTAAAATAATAGCATAGTAAGCCAACCTCCTTCTTGTTCCCCACTTCTCTTACTTGCTGAGCATCATGGTATTTTGTTCTTTTTGTCCTTTTTGTACTTTTTGTCCTTTTTGTCCTTTTTGTCATGTTTCTAAATTATACATGATCATTACAATCCCAAAGCGTATAATATTTAAGTTCATAAAATCATGCAAAATTTAACCAGAAATCAAATAAGAACACTGCCTTTCAATAGCACATTATCAGATAAACTTTGAAAGTATTTTCATTTAAAATTCCTCTGTAATCAAATAAGGAAGCTGATCTTAACTGATTATTTTTATTATTAGTTTTCCTATCCATACACCTTTCTTATACAAATTGTCTCTTCAGATAAATAGTTGATCAAAAATCAATTTCTTTCAATCCCCTGATCTTTCAATTGCCTAAACTGTGCCATGGTACCCTATAACTTTTTTCTTTGTTGCCAAAGAGATTCCAACTTTGTATGGGAAAACAGAGGTTCTTTTCCTACTGTTGTAATATTTTATCTTCAGCATACTGACATCCGTACCATATTTTGATGTTCAACTTGATGATGATCTGGGAATTTTTTTTCTTTTTAAATTGTAACAAACTTTGCTTTTTTTCTTATGCATAGCATAGCATCAAAATAGACAGTCTTCAAAGTTTTACTGTTGATAGATGACATTTGATTTAAGATGTTCACACAATCTCATCCAATTGTTTTGCGGGGGACTAAGTTTGGATGCATGCAGAATAAGTGTTGAGTTTTACAGCAATCATTTAACTGACTTCAGAGTGCCCACTATTTAATGTGCCTAACACAGTTTTTGTGCTGACTTATGAAGTGAATACAATCTTCTGCAGCATTCCAGCATATAATTAAACCGGGTTTCAACATATTTTTTGGCACATAACTTGACCTACTTTCACACTTCTAAGGTTTAAAATAAAATATTACTCGCATTGCATTCCTATTTTTGGAGAAATCTACCATATCAATCTTAAAGAAAAATGCACTACACTCTAACTATTATGTGTGTAATGTAAGTCATAATAATAATTTATAGCTGAATAATAGCATTCCATGATTAGGGATCTAGTAATAATGTATAGATGTTGTGCTCAAAGCAATAATCATTACTCAAGTAAGCAGTACTTGCAAAGTCATCCATACTTGTGTAAATAAGAAATTACCTACATTTATAAGAAATGAAGGATCAAATCCATGCATTACTTAATCATAATACCTTCTTATGCTTTTTAAGACTTTTTATGTGCACGCTGCAAGGGAATGCATGGAGATTAAGGAGGTACTTGATTTGCAGAAGAGGTATGAAGCAGTAAGTCAAATGGACTGGTTCCCACTGTCAGTTTAGTATCAGACTGCTGTAGAATATAATTTTTGCCCCAAAACCTATTTTCCTACTGTCAAGTGGCTTTTCTTCTACTTGCTAAAGCAGAAAGAAGGAGGTGAAATATTTCCTTCTGAAAGAAGAAGCTGCAATGTTTTTCTTCAGATAGCAACCATTTAAAATGCTGATAGTTGAGGTGTAAAGCCCTGAAAAATAATTTTAATTAATGGTTTAAAATTCTGATAGTTTTGGCATCTCTTTCAGATTTTAGAAAAAGTCTATATACCTATAGATTTGTTTGGATTTTTTTTCCAGTAATATATAGGATATAAAATTATAAAAAATCTCTCTCTCTGGACAAACGTTGCTGTGCTCCCTATTCATGTCATTGTTCACCTTAAGCTCCTTTTGCCTGATAGCAAAGTTCTGTGACACCTGAAACTGAATTGTAAATACTGACACACAAAGGTACTTTTGAACTAAATTCATGGAAGATTAAAAAATGTTGCAATGTATTTGACACAAACTGGGTTAAGACAATGAGAGTCCTAATTCTCCACTCTGTTAACTAATATTTCTATGTAAAGGACTAGCAATATCCTCAGCAGTATTATAAGCACATCCACAGCTGTTTCATCTTCTTTTAGGTGTTGACTTTGTATCAAGTCTATTCCTTATTTTTCCAAACCTGCACAAATTAATAAATTTGTTTATTTTATAGCTGAAAATTATTTAGATGTTTCAAGCCGCTGTAGTGGCATAAGAGATGAAGCAATTATCTTTCTGAGCACATGGAAAAATGAAGAGATGGGAAAAAAAGGAGTGCTATAATGTAAGAAGAGAGGAATTAAGAAACAGGAGAGATTACTTTTTTATATTTAGATGCTACCCAGATTTTGTTACATTCAGGTTTAGTATCTCCCCATTCTCAAATTATGTTGACAGGCAAAATTGATTTTATTCAGTTCCAGGATTATGAATTATTTAAGTTCATTAGGCTTTACAAGAAGTAGGATTTCTTGAGGGTGATTCTGTTATGAAGAAATTACAGTAAAACACAGTAAAATCTAAGGCATAGCACAAAAGTATATGTTTTGTTAACTTTCAGTGTGACTTGTGCTCCTCAATCTCCAGGGTTGTGGAGGATTGATGATGGTATTAAACTTATAAATCCAATGGTAATGGAATTTAGATACCTATCACAGAATCACAGAATGTGTTAGGTTGGAAAGAACCACAGTGGCCCCTGTGGTCCAACCTCCCTGCTTAAGAAGGGTCATCCTGGAGCACATGGCACAGGATTGTGTGGATTGTGTCCAGGTGGTTCTTGAATATCTTCAGTGAGAGAGACTTCAGAACCTCTCTGTGCAATCTGCTTGGTCATCTACACTGTTAAAAAGTTCTTCCTCATCCTCAGATGGAATTTCCAGTGCATCAGTTTCTGCCCATTGCCTCTTGTCCTACTGCTTGGCACCGCTGAGAGGAGCCTGGATCCATCCTTTTAACACCCTCCCATCAGAAACACTGATATGTCTTGGGCCATAGTAAAACTTTTAGTCCTCTCCTGTTTATTGCCTTAGCTCAACATATATAAGAATGTGTCATGGATATCTCAACATCCACTCCCATACTGAATTCCAACTCTTCCATCTTTTCATCTATTCATATGTCATGTTACTACAAAACTTCTGGGAAAAAAAAAAAAAATCTATTGAGTTGTGGCCGAAAGTATGCAGAGATTCTGGCACAGAAACATTAGAAACTCTTAAGCTTTCAAGACAGTGAAGCTGCAACACAGCTGTCTCTCCCCTTCTCCTCCTGCCACAGCCTGTCAAAAACAAGCAGTGGGTAAATTAAATACTTTTGTTTAAGAACAAGAAGTGAAGTGATTTATAGCAGCTTGAATCTGTTTGTGCAAGCATAATTGTTTACTGAAATTCTTTACAGTACATTCCCAGGGGCTATGGAAATTAGTCAAAGAACAAGCTCTGCTATGCTGCTGCCCTACTCTCCTGTCAATATCAGCTCTTCTCAGACAGAGAAAGGAGGTTTCCGTCTTCCTCTATCTTAAAAGAATTCATAGCTTACAGGAGAAAAGCATTTTTCTCTGCTGAAGTGTAAATGTGGGGAATACAGTTATATAATTCGGAGAAAAAGAAAACCCTTGCAAGTGTTTGGCCACTAAATCTGAGAGTTAGATAAAAATGTTGCAGCACCAGACCTTATTTTATATTTCTCAGTCAGCTTCATGTATTCTAGATTTTGATTCAGATGCTTTGAACATGTGTCTCCATCCCAAACCTTTCAATGATAAGAAGTTTTATCATTATCTGTCCTTTCCCATAATGCTTATGGATGCTTCACAACAATGAATCCGCCACTGTAAGATGTACAATTAAAGACATTGAAAACATTGACACAGCCTTTGTTGCATTAGCATACAAATGAGCTATCATTTTTGAGGGAACTGATTCACTGAAATGATTTTTGATGTTGATCCTAATCTTAAATACAATTTAAGGATAAAATAAATTGTTTTAAAAACTATTATGTTTGTGTTATAAAAACAAACTATTTAATGAGTATTTTGAGGACTTTTTCCATTTATATGTTTGTGGGAAATAATTTTTATAAATATCTGAATATCCATTTGATTTTCTATTTTCAAATTGCTTCACAGAAAATGGTGAAAATATTTTGGAGGAAATAAATTTCATATTATGAGGGAGAGCAAGTACATAAAAATCAGACGTGATTCACACATTTCCTAAGCATCCATTACTGTTCTCTCTAATGATCACTGTTGCTGGAATCATGACCTAATTATTAATTTTGAGTTCTGATCTTTCATGCCTTTAAAATTGTTGCGCACTTGTAGAGAGTCAGCTGACCAAGTGATGGTTTTCACGGAGTGTTTACCTTCCTAAAAATCCCATTTCACATTATCTCTACATGTCAAGCACATATAATGTGCTTAGGCTCTGAAAATATGAGCTCTGATCTTGGAGGAAAGAATACAGAAAAGTGCCTGTAGGGTACTAAGTGCAACTTTGGACTTCCTAGTACATTGACCTACTGGAGCTACTCCAGCAGAATGCAACCAAGATGTCTGGATGGACACAATGTAGGAAGGGAGGCCAAGAGAAATGGTTTTGCAAAGCTTTTAGTATAGAAAACTAAAAAGAGGCAGCTATTTTAATGGAATTCAAGTATCTAATGGTGTAATGCAGAGAAGATTGAGCCAGGCCCCTTCCAGCATTAGGAAAAGGTGCAAAAATCACAAAAATACAAATTCTAAAAAAATACCTCAAAAAATTTCATTTCAGAGGATGAAGATATTGTAAGAGGTTAAGGAGTCTTCATCCCTGGAGATTCTCAGTATCCAACTGCACAGACATCCGAGCAAGGTCCACATGTGCGTACCAAGGATAGCTCCATACTATACCTGTAAGCTCCCCAGCAAGGACATTGTGGAATTCTACCTGGTCCTATAGATAGAAAACAGGATGGCAGAGCCAAGGTAGCCAGTCAAGAAAGACATAAGGAATGTAATGGTTGTGACAGAGTTCACCAGAGAATGGGCCTGAAGCCCCAGAGGATCACGTCTTCCATTTGTGAGCTCCATGTCAAACGTGACTAGGAAAGGGAAATGGTGAAACTGCCCTAAGTCCCTGAAAGTTGTAAGAAAGGAAGCCTTCACCTAACAAAAATGCAGCCTGCCTTTAGAGTGATGAAAGACTTTCTCCAACATCAGCTGGAGGAAAATCACATATGCCCCAAAACCAATTGCTTACCTCCCCTTTTCGTAACTGGTACACAGGATTGTTCAAATTAACAATTGGAATGATCCTGGAAGTAAAGAAATGCATTGGTTTGAGCTGGAACTATTTCTTCTATACATCCACAAACTCTTTTGTCGTCCTACACTCTTGAAACAGAAAGGAGACTTGGAGGGTGTTTCCTTTGGAGTATATGGAGCTGGGAGCATATGTACATGAGGAGCTTAATTCTATATTAAAATGGGAGCACCAAGAGCAATTTTGGCTTGCCTGGAGAACTGTACTTTTCTACCTGTACATCAGATGGAAAACATGAATGTGCAGATATAAAATTCATAATATAACATGTTAATTACGTTTCCGTGTTGATTCCTCCCAGTTTATGTTCTGAATTTTATGTCAATGTCTCCAGAGCTGTTGATGTGTATTTGGATCCTAAAGGCAAAACAAGAGTGGACAAATTATTTGAGATGACTATGACCTATTTCTGCTTGTTAGGGCTCTAAAGTTAGTTTAGTGAAGTTGATTTATTTCACCTCTGGTGCTGCCTGAAGGAAATTACTGCTAGGATAATATACCTTTTTAAAATACCCAGTAGCTGTGTGGCAAACTCAGCTGTGAATTTATGGAGCAACTGTGATGCTTCTATTAAAAGTTCATCTATTTTTCATGAGAACAGCCTTAAATTATTGGTGCTTTTTTATATTAAATACTTGTAGCATTTGATTAAAATGTGTGAAACATCTAATATGTTTCTTAATTAGTTGGATATTTTTAATATCCAGTATTTAGAAATTGTCACTTTTCAATGAGTGTCATTCAGTGAACAAGTGTGGTGAACAAAGCAGTGGGGTAGTGCCAGAGAGACCAGTTTGCATGGCATGGCTGCAGTCAGGTCAAGCTCTGCACCTTTTTTTTTGTACACTTTTGTTATTAATATTGCTGCTGTTCCTGTTCATTTACTTGTCTCACTGCTGTTTCCAATAAAAAGTTCTTATCTTAACCCATAATCCCTGCCTCTTGTCTCTCTCAGTGGAGTAGAGGGGGCTCTGGGTTGGGGAGTGCTATTCTGAAACTGCAAAAATGCCATATCTGAAATTCTAACTTCCCATTCAAATATCACAAAATAAAAGTGAGTGTTATTGACTTAACCTTCCCACCTCTCCCAAAAGCTCCAAAACATTTGAAGTAAAAATATGTAAATCAGTCCATCCAGACACATACCACATAAAAACACTGTATGCAACTTGTAACACTGACGTTGAAGTAATAATTGTCCCGGATGGCTTAAATACTTAGTTTAGCTATTGACTTGCAGTCAAAATCTGGCTTATGTGACTCTTTACCTCAGTGTGACAAACTGGACCTTCATGAATATCTGAAATTCTATGGTTTTTTTCAAGTTCTGATTTTCATTTTTTCTGTACTTTTACAAACTCTGCCACTTTACAGCTATATGCAATAAAACAGTATAAATAACAGCGTTATCTGATTTCCCGAAGACGAGTCTATAAAGCTTTTATCAATATGAACCAAAACAACATCCCCTCCATGTTCTATGCTACTTTGTCTAACAATGCTAATTAATTTCATTTATTAATTTTTTTTTCATTCTATAAATTTAACTGCAGGTGACCGAGCTTAAGAAACTCAGAAGTCGGAATTAAATTTCTGGTGGGGTGGTAGACTCACTTCATAATAAATGTGGAAATTCTTCCAGTGTATCTTCCCACATTAAATCTAAATTGGTCTCCTGAGTTACTTATCTTTATTCTGCTGACTATATCCAAAATCTAAGGTAGCTGGACTACTGATTGAGCATCTTATTTAAGCATCTAGAGTTGATGATAGTAGTATAAGCTTAGTATTTCTAATCAGGAACAAACAAACAAAGGCTTCTTTTGGATGCCCAGAATACTTATTTTTTGGCTAATTCATGTTCAGTATTAAACTTTCAGGTGTGTTTGTTCTGTGACTTACTAGGTTTTATATAGACCTAGGATTGAACTCATTCTGAAAATGGAAAGAGCATAAAGACGTAATAATCAGCCTCACTAACAGGCTTCAGGGTCCAATACATAGTTCCCTGTCTGAAAACCCATTTGAAGTGATTTTTTAAGATAGATGTTAAACTTTTGCCAATAGTTGCTCACATTTTCTCACAACTGGCCACAACAGTTACAAGCCCGAAATAATCAACTAAGAGTTAACTGTTGCAAAGCATAGCAAGTCTTCTATTTCTTAATAAAATAAACCCCTTTGAGATTTCCGAATGATCTTCAAATGAGATAATCTCTTAATTTCTCACACTGATTTTTGAAATGTAAGTCTATGGGCCCAATCCAAAGCCTAATGGAGTCAGTGAAATTTTTGTTATAAACTTCAAAAGGTTTTGCATAAAAACATCTCTAGATTATTATAAATAAAGCAATAAATTTCAATCTGTAATAATACAGTTCACCACGTGTAATGTGAGTGTAAAAAACGTATTTATAGTTAAATGAGATTGTTTTAAATTAAACAAGATGTGGCGCTTATCCCCGCCAAAGTTAAAAGGGGTCTATGGCCACACTTTGTATTCTTTGCCATATTCTCCTGGCTTAGCTGAATTGCTGCTTCCTATCCTCTCTTGGCTGAAGCAGTGCCCTGAGAGAAGAACAGTGTGAGATTCAGCAGTGATAAACCTGCAAGAATCTTATTGTGCTGAAGTGATCCTTCAAAGCAGAGGTCCTGAGTTTATATCCCTCTTCTAAAACTGATGGTACATTTTATCAGGCCACACTGTAATATTGAATAAAGAAAGTTGTTTTTATTTTTGCTTTTTGTCTTTGAGTGAATAATTTCCTTAGTTGTAAACACCCATATTTTGCTTAAGTGAGGTACTTAACACTTTTTCTGGATCCAGTTCCAAATGCCCTGAAAACCTAATCACAGATTCCTGCATAATAGCAAGACATTATATTAAGCACTGTTTCTCCATTAGAGGATGTAGGTTATTTAGCTGTATTAAGAAAATACAAATATATGTGCTACAAATTTTACTTCAGCAGACATCACCTTAATGAGTATTATAATAATATTCTCTTCATGTTTAAAATGATGCATTAAAATCCCATAAGTACTGTACTTTTACCAATCGGTGAATTATTAATAAGGTGATAATCATGGTAATGATGCTGCCTTATTAGGTCTTGATGTATCTTGTTAACATGCCAGTTAACTGCCTATTGGTGTGGAGGGGAAACCTGCTTTTCTTTGTACTCAGGAGGGTACTAGAGAAGTTAATATTTTCCTAACAGAGTTTATTGTACTCTTTCTAAGATTTTTTTGTTGTTGTTTATTTGTTTGTTTTTATTTTTTTAAAACTGCTTTTCTAAAGATTGTGATTCCCCAGTTTTGCCTGTATCTAGGACATATGAAGGAGTGATGGCATAATATAATTAATGCATTACTGTAAAATAAACCTTATTGACATCTAACCATAAATTACTAAGTCAGTATATTAATCAGCAATATGACCACTTGAGGCAAAATACATTTAAAGCAGCAACAACAACGAACCAATAGAAAAACATAGAATGCAACTGCTTATTTTTCTTGTCCTAGATATTTCTTTCAGTATGTTAATTTTCTGGCACGTCAAAAAATTACTGAGGAAAAGAAATATATCCCTGCAGCTCAGAAGCAACAAATAGCATAAAGACTGAGTCAGCAGAGTTTGATAAACCAAAAATCTGCCATTCATCTCTCCCAAATCCTAGTGCAAGCAAACAAACAAGCAAGCCACGTTAACTTTTTTAAAAAAAAACTTAGAAAAATAAGGCTGTTTGTTTGTTTGCAGTTTGCATCTTTAATGCTGAGTTCTCCTCAGCAGTTTAAAATGCGCAGAACTGAAATCTGTTTCCATAACACTTTCAGTCCAATTTGTAAACCTTGAAGATCTATCGCTTTCAGCTGCCAATACTTGTCTCTATGAAGTTTGAGAAATTTATCTCAAAGAAGCTGAACATCAAGAAATCCATTTAAAAACTTGTAAGACCTAGGTAACTAGCTTGCATTGTGGAAGAATTTTTTTTTTTATTTCATCACTTTTACAGCTATATCTGAGGCCAGTTGTAATAGCAATAATTAGGGTGTGTTTGAGGTTGCAGAAAGGACATGCTGGCTGACAAACAAGTATAGTTCTGAGTGTAGAAAGTTTTATGATGTTTTGCTGCTGGTTGTTGGCACACAGTGGCTTTTGTACATTGGTGGATCAAGTACAAGATGAACATTTTGTGTCTTAGTCACACTAATGCCAACATGGGCATTATCTGAAGCAGTAGGACACATTATCTTGAAGCCTAAAAAACCCAAAGGAATTATGGTATCCTAAAGCCTTGTGTGTAATTGACATGCCACATAAGAGGGTGTTACCTGATATGATAATGCCTGAAATCCCTATTTGATAGAAGCAAACAAACAATCAGTAAATACTAACAAGAAATTTGTGGTAAAATTTTACTGGTAAAACGGAATTTCTGATATTTTGTTTTGAAAAGAGTAAACTGGCATCATATTTTCAGTTTCTTAACCATTATTATGTTGTTATCAAAATGTTCTAAATAGAGTACTTCTAGTTACATATCAAAATAACATTTAACATTAAGGGGAAACAAAGTGGAATACTGGTGTGAAGGTTTCTTCTCTTGTTCCTTCTTTTTGCTACCTCACATTATCAGAATATTATACTCCTAAACATTACCAGTAGCATTTCTTAAATCTTATTTTGATCACTGCAATTAATAACGCAGATAAAGTCACAATTAAAAAGTAATTAGTTAAATTTGAGGAAAAAAATATTCCTTTACTTTCATTAGATTTTTGGTGATGCAAATAGGCAGAATATTCTTCTTTACATTGAATCAGCATTTTCTGATGGAAAATTGTTCCTATTTAATAACTTTTTTGCTAGGTGGTTACAGATAATCCTCTCATCCAGTCAGTAGCTTGCTGTGTGCTGATTAATTTTCTGTCAGAAAAGTCTGGTTTTTATTCACCAAATAATTTACTGAGTCTTTTATGAAATTTGTTTTAAGACTTCGCCATAGGAAAAAATGTGAAGTCAGTTGCTGCCTGGGAATCTGTAACTAATGAATAATACTAGTCTAATTAATGTCAAACTAATTCAAGTCCTGCAACTAGCTAGCTGAAATAATTTTCACTTCTTCAGGTACAAATTATATTTAAAATCCATAGAGAGTTTCTAATAATGCCAAACATCAATGTCTTACCTGTACAATGTGAATCTCTAATAAAACCCTGAAATGAGCAATTAAAAGGAACATGGTTAGAGCTAGAAGTTATTGCAATGAATTTTTATTTTTGTTTTCCAGAGTTAATCTTTTCATGTGCACTCTCATACATAATCACATTACTCATTTTCATGGAGAGCTTTCCCTTAAAAAATAATTTAAGAAGTTGATTTAGTGCACAGCAGGATGTCAGCCTTTTTTAGGACTGGATGATTCATGGCAGAGCTCATTTATCCACACCACTGCCAGGACAAGTCTGATGGAACTGGCTGCTAAGAACTGCCAGGGCTGTGATTGCCACTGAATCAGTCCCTTAAGAGTCACCACCTGGAGCAAGAAAGTTTCATAAAATGCCTAACACAATTTCAATCTATATTAGCTATTTAGTGGCAGCCGGCAGAACTTCCTGTAAAACACCCATTGACACCCTTTTATCTGTTTGGGAACTGCTTCCCACAACTAAGCCTGAAGCAAGGAGGCTCCTGAGCATTATTAGTGTGTTGTAAGTACGCAATTTAATACCTGATCTTTTTTATTTGTGTTTATTATTGTTCATTTTTTTTCTTTTTTTACCTGCAGCCATAGCCATATTTCAAGAGTAAATGAAAATACAGCCCCATGTATTTAATGCTTTGGGTGTAAGTCTGTAATGCCTGTTACACACCCTCCCTCCCGCCCTGTGCACTGGAACCCTGCAAGCAGTAATTTGCACAACATCCCATTGCAAATTAGTACTTAAGAGATACATCACCTCATCAGTGAAAGTGCTGATCCAGTAAAACTCATACAAAGTCTTATTTGATGTCATTAGTTCTATTAGTGGCTTGTCAAAAGTCATTCAAGGTCAGGTGCTACGACTGTCGACTGTTGGAAGCCAGTGACCTCAGCTCACAGCTTTTCTGTGCAACTGTGAGATGGTAAAGCCTTCTTTCATGATCTTTCTTAGTGGAGTTTTTATTTATTTATGTATTTTTTTATTTAGTTGGTTGGTTTTTTATAGTGAGGTTCCCTGATAAGGCAGAAAGAAAAAGAAGAAAGGCAAATGGCTACGGCGTATTACGAGTGTCTTTCTGTTCTTTCCCTCATTAATCAAACACTGAGGGATATATTTGTCTTTGAGAGTGAAGATCTGCATTACTCTTCTTGGCTAGTTCATAACTCAGTTGTAATCCAAAAGGAATTAAATGCTTGAAATATGCAATTAAAGAGCTATAAAGATTTAAGAGTTGACTAGATTGCAAAGATTCCCTTCTAAAATTGTAGGCAGGTGATTTTTTTACTTACCAGAAGAAGGTGTTTGGGCCCTAGCTTCTGACACAAGTAGTTGGCCTCTACAAAATGTGTGAAAAATAAAAGATAAAAATTTAAAGTATTCAGGGATAATTTTTATTTTCATAGCAAATCTCAGTTAGTTTAAACACCATTCTGTGTTGCACATTATGTAATTTATAATGTCATTTTATTTGCTCTACAGAAAACTTGGATTTCTTTGTTGCTATATCACTTTAGATGTGACATTTTGGAATGTTTAAGCAGATACTGCTTTGTTAAAGAATATATTATAGATGTAAATTAATTTCAGTGAGAAATCTGGAGAGGAATTTGGTTCTTATGTGGGGAGGAAGCTCAGATAGTTAACATTTTGTATAAAAGGAGTAGAAGAAAAATTTGCTGGTTCCAATGGTCTGGCTGGAAAATTTCCACAGGGAATTCAGTGCACCAAAGGACAGAGAAGCTGAGCTATCATTATTTGCATTTTTTTTCATTATACTCCTCCATATAACATAATGTGAGGTAATTTCCTGAAAGGAGGAGCAATATGTTTTTCATTCAGAACTGACTATCTGGCTGTAATTACCATTTCTGAATTAGCACATCATGTGCACTTAACCATGCTTTTAAAATACTTCCTTGGATCTTGCAATACCTTCTTTATCTTCTAGGTGTCCCTGCTCATTGCAGGGTGGCTTTGGACTATAGGTGACCTTTTAAAGGTCCCTTCTAACCCAAACTGTTGGAAAAAAAAATAAAATCTGATCCGGCACTGTCCATTTTAGCATTGCATGCACACATTTGAACTTGCCGTATATGAGATAGCTATTGGAAGTTCTCAAAACACAGCCATCAAGCCTTCAATAATTTACCTTTTTCATAATAAATTGAACTATGTCTTTAATCCAGAAATGGGTGTGGAATTTGTCTTTTAATTTTAGGGCATCAATTTTTTGGTGTTCAGCCTAAGGTATCTTTAAAAAGTGACATAAGGAAAGTACCACATTTTACATTTGGGCAGCCCTGAGGATATTTCAAGCTGGGCATGCAGTATTAACAGTAATTTCAGAGGAAGCTGGTTCCTGTATCTACCAAATTTGTCCTTTAACTGCTTCTTCTCATTTTCACTAAAGCTGAGTTCAACTTGAGAGTACTGCTGGGCTAGCAATAGTTTCTCTTACCTTGGCCATAATGTATTGTATAGGGAGTTTCAGAGATTATTTTTGATTAGAGATTATGCTCAAATTTTCACAGTTTCAGAGAATCAACTTCTTGACACGAGAGGAAAAATGCTAATGACTTCAACTCATTGAAATTTACATTATAAACAGAAACAAGAACAACAGCAATTTAGTAATTTTTTTAAAAAAATAATGTGTAGGGTCTAAAAAATAAAAAAAGAACAAGCCTGGGAATGCCAGGTAGTTCATTTGATCAACTGTTCAGTCATCAATAACTGCTATTTGTTCATTTTGAAAAGTTGGAGTTCATTCCTTTTGTTCATTTTTTTCAAATGCTTCTTTACTTAACCACATTTATGTTTTAATTTTTGACTGTCTAGAGTCAGAAAATACATTCTGTATTAGAATTTATATAAATATTATTTACAAAAAGTGAAACTCTAAGCTTTTTTTTTTTTTTTGATGCATTTCAATCTACACTGTAAAAAAAGGCAACAAAAATTTAACTGTGGATTCCCACAACTAAAGTTACTAAAGATTATGCTGAGTCACATCTGTCTGTGTTTTTCATAGTCTATAATTTTCTGCTTTAAGCTGGCTTTCTTTAGCTTTGTTTTAGGAGATACTTGGCAGAAACATCTTCATTCAGAGATAATCTGCAAATTATCATTCATATTCTTGGCTTAGAGCTGAACTACCATTAATTTGTGTGGATGAAATCAAGATACCCTATAATTACTGCTACCTAGTACTCTGGGTTAGTGCTGTTGTTGGGTTGGTGCTTTCTCCAGTAGCAGAAACTGACAACCAATCAGATTGATTTTATGATATTGTATTTCTTTACAATTCTGTAGAATTTCCATGCTTTCCTGAGCACTAAGTAAATGAGGATGAATACATGTCTTTTCAACATATCTTGTCATTTTAACATTTACACAGTTTATCTCCCAAGTTAGCCCTGCACACAGATTAGTATGAACGTACTTCAGCTTTTCAACTCTTTTTTGGGCAGAAAGATATGTTTTGCTTCTTTTGCCTGAAATATAAATTGAATGGAAATGGTTAAGCTAATACTTTCCAGCAGTTTCTCTCCCAGTCATGGAAGGAGTGTTAGCAGACCATCTCAGCATTGGCTTATCAAACTCTATTTTCTATTGAGTGTGTAACACATAAAGAAAATGCCCCCAAACCCAGGAACCTCTGCCCACATTATAAGACTGGAGGGCACTTGAAGGTCTGCGGGTGGAAGGAAGGCATATGGAAGCTCCTGTTAGCCCATGAGAGGGTGGAAGGAGGAATACATACCTACCACATCCTGCCATATTCTTTGCCATGGAATGGCAGAAAAAAAGTTCAATTCTTCTCACTCCATGTGTGCATAATCTTCATTCATGTAGATGAGAACTATATCAGTGCAGGGAGAAGAGAGTGGATGCTTTAGGCAGTAAGAGATACAATTACTTTTCTGACAGCAGTGAAATGGAATTTTTCATGCAGAAAAAATGTAACCCAGAGCACAAATGTAAGAAAATGTCTGCTTAAAAGCATATTGTCCAATAAAATTTAGAATTTTCAAGAAGAATATGCTGAAATTTGTGCATATATATGACAATGTTCTTTAACTTTTTTTTTTTTTTGTAACTGTATGCAGTTTAGGCATAAATAACCTCACTAAATTTATTGCTTCTTAATACTGTCTAAAAGGCACACTAGCTGTTTTTTAAGGTTCTAATAAATTCTGTAAAATAGAGGAAAGTAATGGGAAATTATTTAACATTAAAATAGTAAAAATATTTTTGGTTACTGAAACTTAAAACCATATATTGTTTATACTATTGCTTATCCATGAATTCATTCTAAGCAATTTTTTTTTAAAGTCAGGTAAATATTTCACATTTCTGTGACTCCAAATTTATTTTTGGAGTCACACATTTCTGTGACTCCAGATTTTCTGAACCATGAAACTTGTACCCTAAAGGATTTTTTCACAGCAATGTGGAGACTTTATAAGATATTTTAGAAACATGAAAATACAGATGTTTGGCTGATCTTTGAAAATAGCTATTCTGGTAATTCTGAATTTTTAATTCAGTGTGGATTTCACATCAGTGATCTGTTCCAGAAGAGTCTTTATCATCCACTGTCTGGAATAATAATAAAATTGATTTTAAAAAATTGTGGAAAAGAATTCTTATTCTGTAACTAATATATCCATACAACTTCTTTACATACAAGTAACAGTTTGATTATATCATACAATAAAGAGAAGCCATCAGCTCAGAAAAATATAGAGAACCTTTCACTTTATTTGAACAAGTATACAAGAACGATTGAGACATTTTCATGGTTGAGATATTTTCATAGGAATATGGTTTGGAATCTGGAATCTTCTGATAGACTCATGTCTTCTGTTTTTTCGAGTATTTCCATCAACAGAGCCAAGGGTGGGCCATCTGGAACACACTCCTGGGCAAGAGACAAGGGAAAAATTGCTACCGGGAAAAATGGAGCAATGGATATTTTTCTAGGGTAGAGATTGTGATTGCATTTTGGTATTAGCTGAGTAGTTCCAGATTGGTGTCTGCTGCTGAATTTAGACAAGGTTATAGGCATCTTTCTACCACTTCACCATGGCTGTGTGTCTTGGAATACAAATGAAAGGCATATTTTGATTAAATAAATGAGTATGGGATGCAGTAGTTCTGGCCTATGCATTGGTCTTGATAACTGCTACATTGCAGACCTTCATGACTTTTGCAGATGTTTGAAACTGGAGTCACGACCCTATTTCTTGGCTTTTTTTGATCGGGATATATGTAGGAGTGTTGAAATATGCTTTGAAAACAGATACAATTAAAGGTGTTGTGGGTGAAACAACAAAAGAATCTGTGTCTGCTGCCACTTGCATGCAGACCTCAGCTGCACCTGCAGAAGGGTAGGTGACCACTGAGTAACATAGCATGTCTACAGATCTTAGTTTGGTACCTCTGAACAATGGCATTGGATAACCACAGTTACAGGTGTCAGTAGGACCCCACTAAATATTCTATCATTATATTTCAGGCTTAGTGCAACAAATTTTTCTCCAAATCTTTATGGAAAAATAAAAGTTGAATACTGTGCTTCAGATTTTTCATTATGCTAATAGACATGCCCAGTAATAAACTATTGTTCAAGATGATTTCTATTTAATTAAGGTTGAGTGTTTGCTTATATTGACTGAACTCAAGGACGTTTAAGTGTCTATTGAAAACTTAATATGTGCTCAGCTGTGTCGGGGAGTGCACAAGGAAATTGCACTTACATAGACTGAGGAGGAAATAAAAAGCAATTTATCTAGATGGACAGATAAAAAGAAGGAAGTGTGGTGGTGCTTAAATTCAATTCCAATTGGGTTTTTACTGCTCCAGTTTGGTTTTATAATTTGTGTTTTATAATTTTGTATTTATTTCTATTGTTTAAGATGGCCTCTCCTTCCCTCTCCTTCTCCCCTTCTCTCCTTCCCCCATTCCCCCAAACCTTCCCGCCAAAATCTTGGTTGTCCTGGTAACCCCATCCCATAATAGTTATTTACCACCTTTCGGTTAAGTGTCAATCTTTAAGTTATATAACTTCCCCACCCCCTCATCATGTATTCCTCCTCCCCAAGTTACCTGTTACTGGTTCAAAAGTTGTGCATCCCCTCATTATACGTTGGCAAGGAGTTTTAATTGGTCCCACGCAATCCCACCCCTGAACCCACCTAATAAAAAGCCGTGCCATCTTGAGGCCAGCGTCTCTCTCCGGAACGCTGCCTTGGGACCACGCATCCCTTGGTTGCACACCTTGAGAGTCCCGCCTTTCTATTCTGCGCACTATCCGCACCGTTGTCGAGTTTGCCCACGCCTCTGGCAAAGTGGCCCCTGGATGTAGTGGCGGCAGGGCTGGCCGGAGCTGCACCCATTGGAAAAAGCCGAACCGCAGCAAGCTGGCGCCCAATGCGGGGCTGTCACGCGTGGGCGGACATCTGGCAGCTCGACGGCGACGGCTCTGACGCTGTGCCCTCAATTTGAGAGCCACGTGCTCAAATCCGGTCCGTCGGGACCTTTTACGGATTTTTCATTGTCGTCGCGCCTCCTAGTGGAAGCAGCCTTCAGGTGCGCTCCCGGGAGGGAGGAGAGGGTAGCTCCACAGCACCCAGTGGGGTCCTCTTCAGTGCGGATTTACCCCAGACCAAACCGCTGTACCCACGCAGGAACCAGGGACGGGTAAGCGTGTGAGCCCCTCGCCCTCACCCTACCCAAAAAGGGGGTCCAGCCCAGGAGAGACTGTCCTGGGGGGACCAGCCGCGCGGCGCCCGGGGGGGGGGTTGTTTTCCTCTCTCGGGTTTTACTTTCGGTTCCTGTTTTTATTTCTTTTTGTTGTTTTATGTTTTGAGTTTCCGCGGTTCCGAGCTGGTCCCAGCTCGCTCCGGGATCGGGGGAAGCGACACGGGCGCGCCGCGGGAAGAAACCGGGGCCGCGAGATCGGGAGCAGCACGGCAGAGCCCGTGGTGTAGTGGTTAGGGTTCAGCGCTCTGACCGCCGCGACCTGGGTTCGATTCCCGGTCAAGCCGGTTGCCCCGGGAGCGGGATCGCGGGACCGGAGCGGTGCCGTGCTCGTCTTTTTGCCGGCCCGGGCGCGGGAGACGTGAGTTCGATTCCCGGTCGGGACGGGGACCGCGGAAGCGGCGGAACCCGGCGGGTCCCGGCGCGGAGCCCCCCCGCTTTTTGTCTGCGCACGGGCACAGACGGGGTTTAAAGCGGGTTTTTTGTTTTACGCGGCACCTCCGGGGGGGGAGGCAGCGGCGGGGAGCTGCCTGACCGGAGTTTTTCGTGCTGAGATTCGGTTTTTAGTTTATTTTTTTTTGCGGAACGGTTTGGAAGGAAAAATGGGTGCCAGGCTCTCGGCAGAACAGAAAGACGTTTTTCGTTGTTTTGTTGGAGTTCTCAGTTTTAATAATGTTAAGTTTTCAAAGGCAGAACTGAAGCGTTTTGTGCGCACGCTCTATCTGCACTTTCCCAAAACGAACCCGGAAGTTGTGACGGAGCTCCGATATTGGCAGCCCGTCGTTTTAAAACTTACCGATTTAGCTGCCGCTGGGGACAAAAATGCGGCGAAATACCTGTTCTGGTCGCGGCAAATTCAAACTGCCGTGAAAAACATGAAAGGAGTGCAGAAAGAGCAGTCTCCCGGAGGAAGCTCTGTTTCCCCCCGTTGCTCCCGCTCTGTGCCCCCCTCCCCTTCTCCCCGCTGTGGCATCCTCAGAGGCGCAGCGGGCATACCCCAGCCCGCCAGCCCTGGCGCTCTCAGGACGCCCTCCCCCCGCCCGGGACAGACAGGGCAGTCTGCCCGGGACCTCCGACAGAGCACTGGCCACGCTCTCGAGGAATTTTCCCTTCCCCAAACCTCCCTAAACAAACCCCGAGTTCGGTTCAGTGTTAATGTAGAAGAATGCACACAAAATGCCCGCGCGGAGCCAAACGGCGCCCGCGCGGGGGGCGCGGGAGGCGCCGGCGCGGAGCCGCTCGGCGCCCGCGCGGCAGGCGCGGGGGAAAAGCCGCTCGGCGCCCGCGCGGCAGGCGCGGAGCCGTGCGGCGACCGCGTGGCAGGCGTCCATGCGGAAGAACCGCATGGCGACCGCGTGGCACAGGCATGCGGCGTCCATGCGGCACGGGCACGCGCCGCCCATGCGACAAACGCACGCGGCTTCCATGCGGAAGGAGACCCCGGCGCCGATGCGGAATGCGCATGCACCGCCCATGCGACAAGCGCATGCGGCGTCCACGCGGAAGGCGCGCGCTGCGCGCGCGTGGAATGCGCACGCGGCGCCCACGCGGCAGAACCGCGTGGCAGCCACGCGGCAGAGGCGCGGAATGGCGGCGGCCGCATGGCGCGGTCGCTCTCTTTGTCCGCCCTGCCCGCCAGCCCGCTGCCGGGGGCGCCGCTCGCCGCCGCCACCGCCCCGCTCCCGTTCCCTTCCCCTTCCCAGTCCCCCAAGTTTCCCCCCCCTAACCCTTTTCCGTCCCCTTCCACCCTTCCCCGAGGCTGTCACTGTTCTGAAACCCCTTCCTATGACCCCCCCACCTGCCGCTCCTCCCGAGTCTCCACCCAAAACCACTCCTCCGAAGGCGTGCCTTTCCCAGACCCTGGCACGCCCCCCTCCCGTGGCAAGCCACTCCCCTTGGTGACGCCCAAGTCCCGCCCACTGCCTCCCGGTTCCCACGCCCCTTCTTTCGGTTCCCACGCTTGGGGCAAGGAGGGGGAGGGGTGGGATCCAGGAAGTGATGGTCCCCATGTCCCTTCTCTCGCTCCAGTTACCTACAGGAGGGGTAGGGGAGGGCATGAGGAGGCAAAGTGGCAGCAGTTGTCCCAGAATGTTGTCAGGGAACTCATGAAGGCCCTCAAGGAGTATGGCCGCATGAGTCCGTACTTCCTTGGTTTGTTAGATGGCCAAGTTACCGGGAGTGAGGTTGTCCCACATGACATCAAGTACCTATTCAAGTGCTTGCATTCCAGAACTGAGTATCAGCTCTGGTTTGCAACCTGGAAAAGGCACTTGCAGGACGCGCTCCCAGGGTGGTCAAATGACCCTGACACAGCTGTGGACAATGATGGAAACATGATCACGCTGTCACATGTGATGGGTGAGGGAGAATGGGAGATGCCCCAGAAGCAAGCTGAAAGCCTCCCAAAGCCGTTGTTGAGACAGATTGCTAAGGTTGCTGTCAAGGCGTTTTCCACCATGCGGCCTTCCGGCCCCATGGAATCGTATTCAGATGTTTTTCAGGGACCTCAGGAAAACTTCCTGCTGTTTGTGGAAAGGCTAACGGTAGCCATAGAGCAGCAGGAAGAGGACGAAGTGGCAAGGGAGAGGCTGGTCACGTTGCTGGCGTTCAGGCACGCCAACGAAGTCTGCAAACAGGCCATGCTAACCCTTCCACGGATTCCCAAGCCGACATTACAGGACTATGTCGAGGTGGTAACTGAGGTGGTCCCGCTGATGACATCAGCAAAGCCAGAGAGGCCGGAACAGCAACGGAAAACCGTGAATGCAGCAACCACAGAGACCCCAACCATCTATCAAGACAACGCGGCCGTGGTACCAAAAGGGAGGCGTCCATCGGGAAATTCAGCTGACAAGGCTTGCGCCTTATGTGGCAAGCAAGGACACTGGTGGCAGGCTTGTCCCCTGAGACGGGAGTTTCAGGAATTTAAACAAGCCAAAGAGGGAGGAGGAGGAAATGGGAGGGGAGGACGCTCCCAACAAAAAAACGAATAAGGGAGCGCGGAGCCACCCAGTGCGATGACCCCAATCGGGTGGCCCAAGCCGGGGGAGGAGGAATGGGGAATGTTGATTTGAGTTGTACCGGACATGACATTTTAACGGACTTGACTTTTTCTTCCCAGAGGCAGCAGAGGAGCCCTCTGAGAGGGAATTCACCGGACAAGACAAGAGACTCCCCTTTGAGGAGTCCTTCACCTGATGATCCTGACCCGAATGTGCCTGTTCCTTTCACAGGAAAGTCCTTGACAACAACAAGCGAGGGAGTGCCCTTTCATCTTCAATTATCTGATGCCCTGTGGATCCGTGATGATGAATGGCACCGTGTGGCGGTATCTAAAAATAGAGGTACCTGGCACAAAATTGGCACAACATATGTAGTCGTGGGGGATTGTAAACATACCCCGCCAGAGATCGAGATTGTTCCCCAAACCACTCCTGCGGATCCCAAGTGGTTTGAACTCTGGCTTCGCTGCACGACTCCACCCATTTATCTGTCAAAGGGACAGATAGTCGCCCAGGCAATACCATCACTCCCTGAAAGGGTGTGTCCTGAGGGCGACTGCAGGACCTGCCACCCCCAGATAAACACAGTCATAAACATCACACATGACAGACCTGAGGAGGTGTGCAAATTAAGGGTGGGCGGGGAGACCACCATCATTAAAGGTCTCCTTGACTCGGGGGCGGACGTAACGGTGATCCCGGAACACCTATGGCCGTCACGTTGGCCGTTGCAGACAGTGGTGGAGCAAGTTGAGGGTGTTGGAGGCCTTCAATTGGCGAAAAAATCAAAGCACATGGTGCAAATTAAGGGGTCCAATGGGCAATTGGCGAACATACAGCCCTTTGTTTTGAATTACAAAGCACCCCTGTGGGGGAGAGATGTCCTGGCCCAGTGGGGGGCAACAATTGAATTTCCTGACCCTCCACAAAATTTTTGGGCTGCGGTCACTGAACGGCGCCCCACCCAAAAACTGAATTGGAAAACGGATTCTCCAGTTTGGGTGGAGCAGTGGCCGCTTTCTAAGGAAAAGTTAAAGGCGCTGAATGAGCTCGTGGAAGAGCAACTCCGGAAGGGTCACATAGAGGAGACCACCTCTCCTTGGAACACCCCGGTGTTCGTGATACGGAAATCGGACAAGACCCGATGGAGGCTTCTCCAGGACCTCAGACAAATTAACGAGGTCATTGAGGACATGGGCTCTCTCCAACCAGGGATGCCTTCCCCAGCCATGTTGCCCCAAAATTATAATCTGGCAGTAATCGACATCAAAGACTGCTTTTTTCAAATTCCTCTCCACCCCGACGATGCTCCGCGGTTTGCGTTCTCGGTTCCTAACATCAACCGAGAGGCCCCGAGGAAGAGGTATCACTGGAGGGTTCTTCCCCAAGGAGTCAAAAATTCTCCTGCCGTCTGCCAGTGGTACGTGTCTTCCTTGCTGACCCCCGTGCGTGCAGCTGCACACCAGGCCGTCATCTTTCATTATATGGATGACGTGCTCGTGTGCGCCCCCAACGACGACCTGTTGACGCATGCGCTTGACCTGACAGTGGCTGCACTGGTTGCTGCAGGGTTTGAGTTGCAGGAAGCGAAAATTCAAAAGATGCCACCATGGAAATATCTTGGCCTCGAAATTAATAAGCGGACCATTGTTCCGCAAAAATTGGCAATCAGAACCAAAATTGAGACCTTAGCGGATGTGCACCAGCTGTGTGGGGCTTTGAACTGGGTGAGGCCTTGGCTGGGTCTCACTACCGAGGACCTAGCACCTCTTTTCAGTTTATTGAAAGGGGGAGAGGGGCTGAGTTCCCCTAGGTCACTCACCCCGGAGGCACAGAAAGCACTGGAAAAGGTTCAAGAGTTGATGTCCACCAGACAGGCAAATCGATGCCATGCTGATTTGCCTTTCCGATTTGTCATTCTAGGGAATCTGCCGCACCTCCATGGAATGATATTCCAATGGGACAACGGGGTGACCAGCATACCCCGGAAGGACCGAGGCGGGAGAGATCCTCTTCTTATTATAGAATGGGTCTTTCTCAGCCACCACAGGTCCAAGAGGATGACACGCCCACAGGAGTTGATGGCTGAACTCATCCGGAAAGCCAGAATCCGCATTAGGGAACTGGCTGGTTGCGACTTTGAGGTGATCCACGTACCAATTCGGTTGAGTACGGGCCAAATTTCAAAGGCAATGTTAGAGCACTTGCTTCAAGAGAACGAAGCACTTCAGTTTGCCCTGGACAGTTACACTGGACAAATTTCAATCCATCGGCCTGCCCACAAAATTTTTAATTCGGATGCTCAATTTAAATTAAATTTAAGGAGTGTTCAGAGCAAAAGACCGCTCGATGCCTTGACAGTTTTCACAGACGCGTCCGGAGGGTCCCACAAGTCAGTGGTGACTTGGAAAGATCCTCAGACTCAGCAGTGGGAGTCTGACATTGCTGAGGTGGAAGGATCCCCTCAGATTGCTGAGTTGGCCGCAGTCGTCAGGGCCTTCGAAAGGTTCTCTGAACCATTTAATTTGGTAACCGATTCGAGTTACGTTGCAGGTGTAGTGTCCAGAGCGGAGAACTCAGTTCTCCAAGAAGTGACTAACATTGCTCTGTTTAAGTTGCTCTCGAAGCTAATAAGGCTGATCTCCCACCGAGAGCAACCATTTTACGTGATGCACACCAGGTCGCACACGGATTTGCCAGGGTTCATAGCGGAGGGAAACAGGAGGGCTAATGCTCTTGCTGCCCCTGTCGCGAAGGCCCCGCTGCCTGACGTTTTCCAGCAGGCAAAGCTCAGCCACCAACTGTTCCATCAGAATGTGCCAGGTTTGGTCCGAGGGTTCAAACTAACCCGAGATCAGGCCAAGGCCATTGTGGCGACGTGTCCCAGCTGCCAGCGACATGCAGTCCCAACCTTGCATGCCGGGGTAAACCCCCGAGGGCTGAGCAGCAACGAGGTATGGCAGATGGACGTTACTCATGTCCCTCAGTTTGGGAGGCTGAAGTACGTCCATGTGTCTGTGGACACCTTTTCTGGAGCAGTCTATGCATCCGCCCATACAGGGGAGAAAGCAGGGGATGTTGTTAAACACCTTCTCCAAGCCTTCTCTTTCCTAGGCATCCCTAAAGTCATCAAATCGGACAACGGGCCAAGCTATGTTTCCAAGGAGTTCCGCAGCTTCCTCCAGCAATGGGGAGTAGAACACAAGACTGGCATCCCCTACTCCCCGACAGGCCAAGCAATTGTGGAGAGGACACACCAAAACATCAAAAGAGTCCTCAATCAACAGGGACAAATTCTGAAATTGGAGTCACCCCAAATTCGATTAGCCAGGGCCTTATACACAATTAATTTTCTAAATTGTTCATTTGAATTGATGAATCCCCCAATAATTAGGCACTTTGGAGGGAACCCAAATTTGAAATTAGAATCCAAGCCGCCAGTTCTCGTCAAGGACCCGGAGACCATGAGAATGGAAGGTCCACATGATTTAATCACTTGGGGTCGCGGGTACGCCTGCGTATCGACACCCACCGGACTTAAATGGGTGCCGGCCAAGTGGGTGAAACCTTACATTCCCAGGGCCTCCAAAGGATCGGATCATCAAGTGAAAAATGTCACTTGGCGAAGAAAAAGGAAGCCCGTTGGTCCGGAGGAAGAGAGGTCCGCTCCTTCCTTCCCCATTCCTCACTGGCTTTTTGTTAATTAATTTATTTTGTTATATTTTAAGTTACAGGAGAGACCAGTCAGATACCAACTGAGAGCCCCAGGAGGACTGGTTTGACCAATTGTTTGGAAACTGGGGACTCTCAGGCTGGGTCAATTCTGCAGTAAAAACAGGACTCCTAATTTTGTTTTTGTTAATCATAATTGGAATTGCATTTGGCATCATCCGACGAGCCACCCAAAAGACCATCACTGCAGCCACCTCGTCACTCAGCGTGAACAATGTCTGGGCCAGTGTTCCTCCCGTCGAGAAGATCGAGATGCAGCAACTCTCGTCATGGGAAGATGAGGAATACCCTGACCCAGAGGACTTCTTCACCGGAGACTGATGACGAGAGGTGGCTCACGGAACAGAACATCTATCCCCCAAGCAGACACTACCAAAAGCCATCACAAAAAAAATAAAAAAGGGGGAGATGTGGTGGTGCTTAAATTCAATTCCAATTGGGTTTTTACTGCTCCAGTTTGGTTTTATAATTTGTGTTTTATAATTTTGTATTTATTTCTATTGTTTAAGATGGCCTCTCCTTCCCTCTCCTTCTCCCCTTCTCTCCTTCCCCCATTCCCCCAAACCTTCCCGCCAAAATCTTGGTTGTCCTGGTAACCCCATCCCATAATAGTTATTTACCACCTTTCGGTTAAGTGTCAATCTTTAAGTTATATAACTTCCCCACCCCCTCATCATGTATTCCTCCTCCCCAAGTTACCTGTTACTGGTTCAAAAGTTGTGCATCCCCTCATTATACGTTGGCAAGGAGTTTTAATTGGTCCCACGCAATCCCACCCCTGAACCCACCTAATAAAAAGCCGTGCCATCTTGAGGCCAGCGTCTCTCTCCGGAACGCTGCCTTGGGACCACGCATCCCTTGGTTGCACACCTTGAGAGTCCCGCCTTTCTATTCTGCGCACTATCCGCACCGTTGTCGAGTTTGCCCACGCCTCTGGCAAAGTGGCCCCTGGATGTAGTGGCGGCAGGGCTGGCCGGAGCTGCACCCATTGGAAAAAGCCGAACCACTGCAAGGAAGAACCACAATTAGAGAATGCTTTAAAAGTGAGGAATGTGGGTTAAGCAGTCAGAAAACAGGGTCTAAAAAGAGTTCAAAAGGAAAGTCTGCAAATGTTTAAGTGGTGATAATGGTTAATTTTACTGAGAAAAGACCAATTAAAAATGCAATAAAAGACAAAGAAGTAGTGTTGATGTAGGAAAAAAATAGGTTTAATGGATTTGGCAAAAGTGAAAGGATGGAACAAAATGTAGAAAAGTGAGATCTGAGTCCTGGAAGTCACTTATTTCATCTGTTGGGACATACAGTCAGGAAAGAGTGTACAATGAACTTATAATGTGTTTATGGGTTCTAATCTTGTTGAAAGCAAATAGTTAAAAATTAGGAATTACTGGTATAATTCAGAAGAAGTGTGCTGTTCTATTTACCTTCATCAGGACTACATAATTCCTGATAAATTTATAAACTGTTTTCTTGAAACCTTCATTAATACGGGTTTAGAGGTATCTTCAGGAAATCTGCTGCAAAGTTCAGCTGTCTTGGTGTTCAGAAATTTTTTTTTCATTCTTAGCAAAATCTAAAAATGAAGCTGCTGTAGAAAGAGGATGATTTTAAAAGATATGCAAAGCATGTACTTCATAGCTGGAGATACTATAGAAAGAATTTCAACTTTCACCAGAAATAATAGAGTAATGCTTACAAAAGCAAGAGCCAAACCAATGGATGAAAGTGTTCTGTTTCCAATAAGGTTCAGAAATTTCCTTGAAATTAGAAGGGAAGAGAGAGCCTGTGAAGAATTCTGCTGCTGAAGTAATTATTATTTGAGTAATTAAAACACTTTGTAATACTTTTAAAACATTTCTCCCTAATTCTTTGTTCATAGCAATGAAGAGAAATTCTAGTTTTACCTAATGCAAGGAAGATGCTGACACTTTAAAACATATCTTAAGATCTTATGCACATTAGCTAAGTGAACCTTTGTTGGAGAAAAGACATTCTACACAGATGGCTGAAAACAGAACTGAGACAAAAGAGTTAAATATACATTTAATACACTGCATTTTTACTTTCAGCATTTAAATTGACCTTGGCTTCTTTTATCTCACTGCCACTAACACCAGAAAGAAGCAGATCATTAGCTGACTAGAAAAGCTCAGTCTGTGTGCTGTGGAAAGGTACAAAACATTCTGCAAATAATCAAAGGCAGGCAATTGGAAAAGTGAGAGAAAATAATTTTCTTCACAGAATGTTTCAGGGGTAATGTATTAAAAAAACCATAAATACGTTAATCTTTGATGTGCTTCTGGTTTGCACTTTTGATCCATTTCAAATGTGTAGCACTGTGACTTTTTAAACTGGAAAGATGAGGCGAGATTCAGTGTGGAAAGGACCGACTGCAACACTTTCACATGACAAGAGGAAAGTCCTATATCAAAGGATGGGAGCAGGGAGAGCTGGGAGGCAGGAAGCGACAATTGAAGTGCAAAGTGGGGGAATTGGGAGGTGGTTTTGCTCTTCTCTGTGAAGTTTAGCATGATTTCAGTGGAAAAGCAGCACATCTCAATAGACAGTTCTGACAGTTCCACTCTCCCCTCCTCCCAAAAAAGCCCAATCTCCAATCTAAGTTCTTCGAACCATAAAGCAGTGATTTCCATCAGGGCTTATTGAATCAAATGCTGAAGTATTGATGGCTTCAGGATTTTTTTTGGCAGCCAAAAAATGAACTTTTGAAAAATGTGAGATGTTTTTGTGGTTACTAATAATTTAGTGGTTATGACACTCATCTGGCATACTAAATCTTTGTTGTACCTTTAGTCTGAACAAAGATTCAATACTGGATTTCTTCTCAGGCAGAGAGCTTAGAGTCCCATCTACAGAATCAAGCTCTTTTTATAGTGCCATTAATTTTTATAATAACAAATTGCAGCTTGACTAACCCAGACTGGGAGATAGAACAGAAGACTCCATAATGAGGTGAGTAGCACAGCTACCAATCGGCAGGAGATTCAGTATTTCTGCAAATCTGAGTTAAAAGCCTCATATATTGCCTAATAGCTAAGACCTAGCAAATAACACAAAATTCCCTTCTGGCCTGAGATCTGTTCTGACAAGGGTTTCCTAAGCAAATTTACTCCTGTCACACATATCCTCTTAATTCATTTCAGAATACAATTTTGACTTCAGCAAAGTCAAACATTTTCCAACATAAACCTGTGTAGATGCAAAATTACTATTTCTATTCACATGCGTCCTCTACCAATTCATGTATATTCCCTGTTTCAGAGAAGATGTTATATGACTTTTTTTTTTTTTTTTTTCCCTGAGGGAGAGGGCTTGGAAACACTCCACCTTTTGTCTCTGATCCCAGGATAAATAAATGATAAAAAAGAGGTATGACTACTGCATGAAAATTATACCTAAGACAGTCAAGGAATACAATGATTTCTTACCAAACAAGATCTTCTAGGATAAAAAACATAAACAAAACAACAAAACATCCTAGCAACAAGTCAGTTAGACAAAGCTCCTACAGTTTTTCTGATTACAAAACTAGAATACCTGAGATGGACAACCGGGAGAAAAAAGATTAAATATTAAGAAGAAAAAAAGGAGAAGTTATAATTTGTTTCAAACTACTAAACAAATAGTTTAGTTGTTAGTTTAGTTTAGCTGTTACTGAACAAATAGGTAGTTGTTAACTACCATGTCAAGTAAAGTAATTGAATTCTAATAATGTATTCAGTGTATTTCATGTCTTCATCTCTCTGAAAGCAATGTGAGCAGAAGACTATGAAATCTAATTTATTAAGAAAAAGCTTTTGCTCAACACTTTTAGAAGCTTTTGTCCTCTAGTAGATATTTGTAAACAGTTTTTCATAATGGTATAATATTTGGGATTGGACAATTCACATACTTTTCTGCTCTCTTATTTAAAGATTTATTTGTTTCTCAGCAGCTTTTGCAGTTTTAGAAATCTGAATTTAAAATTCTCTTTCTATGAATAATTTTTAATGCTCACTTGAAGTTAATAATTTCAGCAAAAATTCCTGTCCTGAATTTATGAGGTGTTTGTCACCACAGCTCAGCTTGATTGTTAATCAAGTATATTAATTCAGTGAGATTGTACAGATGCTTCCAGCTCTATAGACTTCCTAGACTTACTGATTTGAGATCTAAGCTGAGATATGAATTTTTATTATCGTTATTATCATCATAATTTTTGTGTATTTCACAGAATCACAGAATCACAGAATCTGCTGAGTTGGAAGCGACCCACAAGGATCATCGAGTCCAACTCCTGGCCCTGCACAAGATACCCCAGGAGTCACACCATGTGCCTGACAGCATTGTCCAAACACTTCTTGAATTGTGTCAGGCTGGTGCTGGGACCCCTTCCATGGGGAGCCTGTTCAGTGCCCAACCACCCTCTAGGGAAAGAACCTTTACCTGATACCCAACCTAAACCTGCCCTGACACAACTTCAGACATTGCCTTGAGTCCTGTCATGGGTCACCACAGATATATTTTTCTGCCCCTCTGCTTCCTTTCATGAAGATTTTGTAGGCTGCAGTGAGGTCTCCCCTCAGTTAATGCTTCTAAAGGTTGAACAGACCAAGTGACCTCTTTATCATCTGATACACACCTTACTGTGGCCCATATGCTGCAACCAGTGTCCCCTGGTTTACTAGGCAGTAAAAATTAAGAGGAAGAAAAATGTCTCTCCTATGGTGCTTTCATATCTTGTTTTTCTTTTTCTGTTTACCCACTCTTTGCTTTTCTCATAGAAAAGTCCAAGGTCAGCTTCAATTTTTTTAGCAGTAACAAAATTAGCAAAACACTTCAAGAGAAGGATAACATAAATTACTCTAGGGTTAGCAAGCTTAGTACTGATGGCTGATACACAAAAGAAGTTCAAAGGGCTGAAAGTAACCTCCTTACTGGAGCAGAATCACAGTTACAGGACGTAATCTGTACCTTGCTTTGCTCTGCATCTACTTCTCTTCTCACTGGGTTTCTAGGACTGTGGCAAAGAGCGCATGTGCCTGTCCCACTGAGACAGACAGCCCTGCCAGGTAAAGAGGGAGACATAAATAGGAGCTGAGCTCATCTCTAGCCTGTCCTGCTCTGCCCTGTAATCCCACTGAGCTTTTAAAGAATACACTTTAAGGAAAAGGTTGTGGGAGAAACTGTGGGAGACGTGACCTGTTTTATAGAAGCTGCAGAGCAGATTGGTGGCAAAGATGAGAAATCAGGCACTCTGATTTTGGTACCAGTGTCTGTCCCTGTGTGCACCACATTGCAGAAAGTTCTTCTAGGATTGTTACAATAGATATCAGGGCATGCTTCAAAGGGAAAAATAACTTTTCATGTATTGAAGTGAAAGCTTTCTGTTTGAATGTACAAGTTCCTCCTGAAAATGCTCTCACTAACAATGAGTAAAAGAACAGACAAGAGACACAGATCTATTAGATGGATTTTTACTGTTTGAAAATATGGAAACCTCATTCAACAGTAACATTTGGGTTCAGTATTTCTGTTTGCTAAACATTTATACTATGATAGGCTACCTTATGAAAGCAAAAGATTTTTTATATATTTTATCTCTAATTATTATTTTGAGTGTATTTACTACACTTGAAGTTATTCCTAGGTTTGGGTTCAGTGTGCTAAAAAGTGTCAAATAACTTCATATTCTTTAAAGTTCATTTGAGATGATATATTAGAAAAGTGTTCAGGAAGCTCTAATTAACAGTAATTTAGCCATATACAATGCAGCTTGATTACATTTACATATAGAAGAAAGTCTAATGCAAATGGTATCATCAGATACTTTATTGATGCTATAGTGAACACAGGCTGTAGAAAACATTATTTTCTCTCCAAAAACAACATTAAAACGTCTTGTTCCATAATAACTCCTTGCGAGCAGACTGTTTGCCCTTCAGTGCAAACTTCCATGCTTATCTGATTACATTCACTTTGGAAACATACAGGATGACTAGGTTTTTTGATAGACTGCAGAGGAAGGGTGGTAGGAGTTATTTCTGAAGAAAATTCATCTTTTAAGGTGCTTGTGTCTAATTTGGGTTTACAT
Source organism: Zosterops lateralis (assembly GCF_965231275.1). NCBI lineage: Eukaryota > Metazoa > Chordata > Aves > Passeriformes > Zosteropidae > Zosterops > Zosterops lateralis. The sequence goes on along the minus strand of NC_139762.1, from coordinate 52,115,051 downwards.
ATTTATTTTAGTGCACATCAACCTCTGTGTTACTTGGATGACTAATTATATCTGTGCATTTTCAATTACACCTTCTCACAGTTAAGAAATTCTGCATTTATTCTATGTCAGCATTCCTATTCATGTCATGAATTACACTACAGGGTATTTCCCTGTGTCTGCCAGTTCAGAGATGCATAAGAGAATATCAGTAGTTGGTGAATATATCAGCAGCACAAGGAAACAGTGTGTATCATCCAAAACTTGCTGAAATCAAGAACAGTTTCCCCCTAACCTCAGAAGGCTCCAGAAGGGAGTTATGTCTCCTTCCCACATTCTCAGGAATAACCCACAAGATCCATAATAATTTTCCCAGTTCAACAGCAGATTGAACACTTTGTTCCCTCCCCTGAACTTTGATTGCTTCGGCCTTCAAGCCTTTCCGGGGTGGGTCCTTAGGTACTGCAATGCCCAGCTGTCCATGTTCAGGAAATGCAGCTGCTGGAACATGCTGAAATGCAGGACTGCTGGAACAGGTTCCTTCTAGAAAGCACACACTGTCATTCCTTTGATGCTCTGCTGCATTTGGCTTCACTGATGTCTTTGCAGGGCTCTCTGCCAGTGCTCTGAGGATGAACACATAAGTACAGGTAGTGAATTGAGCAGGCTGGGGGTTCTCTGCAAGCTGTGATTTTCACCTCTGAAGCACTTTAATCTGCCATCTCTGGGAACAAGCTGGGGACCAGGCTGCGATTCCCACTTTGCTAATGTGCAATGGAAACAACATAGGTTGAAAATCCACCTTCGCTTATCCTCTTTGAAGATATAATGCTTGTCAAAATGTTTTTGAATTACAAACCATATTGTTGTTAAGTTCTTCCTGTCTGAGATCCCTACAGGGGATAAACACCTACAGGTTTATGGACAGGATAATGTCAGTTCTTTCTTTCATAAAGAATTTTTTTTTTTTTTTTTTTATGGATGCTTTTGTCAGTGTCATTACATTGCTGGCATATCTTTATGGCATGGAATGAACTGGAAATGGTCTCTCTACCAGCACAGTGGGATTCCACTCCCTCATATAGAAAGAGAACATGCAGATACAAAAATATACATTGTCATTGTTAGATGTTGCTACTCATAAGGTTAATTCGGGGCTTGTACGTGTCATGCATGGCATATGAAGATTGCTGGCAGGGTTACCTTCTATTTAAATATATGTGATTTTTTTTATTCTGATAATGCTCATATTTAATCAGAAAATGTATATAAGAAAACCTGTTTACAAGTAGAAGTTTGGATAGACTGTGGTTTTGAAATGGAGAGAATTGTTCAGAATTAAATATTGTTCTTTTGTTGTTTGTGTTTTTGAAATATTTTTTTAAATTATTTTACTTCCAAACATTTGTTAGTTATGATTTTCAAAAGCATTTACACTATTTCAGCTTCATTTCAGGAATCTAATTTACCAGAAGAAGCTAAGATCCTCTTTGGTTTTAATTTAAATTAATGGAAACAAAGGCTTCATGTATTTTTGTTGGAGACACTTTCCATGAAAAACAGCAGGGGTTTTATATTCACAAAGTATTTTAAGGGAGTATTATCACCAATAGTTGTGATTTCAGGAAAAGAGCTTTGAAGTGTGCTTTTTGGAGAAAGCACTTCTAATGGGAGATTCAAATATTTTGAATCAAAAAACTCCAGAACCTTTTGATACTGGCCTCAAAATGCAGTGTTGTTTGCCTGCAGAGGACAGCTTGCTCCTTATGCAGGAACTGGTGGTTATCACATTTTACCTAAATCTTCACGCAAGGAATCAGCTCAGCAAGTCTGTTTGAACTATTGGACTAAAACGACACTGACTAAAGTTTTTGCCACACCTCAGGCTCATTTTGTTGCTGTTGTTGATTTTTTTTCCCCATACAGTAATTCAGAGAAAAAATATAATTCTGGAACAATCATGAACAGTTCCTCAAGAGAAGTAATTTTGTTTTTCTGTTTTCTGAGGTCTGCCTGGCTGGCTCAGGATGTGTGTGCAGTCATGTACTCTGCTCATGTGCCCTTTTTTTTGCTGATTGGCACCATAGGTAACAGCAGTTGTTTGTGTGGCTTTTTTTCCTCTGTTGCTTAAGGTTGCTGTCAAGACACCCAAGAAAGAAATATCCATTGTATTCTTTTGCAGAATTCACTAGAATCTGAACTAAAATCTTGTTTTCTCATCTTTCTTCTGCAGTTTGAGTGCAACGGACCACATGCACATGGAAATAGTTACATTGAATGCAAATAGCATTTGCAGTGTAAGTGGCTGGGTTTTTGAAAAACAGAAAAATAGGTCTCCATTAGGGAAAGAAAACCTAAAAGCTTTGGCAATTATTTTAAATTACAGTAAAAGCTGTATGTCAAAATCAATGTAAAGATTCTTTTTCAAGTATTGGAAGTTTGGTAGCATGAGTGCTCATTATAAGCTAATAATATTCATCACTAGTGTAGAGACTGCATAATATTTTAAACTTAAGGACAAATTAGGCAAGATACTGCTTCTATTTTTGCAGAAGAAATGCTTTAGCAAGATCTAAACTTCAATGAAAAATTAGTTCTAAATGCAAGTAAAATAATTTTCTTCTTTCAGTGAGCTAGGCATCCCAGAAAAAGAAGTCCAATAATTTTTAATATATGAGTAGCTACAGCTCTTATGAAATAGGATCTTTTATAGCTCTTTTTACAAGATTTATATTTGTGAAAGATACTATTAGCAAGAAAAGATAAAACCTATTTGAAATCCATCTGATAATTCCAGATGCACATATGATCACAATTTTCCACTTAATTTTCAGAATTTATAGGAAACTGAGCCTGTCAAAGAGAATCAGAGTCATTCCACATAAATAAATTAAGTGCAAACTAGTATTTTAGCTAATCTGCACCCAATTTATGGATTTCTACCAGAAGGGGGTGCTTTGAGCAAACTGGTGCTCAAGAGTCCTCAAGAGAAAGCACTGAAGCCTTTTATCACACCATGGCTCTTGATATTCCATGTACCCTTTCAAATATTTTGAATAAATATGTATATACATATCAGCCTATTTTCAGTTATCAAAGTCTCCACAGTCTTTGAGCATAACCATTAAATAAATAAATAAAAAATGAATTAGTTTTGGAACTAGCTAAGCCTTCAAAAAGAACTCACATGTTAGATGAATGAAGTATCATGGAAAAATTTACTTATTTCAGTTGTACCTGGTGAGATCAGTAGCTGAGAATTTTTTCTAAGGATTTCTGCATAACTTCTTTTTTTTTTTTTTTTTTTTTTTTTTTTTTTTTTTTTTTTTGTTAATGAAGTAGCTTGTGTTTGTAGGGCTTTGGTTTGGTGTGGAACACAATGCCACTGCACGACAGCCAATTTTAGTACTGTAATCAGAGTACTTGTTTAATAGGGAAGAAAAACCCCCAAAAAGGGCAATGCATTCAATGCAACAAAAAATAACCATTAAGCACAAGTTACCTCTGAACTACCATTGCATTTGTTTGCATCAGTGCTGAATATTAAGCAGTAGATGTGGAAGAACTGTCAAAGACTCATTTCTGAATTTTTGAATTGTAAGAAGTATATTGCCATAGAAGATATAAGATATAAAAATGATCAGTCAGTCACTCTGCCAGCGTGATAAGAATATTTTGAAGTCTGCCCAGGAAAGTCAAACGTGAGCATAGGTATGATGGGAATAATCTTGATGTGATTGGGTGGCTCTTTATAATGTATTCTACTAAAAATATGCATTTTTTATTTTCTTAATGAAATATAATCCCTTTTCCAATGTACTTTGAGATCATTTTTTTTAATATTGGGGCTTTAAATATGATGAACTGCAGCTAAAGCCTATCTGAAAAACGATAATAAGTAATGTTTATTTTCAAGCTATAATTACAGTTTGTGTAAAGTTAATGTTTGGTTTTCTACATGAAGCATGCATCTCCACAAAGTCATATAGATACAAAATGAATAATTAACACAGTGGATAAATTCACTCTTATAACAAATAGAATAAAGTAAGATATAAAGAATAGATGCCCCAAAGAATTTATAATGAATAAATGCCCCAATCAAGATGCATATGAATATTTTTTGTTACATTTAGAAATGTAAATTGGAGTTGCAGGTATTTTCAGGCAGCAGTAGAACCAAATGCTGTGTGTCTCTTTAGAAATCTAGAAGGACTTTAGAAGTCCTTATTTTCCTCCCAAGAAGGAAAGGATCTCAGTCCAATTGTTAACACCTGTCCTGTTTACCTTAAGGTAATTGGTGTAGCTGAGTCTTGGTTGGAGAGAGGTTTCTTTGGGTTTTGTTTCTATATTTTGGAGGAAATGGCAAAAGTGGCTGATTGGAATATCCTGTTCATGTAAGCAGATAAGTGGATTTCAGAAGAGACAGAAGAAACTGTCTAAGCTGTCTAAGAATGTGGATGGATTTTGATGTTCACATGGTTGGTAAGTCAACTCAAATCAAGCCTGAAAGCAGAGATGTGTCTATAAGCACCCTGTGGACAGGAAAGCAATTGTTCGTAAATGTGTCCACTTTGGTGTGGTTTCATGAAGTCACTTCAAGTTAGGACTTAAAGAATGAAGTACCCTGATTTTAATTTCAACAAAACCAGGCTATATCTGATTGTAAATGCCTTTTGGAATGCTTTGGGGCAATCCTTGTAAGTAAAAGATCTAAAAAAGCTGAATCAAGGGTTTTCCTGACAAAGAATCCTAAACATTCTTTATCATGACACTCTAGATTAAAAAAATATTCAACATCTACACATCTATGTAAGTGCTTTCAGTAGATCTAAACCAAGAGGGTTTTTTTTAATTTACTAAATGCAGTTTAGAGGTTTCTTGACCTTTGTGAGAATTCAGGAAGGTGTGTATCTGAACCCTGGAAGGTTGGAGTATTCCTATTCCCACTCCTTCCCACCCATTGCAGAGAATGATGGACTAAGAGTCCAGAAGTAGAGGTGATCTCACTTTTCAGCAATTATTTTGATTATCACTCGTTCTTAAGGCACAATTCAGCATACTGTCAAGAATGCAAAATAGTACGCTGCTGAGGCTTTTACATTGTAAAAGTATGTCCATTTCCCTGTGCTACCCAGAAGAGTAGTTTGTAACAGGTGAAGCTTAGTGTCACACATAGCCAGGGAGGTTTGGCTTCATGTTCACAAAGAGCTACTGCTTTACAGCCTGCCCTTGGTCAAATCATTTCCTCATGCCTCTACCTAAACAAGCTGACAAAACTGATTTAAATGTAGAATCCCACTGAAAACCAGACTTTGTTGGGCTGAGTCCTTCTGGGCAGGTGATTTACCAAAATCAGCTAAAATTAGCAGCCCACCATTTAGCGTAAGGAGGAGATGATGAATGATGCAAGGTGATAGATAATTCTTTATTTCCATCCTAAATTCTATTATTTTAGTAAATCAATAATGTCATTTGTACAAGCAAGGCCACCACTTTGAAGCTGCTTTTCTTTATCATTTTCCCTTTTTGTTTGCCTCTGTCCCTTTAGACTTTTCATTACCAGACCTGTAGTGGTCACATTAAGAAATAAAGGGAAAAAATGGAAATCAGTAATGGTAGAATGAATTCCTAGTGTATAACTTATTGGTATTTCTGTGGAGTGGACAGAGAGCCTCATATTTTCAGTAAATTAAATAATTTTTTAAAAAGTCAGGGTAATAGTGTTATTTCTGTTTTATTGTAAAGTGATTTGCTGTAAGTTGTCTAGAAAATCCTTGTCAGGTGAAGGAAAAAGTGTTTTGAATTTTCTGTCTTGTGTTTAAACCATGCTCTCTCATATTTTCTGTGCATCATCTGAATTCCCAGACTGGGAAGCTAGGAAGCGCAAGGTGACTTGTTTTCATATCCACCTTATATTTATGCATTCACTGGAATCTCCAAATATTTCTATAGAGAATTCTGCTCCTTGTATTTAACTACAGGCTTTGGAGTGGTCACACAGCTTCACAATCTATAAATGGGGAATTAACTGTCAAGAACTGTAAATATTTTCCTAAGAGGGAAAAATAAATATGGGTTTAGGTGACAGATTTTAATAAGGACATGTTTTTGATTGCGAATAGCTCATTATAATTACATATATTCAGTGAATTTTTTAAAGTTATCTTTCTTGTTCATCCTAACTAAATGTGTTGGCATAAATAAGGGCAGTTAGTGTTCTGTGTCATCATTTATCATTTGTATAGCACTGTAACTGTTAATGGTCCTTTATAATGTACAGAAGTATACCAAACAAGGACCATAACTCTGCTGTCAGGAGCTTATGAACTCGGAACCAAATATTTAGACTGCCTGATATTATGTTTAGATAAGTTCTCTTTTATGTTGCTTGTGTTTTGAATTATCTCATAAAATGCTCAGTAATCTAACCTTGCTGTAACAGAACACTTAAACCATAGTTCTGAGCAGGTGAGTATCTCTAATGACATGCAATGGAACTAAACGTTGAGGGTCTGTGCATGTACATGTATGTGCATGATTTTACCTGGTATAGGGAAAAACCATTCAGAACTGTCCCAGAATGAGATTTGAGTAGTCAGTCCCAGAGATGATTTGATTTTCTTATTGAATAGCGTTGGGGTAGTGCAAAGAATTCTTGTGAGTGAGGGACGAATCTCATGCAGACAGAATCTTAGTCTTTGCAAGAAGCTCTGTGCGGGTCCTGGCTCTTTTTTTCTCATTATAAACTTCAGAGACAATGAACCCTGTCCCCCCAGCAGTTTCAGTGACTCTGGACAAGAGGGTGAGACCACTTGCTTGTGTACAAGAGATATTTGGTTATTTTATTTGGAGGTGTGTATTCCTGAAGCTGGGGATGTATGGGGGCTCCTTCTTTTTCTTTCCCTTCCCACCACTGTTTTTTTTTAATGCATTTCCCACAAAGATGCCGTAAGTTTTATTTTATGGGATGTTTAGGAATGTTCTTAGTGCAAGCAGCATGGTGGGTCAGCTGCAGATTGATCATGGTTGGTGGGAGCCCCATGCAAGAGGCTGTGGTCTGGTGCAGACCCTTTCTATAACAGAGGGCCTGGGGACCTGTGACACAGGCAGGTGACCAAACACTCAGAGACACAGCAGGAGCTGAAGAGCCTGAATTCCCCTGCATTTAGACTGCTGAGGGTATAAAATCCCAGGGTTTTCTTTGTTCAGGGTCCATCCTCAGAGGCACCTGGGTCGAGCTGTTATTTTGTTACTGTATTAAATTATTATTTATTACTGATTAAATTATTTGGAGGATCCAAACGTCTTGGACTCTGCTCTGGGAAAACTGGGGTCAAGCCATTAAGGAAGCCTTAATGTGTGTAGGGAGTCAAGCAGGGCACCCATCAGCTCAGTGGAATCACCCTCTACGAAGGCCCCTTTAGTCCCAGACTAGGTAGAGTGTGACTGCCAGAGTCTGACAGCAGTTTTGTTGACACGGCTGTAGCCCTACTTTGTTGTTGTGGCAACATGGGAGAAGAAGGAAAGAAAAACATTAAAGAAAAAAGGAAAAAGACAGGCTACAAAATTTACAATGTGATGCTTGGTCACAAAGCCCAAACATCTTTGTCTCCATCCCCTCCCCACACTAGTCTGCTCCTCTAGAAATCATCTGAATTCTTAGTATTTCAATCTTTTAATGTTTGTGGTGTTGTTATGTCCTGCAAACATAATTTCTTCTAGGGAGGTTATGTTTGTGTGAGGCTGAATTGGAGGATTCCAAGGTTCCTTTCAGTTGACATGGTTCTAGGACTGGGCACCTACATTCTAAGAGCATTGCGGACAGCAGCAATTTTAAGTATGGTAAAAGACTGCGAGTTTTCATAAGTTTCTTTAAACCTGGCTGACCTAAATGAATTCTGTACCATTTGCAAAGTTTGCTGTATTGGAAGTGCTGAACAGATCCATTAAGAAAGCACCATTAGTAACATCCCTCTATCATGGAAACAATTCTTCTTGCTTTTTACCTTCTTATGACCTCTTTCACCTGTTGTGAAATTTATACTCCTTAATACATTTCTTCAAACTTTTTGTCTGCAGTACAGGAGAAGGGCCGTGAGGATGGTGAAGGGTCTGGAGGGGGAAGGCTTATGGGGAGCAGCTGAGGTCATTTGTTTTATTCTTTCTTGGATTGACAATTGTTTATTCTTTCTTCCCTGGAAAGAAGTCCTTTTAACATAAAGTAGGCATTGCTTATTTACTAGCTCAATTAAAAAAAAATGAAGAATATTGCCAATAATAAACTCAGTTACCAAGCTATAGGGGTTTAGTTGACAAGGTGATATTAAGTCATAGGGTGATGTTAAGTCATAGGTTGGACTCAGTGATCTCAAATGTTTTTTAAAATTTAGTGTTTTCTGTGGTTCTGTGGCAGTCTATGTTACTGAAAATTTCTCAAGTTGTTTAATAAAAATAGTACAGCCCAAGTATCTCACTTCCCACATTGGTATTAAATCATCACCTAAAAGAGTTAGTCTGACCCTCTCGTCTTCTGTCAATAATTTATTTTAATGTAATTTATTACAGTATGGAAGTGCTCTAAAAGGAAAAAAAAAAAAAGGAACCATGCCCCCAAAGTAATTATTCAATAAGGTAATACTGTAGTGAGCACTATGACTCACCAGTGAGGCCAAAAGCCTGTGTTCAGATTTGTTTTGTACTTGCTGAAGAAGGTGTATTGGTGAAGAAGTTGAAAATCTTAGGAACTGGGTCACATTTCCTGGGATATTTTCCTCTTCCAATTTTGTGACTTTACTCTTGGAAATTTCTCCTATATTGACAAACTTCAATGTCATCTGTTTTCACACTGGTTTGAATGATAACCATACAGTATTTTCTCACCCTGTCCCACTTCTCTACCCTGAATAGCCAAACTGCCAAAGATTTCTGCACCCTGAAATATAGAACAACGCTTTGGCTCTTCTTTGAATTTGGAGCCACGTCATCCATGTACTTCCTACATGCCTGACAGGTGGTTTGATTTTTTAAAATCTGTTGGCTTTGTCCATCATTTGTAAAATGGAGGTCATAAAACATTATGTCTTTTCCCCACATATTGTCTTGTCAGTCCACTTACACAATCACTTCCAAGTAGGAACTAATCAAAGTGCGCTGGGTCCTGCTTGTAGCCAGCTGATGTAAACTGAGGCATGCAGGTGTTACTGTGGATAACTGTAGTCCATTTCAAAAATTGTTAAAGTTTGGTGCTAAATTTTCAGCCTTGCAATTGCTGTGGCTTCAATATATGCCAGGGGTCAGTAAGAGTTGAGCTCACAGATTGAAAATGTGATTATTTGGTTTCTGCCTAAGGCTGAAAGCAAGCAGGATGCTTCCTGCTTGTCCCTTTTTATTTCAATATTGGGGCTTTATTGTTGGCCTTAATATTGGATATTGGAAAGAGTGGGTATTTGACAGTCTGCAAAAATTGTAATGTTTGCATTACATGCAATGTAATGTTTCACTTTACTTGCTTTTTTTTTTTTTTTTTTTTTGACAGTTTCTCAGTATCCTGCAGAATGTAAATTGGCATCTTTCAGAAAAGCTGATTTGGACTCTTTCAAATCCAGATTCTAACCCATTTATTGACAGTAAATTGCACCTTACTCCATTTGAAAAAATATATATACTTGATTTAGGAATTATGCATACAGAGAGAGATTGCCACTAGTAGCGGTTTTTGACTACTTAGAGTTGATTTTAGAAAACTGGTATCACTGAATTTTGGTATAGTGCACTTGGAATCCAAAAATGGGGGTGGTAGGTGGTGTTTTAAGCAAAGCATTTTGTTTCTTAGGAGTAGAAGGTTGTGCAAAGACACATTGCCAGGCACTGTGGCTTTACTGATAAGCAAAGAGTGCTGTTAACCTGATTCCAGTGACTGTCCATGTATAGTAGGAAGAGGGCAGTACTTACATCCAGGGAGGCTTAAGCTTGAGTGTAGATTATTAGTCTTAAAAATGCAAGTTGCAAATAATAAAAAGAAAAATATCAAAACCATTAGTAAGCTTTTAGTTCTTATTTGAGAAGAGCAAGGTACGTCAATAATGACAGTGGTGAATATGGTTTATTTACAATGCGTGAACTACTGGGGAACTCTTAATGCTACACAACTGGAGGTAAGACCCAGAGCAGCTTTTAGCATGTGATCTTAAATAATTTGATTGGAAAGGCCTTATTTCCAAATGATATGGCAAAAATTATTCACAGCTTAGTAAGATTCTCTGACAAATGTTTTTGGATGTATATTATTTCTTATTTAGGAGGGGATTGTTTTGTATATTGTTTTAATACTTTTCAGTCTATATGTTGACATGCTGAGCTTTAAAAGAAGAGGCAATAGAGGATACTTGCTTGTTTTTTTTCTTTTATTTATTTTTTTATTAAATTTTTTTTTGTTTTTTTTTTTTTGTTTTATTATTATTATTATTATTATTATTATTATTATTATTATTTTGGTGCCTCTCTTTTCTACAAAGTCATAAAAATAAGGCATAGTTTAGAGTTATGCAAAAGTGACAGTTAAACAGTTTCAGGAGGACAAAAAGCTATGGTGGCATTTAATCTTTCACCTTTTCCTTCCCCCTGCAGTGTAAAGGAGCTGTAAAAATCATCCTGTCCTCTCCCCATCCCTGATTCAGTTCCTTGGCCTGTGAGCCACTGACTCAGGGTCATGCAGCCAACAAGCCTCTGATTTAAACTCCTTGACTACCTTATTTTCATTGTTAAATAGTCTGAGGCATCTGCATCTCAGATTAAACTTCTCTTTTGGACAAGCCCTATGGAACTGGGCTAGCAGAGAAAGTGCAAGGCAGCCAGCTGCATCAGTGGTTAATACAGATCTGAAAATATTCTTTTAGTTTCTCTGAGGAAGCTGCTTTTTGTTGGCTGTCAAAGCAGATAAATCAGATTTTTTTTTAATTTTATTTTTTTTAGTTACAGCTTTCCAAGAAAAGCACAATGCCTCACCCAGAGAAAGTGAATGGTGAGGTCTTAAAAGAAAAATTCTATCTCTTAAATCTCTGTAGCACATTAGGAATCAGGATTAGCTTGAAAAGTTGGATCATTCCAAATTTTGAAACTATTAAAATGAGTAACAGCTTTGAACATTGAGCTGTAGGAGGATGCTGTCAGCTAGACGTTGTTTGAATCAGGATGTACCAGTTGTCCTATTAGGCTGCTTCCTCAGACTGAGATTAACTGGGATACTGGTTTCCCTTTACACACTGTAAAGGTCAAGCTTTATTGTTGGTGTACAAAGCATTGAGTTGTAAGGTGACAGACTAAGTGTTTAAATTTTATATTTTTCTTAGTACTAATCTATTACTTCGATCTGAAATTCTGGGGTAACTGCAAATAAAATGTGAGCCAACCTGAAAAAGAATAGCAGACAATTTATAATAAATCCCAAAGATCCTGTCCACAAACTGGATCTAGAAGGAATTAATAGCTGAACCAAGTTAAGAATTGCTACCCGAATCTGTAGTATCTACCTGAGGCTATTTAATTTGTTTAAAATTGTGAGATTTAAGAATATAAGCAGACTAAACATGTAAAACCTATTCAAAAAGCTGTTAGCAATTTTTCCCCCCAAAATGTAAGGAAATCCTCTTGAGAGGTGAGCTAAATGCAAAAAGTGACAAGAAAGTTTAGAAATAGGAAAAAAGTTGTTAAACAGCAGTCTCTACAGTACTATTTAAGAGGAAAGCACATCCCAACAGCATCCTCCTTAAAGGGAAAGGAAAACTGGTCCTGAGAAATTTATATCAGTGAACATATGAAAATTTTCCCGGATAGCTTCTGGCACTGAGGTTTGTCCAGACCAATTTTTTATTCCCATATCTGGGTATGTGTTCTGGGAGGGAAGCATGCACATTTAGCTTGCTTTTTCATCATTGTGCTTGGGAAAAGCCATGGCTCGTCTCATAGTGAGAACAGCAAAGACAAGCTTACAATCGTAAACAGTAGAAGGAATCCAAACAACACAGAAAAGATAAAAAATTTCAGGACTCTTCCACCTAAAACTAATGTAATTTTTAAATATTTTTTTAGTATCATGCTAGAGTTGGCTTTCAGTGACAAAATTTTCCTAACATCGCATTCTACCAAACACAGTTGTGTTTATTCTGTGAAAGGCATCAGAAAGACTAATTTTTTCCACCTGACAAGAATCTGGAGTGTCATTTCCCAAATGTATCTCAGTGCTCAGCAAGAGTAAACTGGAAGAATTGAATATTTTACAGAAGTACAAAATTCTGCTGAAATCTATTGCTTCATCGTCTTTCAGAGAAAGATGGGTTTGGGTTTCTCTTGATGAAAAATCCTTTATTAGTTTTAAAGCTCTTCAGAAATGATGGGCATTCATCATGATCATCCTTGGCTTAGCAGAAAGCATGAATTCCCTAATTGGTTCAGGAATCATAAATCACATGAGCTTCTATTTAGTTTTAATATAATGCTTTGTTGTGATCTGAAATGTGAGCTATAGAAGAGTCGATCAAAATGGAAAGGAAGCCTCAGACTGTTTAAATGAACTAATTCCTAGAGATCTATGAATATATTACATAGTAACATTCAGCTTGCAGAGCAGGTATTTTTGTCTCCCTACATAATGGCACACACACCTGTTGTAGCTCTGCTGTGTGGCAGAAGGAGAAGGCTCAAAGAACGAATAGTGATGTGCCTCCAACACCTTTTTCTCTAAGAATAAATCTGCTCTGAAAGCTGAGGGTGTGGAATGAGCTCATGGCCACAGACAGTTTATACCCAAGCTGAAAGATTGGTGTCTGATAGTGATTTCAAAACCATCTCCTTGCCATTTTCTCCTGTGATCCAGCTCACAGGTTGCTGCATGAGGGCACTGCAGTAGCGGGCAGAGAGTAATTTCAGCACTCTCTGTAACACCCTAAGCAGTCTTCTGTTCACAGCTTGGCATGGAGTCTGTTAGTGAGAGTTTTAATAGGGTAGTTACTGGGCAGCAAAGTTTTCTTATGTAATCCACTAAGCAGATATGAAGTTTTTATTAAAAATGCTGCAAGGTCCTTTCAAAATAAAGCCAAGCAAATTGCCAGTAAAACTGTTACTTGTGGATCTGTGAAGGAATTCATTTGGTCCAGAGTTACTTAGTAAATTTCCCTTCTTTTTTAAAAGATACATTGAATGGTCAGATGCATTATGTAAATGAATAAATTATCCATCCTGTATGGCTATAAAACTATTCTAGTGGAGCCCTCAGAAAAACTGGAGCACATCAACACCGCCTGTTTTAGGCCTGCTCTGTAGAAATAGCACATGATGGTTCTGTATCAATGACCCTCCAGTAGTAGTTACACAGTGATTTTCAGCAAGAGAGCTCTAACGGTTCAAGAGATGCAGTCATCTAAAAATAAATCAGCCTCTCCCAAAGTGCCCACAGTAGCACATCATAATCAAAGTTGATTACATTTGCACCCTGCATCAAAGGATGTATCAGAGTGCACCAAATCACAGAGACCTAATGGTTCACACCTGGCAGATAGCTATTTGACATTTCACACTATTAATGTAAGTGTTCCTGAGGCATGAGATTCATAATACCAGGCTCCACTGTAGTGTATTAAAGAGCTTTCCCAGCTAAGGCACATCACCATGGCCATTGATCTTTTATTCTAACAGAACCTTCTTCTGTCATACATCATAATAAAGACTTTGTCCTGTCTCTAGAGTGTTTGCCTCCCTATAAAGACAGCAATGTAACCTTTTGTCTTTGCTCTTTCCTGTACCATGCTGACCAGAATGACCTCCTTTCCAGTGGGCCTGAGTCTGTAGATGAGGTGACAGCTTAAACACCATTCTTTCTGACTAGATATAAACACCCACCATGGTCAAAACCTTGCAATTGGGTATTCACCTCCTTCTCTTTTTAGAAAGGGTGTCCATATGTGAACCTGTATTACTATTCCTGCATGCAAGTGGTGAGATCTGGTCTTTTAATTTTTGTCTGTACCTGCAGTTCTGCCAATCCGATCTGTTGTCTTCTATCGGGGTTTCTTATGCATGTTGCAAAAAACAGATGGTGAACTGGCTTAGCCCACAACCTCGGTCTTGTTTAAAACCAATTGTTGTGGCCAACCCTTTTGGTCCATTATGCTTTTTTTTCCTTGTAACACTTCATGCTCTTTATGATTTTAACCTTTCTACTGATTTTTTAATGTTTAACCATGGCCATAGCCAGGTGATTAGGAGAAATATGAGAAATCTTCTAATTATGTAGGATGCATGGCCATCATAGCTTTGAAAAAGTCTTTGAAAGTTATTAAAATTTAAAAAAACCCACCTAATTGAAGCTCAATAACCACTCTTTCAGTTGCCTTAAATGGACTTATTTTTAATCTGAAGATATTTACTATGTTTGAGGCTTTAGGGGTTCTCTCTATCCTGCTGTCCCTCACGTACCCTAAAATCTGGTATCTTGAGATATTTTTCCAGATGCTTTGGAGGCCACCATTTTATCTTTTATACTTTCCTGTGGAATATGACATAGTTTTTCTGTGTTATGAATATTCATAATATCTATTTCAAATGCGTAGGACTAGTTTGGCATGACAGTATAATTCCAAGGCTTTTGTGCTGCTAATCTATGTTCAGATTTATCAAGAACATAGTCCAAACAGGTTTAAAAATCTCTGTCACATTTACTATTGGGTAGCAAATACTGCAACAAAAATCATAAATATGTTTAACTGTAACCTGAAGATCTTGTCTTGATCTTTCTAGACATATTGCCATTGATGTAAAAGACATTTTTTTCACAAAAAGGAATTTTTGTGATGAATTTAGGCCTTAGAAGACAGAGTTATGTGTGCAATCAAGGAGCTCAAATTCACCTGACTCATAGGTAGTGGGTTGGTAATTTGGGTTTGATGGAAGCATTCCTTGCAAAGGATTAGTCTCTTCATTAGAATTCAGCACTGTGATTTCCTGGCCCATAGTTGATTGACAAAGAACATACAAAGACCTTCTAAAGCTTTTGTAAGAAATAAACAATGTCCTTAGGCCAAATTCCTTGTCAGTAGTCTTGAATTTTAGCAAGCAAGCAATTTATCATGTTCAGCCCACACAGGTGACAAATCAGTCTTGCAGATACTATTGAACAAAAGTATCAGAAATTTGGAAAACTGGGGTTTTTTTTCTTAACTCCTTCAATGAAAGGACAGCAGGTAGATTTCTGATAAGGGATTTCTTTTTATTTCTTGAAGTATCAGCATGCCCAGGATTTTTACATATTCATGTTTCATGAATATCACCAAACTCCTGATGTTTACCTCCAAAGTCTGGTCAGAACAAGAAGATTTCACTGCAGTGGTGAATAGCTAATAACACAATGATGGATATGTGTGAAAACCAAAACTGAAGGTAAGAAGAAGGATAAGGAGATTGAAGCCCCATTTACTTCAGGCAGCACGGCTGAACAGATATTTTCTTTTTCCGCATTTCCACTTTTCAATTACTGATGATGTGGGAGTTAATATATTACTATGGAACAATTTTGGTTTTGTTTTCGCTTCCTTTCCAAGTAGGGGAAAGCTGTACCACAGGTAGACGGAGATTAGTATTCATTCCTAATTCAAATTTGTACTCTCGAAATTACTTTATGCCTAATCTTTGAGGGGAAAAAAAATTGATGCCCTTGGAGAATGTCCATAACCACAGAACTTACATGGTTTCACTTTTAGTATTTAACTAGGGCATCCCTGGTTGTGCTGTCTCCAAGAGAGGGTGGAGTACAACTGTTCTCTGGATTTCATAGTTTAAAAAGCTGAGATACTAAAAGACAGCAAAAGCAGGAATGTAAGCTTTTTTTTTTTTTTTTTTAATTGTTCAAATCTAGGAATATGAAAGAAATAAATTTTATTAAATACTCTTTATGAAGAGAGTAGGATGTCTGTAGAGACCTTGGGAAGAGCAGAGTGCACAGAGCAGAGCTTGCAGAATTAAGTCTTAGGGACAGCTGTTAATACAAGTTGTATAAAATCATTCACATTCTCCCTTACCCCACCCCCAAACCAATATTGGAATTAGTTATTACCAGCAAATAGGTGTACCTTTAAGTGACTACATTATTTTTGATTCAAACTATATCTAAATAATGGCTAGGGAGTGATCCATGGTGAAAAGATTAAATCTTATAGTACATTCTTTTATAAAATATGTTAGATTCTCTAGTAAAAAGATATATCTTCATTATAAAGAAAGCCTCATATCATAAATGACAAAAGCTCTTTCAGACACCACCTGGGGCACCAGTAAAACAGTGCACATAGCACTACATGATACAGTTTAGTGGGAATGATGGTATGGGTCAGAGTTGACTTGTTGATCCTGGATGTCTTTTCAAACCCTAATTATTCTATGATTCTATGTTAAAAACTCTAAGTTGTGATATACATAGATATAGATATAGATACACCATCTGTCGATGTTTTTATTTTTGTTAGTATTTGAAGGTAAAAGGAGGTTATGCTTTAAACTAAACTACATATACTGCTGCAGAAAAGGTTTGCCAAAACCAACAGTTGTCGGGTAGGATTTGTAGGACTGACAATTAACAAAAACAAATAGTTCTAAATTAGGAAATGTTATCTCTATAACAGTCAGATTTTCTTAAAGGAAAATGTGATTCTTAGTAGCTACCATTTATTTGCAAATGGAAGTAAAAGATAAAGTATTTAGTTACACTATCCAAATTCCAATGGAAATAATTAGTTGTTGAATGAAAAACACTTTGGAAGATTGTTTAAAGGACTGTATGAAATAATTAAAGTTTGATTTGTTTTGCTTTCCTTGAGGAAAAAGCTGCTGCTATAAGTATTGATTGAAAGAATGATTACTTGGAAAGTAAACAGGTTTGGTTTTTTTAAAAGGAAACAATGTTAATCTCTTTAATCTACAAGGAATGAAGCAATAAACTCCTAAATAAGCAATAAATTTCTGGAAAGTCACTCTTAATTATTCTTCTCCAAGAGTTTTTAATTCTAACTACTCTTTGTAGTTCTAGAATAATGTGCATTACTTTTTGTCCTTTACTTCAACTATATGTGGTTCAATCTCTCAAACTGTAATACTCCTGGATTCTTTAAGCAGTCCTTGATTCAAACAATTCTTAGTAATCTTTTAATTCTCAAAGTATAGGTGGTTGAGATGACATAAATCTGATTTTAAAGAAATTCTAATTGATCAGTGTGGTTTTGAAAGAGCAGATGGGATCTGTAGTCATTATAGTTCAGGCAAATTAAGTTGCAAATGTGTGGTATTATCTGGAACATATGCAGAGTTTTCTGTGACCAATGCTGTTCCTTGAGCAATTATGTTGTCTGGAATCCAGTGCCTCTTAAGCTCGTTCTTTTTTCACTAGACAGTGATGAAAGTGGAACATATTGTTCATTTTAGGATGTCTTTAAAGAATGACAGTAACGTGTTGGAGTTAGGACCTGAAAGCACCATAAATGTATTTAGAGAAGAGTATATTCATCCAGACATATTTCAACACCTTAGTAAGTTGATTTCAAATGGAAATTCCTCATGCCAAGGGTCCTTATGTAGCATGTGGCAGGCTTACAATGATATCATGAAGTTAAGAAAGCACTTGGCCACAGGGAAAATTATTTTTGAAAGCTATATAATTCAGCTTCACTTTAAGAGTTGTTGTGATAATTTACTTTATTACTTGGAGATGTTCCACTACAGATGTTCACAGAACCCACTGCATTTTTAAAAAACCTTTCTCAAGGAACATACCCTTGCACAATAATGACGTGTGTGCTGGAAAAAGCAGAATGAGCTCCTCTGAAACAGTTGCACAGTTTCAAAGAGGGGGAAAGTTTTAGCAAAGGGCTTTATTTAGAATATGGCACAAGTGTCATCTGTCTGTTCTTTTAGGAACCTTTCATCTGAAAGGAAGCAAAATATTATCCCTATCTGAAAATGTTTAGAAACTAAACTTTATAGTACATCAAGGTTAATATATTTTTATTTATATTGATATTGACTTAAATGGCTTCTTCTTTGTGTTTATAGTGTGTTTCTTCTTTCAATAGCTGCTTGCAGGTTAAGATACCACTAAATGTTTTAGATACAATTGCAGAGAGTATTGTAGACATGTAGTTAAAAGTCAAACTCTCTTGAACAATCCAACAATTTCAGTAGTGTAACTGAATACTGGGTCATTTTCCTGGATAGAGCCAATATTGGAAGAGCGGAGGGAACTGTACTTGTTCTTAAATGTAAATGCTTTTTGTTTGGTTTCGGGGATGGTTTAGTTTTGTTTTGTTTTTTCCTTTAATTCAAGCATGATAAAATATATTTTATCTAGTCTTCTAGTTGAACTTGGAACTTAAGAAATAAAGTATGTTACTGTTCATTTAAAAAAAAACTTTTGATACAAGTTAAGTGACAACTCAGAAGTTAAGTCTAGCTGGACTTAGGTTGAAAACTTAAAAATTAGATATGCCACTAGAATTTTTAAAATATTCTTTATTAGATTGTACTCAAGGCTTCAGAGTGTATTTGCCTCATAGCTGATTTGTTTCCAGAGATGTTAGACTTGTGCTATAAATTTTACATTAATGTTGTTTCATGCCTGCACTGCTGATTTACTTTAACTCTGCATTGTTCTTTGAAACTTATTAAAGGGTAAGAGTGAGTAAACAGAGCTAAAACTGACACTGCCTTCTGCCCTTTTTCCCATTGCTGCTCCCCTTTTGCTGCCCAGATGTCAGTTCAATGGTATTGTAGTCTAATCAGATGTAAAGGACTGATAGCTCTTGCTGTGTTACTTATTTGGTGTCTAGGGTTTCTTTTTAGATAAAAAGAATTAAATGTATGAAAATATAAAAATCTACCCTATTAGTCTTACATCTCATAAGAGAGATTAAATATTGTCAGGTAAGCTTCCCTAGTAGTAGGAGCTTAAGGTAGGACTTGGCCAGTTCATATAACTTACCTCATACATCCAGTGCTGGTGTGAGCTGAAGCAAACAGCATTTAGGTGTCTGTTCATGGTATTTAAGCCATAAAAGCCATCCAGGAGTCCTAATGTCCTTCAGTTGTTTGTGCTAGCAGTAGCCAAAAGTCGACCATCAGGGAAAGCATCACGACTATGGACATTCTAACTACCTTTGATAGGAGGCAAAGGGGCATGACAGATTCCTTGACTCAGTCTTTGACACCTGTATGAGTGATGAAGCCCTTATTTTTGAAAGTGAAATGTGTGTTCGTGCATTTGGAAACTTCTACCTTGTTCCTTTTTCTTTCCCCCCATCTCTGTTCCATCAATGCAATGAGGAGTTTGGTTTTTGAATTAGCAGTCTGTGATTTTTTAATGGAGAAATGCATTCTCCTGTGTCTTTTTTTTTAATTATTGTTTCAGAGAGTTTGCAGACTAGAGTTCATTCTTTGTGTTTCCTGTAGTTACAGTGGGTTTTTGAAGATTTTATTTCTTTAAACTAGAAATATATAAAAGACCAAGACACAGTTCTAGGCTCTAGAGTCCAGGTCTACTAGGACCACACCTCAGTCCAGCTCTTTTCTTTCCTAAGATAAACTATTGCATCTTCAAATGGGGTTTTTATGATGCCACTGCAAATAAATATAAAAGGAGACCAACTAGTCCACATCAGAATCTGATCACACTTGTATCATCCATTCCATACAACAAAAGACTGTCTTTAAAGTTAAAATTACTTTCCTTCTTTAAAGTTAAAATTACTTTCCTTATGAGCTAATTTGGCTTTGGCAGTGTTCCACTGTTTTTAAGATGCTATAACTAGCATTAGTCTTCATTTCTGATCTTGACAGCTAATGGCTGGCAGGGATATGGTGAGTTGTGCATGTTTCTTAATGGAAATGCAATTAACACTCAAGGGCAAGGTTTCTTTAAAACGTTAAAGAAAATAATGAGTGGCAGCAGTGCAGCACACATTTCATGTTTTCTCTTTCCAAAGAAGGATGGAATTTCATTTGCCGGCACTTATTTGGAAGAGAAAAGCTCTTCAATGAATCTAGAAAGAAACTATACAAAAATCATTGCATTCAAGAAATAACTGGCTAGATAAGGAACGTGGATTAATTCTCAATGCGAATTAATTGCAAGTGGTAGAAGGCTCGCTGATAGCACCTTGACTTAATATAATTAATTATACTATTATTATATTATTATATAATTAATATATTAATATGATACAATATGATAAAATGATACAATTATACAATAGTATTCTGTGCAATATATGATATATATAGTAATACTATTATATAATATTTATAAAATAATTTATTATGTGTAATGTAATTAATCACAAAGATTT
Organism: Zosterops lateralis; assembly: GCF_965231275.1. Taxonomy (NCBI): domain Eukaryota; kingdom Metazoa; phylum Chordata; class Aves; order Passeriformes; family Zosteropidae; genus Zosterops; species Zosterops lateralis. The sequence continues at coordinate 52,094,691 of NC_139762.1, read as the reverse complement.
ATAGATTTGGCAGTTCTCATTAAGATTGGACACAGAAAGGCTGAGTTCTGAGAATGGCTTCTGAAGTCAACAGGCTACTAATACACACATTGCTGAGGTCTAAGACAGTACATAGAATAAATATTGTTGCATGAAGAACTGTATGACAACCAAGAAATTAAAAGTCCATAAACATGCCCTTAACTATATTCGACAATAAATGGTAGAAATATTTTAACTTAGGGAGTTTACTTACTATTTTTTTCAAGCTGTATTACAAAAGGTTTTATTTCTTTTAAAATGAATACAGATATTTGAGGAACACATTGACAGTTTCAGATATTGAAGAAGACAGTGTGTAGGTAAAAGGGAAGGAGAAACATTAGGTAGTGCTGAGCATAGATAAAAAGGAAATGAAAGCTTCTGTGATCAGATTAAAAGGTACAAGTCAGAGCATAGCTGTACTTTCTTCTTCATTTTGACATCCATCTTTAACTACTAAACTGCAGTGGGTGTTAATGTTCATACAGCAATTTTCCTAATCACTAGCCTGTTTGAAATATTTTTCTCCCTGCCCATGCTTCCAGGCCTTAGGGTGTTTTCTTTGTGTTTGTTTTCTCTTTTCTGGGGTTACTCCCCCGCTTCAGAATTTGCACTTGCTCTTGTTTGCTTTATCATCTTGTCACACTGTAGCTCTTACAGATCACTTTATACATAAAAATGAACGAACACATTCTCAATACTGAGACTTGTGTTGCTCTATCATCTGCTTTTCTCCTCTGGAGCAAGTTGCTCATATATTCACTCTTTCTTATGTTTTCCTCGTACATATTTCCTGTTTGATGATTGTTACTATAACTTGTGCTTTAGACTGGCTCTTTTAAACATGAATGGGGATTAAATGACTAAAAAATTTTCTCAATGTGTTTTGGAGTAATATATATGATTTACTTTATGTAGCTGAAAATAAGGGTAATAGGAAGGACAAGGAAGGTTTGTCCTATCCTTTATGTGTATGTATTTCAGAGCTGTATGGTCAAAGAAAATACCTGATTATATCTTTCAGGTTATCCAGAAGAATAAAAACATTCTAACAGTTGTTACCTTTCAGAGTTCCTATCACAGCCCTGATAATTGACAACTAGGGCTATGTGTGACTGATGTGCAACTAAGCATAGCAAAGTATGTTTAGTGCCAGTTGCTTCTGAGGACCATTATTTTTATTATAGTTATTTGAAGTAGCACTTATAATCTCAGTTCCAGGTAAACTGGTTTTAGAGTGTCCCTGCTAGAGGGTAGATGTTTATTCAGCTTGGCACTGTATCCTCTGTCAATGAGGAAACATTCAAGCAGTGTCTCTTAGAGTAGAGACACACGTGCATGCAAATAAATGCAAAAGGAAACAGCCAGACACTCAGCATTCATTTTTTTTTTTCAAAGTGGTGAATCTTCCTCATGCTTCCACTCATTCTCTGCTTAGATCCTGCATTTTACAGGCATTCTACATGTGTAGGGACCTTAAATGCTACTTATCCATGTGGAACAGATTCATACTGGAAAATACATTTAAGATCATTCTTCTGTCTCAGATAATATAGTCTTTGCTGCCAAAATGAGCAACATGTATGCTTCTGGGTGCTGTGCAGGGCCTTGCCTCTGGGCCTCCATATCTGGGAGTTTTTATGGGTAGAAATAAAGAGGGTTTCACTTTCCGTATTATCATCCTGGCTGTGTGGAACTGGGAGCCTGATGTATCAGCCAAAGTAAAAACTCCTCAGATGGACCTGAACATGGAGAGGAACTTAGGTCTGGGAACCAAGTCTTTCTCCACTGCTCTGTAATGAGACATTGAGAAATAGATAGCCTTTGTAAAAATTTCAGAACATAGAAAGGATCTTCAGAATTTCTGTGAAAAAGTGAAATTTCTCACCACCTCAGTTTTTCACCCCCAATGACTTAGCAGTAAATTTGAGCCAAATGTCAAATAGTCTTTTGGTGTCACATTTATTCTTTTGAGTAGCAAGCAGTTTTAAGCCTTTATGTTCTTGTTGAAAAATAAATAAGTAGACTATCTAATAGAGTTGCTACTCAGATATTTGTGCTGGAGGAAGTTGAATGTTGTTCAATGTTTTGTTCTGCAGAAGTGTCAATTCAATGGTAGAAGCCAAACCCAAGCAAAACAGAACAAAGCAAATGTCTTTGAAATTTTACCAGTCTGCAGCTATGTATTCTGTAAGTTCACACATTCATTCATATGGATGTAGTATTGGGGTTCAGTGTTTCTTGTTCCCTAATTTGTTTACATAAATTTTATTTGGTCAGAATGTGGATGGAACAAGGTCAAGAGCTGAGTCTGGTCTTCAGACAGTTCTGTTGGTGAAATTGCAGTGATTTAAGTTAGACATTTCTTAGTTATACATATGTTGTTGTGAACAGACCAGCATCTCTTTCCAAGAAGTTGAGAAATAACTTTAGTATCCTGTGTAATAATTTCTACAGTAATATTTCAGAATTTTAGGAAAAGAAGTGTTTTGGAAAAAAAAAAAAGGCAAGAAAAAATTAATTTTATAAAGGTTACCTAGAATAGTAAACTGTAACAGGCTTTTGGATTTTCAATGTATTTTATAAAGAGATTTTAATTCTGATTTTATCCTTTACAAGAAGTGAGGAGATGGCAGTATGACATACCTGACTACTAATTTGATGGTGTTCTGTTCCTTAAGAATCTTACCCAGAAATTGTTCCCAGTACCAATTCAAAGGATACAGTAAGAGAGATCTTAAATCCTCCTGTGCTCACCACATGTGTTTACAAAAGTCTCTAAGAATGGTGGCACTGAAAAATAAAAGTTTACAAATTACCTTTGCTCTACAGTGGATGAACATGTTTGATGCCTTTATTTACTTTGACACTAAGAGATACTGAATGAAAAGAGAAATGGATTAGGGGAGGAAAGCAGCAGTATATTTCCAGTATAAATAAATTCTGTAGTAATGGTAGAAAAGATTTGCATTTATACTAGAAAGTTAGTGGTATAAACTTTTTCCTTGAAGTTATTAAAATACTTTTATTCTACACTTAAGTAGTCAGGATTTGACTTGTGTGGCATCATTAAGTAGAGTATCTTGATTCTTTTGAGGACTCTTTGATCTGCCTGTAGTTTCCCAGATATGTATAATTCCTCTTGACCTACAGGTTCTCCTCAATCCTGTTCTTCAGAATGACTCTGATAGGTCACTCACACTCCATTTCACCAGGAGGACATCTGAAATAAAAAGCAGATCATTGCCATATCTCAAAATTGAGAGTTCAGTTTTACACTTGGATCTTCAGTTTACCTTGATCTTCCTATTTTCCTATAATTATTGGAGAAGTTATGTATGTATGTCTTTCATTGTTGGCTAAAATAAACCCTTGTGGCAAGCTTGTTCTTAGTTTATAGTTCATTGGAACACATAGATGAATTTGGATAAAACTTTGTGTTTTATGGAAACAGAAGGCCAATGCCTGCCACAGAAGCTGCCCAGAGGAAAACTGTGGGGCTGCAGTGCAGTTCTTATCCGTGGCACCAGTGGCTGCAATACAGACTCTTCTGAGATCCGGAAAGTGGCATGAAATTGTCTTACTGTTATTTTCAGAGCAATATGCACAAAGATGAGATGTATTGAAGACTGAGGCACTCTGTTCAGCTATGACAGATAATCTGCAGGGTATTACAGTAGTAAAAAGTAGTCATTTATTAGTAGTTTTGAAGAAATAATTTGCAATAAACCCCAAATTCTTGAGTAAAACATACTTAGCATCTTTTTTTTTTTTTTTTTCTTTTTTTTTTTTTGGTCAGGACGCAGTTTAAATAAGTAATAGTTGAACATATCTTAAGAATGTTAGCACTTGCAGTCAAGAATTATATTTTTAAATGAAGTAATCAATTTTTTCCCTAATTCACAGAAAATAAGAAGAGATGCTCCTAAATGTTGTCAGAATGCTTTTAGAACATGAAATTCATCATGTACATGAAAATGAAAATTGGTTTTATGAAATAGTGTAGACAAAAATAAAAGGCATACATTAACTTGTCTTCTGATATATTGGCTATATTATTATACAATGCATCTTTAGTACTTGACCTTACATGTCACTAATATAATACACATTTTATGATACAGTTTCACTGAATGCTCTTTGTGAATACTGAACTACATCCCAAGGTTAGGATAAAGATAAGATGCATTAAAACAATATCTTTGACACTATTAATAAAGAGAATCAATCATTCTGCCACTTCCTGTTCCCTTGCTTGCAATTTCAAGATCAGCAGCGTCCAGTAATTATTTTTCCAGCTCTACTGATATGGTTGCTGCACAGAAACTCTTCTAGGCTTGTTTCTCATGAAAGGCTTTGACAACATTAGTGATGAAACACTAATGGTCTTTTCTATTTGAGCATATTGCCGTGTTGAATACATGAAAGGATTGTGATTGGGGGATTGTTTTTGTTTTTTGGTGTATATACATATGCTCTGTTTCTGTTTACATTGCTAGACTCAGCTGCTCTGACTTCATTGGTGATGCAGTTTCTTTGAAGTGACTGCTGCCAGGTGTATTCATCTGAGATGTACAGATGAATAAGATGTGTTGTGGGGTTTTAATTGCAGCAGAGAAAGGCAAGCCAATAGAATTAACCAGCCAAATGATGGTAGAAAAATAATGTAAGAAAATATAAGAAATTGAAACAAACAGATTAGAAGTAGCATAAAATTCGGGAAGAGGATACTGTGAAGTAAAGCTAGCTGCTATTTAAACAGCATAGCAAGAGCTGTTGATGAAGAAACAGTATTTCAAAGGTGGAAAATGTAGCTGCTGTTAAGTGAAAACAATGGGAAAAATGCTGGAAATCATATTTTGTCGTTTTGCTAAAGTTAGGCCAAGAAAGATACTTAAATATGGAAATTTAAAAAGTTAATTCTGGACTTACTCCTCTTGTGTAGGGAATGGTGCCATGCAAGCGTAGGTTGTCCTTGTATAAGATAGGGCAGAAACATAGTAGGCATCAAACGTGGCAAAAGCTTTCATACTAGATAGGATAAATCTAGAGATATTATATGGCCTTGGACATGCTGGAGTTGCTAGACACTACAATTTAAATAATATATTAGAGACATACTGTAAGTACACAGCAGAAAGTCCAGTGGGAATCAATGACCTCAAACTGATCTGATGTAGCCACATAACTCAGGCATATCTTCACTGACCTGAATACATGTGGCAGAGCAAAATCAAAGTTACTTTCAAAACTATCATTTGCAGCTGGCCTTTCTGAGAAATGTGTTGTGCAAGGACAAAATAGTGTTACAAATCTGCTTCTAGAGGTATTGCTGGAATTAATAAACTGGAATTCCAACTGTTCACCAATAATAACACAAAAAGAGCTGCCAGGAAAATGTAGTCTGGGCAAAACAGAAAAAAATGTTCTCTGGAAATATCTCAAAATTTTCCAGCAGTAATAAGTAACCTGAAGTCAAAGTGTAGGGCAACTCTGAGGATGTTAGTGTGTCAAGCTTTACCATCTGTCATACAATAAAACTACAACAATATATTTATAAATGTATATTAGCATGTATGGCTGCATGTACATTGCATCCATTTAATAAATTACTTAACTCTGTATACTGCAAGGCACTTCTTACATCATGACTTTTCTATCAGATGGACATCATCCATCACGCAAACATCTTGTTTTTGAACATTTACCTCTGTGATTCTACATGCAGTTTGTGACATCACTGCTTTGGTCACTTTTCTGCTGCAGCAGTTACTTTGGAGTGAATTTCTTTCTATTGTTTTACAGCTGATGGAACATATTTAGGGAGCTTGTTAGCAAAGACCTTCAGAACACCTTCAGAACTGAGCCAAAGTCATCCCTTCAGTTTTGGTGGGTTTTTTTTTTTTTTTTTTTTTTTTTTTTTTTTTTTTTTTTTAGATTCCAGCCCTACGATCTCCATGTGCCTTTATTTCTGATTGCTTAACTTTGAGTTCCAGCTTCAGGCATCCACACTAGGTGTTGATGACAGCAGAGGACTTTTTGTGTTTTTTTTTTTACTATGTTGAATTCCAGCCATTGCACTGTGAGTGCTAATTGGCTGGTTGTCCTCTAGTAGCATTATGCAATAAACTTTAAGCAAATTGTAAGTTCACACAAGATGTAGTCCAAACCCAAAGTTGTCAAAATGTATTGAAATGTCTTGTTTCAGTGTTTTTGCTGAAATAGTCTAAAGAGGCTGAAATATTGTTATATTTTATATCTGTTTTACAAATACTTGTCTAAAAGACTAACTATATTGCAATTTTTTATTACCGTGAAGATTAACAACTCAGATTTCTTAGCACATCATGAAATGTTATAAATGATGAATTTACAAATTTTGTCTTTTTGCATTGCAATGGTTTTGTTTACTTTAACACTACATACAAAAAGCCAAATTGAGCAGAAAATTGATGGGATTTCTTTTGGTGGGTTTTTTAAGGAATAATCAGAAAGTAGAACTTTCTCAGTTTTGGATTGGCATGTAATTAACAGTGTAATAAATTACAGAATGAAGAAAACGTTAGTGAAACCTTAGTTCTCTGCTGTTGAGTTGTGTCTCAGGTGCTCCTGTGAGAACAGGCTCACCTGGAAACATTTGCACTCATTTAGAATTTTTGTTAAACAACTTGATACTTTCAAAAGTATTTAATCTGCTGAATATATTATACATTAAAAAAAAAGTCTTTGTTTTTTCAATATATTAAAGTAGAAGCCTTTTAAGGGGACTCTGAAGGGATAGTCTACATTGTTCCGCTCTATTTTGTGGATAAAGTATAATATTCCTGAGTGCAGACACAAAAATCCATTTTGCAAGTGCTAAATGTATTGAGAGAGAAAATTACTCAAAAAATAGTTGGGAGTAACTGCATTTGTTCATTGAAATCACATCGTACACAATGTAAGAAAATTGGTAATTGAAGCAAAATATGCCAGAAATAAGGTAATCTGCTGGACTTGTAATTGTCCAAGTGAGCCTATATTTCATCACCCTCAAAGTTGCAAATAAAGCACCTCTTTACCTAGCTAGTATCTTTCTCCTTTTTGACATCCCAGCACATTTTATATTTGCAAGTGCTGAGATAGTGTTGCAATATTTTTTCATGCTGATGGCAGCAAATACTCAATTCTGCCATTTTTCTGCATGGTTTAGACTCTACTCTAGTAAAAGATTTAACTGAATACAGATTTCTCCCAGCTTTAGTGGACTACTCGCTAAGTAGTTATAAAAATATTTTGTTCTGCTGTACTGGATCAAAACCTTTGTGCTGAACAAGTTTCTGTTGAATTGCATCAAGGCTTTTTCATAAAGTAATATTGCTGTTAATCAAGAGAGTGAGAAACTGAATTTTGGAAATTTTTTTTAATTTTTTTTTAGCTCAGTGATGTTAATACAAGCCTATGCTGACATATGGTATTTTTACTTCAGAAGAGTTGCTTATGTACACTTAAAAGTATCTTTTTAAAAATATCGCCTTTGAAAATTCTGTTTCTCCACTCTCTCATGAACTCTGAAAACAGAGAAACTTTTAAAAAAAGTATTAAAAAACACTCCTTATGGCACTTGTATATCCCCATTAATGTTTCAGACCTTACACCTTGTACATTGATTTGACTACTTTGCTTTCTGTAACTGAATTAAACAAGATAGAAACTCTTAAAAATGAACAATAATAATAATAAAAAAGTTTTTAAGGGAAGGTATGTCAAAGAAACAGATTGTAACACACCACAAATTTACTTAGAGATGCAGCATGACCCCAGACATCTATTAAACATCAAATTAACTTCAGTAAGTCTATAAAACTGTGTGACACTGGCGCACAGCAATCTGCATGAAAGTCAAGAACAGAGGAACAGTGTTGCCTTCAAGGATGCTAGGTCAGGCTTTTGAAGCAGAAGTGACCTTGTCAGATGTCCAAATCAGGAAGCTTTCAAATGTAGTAATGTTTTTGTTTTATGGCATTTTTATCTTCTAACTCACAGACTGCATTGAAGCATGATGTGCCAGTGACTGCTGCGTCAGGGCAAGAAAATAGATAACAACTTTAGATACATAAAAATCATTCTGATTAGGAAGATTTTTCTGCTAAGATTGTTTATAGCAAGATGGACCTGTCTAGGGTGTAAGGGTATCTGAGGTTGCAGTGGCATGGAAGGAAGAAGGGGAGCTGAAGAGCTTGGAAACAGGTGGGCCCCCAGCATTGCAACCTACCTCATGAGGAAATTGGCCTTCCTGCCACCCCAAAGTGAACCCAGATGCTTCAGGCTCCTTACTGTCCTGTAGATGTAAATGCCCACCACACAAATGGTGGATTATGTACAGACTTCCATGTCTGACAGTTTTTCTGCTGAGAAAAAAGAGTAATGAGATGGGTGTGGGGATTAGTGGGATGCTGGGAACAAAAAGAACACCAAAAAACAACCAGCCTAAGATGGAGAAAGGTAAAACAGAGTCTTTGGGGGCTTTTATTCTCCCTCAAATTTCACATTTACCAAACACGAATCACAAACTGAGAAGATGGATGGACTGCTGCTCTTGTTTGATTGTTGTTGTCTAAAAAGGGTGTGACATATTTTTGAGGGAAGGCTTTGAGATACACAGTGACTACTGTTATCAATGTTGAACTGTGTATCTTAAGATGCAGAGGTGTTTTCATTTCTGTTTGTATCCCTGTGGCTGCCCTCAACATGTAAAATGCATCAATACCCTTAGGCTAAAGTCAGGTGTATGGCAGCTCCAATGGGAGCTGCAAGCTTGTGGAATTACATTATGTTTGAGAAAAGAATAAGAAAATTGATATCCTTAATGGACAGTACCTATTTCCTGAAAGAGACAAACACTGTTTCACTCATGCCACGTGTTTTTAAAGGACCTTCTTGAATTTAACATCTAGTACTTTAAAAGGATTTTCTTTGATTACATATTAAGATCGACAATATGTTATAGATAAGAATTTTTAAAATTATAGTTGATTTGAAAGGATTAATTCTTTGGGTTTTGAGACACCCAAAGAAGCAAATTTTCAGAAATGTCTTAGTATGCCATGAAAGACGAGTTATGTCACCTCAAGAACTGCAACCTGGGGAAGCAAAGTCACCAGGCACCATTGAAAATCTTGAAAACTACCAGAAACATTAGCATAGCTTAAGAACAGCAACTTAACACAGCACCAAGATTTTGCAACCACTCACAGTTATGTAAAAAGAGAACAACATTGTAAAAAGCAAATTCTCAATTAAATGTAACATCCAAAACAGATTAATTTTCTCAGAGAAGAAATCTTTTCTTGACATGACTTTTTTTTTTTTTTTTTTTTTTTTTTTTTTTTTTTTTTTTTTTTAATTCAACTATGCGAATACTGAAGTGGATTATAAATTCCCTAAGGAAAAAGTCATACAGTAGCAGCTCTTCCACAGCTTGCATTCAGACTGATAAAATATATTTTTCCTTCTGTTTCTTTTTATTATCCAGTGAAGCATTTTAAAATAACCTTCTTAAAACAATTTTATTTTTAAGTGTCTGTGAATGTCTCATTGCCCTTACATGGCCCCTACAGCCAGATTTGGCACTCATAAACCCATGGAGTGCTTCTTGTGTCTGTGTATTTCGGGATAACAGAAAGCTTGCTCCATTTGGTAATGTTGGTGAGCCCTAAAACAGTTCAGCAGACATTGACTCAAATCATGTATGACATCACTACATAAATATTTAATATACACCAAATGGAAGAATGGAGAAGTTGCAGGAAAAAAAAAAAAAAAAAAAAAAAAAAAAAAAAAAAAAAAAAAAAAGACAAAATGCCTTTCTCTACAATTTAAACAGGGAGGAAAAACATTTATAAGGAGCACTAAAAAGTGACAGATTAAGACTTGCATTATGAATTAAGTGTGTTCCATTCATGTTTCAGAGCAGGATGAATCTTGATGAGCTGGGCAAATTCAGAAGTGGGTTCAGCAGACTGAGAAGAGTGACCATATTATCACAGAGGACTTCACAAATAATGATATTGGAGTCTACTGCTACAACCTCTTGTTTCTTGCATTCATGTGTTTTAATATGCAGTAGAGTTGTCTTCTTAAAAGCAGAGTTGGATATATTTGCAGAACATGTTTTCCATAGGAAGTGTGGTACTATTACAAATAATATTCTGAATACTTTGTACAAATGGTTCACATTAATGGATTCAAGATCTGTTAAGGCAATTTTAAAATCCAGTTCTTTGCCTCTTTTTCTGGTGATCTGCTGTTTTTATAGCTAAGCCTAGAAATGAGGTGTAGGTAAAACTCTTGGTTGTAGCTGCTTTCAAAAATTATTTTGGAAAGAATGAAAAGAAGAAGTGGTAAAGGCAGAGGATGAGGGTGGGAAGAAAGAAAAAGTGTAATTCAAATAAATTCATTTAAATTTAGGCATACACAAAAAACCCTTTTTTTTTTTTTTTTCTGATTATGCAGAACATTTTAAGAATGTGAAACAAGTATAGGGTAGTATGAAAAATGCATGAGAAAATGGTAAGGTACTCATGAGACTGCACACACCTGAAAACATTAGCTGCGAAGAGGTTGAGCTTTCCCTCTTTTCTTTTTAGTTTCATGCCACTTCTGGGACTAGTGCTCTCCTTCAAGTAAATGCTATTGAAATTCTACTGGTACTATAGCATTTCTAAGTGTAGCTGGCAGAAAATATTTGGTTATCTTGCTGCTGCTCCTAGAACAATCAGGGCTCTCATGCTGCTGTCTCTTGTCACCTGAGAGAAGATATAGTGAGAAGAAAGCACAGATATGGTTGTGATGGTTTTTTCCTCGGTTATGTTCACAAAACGCATGGGTTTCTCATAAATGTAAAATATTTTGCAAAGACACATACATGTTCTTAAGAAAAGTTCTCCTGAAGTCAGTACAGCTACATGTGCATTGGCACCTCAACTGTTGGTTTGATCATAACCCACCTCCACTGAATATCTGATCCTCTAACAGTATTAACAATGGCATAATGATATGGTAATTGTGACAGAAGGGCTAATTTTTACCCAAACCTTCAGAAATGAAATGAAAACTGATTCCATTATGGATTTCTGGAGTTAGGGCTCAAAAAAAAAAAAAAAAAATACAATAGTTGTAACTTAATTGTGTCACAGATTTACTGTCAGCTTCTGATGTAAGCTGTGTTTAGAATTAATGCAAGTCAAGTGTATTGGCCTACATTTAGGGGATAGTCTAAGAGATAATCCACATTTTTTTACCAATGTGAACTACTAAAATAGAGGTAAAATAAGAATTCAGCCCCGTGGTAATTCCCAATATTGGGATTTCATTGAAGTTGTCTTATTTACCTCAAAACCTATGCACATGAATTATTGAATAAATTCTTCGATCAAACAATATGTCTTTTCACAGATAAACTTTGACAAGCTGCTTATCCAAGTTGCACCTGATTTTTTTTGAATATGCCAAATATAATAAATGTTGACAGGTGCAAATATGTGGCATCGCATGTTCTGGAAACACATTTTGCCAGGCTTCACAGTAATTAAAATTTTCCATATGGAGCTGCAGATTCATTGAAATGTCCAAACCACTTTGTCTGTTTCCTTTTCAAATTTTCCAGTCCTTATTCACGCAGGTTAGAGAACAGTTTTTCTATTCTTATGCAAATCTAGTCTGCAATAGAGAAGGCTGAAAAACTGTTCCTACTGGATCTAGGAGCAATGGAAATACTTGGCATAAGCCAATATCAAGGAAACTCCTCTCAAATCCAAAAGAAAAACTCACTCTAAAATAACAGATGTACTAAGTGCAAACATGAAACTGAGATTTGCTCTTAGGTTGGTTACTGGTGCTTTTTTGTATTTCTGTATGGAACGAGGCCTTCCCCATAATGTCTTGGATTCTTGTATAGGCTGATGTTTGTGGTCTTATTTTCTTCACTCTTAATTAGTTGATGGTTTTGTATTATTCCTGATGTTCCTCATTCACCAGTGAAAATACAGACGAACTGGCTGTTATACAGGATTTTTAATTTTTAACTTGAAATTTTTCTCTCTGTGAAATTTGCATTAACCAGTCTTGTGATAAACCAGACAATTTATTAGGAACACTATTGGGTTTTTTAGCATTGGTGGTAGTAAAATCCTGTAACTCCCAATGCTATTTTTTTAACTTTTTAGGTTTTAAATTTATTTCCCTTTCCTTAATTTTAGTACTTATTCACAACTGATTATTCCATTCCTTTTCAAAGCATTGGTAGAATTTTGTAGGAAAAGAAGATAAAGTAGCTGCAAGTTAAAGGGTTTCCATTGGTGCAAACTGTTGACTACCTGGTTAACCATTTTCACTTTAAGATGCCCTTGTGTTCTGCTGCCACTGATAGTCTTTGAGAGCAGTGCCATGTGCAATAAGTTATCTTGTTCTGGTTTTATCCTTCATAGATAAAATCAGTTTTGGAAAATAGCTGGTTTTGTCACTAAAGATAGAGTAAAACAACACTTTACTCATCCTTTATTTTCTCAGAGTGTTGGACCTTAGATCTGGGTTAAACTTTACAGACTGACAGTCTTCTTTATTTTTTTATAAGTTTTGCTATGGAAATTGTTTGTCAAATATTATGTTCTAATAATAGATTAGATCTACTCTGTGGCTGTGAGAGGATGGAGGGAGATTTGCCGTGCAGTGCCACTGGCTAGCAAATGTGAATTATTTATCTTTGTGCATCAGTTCCTACAAAAAGGAAACAAAAATTCAATAGACTGCTATTCTTATAAATGTATAATAGAGGAAGTAGAAAGTAGCTTCACTAGAAGTGGCAAGGTGGTGTATGTATTAAACAAGACATTTTGAGCACTTCTAGATGGAAGCAGAACTTCTCAATGAGAAAAACAATATTGTTGCTATGTGTGGTTGTAAATATTACTCAGCACAGAAATCCCAATTCAAGATCTAACCTGTGGCTAAATAAAGTGTTGTGATGGTAGAGAACATTAAGAATGTTTCAGTCTTAGACTGCAAGAGAAATCTCCATAATTTAAGATAGCCTGGGGGTACTAATGATGCTAAAACCACAAAACATCTGTTAAACATTAAAAAGAAATTTTTCCTTCATTACAATCAGTAATCAGATTGCACATGTGAGTGCAGTAGGACAAAATGGCTGTGAATGCTTAGTAAGTTCCCAAGAATCCTCCAAAGCCTACCACAGTCTGCTGCAGTCTATCTAGCCTATCTAGATTTATATAAAGCCTCTGATACTGAGTCCAAAAATACGATAGGCTTGTAACAGCACAAAGGACTGTTACAGCTGTGAAGAGAGAGACCTGCTGTAACCTCCTGGTTTTATCTTAGTGCTGGGAGTGGTAAGTGGTGCACATGTGTAGAATTCACTACTCAAAAAAAATCAGAGGAGAGGAGGAAAAACAGTAAATATAATGCATGTTGGTACATTTTCCTGACCTTTTTATTTACTGTTATCTTGGAGCAACTCAAGGACTATTGTCTTATACTAAAGTTATAACAGTATAAAAACTTGTTAATACTAAATTCTGATATAGATCCATTAAAACATTTTAAGATATTAATCAAAATTGAGAGCTGATGTTTCTTTAATTTTCTGTTTTAGTGTTAAGGAGGTAATGTAAGACTCTTTTCTCCCTCCCTGGTTCTTGTTGTCTTTGTGTTTCTATAATTAATACAAAAGCTTGTGCATAACAGCCAACATTGACATAACTGTTCTACTGCAGAACGTACTTTTTGGTTGCATTTATTTGAACTTTGGAATAATGCCCCTGTAATTCCTGATTCTGCTATTTTTAGCTGGTTTTCTTTAAAAATAATTTCCCATTTTATTTTGAGTTATATACAATTCTTATTCAGATTATATTCCTCCCATGATTTCCTCTTTTGGAATAACCTGTACAATTTTGTAGGAAACGGAGCTGAAGTAATTGAATGTTAAGGTATTTTGTTTCTGCAATTTGATTTTCTATTCATGTGCAAAAATATCTTCTGGTCTTTATGGGAGCTCTAAGGATTCCAGTATAACAGATTTACATGCCTACATTTGAGAGTTTGTGGAAAGTTTTCCAAGATGACTTTTCAAGTCATCTGTGTGTAATTCCAAATAAAAGTTAAGAAGTTCTTCCAGTACCTACAAATTATAAGGAAAAAAGCATAATTCTAAAAGGAGAAAATGAGGTCTTGCAATTCTGCCTCATGTGCTTAAATGAAAAGGAATTAAGGAAGTAAAAATTTGGGTTTGGATCAGCATTTTTGTGTTGTGCAGGTTGCTGAGCTCCTGACAAAATGAATGTTAATTGATCAAGCAAAATTACTTTGGATACCTAAATTGTAAGAACTTCTGGCTTGTGTGTGTTTGTAAGAAGTGCAAACAGAATGAAATGCCATACGTGAGTTATATCAATGTGGAACAATGTGGAACCATATGTTGGTAAATACTTACAAAATACTTTAGCCTTCACCAGGACTTACCTAGACACTTAAATAATCATTGAACTAAGGTGCATAAGTGCTGCATACATTTCCATTTATTCATTAAATGTGTCATTAAAAAAAAACACAAACAAACAGCAACTGAATTAAGAGATCCAGTCATATGCAGAGGTATTCTAATCATGGCAGCTGCATGTAAGGTAATGGAGGAAATTTAAACTCTTATTCTTCAGATGGTCAGATGGCAGAGTATATAAATAGGCAGAATGGTTATGCTTTCTGTCTTCAAATCACAAATAGAACAGATCCATCTGATAAAATATTTCTGTCAATTAGAATACAAGAGAGGAAATAGGAATCATCCTGATTCTGCAGGAAGATAAGCAGAACTGTTCTCTGCATCTGCTGACCCTCACTGACTTTAAATGGATTTGAGCACGGGTTATTTTTCCTTCCTGTGCTTGCAAAAACTTTTCTTCTACTTACAGGAATATTGGGAAAAAAATTATAGCAATAAGAACTAAGAAATAAAGCAAAGGAAATGAATGTTTGGAATTTAATTTTATTATTGTCGGTGTTGACAGTGCTCCTTGAGGGAATAGATGAGTATCTGCTTTCCCTATTTAATTTACTGTTTGAAATTTCCTTCAGCTTTTCCCCCCAATTGAGACTTGCTCCAAGAAGGTGTGTTTTAAAACAACAGCAATAAAAATAAAACCAAAATATACAAGGAATTCAGAAGATTACAGCTTTGTAAACTTAAGCACTGAATTTAAATGTTTCTTCAGTATTTTGATACAAGAACATTTGCTGTTGATGGGAATTTTAATTTAGCTAGATTTCCAGTGGGCTGTTTATTTTCCTTCTTTAAACTGCAATGAGTCATTGTAAGGGTGCATTGTTGAACAAGTTTAAAACAAAATAGAAATTTGCAAGAGCCCTCGTTCAAAATCTGAACAGTATTTGGAGAAATGATAGATTTTGCTTTTCAAAGTTTAATCATAGCTTTTGCAAACAATCAGTGTGTAACTTGCTGAGTTTTTTTGGTGGTGCTTTCTTCTCTTGTGCCAAAAACATTTCAAAACTCTCTTGTATTTAATGAGCAACAGACCCTACAGGTTGATGATTAGGGCCTGGGCTGAAAAAGATATGATTTTAGGAATAAATATCATGAGATAACAAGGTCTGCCTGATCCCATGTGAAATACAGACTTGATCTTGTGCTCCTATAGCCCTGGGCACTATCCTAAATGTCTGCTTATATTGAAAAGGTGAAAGCTCATCTTCCAATTTGGAAAACATTTTTAAAACTAACACTGCTAAATGGATTCGGGGAAATTTTCTGCTGAAACTTTTGAATGGTTTTCATTTAAAAAAAAATAAATAGAACATTTTTGAGATTTGTTGTAGAAAATAGTTGCTTGACTTCAGGCATTTATATGGAAAACTAGGGCAGGAAAATGTTCTGTACAGACCCTCAAGTATACTGTAAATCAGAAAGACCTGTTAGGTCATGCAGTTGTCCTTTATGAGCCCACAGGAGGCTTATGATATAGAAAATGGAAATTATATTTTATAGAGAGATGTTCTTCAGATAATACAACTATTAAATAAAAATAAACCGTCTGGGGGAGCCAGCATAGGAAATAGTTAAATATGTTTTCTGTATGAATCTGGTTAAACTGTTAGTCTTGCAGAAATCCTATAGCATATTTAGTTGTTTCACTCATCTAGTTGAAGCAACAGGATCAATATTAGGGAAGCTTTTATTTACCTAAATAAGAAGAATTCCAGAATTTTTTTGGTCCGTATGGGATACACGTGCAACTCATGCACTAGCTTTTTGGGAACTTTCTGAAAAAAAAAAAAAGAAGAAAATGAATGAAAATGCAATTTGTCAACTCAATAATTTCTCACATGATCATTGTAGACATGGAGAGTCTGGTCTCTTTTTTTATCCTGTGGGTGTTTCTTCCTCCTCTGTTGAATGAAATATTTGTTTTATTTATGACAAGTATGATCATTAAATGCCCCAGTATCTGCATTTTCCTTATCCACCTCCAAAGAAAACTGAATCTTATTGTAAAGGGAGGACGAAAAGGTAAATTATAAAAAAGTTCTTAGTGGAGATCTTGGAGGAACTCATGATTCCCAGGAAAGCGGAACTCTCGGTAGCTTCTCTGGGGAGAAGATGTAGGCAAGAATGCTGAAGGCAAACAAAAGTGTTGACAAGAGAGAAGCCTGGGAATATGGTATAACCTTTGGCAAACTAACATCAGCTCACATCAGTAGTTATTGTTTAAAACAAAAAGGTGCGTAGTTGATGCCAAAATTCTGTTGGTTAGAACTCTGTAGAAATACCATATATTCATTAAATTAGCCATAGTTATATTTTAGAACTTCAGATCCTGACATAATTTCTTGTTATGCATTTGGAAAGTTTTTGGCTGCATTCAGGTCTGGAATTCAGTTTTCAGCTAGATTCTGATTCAGTTGTCCTAGGAATCACAAAGCTTTATACAAAGCAGGGATAGGAGCTTGGCAGAGAGCTGCTGTGGCACAGAATCAGCTACACTGTGCTTATTGACTGTAGAGTTAGCTGAAGTAAATGGAAATGAGCTCATTTTGCCTCTGGAAACAACTTGACAGGAATATGGACCTTACTACAGACTTCTTTAAAATTATGGATGAGAATTAATATGAAATTAATATGTGAAACTTCAAACTACTGAATCTAGGCTGCCAAAGCTATCTTAGACTTTTTTTTTCTCCAATATGGCATAAAAAGCTATATGATCACCCCTTGAGTCTGAGCATTCAGGTCTTTGGAGGATGTCTCAGGGCACTGAGACGTTCACTGTTTTATGAAGCAAAGCCTTGCTTTCCTGGAGCTGAAAATAAGATGCTCCCTTTTCTGGCAGATCAGTCTGGCAAAAAACATTGCATAAAGGCTCAGTGTTTACTAACTTTGAGTTAATAATTTAAAAATTATTTTATTTTTGTGGCAAATCTCACAAGCGGCAAAAATAGAACTTGGTGTTTTGGTAAAAATTCCTAGATGAGAAAGAAAATCCCTTAGCGAGCAGGGATGCATCCTTCATACTTGTACTAATCTACATTTGACAGAAAGAAGCAAGCTTACTGGGCTTTTTTTTTTTTACATATGCATGCTCTCTCTTCAAAATAATCAACTGGAAAAATGGAAACAACTCATTTTAACTGTTGTGTTAAAGTGCTCTCATTTGAATGGAAACCAAATAGCCTCTTGCAAAGCTGCGTCTCATTTTCATGCTATTATGCAAATAAACACTAGAGATGAATCACAGATATTACTTCTTAATCCATTTTCTGGAACTGTGTTTAGCACACACAAGTCAAAGCAGTTCAAGATCCTGCAAGGCTACTCTCAGTAACAAGCAGTGCCAGTGCTCAAGTTCAGCGAACGTTGCCCAGGCCCCCTGTGAAGAAACCAGAGCTTTGAGCAGTTAATGGAATTACCCTTGCCAAGTTGCTTTCAGTATCACAATGTTTTGACTTCATGATCAAGGTAAATAACTTCCTATTTTGAGCCCTAGTCTTCAGATAAGTATTGGAGATATTTGAATCTTGCTTTTTGGATACCAAATTTAGAAGCTTTTTTCTTAGCACCTTAGTGGAATCTCTCCTCAGGTCATTGAAAAGACCCTTGAAAAGACCCCCTCACTTTTCCCTCACCTGGCAAGCAGATTACTTTTACTCTGAAAGAAAGTCAGATAGCAAACACATCCTCCCTGTGTAAGTTAGTTCAAAAATAGGATAGGTAAGGCTTTCAAGGCTTAACAAGCTTGTCTTCTCTTGGTCCATACAGTATGTTACCATTTGACATTTGCATGTAATTCTTTGGATAAGGTTCTTGCCACGCAATTTTTTTGCAGGACTCTGTTAGGTGGTGTTTTTTTTCAAATTATGAATGACATACATTCATGTGCAAATTGGAACCAAAGCACAGAAATTGCCAATGAAATATTAACTGGAAAGCAAAAATTGAGATTTCCTTCCCCCAGTGGCAGTAAGGGCATTCTTACCTTTGTAACCTCTGCTAAATTTCCCATCTGTATCAACTGTTTGTTATGGATTTAAGCTGCAGTCAAACAAAATTAGTTCAGGAGTCAGCCTTTAGAAATAATAATAACACTACTACTATGTGTAGTAGCAATGGGGTTTGAATCCACTGGTGTTTACATAGCTTTCAAAGGAGTCTGGGATTAAAAAATGAATGGTAAATATGAACCAATTCAATTCAGGTGTGAAGAAAAAAGCAACTGCAGTACTTTCGATCGTGAAATGTAGTCTCAGTTTATGCACAAAATTTAAAAGCTTTCTTTTCAACATTGGAAGTTCTTTTGAGTTCTCACCATACTGCTTTTACAATGGCTTATGTCTTTGTTTTTCTTTTATCTTCTGAAGCTGCATTACTACCAGAGCAAGGTAGTCTCCATTTTTTTCTCACATGTCTAATTGTCGGATATTAAATCCTTCTATTTTCAGTATAATAATGAAGAAGTTAAGCAGAGAACATTTCCCCCTAAGCCAGACTAAATTGAAATTTTGATTGTTCAATACCTCATAAAAAATGTTGAGAATTTGAGTTTGGGCCCTGCATTTCTAAGGAATGTTGAATTCAAGTTTTGTAAAAAAGACAATTTTTTGCTCTTTAGGTAACATGTTAGTTTTTAATACATAGGAAGTAAGAGTTTAGGTAACAGAATTTGCCACAATGAGTTTAACACAATGTATTGTAAGCAGGTTTCAATTTCCAAATTTTTAAGGGAATCTTTAGTAGTATTGAAAGGAATTTGTATATTTTTCAGTAATTGGCAATCTTACTTCTAACTAAGTTAATTGCTTCTTAGGAATCTTTTTTTAAGTTTTATGTCAGGACAATAAATGCTGTTTCAGTATTTATAAAAGCTGCAAATTAATACTTTCTTGTTTCCAATTCTCCTAAGGGGCAGCATTTAATACAATAACAGGCAAATAAATGCAAGTTAAGTAAATCAATATAAAAGCAGAGTTGAGAAAAAAATCATATAGGAAAACAGAAGAGTGCACAATATCTGAATGAGTTATTTTCCAAGAGTTTAATGTCTAAAGGGACATAAAAATCTTATTCAGCAATTACAGAAATTATCAGATTAATGAAGAAATTTGTTTAAACCATGGAAATCTCAAAGTCCAAATTGCACAGATTTTGTTGGGATGTCTTAATTTAAAATAATGCTTCTTAGATTGCCAAAGGAAATAAATAACTCCACTCAAAAGACCCCAGAAAACTGTTTCTCACTGATCAGTGTCTTTGCTTTTAAGCTGAAGAATTCTCTGAAGAACACTGTCTTCACAAAGCTGAGAAAGGAGCTAGGAGGGACATTACACACCTCAATTCAAGATGGATACACAGAAAAACATTTCTGCATGGAAAGATTTTTAAGGAGACAGTTTGGCCTTCTTGTCATTTTTAATGATGCAGCTCAAAGATAAACTACAGTTGCTTTATTGCTGTGTTAGATATGATAGTGTCATCACAAGGATAAAATCCTGTGGGAAATCTGTTGATGTCACTGGATTAATGATATTAGTTAGGGTGCATTTTCTCAAAAATGTAAGAGTCAAATGGTGTTCAAATATATTTGCATTATTTCCTTAAGCATTGCTGTAAGTTCAAAACATGAGTAAATGTAAATGGAGAACTTGTCTATAAAAAATTATAATGTTCTATATTAGTACATTAGTAATTAACATATTATGTGAAAGCGTAGGTCAGTAGAGTGTTCACGAGGAATGTCATGAGAAGCATTATAAAAATACTGTAAAATGAGCTATAACTGTATGAATACTTTAAGAAAAATATTAATAAATAGATACAGCAGTGAAAAATAATGTATGTGAATGGTAACAGACTAAGGGCTGAAAGAAGAGCACTAAAATTCAGTGGTTAAGAAGATACAAGGAGATTCCTTATGTTTTGGCCAAATAGTGAAAGATGAAATAGAAAAATCACAATCAGACACTGTTTACAAATTAATACACCCTTGATTTGAGGTTTAGGAAAAAAAGGTGCTTTAGTTAAAACTGTCAGAACAAAATCATTGAGATATAGTCAGTGTAACAGCTGATCTGAAAAATGGAGTGACAGAATCACAAAAATCTCACAATTCAGATTAGAAGGGACCTCCAGATATCTCTTCCAATCTCCTGCTTCAGGTAGGGACAATGTCAAAGTCAAAGAAGGTTGTTAACAGTCTTGTTCCATTGAATTTTGAAATATTCAAGATTCAGACTAATTTGTCAGAATTTTTCTGAACACAGATTCACTGTGTTAAATCTTTCTGGGAAGACAGTTCCAGATTGTTCACTCTCATTGTGAAATATTTTTTCCCTGTGCCCAAGCAGAATTTGTCTTACAGCAGCTAGTGGCTATTGACTCTTGTTCTCTGACTATTTTGTATGCTATCTACCTTAAACTAAGTAACAAACTTTTGATCAACAGTGCAGCTTGTTCCTGCTTCCATTAAGACATTCCAGATAATTTTCCTTATTTTTTCAGTTACAAATCTTTACATTTTACTGTGCTTCTGTTTTATTTGGACTTTAAAAACCACATGATATATGTTGAGGTTTTTTTGACAGGTGATAGGGAACGGGAAACAGGAATCAGATTTATTCAAATTAAGATTATTTTTCCCCCCACGATATCAAACTGTTCTATAGATCACAAATTTTGCCGCATTGATTTATGTCTCTAGTATAGCTAGTCTCCGGAAGAGAGGCGTTTGCCCTCCAGTGTACCTACATTTCACTTGATGGCTTTTCTTACAGGAAAGAAAAAAAAAAAATTGTTTTATGACTTCTATTCTAAATCGCTGTGCCATCTGCAGTAAATAATCTGGCCCACCTGAATACTGTGTGAGTTATATTTCTGTAATCACTGGAATTTTTATTCAGAATGTGCTACAGGTTTGATTACATGGTTGGCAATCTGTCTCTGTGTGCGTGGCACAGATCAGGACAACAGCCTCCTCCATTATTTCCTAACCTTCTGTCTCTGCTTTTTTGTAATGCTGCTCTGTTCACTGCTAATGTGTCTTTTGATCTTCCCAGCACTGTCACAGTTGAAGCTGCCTTTCTTCCGCACAAGTATTTGAAAACCTGTCAAAGAGCTGAGGATTTCATTATATGCTTTTCATCATTACTCTCCCTACACTGAACAAGTTTATTTCAAAGGCTTTGCAAAAAAATGACAAAAAACATGACAATTTATTTCCTTGTCCTTTCATTAGATTAGAAATGCCACGAAATATTTAGAATCCATTTATTTTTATTAAAAGGCATGATGCACTTTGCTTTTCCAAAGAAAAGAAAATGAGAGAATGAGAAATAATAATTTAGGCTGTTACCGTGATTGAGCGGCTTTGAGTCTGACGCATTTGAGTAGAAAATCTATATATTTGTAGTTCACAAATACAAATGTTTTAATTGCATTTTAGAGATGAATTGCTGTGAGTAACATAAAACAACCAAGAAAGAATAAAGAAAACACTTTTGATGTAGTAACTATGCTACAGGCATTCCTTTGTAGTCAGCCTTGGAAAATTCCATTTTCTTTTGCTCAGAATCACAATTTAATGTGGTATTTATCATCAGGCTATTAAAGATATTAGTGCTATACAAGTCATAGTTGCCTTTTTCTTTTGCTGTTACTGCATTTGGTATGGATCAAGAGACTTTTACTTAAAATTTCTCCTTAACAAATACACATGAATAAAACATGCAAGATAAACTGGGAAGTACCATGCTTTCAAAGGTGCTATTCCATTAAAATATTGAACTCACAAATTATGACTTAAAGATTTTTCAAGCAATACAAAACTAAATCAAATTTGAGAATTGCTAAATCAAATTGCGGTATTCTTAAGGATATAAAAAGAAAAAAATATAATAATTCTAATAACATTAGCTGTTTTGTAGTTACAGCGAATTCTGTTATGTCACAGCTCCAGGGCAATCACACACAACCACACTGTTACAAAAAGTTTAAGTATATTTTGTGTGTAAGCAAGTGAACGTGATTTTAAAGGATGAAATTTTGAGCCTGATTGAAGCAAATGGGAACTGTGTCATCAATATTCCCTGATATTTTTAAAGCTCTCTCTCAGAATGTATACAAGAGAAGACTAAATAGGAGAAACCAGTGTGAGTTTTGGATTTTGGAGCATATTTTTAGTGTCTTGGAAAGAAGCTTTGCAAACACTATGCATTAGAAAGACTGCTTGAAGTTGGCCTCCATAGAATGTACAGCAAACCCCATTCCTCCTGAGCCTTCTGAATTACTTGTTGATACTTTGCATTCACCTGTATCCTTTCAGATAAAGGAATTATATGGATCTAACCCAGCTAGAGATCTGGGAACAAACATAAAGAAGGTGTGTGTGTATATATATATATATATATATATATATATATATATATATATGTGTGTGTGTATATATATATATATATATATATATATATATGTATATATATATGTGTATATATATATATACTGGACCATTATGAGAATAAAGATGCTCCTTAAAGGACTGAAGTATAAAACTAATAATTCTAGTTGATTTTTTACTTGAATTTTTACCAGAAGATTTTCAACCTGAATTTTAGAAAATGGAAGTGGATAAACTTTTACCGAAAAAATACCCTCAATGTTAATTTACAACAGAAATATCAAGCAGTAAAGAGTAGATGTAATAAAAACACTGAGAGAATGTCACTCTAACTCACAGTTAATTTGCACATTCTCATTAACCAGCATCTTGAAATAAGGCTCATTTAATTATTATGAGCTTCTAAGTACAGATATAAAATACTGACCTTCTCTATAAAGGACATTGGTCATTTTTACTGGATTTCAAACACCTGACTCTGGCGTGGCAATTTAAAACTTGAAGTGATTTCCTCTTTGAGTTTCTTCTGATAGGTAGGAAAAAAAAGTGAGAAGGTGAAATGGAAGTCAGAGCCCACCAATAACTGGAATTATCCAATATCAAGATTTAATCAATTCATTTCATATAAATAAATGAAATATTACCCAATTTAGAAAAAAATAGTGCTAGTCTCCCACCTGAAGAGTTGGTTGCATTTATTCTCGGAGTTGCACTCAAACGTAGTATACAGCTAGTTAGTGCCAAAACATCAGTAAAAGCAAATGAGTTTATTTGACATCTTAAGCATCATGAAATTTGTAAGCACAAAGTAGTTTTATAGGCTTTTTTCATATTAAGTACATGTCTGACATTTATGCACTGGTTTTTTATTCAAAGAAACATAGTAAACAGCGCTATTATGTGAGGATTGACAGACACAGACTCCACTATGCCAGCAAAGCCAAGCCCATTTATTACACCAGTTTACCAGTATTTATAGGTCACTACGTTTCTACAAAATTTTCCACTTGGACCCCTTTGTCCCAGTCCCCTTTAAGAACACAATCTTCAGATTGTCCCTCTTATGCTAGTAATGTCCTTGTTATCTCTTTCATTGGCAAAAAAATTGTTGTGTTTTCCCCTGTCAGAGCAGTCAGCATCAGAGGGTCCAAGTAACCAGCCATGATATCTTCACCTCTGTTCCAGCCTTGTCTCTCCCACAGCTTTCACTGCTCCAGGGCCAAAAGGTCGGCAGCACATCCCAGCTCAGCTTTCATAGCTGTCTGATCTCTGACACTACTAGAAGGCTGGTATTTTCCATATTTTATGGAGCCACTTGAGAAATGAAACATAATGTAGCAAGTCTGAGCACTTTATTATGATCTTATTTGGCTCATCTTCCGTATTTTGCAATCTTTCCCTTAATTTGCTAAAGAAAATAGAAAAAAAAAAAAAAAATTGTTTTAAGCAAGAGAAAATAAAAAAGAGAAAAGATTAAAAAAAAGGCGAACAGATTAAAAAAAAAAAGAAAAAACAGAAAAAAGAGGAACAAAAAGATAAAAGAAAAAAAAAGAAGAAGAAAATTTTAGAAGTTCCAATTGTAGATTCATTATGAGACTATTCTCTGGCCAAAGAAAATGAATTCTAATTATGGAAATCCTATAAAACACACTTCCAACAGATCTTGATTTTATTTTTTTTTTAACACAGTATGGATATAACTTCATTTTCCCATTGCTGTGTTTAAAGAAAAGAACATCATTGCTTTTATTTTATATTCTTTAATCTATTGGAAGATGCAATGCAATCCATTCTTTTTAAACAAGAATGGTTCGCTGTTAACACACAATCTGTCTTATTTACTGCCCTAAATCATCCTGAATTAAATCAATTCATGTGATGAATTTGGCATTTCTGTTTATACAAAGCCTTCTTTTTTTTTTACTTACAAGTGTAAATCAGAAACAATGCTGTCCAAGTTGAAAGAGAAGGAGTGGAAAGTGTGTTCTTGATTTCAGAAACATGTTTTACAGCAAGCAGAATGCATAAGGAAGGTATTCAGTATTACTCTTCTTAGGAACCCTCTGCAACTGTCAACTTTTTACTGACTGAAGAGAGAAAAAAAACTCCTGAAAAGACTATTAATTTTATTTCTCTAAGACTAAGCATTCAGAGATATCACATCACTCTTCTTCAAGAAATATTTCAAGTGACAGAAAGCACAATCTATTTGATGAAGACACAGCTTGCTTGAAAAAGGTAGGAATTAGGGGAGAACAGGAAAATATTTATATCATGTGTCAGTTTCTCATGTGTCTGGAAGGTTCTAGATCACGTTCTGTCTTTGGTTCATTCCAGAGTGACTTTTAAACATAAATCAATATAGTTGTTAAAATACACTTGAATTCATTTATGTACATGTTAGATTTAGAAAATCCCTCTCAGCTATGCTGAAACCTGCTTAGAAGAACCACACTTTTTGGCCTTTTTGAGGATGCAGAAGGAACTCTGCAGCTGAACCAACCATTCAACAAGCCATGAACAAGGCCAGTTACCAAAAACATGCGGTGATTTTCCAGAAGCTGAGGAGGCTGATTATGGTTCAGACACACCCTGTTCAGGGCAGTGGTTTCATTTGCTGTCCTGGGGACATATGGCAGCTCTGGGTAAACTAACCCAGACTGGAATTCTGGAAGAGAGAGTCCTTCTTTCTTCTCTTTCTTGCCAGCCAGGTCATTAAATTCACAGAGTGTCTCAATAGGGAATTTTAGTGGAATGTATTGAAAATAAACTAGATGAAAAATAATTTATGTGTTTCAAGTGGGCAAAACAGATCTTATTCCTAGAAACCTGCAATTTTAGAAGACAAAAATACTGCATAAAATTTTCTTAGTAGAGGAGCATCTTGAGATAAATATTAGAGAACAGTCTTTTTGGAGAAAAGCTTTAATTTAGCGGCCATTCCTACCTACATTTAAAATGTATGGGCAATCTTAATTCCTCTGGGACTATTGTAGAAGAAATGATATGCACTACAAGTTGCAGAATTGAGTAAAGAATACATGTAAATCCGTATCTGAGTGAAAATAGTTTAATACAGTTATATTTATATGATAACAACACTAAAAATAAAATAAATATAATAGAGTATTTCCACCTAACTTTTTCCCTTCCATCTTTTATCTTTTGATTCGTTTATTTGCTTTCTCTGAATGCTACCTGCAATGTATGGATGTTACTCATCTTTAATACATGTTCTCTTGCTGTTCCATTTGCTTGCATATCTAACATATGATTACAAAACATAGTCTCCTGACCAGCAAAATGAAATCCCAGTTAAAAAAAAGTCCTAGATAATTGGGGAGTACCATTAACCCTCCTGCATTACAGTATTCACTGTTGAGACCACTGATCTTGCACAATAACTGAAACTAATTAGAAAAAATTGCAGAAAAGCTTTTTCTAATAAAAATAGAATTCTGACTACCACATCTAGATGGACTAACTACATTAATTAGTGAGTATTAAAACCATGGTGCTCTATATTTTCTTTAAAAATATTATTTTAACTTACTAGGTATTCACTTTATAAATGTAACTGATTCTTTTTTTTATTAATGGAGAAAATAAGGCAGGTTTTCAGCCTCAGCTGTTGAGTTTCAACATTGAATGTACAGTAAGAGCTGCTGTTAATCCTGCCATAAGGGAGAAATTAATGTATTTCTGTGATGTTAATATGCTAGTCTAGAAGATTAATATCAGATCTTGCCATGTTGCAAATAAAATTTCTCTTCTCTCCCACATATTTCCCTCAGATTTCAATCTTTCACATATGCAATGGAGTGAATCTTTTGTGCATCTGCTCTTCTTCCAGAAACATTTAAATTGATAGAAACTATTTTCAAAAATACAAAGGTTCAGAACTTGGGTACAAGAATTTTAAATATTTTTTGGTCCTCTCTTGTGAATAACAGAAAAGCCTACAAAAAAAAAAAACTTTATTAAAAAAAAAATAAAAAAATTAGCTCATCTGTGATTGTCATGGCTAAAGGAGCCCTTAAAGGGAATTAATAGGAATTTCATTTTTAGAGCAATATCCCAATTTGCTTTATCATTACAGTACTCTAATATATCTGATGAGGGTAAGTACTTTTTTTCTGGTAAAGGTTGTTCCAAAAAATCTCTGCCTTTTTTTACTTTATATACACTTGCATGTCTTATCACAGCTAATTATACTAATTGTTGCTGCACAGTCTTGGGAAGTTCTGTTGTCTTTCGGCAGCTTGAAAGCACAGCTGGTGCTTTGGCCAGTATGTCTTGTATCCAAACTCTCATCCCATTCCTCTAGACACTATATACAAAAATTATATTTTTAAATACTAACATTTCAGATATGGACGTTCTAGCCTAATAAGGTGAAGAGCAGTGAATATTTTTAGCAGTCAGTAGATCTTCTTTTTATTTTGGAGAAGAGGTAAATGTGGAAGGAAAGAGAGATACTTATAAGGAAGATACAGAAAAGACTTTTTTCTCCAAGGCCTGTGCCGAAGTTGTAGAATGGTCAGTGGAATGTGATGCATTGGAAAGTGTCCCTGCCCATGGCAGAGGGGTTGGAGTTAGATGACCTTTAACAGTCTCTACAAACCCAAGCCATTCTGTTGCTTTGTGTACTGAATAACAAGAAGTCAATTAGGAGTTAAGTCACTCTTAGCCATGGTTAAAAGATCATCTGAACTGCAAACATATGTTTTCCTACACATATTTATTTTTCATCAATATATTAAGAGCATCTGTATTCTTATTGTGATTTCTCTTCAAGATTAAAACAAAATTAGGTTTCTGTGTTTTCTGGGTTCTGTCTGATGTTCTGCAAGTCCTATTAGCATGTAATGCTTACATTATATGCTTACATTGCCATTATACGTCAAAAACAAAGGGTTTCCTTTTTCCCTTTTCTGCACAGATTAGCAAATAGTATATTTTTTTGAGTAAATGTTTTTACTATCACATCTTCCTACATGATCAACACACCTTTAATATAAATATTTATGAAATGGAGATGATTTCAAACAAAACATCCTTTAAGCAAACTAAACCTATAGCTTAAGCCCTTTGTGTCTCACTCCTTGTGGAAAAGCCTGAAAACCAACATGTTTAGCATTGGGAAAATGAAAGTGGAATTGTAGAAAACTGACAAACTCACAAAAGGAAAAAAAATAGTTGAAAACTGTATCAGTGCAGCTATCCAACCATTGTCTATTCAGCAATGTTTTATAGCCATCCTTTCTTTA
Organism: Zosterops lateralis; assembly: GCF_965231275.1. Classification (NCBI taxonomy): domain Eukaryota; kingdom Metazoa; phylum Chordata; class Aves; order Passeriformes; family Zosteropidae; genus Zosterops; species Zosterops lateralis. The sequence goes on along the minus strand of NC_139762.1, from coordinate 52,066,445 downwards.
AATTGGATTGGTATCTGTTTTCTCTTTACCATCACCATTCAGTAATTTCAGGACTGGGAGGCCCCAGGATCAAAGTTGTTGAATTGCGGCACAACACAGATGAAGAGCTTATAAAATAAACTGCAGCTATTTTACTAATTGAAATAGAGCTGGGGAAGCTGTTTATGCACTGGCCTGTGACCATCCACACTGTTTATTTGTTAGCCTGTTTCCCAGCACGGTCTTGATTCCATCAGCTACCAATTTCTCGGACAGTGCCCAGACACTGTTCAGGGAAAACAGGAAACAGGAAAATTTGCTGCAGCCATCTCTTTTTGCAGGCAAAGAGAATTTAGGCTTATGGATGTGTTACCCTGCATCCTTTTTGCTGGCTCTATCCTACAAGGTAGTGGCTGTGAAACGCTGTGAAATGGCATGTCAAAATAACAAAATTCAGGAAGAAAGCAAGTGACAAAGTCAATTAAAACTGTTGTCTCTTTAGACAGGACTCCTATCACTCCACCACCTTTGCCTTCTCTAATGTAATTTCTCTAGATTTATTCTTGCTGAAGCACACTAAGAAATGCTGCAGGGTTAGGTGAGCAATAATGGCGAATATTGTCAACCTTTGTTAACTTATTTAGTAATTTTTCTGGAATACAATGCCTTAGAAACATATTGGGCTGTTGAAAGTTTTGAAGACTAGGAAGATACTTTTGATTTACTTTTGTTTTCCTTTTTTATCTTGAGAAATAAATTAAAAAACACTTACGAATTTATTTTTACCCATAATTCGATGGAATGTGCAATTTCACCCCACTGACATAATTTAAAGTATAATGTACTGAATAACATGATTAATGTGGTCAGAAAAAATTCAGCGTTTTGCAATTTTTGTCATTATTATTTCCAGTCATGAGTTCACACTAGCATTTGTCTTTATTATTTTTCTGATATATTGGATTAGCCTTGAACAGAAGTCTGAAAATGAGAGATCTGTTGAGTATTGAAAATATTGCATCAATCTGCTTACTCCAAGAACTATAATTTCATGGCCTTGAGAATATAAAACTGCTGTAAAAGGAAAGTTTGTTCATAGTAATAATAATAATAATAATAATAATAATAATAATAATGATGATGCCAGGGACTAGTAGGGTTGCCAACATGTTAGTATTCTACTGATGGGATGTAGAAAACATTAAAGAAGAATTTATTTAAGAAAAATCTTGTAAATTTGCTCAGACTAAAAGAGAAACTTTTAGATGGTGTTAAAGAAGGCAGCAAAACCACTTTTTGAGATCAATTTTCATTACAGCCTATTTAAAAAATATATTATTTCAGTAGATTTGCACTGAGAGAAAGACATGATGTGTTTTTAGACTCAGGCAACCTGCCTTAATTTGCTGTCTTGTCTGGCAACTTGAGTTCTGGTTATTTTGAATTAATTTACTTGAAAACACATTGATGAGAAATTAATTTCTTGAGCACTGTTTACTAACACACACCACAAAAATTAAAGCTGCTGACAAAGGTAACTTTTCTCACCAGATATAAAACAAACCCAAGATTTGGTGCAAGCACTTCTGAGTATCATCTACACTGATTAATACATATTCATTTTTTCCAGATAACCTTTTTATCCATCTCCTGAAATTCTGTCTAAACCTACCTTATGCAATTTTATGCAATTTTATGGTCTGTTGCTGGAGTGTAGTAGCAACTGTCTGGTACATTCTATTTGTGACTTCTTTTCTTGGAGTCTGCCTCAGTGCCTGCAGAGTTGTTTACTGGCAATGATCCTATCATCAACAACATTCCATTAAAACTGTATCTCAGTGTGCAGTGTTTTTTTCTATTTCTTTTGTTCACCATTTCCAGAAAGAATGCTCTCTAATGTTACAACTATAAAAAAGATTTATGTTTCCAAAAGATTTCTATCAAGAGACAAACTAAACTTTTATTTTACATTAATCAAATTGAAACTTTCATGGTTTCAATATGCACCAAATTAGACAATGTTTTTTGAGAAGTCCAGGAATTAAATTTAATCTAAACATACAAAACTTGTTTTTTCATGGTCAGCTGGATTTCATTTTCGTTTTGGTAGCTGTTAAAATGAATACTTCTTTGTAAATTTTGATTTAACATTGCAGGCCCATGTGAAGATGTATTTGAGCTAGCACAGATTTGAATTAGCAATGAAATAGGTTTATGGAGAATGTTACATATAAATTTCAGTTTTATTTATTTCTTTATCTACTGAATTATGTACAAAGCAATCTCGAGAGTAAAAATATTTACTTCACTGTCAGAATTTTGCAAAAAAAAATGAGATTATGATAATTTTGCTCCTGGTACATTTCAATTCTGCTATTTCTCTTTCATTGCATTTCACCCTTGACAATTTCAAAAGGTAAGACTAAAAAAAATCCCTACAACAGTGGCTTTTATCATTAATTCCTTCCCTTAAATAGTCAATTAGTGTAAAGAAGAACGTAGTCTTTAAAATGTGCTCTTCTTTTTAATTTTGTTATATATCCTTAACAATACATTTTCCAGTTAGTGTTCACTCAGTACAGTCACAGCTTTTCATGAGTATCTGGGAAGCAACTTTTAGTCAAGATGATGTCACTCTCTAGATCTCAGGAAATGCATTTACATCTAATTAATGGGATTAATTAAATCAGATCCTTACAGGAACTTCCACAATTGTTAGCCACAAATAACTGAATAGACAACAAAATTGACTGTATGAAACATTTGCACCTGCCCCTTTTACAGGAAGATAAAGAATTCAGACTGCTCTGAGGTAGCTCCTTGCTCTTCTCAAAATGGAGATCATAAAATCAACTCAAATATGTTCAATATTCTTCTGGAATTTGCATAATTGCTTTGGATTTGTCTCAGAGAATAGCTTGGAAAAGTGATTCAGCCCTGTCATCCACAGGCAGGTATCACAGGCTTATTAATCCTTCCCTTAAGTGGTGGGAAAAGGACAAGAGAAGGGTGGGTACAACCACTCTCCATCTGGTTTTAATGTTCATGTCAAAGACTGCCTTTTCTTGGAGATCAGGAGGAAATCATATACAATGCTTCAGGTGCCAGATACTCTCTAAGCTTAGCTTTAGTCATCTGTTCGAAGTTTGGTTAAAATGGAGGGGGAAAGAAGGGGGAACCCAATGCCCGTGACAAAGGCAGGCTTGCTTCCCTTTAGTTGTGTCTAGACAGTTTTGCAGGTGGTTTTTTAGGCAGTACTGGCCTATTGTAGCCCTTGCTCCTGACAGTAGGATAATAATCTTTGGATTGGTACAGTCTTTCTTATCATTAGTTTCACCTGTCTCTTTATCCCAAATTTCACAATGACATAAAAGCAACAGTGGCAGCTGTCCTGGGGAGAGAAGGTACTTCCTACATTCTCCTGCTTTATATTAGTCCCTCCTTTGCAAAAGCAGCCTCTTGTTCCATTGCTTGTGCTCATCAGGATGTGGGAAGAGCACTGGGAATCATGGAGAGACACTGTCTGCAGAAGGCTCCAAGCCTGCAGTGTGACAGCTTTGGGCTTCATTCACATTGTCTGAAGGGCTGTACCTCTCTTGACTTCAAAAGCATCAAAATGAAGGACATTTTACAGAATTATGTATTAGAGTTCCTCAGGTCCTCCACCTGCAGTGTACTATTGAACCTGGACTGGAACTCCTTTAGCAACCCATACAAACGATTGTATTTACAAGGCCTGGCTTTGGCATATGAATTTTAGTTTTGCCAGGGAAGTAAAGAAACTTATAATAGGTGGTGTTTACTTTCTTTCTTTCTTTTTCTTTTTTATTAATTTTTCAAGAAATCCAGAAAGAAGAAGTAGAGTTGTTAATGTTTCTAATTTTATTGCCAGACATCTCTCCTTGAAGTCTGTCTTGCTGACAAAAAGCCAAGCCCAAACAAGAAACCTTACTTTTGATTCAGCAGTAAGTTTCAGATATGATTATGTAAACCAATCTTTCTAAATGACACTTTGTGAAATTAAACTGTTTAGGAGTGAAATTTAATTAAATCCTACTGCTTGCAGAACTGAATAATATTGTTACATAAAAGATATTTTATTTCAGAATTTATGTGAATCTTCTTAGTTAGCAATGGATCATATTTCGATGTCTACTTTAGCTTCAGTTCTTTTTATTTAGTTAGCAAATTAAACCACTGATAAAAATAGTCGAAACAATATGTAGTGTCTATATATATCTGTTTTCCAACCTTGATGAGTCTATATATAGTTAGGAGCTTTTGACTTTCATCAAAATCTGACAAACAGAATTACAAGGCAAGTATGGATAATAGAAAAGGATGAGTAACTAGACAGCTGGAGCGCATCTAAGAATTTATTTCCTTTTGAAGTGTTGTGCCACATCTGGGAAATAAATGTGCTTCAGAATATTTAATTCATCTCTTCCCATTAAAACATGGACCTAGACAGCAGGGCAGCACATTTTACACCTGCAGTAATTGCTTCATTGTGAACTGCCAAAGCAGTGGAAATGAGAAACTTTTTGTGGAATGAAACAATCTAGCAGGCTGATTCTCTGCGGAGGCATATTCTGTAAATTGAAATGTTCACTGACAGCAGATTTATGCTTGAAGTCAGCAGGTTTTTCAAAGGGCTTGTGTTGTATCATTCTTGGGTGGATTAGAAATGGTCATCTTGGTTTTATTTACAGTTTGATAGGTAGGTCTGTAAATAAGAAAGGTAAGTTGAGCAAACCTCCATATGTGGAAATTACCTGGAGAAGTTTCTGCAAGTTACTAATACCTCTCAATGTCCTTTTGAGACAGTGAGAACTGAAATTTATAATGGTTTTGGAGATTCACATAGTAACACACATCTCTAATGAATATACTTTTTGAATATGTCCAGTATATTTGACTTTATAGACAGACTGTAGTACTGCACTTACCTAAAGTGAGTATAAGTCCTGATCTTATTCTTGTTCCTGAATTTCTAAGCTAAGTGCTCATCAATTGGGATGCTGGATATGTTTTTGATGAATAAGGTTTATTTCTGGTTCTCTTTATATGTCTGCATTATCTGATTGTCTCAACCAGGAGAAACTAACAATTTAACTGTAGTAATGCAAGTTTGAATTTCAGTGAAGGCAAGGATTAAAGTGAGCACTTGAAATATCAAGAAGCCTTTTTACTGACACTACCAATGATCCTAATGACTCTGACTCGCGATTTAGACAGCATTGTATAAAGGCTACTTGTTCACTTCTGGAAAGTGAGAGCAGTTCATGAGGTTTTACAGAGGCTGACTTTCAATCAGATACCTATTACTTGCACCTTGTTTCAAGCATTTCCTCTAAGTGGTTTTAAGGAAGGTGGCTCATTGCTCTGTCCTAGTGAGGATTTGTTCCAAGTGTTCATCTAAGCATGCTATTATACCAAATACAGTGCAAAGGAGAACTGACCCTTATTTCTGTCCATTTGTCCAATGGAATAAGCATCTAGAGAGCCTAATACCAATAGTCTGGAAATAGACTAGGTAGGAGAAAATGGGATCCAGGCTCCCTTTGTATGAACTCCCACATATATATAGAAAAAGCAGGTGAGTATGTTACACTTCAGGTAAGCTCAATTCTATTTGGTTGCTTCTATCAAGAAGTCTAATTATGTAAATAAGAAACTGGCAGAAGAAGTTGTTACAGTGCACTTCAAAGGCACCCTTTGCCCATGACTTTGTTTTGTTGTCAAATGAAATAGCACTGTATTAAATCTAATTTTAGCAGAGCTGCTACCAACTTGTAAACCTCTCATTACACAGGAGTGAGAGTGCAGCTCCTTTTTCACTTCCAACCTCATCATCAGCCAGTCCATTAAGAATCCATGAGTTGAGTTACTGTCTCAGTTTCCTTGGTCAATTTGGATGTGTGGGACACAAGAGAAAGGTTTAGTTTTACTAACAAGGTATGTGACTAGGTTGACAAAGTACTATTTGGATCAGGCCTTTGTGGCATCTTTCCTTCTCCAGATGTAGGAAATTCTGCAATAGTAATGATGGTCAGAAGAGTTGGTTTAATTTATGAAAACCACACATCTCTCAATGCCCTGAGAAAAATTGCACCTTTTAATTGGAAAGACCAAAAAAATCATGACACAAAAGAAAGCAGGAATGTTGTCAGAGGAAGAGATCCTTCTGCCAATATTAGGCTGTATAGGGGAACACACCCTAATCGTTTTTTGAAAGTGAACTGTACCTCACAGGACAGAGAAAAACCAAAACTCTAGTATTGCTGCATCCATTTGGCCTGTGGGGGAACTCTTCACCTCAAACCTATCATGTATAAGCAGAATATAGCAGCTCAGCAGCCAAGATGCTTTTATTTCATAGCTTATTACCTATTTTAGTGTTAATTACTGATATTTGTAGATTTTACATCTACTTAAAAAGCTTGAGAAGTAATTTTTAATATTTTGAAGGATAGTCCTTCTCTGAGCTCATTTAGGAAGTCAATACTTATTTGAGATAATGAACAGTTAGTCTCTAGAGTCTGCTGATGTTTGTATTTTTAACTCATTCAACACTTTCTTCTTTAATAATGTTAAGACAGCCACTAAAACAAATTACTTCTTTCTCTACATCTACACTACACACTTACTCAAAAGAATGATTGCATAATCTTCTCACTGTTTGAGTAAAAAGTAGCTTAAACTATTCATGTTGGCATCCCACTGTATCCTAAGAATGTAGATTATTAGGATGCTTTCATGAATCTTTATGGATGTTTTCCAAGTAGTCCTCCTAGACCGAAAAATATCAAGAAAATACACTGGGAAATAATTTTTGATCGGTTGCAGTTTTCATTTATTACTTCTTAAGGAATTAAGCTTTAGGGTTTTGAAACAAACACAAAGGCTCTTTCCTGTGGTTTGAGACATCCTGAGTTATTTATATTGATCCTGCATTAGTGTAGCTGAATGTTTCAAGTTCTTACTATCTTCATTTTCCAAACACTTCCATCTAACAGAAGGAATTTTTGAGGGATGGTGCATATCAGCATGGTACAGAGCAGTGCCATGGAAAGGTTACTGAGCTAGCTCGGGTACTGGAAATATATTTACATTAACATAGCTTCTCACTCAAGCAAATAGCTCAACTTAAAAAGTAGTCTGTAAACAGTGTGGGCTTTCTCAGCCCTACGGCTTTCTTCACTCTCTGCCTCAGAGCCTGTTATTTCCTCAAGCCTCGTGTTGGGTCTTTAAACATCTGCAGGCAAATGAAGTTGCTCAGTCATTCCATTCTGAGTCATTGTCTCCTATTTGACAACTAGACTGAAGCCTCTCTAAAATATTGCACAGGTGCTGCTTGTTGTTGCTTTGTTCATCCTTAAGACAGAGCTTGCAGATGCTATCAAATGAAACACAGCAACAAAAAGATGTCTCACCCAGCATTTGTGAGGCTTAGTTATTCCAGTTAGGATTTTGGGGCATGACCTTTCCTGCGCTTTGTAAAATGTATTTGTACAATGCTGCAAAATTTGAAAGTTGCATCTCACAGTTAGTAATGAGGTTTGCCCAGCTATGAGGAGGTCTGAGCCCACTGTCTGTCATATGGCACCACTGTTTCTAAGTGCAAATGCCTGCTGCTGACATGTGAAAATGTGCAGCTGACAAATTCATTACTCTTTCAGGTGGTGATGGCAGATAAGGCTGATAGTATGTGCTGGAGTGTGACTGAAATTGGTGTGAAAGTAACTAGCTAAATAAAACTCCTGTACTTCTATTTAAAAGTTTTAATACTCTATTTGTTACTTTAAAAAAATCTGCAATGTCCTTTAATTTTATGTGCTCTATTAGAAAAATATATTTTGTTACAGTTGAGTTATATTGAATTTATATATACTGAATATATATTGTTACAATTGAGCTAAACTTTAAAGCCAGGATGACATTTTGTATCCATGTATCTATACATTTATGAATATGTATATATTTATAATATTCCTATATATTTATATACATATGCACTATAGATAAAAGACCAATTCTGCAAAAACACTATATAGTCAAAAACTTGAATCTTTATGCAGGGTTTCCTTAAGATGTTGGCATTCCAATCCCAAATCTTGTTTTGTATCTCACTGTAGTCAGGAAATTTCTATATTGAAGAAATTAAAAAATATAAATTCTAAGTGTGGTGTAATGGCTAAGAATACCAGTTTGGTTCTGATACTCTGAGGTTCTGAAAATGTCTGCAGCCCTAAAAGGATGATGTTCTCCATGGCAGAGGCCAGTGAGAGTCCTCTCAGTGAGGACTTCATTATGATGCTTGTTTTGTATCTGAAGGCTGAGCTTTGTGCTCAACTGCTTCCAGGTTCACCAAAAACGTGATTTTTCACTGGTAACTTGCAGACCAGTTGGGATCACTGAAGTGGTTTGCTACTCTAGGGCATTTGTGTGCATGTAGGTTGATGATCTTTGGCTCTGCATACAAACACAAATATCAGTGTCAGTGCTTCCAAAGTCTGTCCCTTTTCAGAAGGTGATAAAACTATTTGACTTCTCACCATTTTCAAACAGAGGTGTGTATGCTTCTAGCTGGGGGATTGTGCTGGAGTGCAGGATATAGTTACACTGTCAGCTGTTTCCAAGGGGTCACTCCATGCTGTAGCCATCTGTAAGGACACCCAGAAAAGACATTTGGAAGTTTGAGTGAAAGGTACAGTCTTCATGTGACTGAATGAATGACCTTTTGAGTGCTGCAAGTATCAGTCTCACCAGAGCACTGTGATTTAGCTGATTAAGGAAATTTGTATTCCTGCTGTTGGCTGCTTCTCCAGCTGGGTTGAAAAGGGCAGAAAAAGGCTTTACTTGGAAATGCATACCTGACTGTGGTAGCATTTCCAGAGCAAGCCAGAGCTATCATTAACAGTGCAGGTTAATGCCTCAGGGAGTAAAGGCGAAGAGTGTTTTGAGCTTCTTTGAGCAGACCTTTTCTGTCCTTAAAACAGAAGTGAAGTATATGTGATTTAATATATGATTTAGTTTTTCAAATGAAGCCAAATAAGATGGACTTGCCTTTCATAAATACTATGGTAGAAGATACACTCTTCTTTTAATTAAATAGAAGTAAATTTTAATGAAGGCAAGGATAAAAATGCTCAAGCAAAGTCTATATTGTATAATAACAATATCAAACATGGTAGCTTAAAAGTAGTGTCAAAAATGAAAGGTCCAGCAATCAGTAGTTGTAAGGAAGTACATTTTAAAAGATCTGTGAAAACAATAAATATTTTCTGAAGAAAGATCTGACTTTATTCTAGATGAGCCTTCTTAAACAGAAAATAGAATTCAAAAAATAATGTGCTGAAACATTATGCTCAGAGAACTATCTAGTTACAAGTTTCAGCTGTCTGTGTGAACAGCCTGGAGAGTCAAACACAGCCATCATTCATTAGCTTTTCCCTCAGTGTAGTTAGTCTACCCAAATTAGCATTTTAATGCCGGTTCATCAGTGGGAATATAAAAATAAGGTCTTAAAGGGAAATAATGCAGGCAACATGACCAGCCCATCTGCAACAGTGGGTTTTTCCCCCATGTTTTAGTGATGGCTTTATTTTTTTTTTTTTCATTCAGAAATGCTTTCTGAATACTATAAAACTTTCTTTAGTTTTGATTTTGTTTTAAATGTGCTCAGTAGTCATCTTGCTACACATATATACAGCAGAAATAGTTTATATTTAAAGTAGTGGTTTCTTTGAAAAAAGAACAAAGGCTTTTTCAGATGAAATAGACTACTGAAAAATTTAGGATGGCAGCCTGTATCTTAAACATTCTATTTTATGCACTGAAAGGAGAAAGTTCCTATAGGTAGTTTAGACTTGTCATTTGATTTCAATTTTACTATCCTGAGAAACTTTTAGAGACATGGACATGAGATTGGACATTAGAATGCACTGGAATTTGGGGGAAAAAAACCCACTTTATTCTTTACCTTTATTTTATAGTCTTTCCCTAATGTGATAATTTGTACTGGTGGCGTGGAAAATAACAAGGCTACATGGCCTTTTGTTGTGACTTTGTGCAGATGTTCTTACATATGCAAAACACTTTCTTTCTAACTCAGTACACACATTACTAGTATGTTCCCTTCTAATGTATTCATGAATTTAATTCTTTATGTAATCCACGTAGGTTCTTGCTTTAAGTTTTGCTTAAGGTATACTGCATATGTGTATTTGCTAGATTTTTTCAAAGAATTTTTTTTTTTTTTTTTGTATTCTTTCTTTTGAAAGTCATTTTTGATAAAAATTGATAAGGTTAAATCTTAATGGTCTGTTTCTTCATAGAAAAATGTCTTTTATATGTTTTTTGTAGAAGTCAACTGTTGACTGGACAAAATTAAGATTGTCATCTTCTAGGTTTTTACAAACTAGAAACCAAATTATATTAAGTGTTTCTTTTCTTTTAAAAAGCTGTTTGTTTGATCATTAGCAATTTAAAAACCATATGAGTACTATGGAGACTGTCCTCTGATCAACATTATTATTTCAGACAACTGTTTTAATGAAAAATGCATAACTTCAGAAAATGCAGTACTCCTTTGAAACTACATTATCAAATCAACATTTTGTTGAACAGCAAGTTATACATTTTGATGCATGTCTGTTCTTGCAAAAAGTAATGTTTACTGAGAGGGGGAAAGTTTTGGGGGGTAGTCTGGTTTTTTTTTTCTTTTTGAATGTGTTTTTGTGTTACTCTTTTATAATTAAACTGGGGTATTTAAATAATCCTGGAAGATAGCTCTAAAAATTTCACAGTCTTTGAAACGGTTAGTACACCGAAAAAGGATTTAAAAGTTGATTCTGAGATCAGATTGCTAAATGTTGTACCTTTGCGTCTTTTATAGCCTAGTCTGGGTTTCTTGCACTTCGAAGTTGCATTGCTCTTCTACCACCGCAAGGTATTTATTGTGATGGAGAAGCACTATGAGAGAAACCTCTTGCAGGAAGCAGAATACTTTAAAGGCTTTTGATGGAATAATGAGGTTTTCTTACTGCTTTGTCTTGCTTGCATTTTTATTATGGTTTTCTGTAGCCTCTTTCTTTCATTTTTCCTGGATTTTTTGTCTTGTGCAATCCATGACTTTAAATATCTGCAAGAGAGAGGGCTAAATGAATGGCTGGCAGAATTCTCTGGTGATGATCAGCATCTGCAGTATTTGGAGTGGAAAAACATCTCCCTGGAAAAACTGTAGAGCAGGCCAAGACTGAAGCTACAGATTTGCTCTGCAAGATGGTTTTCATGGTTAATCCAGGCTTTGTTCTACTCACAGACATACTGAGACATTTTCATCCTCATTGACTTTCCATCTGAGTGCAGCTGGGTTCTTCCCTCTCACCCTTTCAATGAAAATGTTAACAAGGCTGCTAAAAAGCCTAGTGAGAAGATATGGACTCAGTTCCCTTTAGGGTGCTGGTGATATCCAAGTCTATATCTCCAGCTCTTTCTGTAGGAGAACTAGGAGGGACTGAAGTACTCTGGCAAGCAGTGGCTCTGATGTGTTTTATATGCTCTATGTTACACAATGCTGATAACACCCTCTTCTGTGAGAAGAGTCGACCTTGTTTTTAATGCCAAAAGAAGTCAGTGCTAATCAGAAAGCCAGCAGGTTTGATATCTTGCATGACAATAGAATATTAAAATAACTGTTCAACCACTTTCTTCCCTTTTTTTTTCCCCTTATGGTCAGAATAGTTATTATGATAAATTCAGAGAGAGTTTTCACACTGACATTTAATTAAAATGAAATTACCTACCATTGTTATGGGCTACACAGAAGCTATTATTTATGTTTATATTATTCTAATACCTTATTAGACTAGGTTTTCATTTGCATCAGTAAGTTAGCATGACTTGAATTATTTCTTTCTGTACTCCTTAAGTAGCAGAGAGAGCAAACTGCAATATTAAAACTTACAGAAAAAGATATTTCAGTCTTCTTGGAAAAGACAGGGACCGTGTTCAGCCAGAGGTTTGTTTTTTTGACTGTTCTTAATTTATATTTTGTTCTATTCATTATGGCTGCTCTTCACAGAAGCCAGCAGGATGGCTGAAGGACTCTTGTTGATAGAATTTTTATTATGCTAGCTGGTTAGATTAATTCCCTGTGCAATAGATCAAAAGATCATCTTTTAATGCAGCAAGACTTTTGTGTATTAATAGTTTTATTCTATACACTATTAAAATATAGTATAAGACCATAGGATCACTTAGAAGAAGCATTTTTCTAATATACCATACTCTTTTTTTTTTGAAGTAACAGAAATAACTGAGGGAGGGAGGTGGAAAAGTGGCTATGTCTATGACTATCATGATTTTTCAAAGAGCAAAATAATCTGATGGGATTTTTAATTCCACACAGAGTCCAAGTTTAGAGGTCTGGGTAAGAGTGATGGGTGTGTCAATCTAAGAGTGCACAGTCAGCTGTTCCACTTCCAAAACAGCTGCTCCACAATGTCCTGCAACTTCCTACCTGGATCCCTCTGCTAATTGGGGAGCTCCCACTGTTCCTGATCCTTTCTCTCCATTTCCTAGAATTACTTTGACGATGTTAGCAGATCATTGTGACTGTTTAATAAGGGCTCATGCTTTCAAGTAGACAAGTTGCAGTGAGTTTCCTACCCCTAGAAACATCCTGCTCAGGCTACTTTCTAATGTTCCTTGGGCCTCTTATTGATGCACTGTTATTTGACCATGTGCTATGGGTATTAGCCTTGGTGGTATCCAGGAGTAGCATTGGTAGGCACTGCTCCATAAGGGAAGGAAAACTGGGAGTCAACTGCGACACCAGGGCAAGCAAGGACAGTGATCCAAGGTTAAGGGGCACTCCCACAAACAGAGCAAGTGACGGCAGTCAGCTTCAGCCAAAAGCCCAGACTGACAGGCAAGACTGTAACTTCTGATGTAAGACTAGGATCAAACCATGAAGCAAAGTCAGGGCAAGATTAATGACTTTTTCTCTCCCCTAATCTATGGATAAATAACTGCTTATATTTTAGAGATGGAGTGTCCATTTGTTAGCCAAACTCTGCAGGCAGCTGGACAGAGCAGGAGGAGGGAACAGCACATACCTGCAGCTCTGGGCTTCAGGGCAGAGGCTACACTACAGGCAGCCACTGGGAGACATTTTTAGAGAGAAAGAGAGGACTAAGAATTATTCCTACTTCAGCAGGAGACTGGCATAAGAAGGAACAATTTTCCAAAGCTTTAGTATATATTTGGCAGCAAAGATGGCTCTCCTCGGGACAGGGTACCAACAATGTTTTTTTCACTCAGCATTGCCTCACTAATTTGGATGAAATCCTGCAGGCAACAGCAGTCAAATCCTGCATGGATGTGTAGTGAATTACAGCATATATCCACATAAATCATTGGCATAACAATATGGAGTTTAATTGGGGATGACAAGAATGAGGGTGAGCTGTCACATTGGCTAGATATGTCACATCACAATCAAGTAAATTCTCTTTAAAGAAAGAGACTAATTAATGAAAAAGAGTCATTCTTACTGCATGTCCAGTAACTGAAGTAACAACATAAATCTGATATTTTAATTCTATAAAACCCAGTGAATGGCTAGCTAGGTTTTGAAGCACATGAACCAAGGATCTTTAATTGCCTAGGTTGAACAGGGTATAATTCTTTATTTACAGAGGTGGGAAATTTCAGATGTGCTTATTTTGCTAAACCTAGCTTTCAGATAATTCTAACATCTAGAGGGGTTTTTGACTGTTGAGAAACTCAAAATTAAAAAAAGAAAAAGAAAATTAATGATAAACTACATATGAACTAATCTATGCACTAAACCTGCCCACCAGATTGAAGCAGGAAAGTTTTTCTAAAATTTGAAAGAAGCATAGCTTTGGGTAACGGAAGGAAAGGTAGTAACCTATAATATATAAATGAAGGGTGAGAGATGTATAGGCAAATCTTCCCATTTTTATGGAAGCCACAGCTAGAGTTGCTTTGGCATTAAACATCAAATACAAGCACAGATGAATTGGCAATTAAATGCTATAACTGCAAGCACAGAAATGACAAGCAAGTAAGAACATTTAATCGGCATATTCTTGGTAATAATGCATTTAGATAAACTGTAGAACACTGAAGCTTAACATTGCTTATTGCTCAAATGCTTACCCAAACCTAGACAACCATTTAGTAAGTGATATGTTTAAAAAGCCAAAATATGAAGCCCAAATATGATTTAAAAGCTTCCATTTGCAAATAAAAAGCTCTTTCCTGTTATGTTTTCCTCCACAGAGTTGTATATTAGCATTTTGCTAGCATACTTACATGTAGCTTTACTTTTCTTCAATTTGCAACTATGGTATTTGCAGAGTAAGTAGCACTACCTAGGTTCATTAATGCAGCATTTATATTCTGCAACTCTTCATGTAAATACTGTGTTTCAAGGCAGCATTATGAATATTTCACATGTTTAGAAATAGTTGTGAGGCATTTTTCCTCAGGAGGGAGACCTTTATTGTTAATATGCTGCTTATCTAAAATGATTGGTTCAAAAATATTTCAGTTGAATTTTTCTTCCATTGACAAGTGTGCTCCTGTTGCAGTATTCTTTAATTATAATATTTTGTAAATTAAAATATGATGTCATTTTATTCTTATTTGCTTGGTGTACCCTCTGAATTAGGAACCCTTGAAGATAAATTGAAAGCACTTTCTGCTCCAGAGTGTTGCTACTTGCACAGCTTGCACCAATGGAGAGCAGCTTTAGCAGCCTCTTATTTGGAACAATGGGCGGTTCAAACATTTAACATTCGTTTTATTTCTGGTGGAACTTTAAACAGGTATTCCCTATTTCAAATGCAAAGATATCCATAAGACCTGTAGTGATAGATCTCAAGCTTTGAAATATACCATGGAGGTACTTCAAGGTATTTTTATTGACTAAAATTACCCAGGGCATTTCAAATCTCAGCTTGGGGAAGCTGTTTCCCCAGTGCTGTTTCTGTGTGCACGTTCAGCTCAGCTGGAGGCTGCAGTCTGATTGCCAGGAGCTAAATCCTGGATTTTGCTGTGCCAATGTAACAGTTGAATTTCAGTCAATATTTTTAAGTTCGTCTAGAAATCGTCTCTGTTAAATAATTGGTTTTCTTTTGATTGTTTGTTGTGCCTTGAGGAGATTTTTCTGGCTTAGTCTGCAAGGCCTGTACTGTCTCCTGTTTATAGAAATCCTGAACCCAACCAGGGTACTGTGAGCTTGCCACAAACCTGAGAAGTGGGCAGCCTTTCCTATTATACTGCACATACAAGGGACTGCTTATATCAGAGTCAAATATCTATTTGTCAGGCACAGAGACCATTTTTCTAATTCTAGCATATGCTAATTTAGGGATTAGGTAAACAAGCACAAAGGGAGTTGCTACCTGTTACTATTTGGACAGTCCCTTGGGTCAACTCTTCAACTTTGCCTTCATTTCAGACAAAGAAAGAAAAATGTACATTGCCAGGCCTTGATGAACTCATATATTATTCAGTAAGTAGCCAGAAGACTCCGAGTACAAGATTTTAATCAGTTAAAAATACTCTACTGGGGATGTAAGGAAGGGAGATCTTTTTCTTATAATAGAATATATTTCTCAAACATGAACTGGACAAGGACCTGATCATTGGTATTGCTGTTTCTTGAGAAAGAGACCTAGATTGTGTCAGTAGTGTTAAGTAATTCAGGTCTTTGTTGGAGTTTAAATATATAATAGAAGAAATTTAGACAAAATGATGCTCATATTGAAACATTATTTTATTTCATTCCTCAAAAAAAAATCTGTAATTGGAAATGGTATTTGTAGTAATGAGGATATTTCAGTAGTGTCTTAGTAGAAATTATTTCAAAAGAGTAATCAGATGGTTATATTCAGGAAAAGGAAAGAAAATAAAACTTCCAACATTTGGGGGAAAAAAAAAGTAACTTAAAAAAGGAAGTAATTATTCTATAGATGTCTACCTTTCACTCTTCATGTCTAACATTTCTGTTCTGTTTAATTCCCTTGTAATTAATTTTTCAGAACATGGACAATAGCTTTTGTTTTCCTAAATAAAAGTAAGGGAGAAAAGTGATATTTTTCACAGGGAAAAAGAACATTCTTCTTTGGAAGACACATTCACAGTCTGAAATGTGTCGTGTTTTAACTTACCAAGAAGTGATTACTGCAGGGTTCAGAAAGAAGAAGGAATTTCCATGTGCTAATGGTAGGATGCCATTCCAGCATGGATGGAGGGAAAGCTTTGACTCCATATTGTGTCTCTTGATGGTTCAGAAAAACCTGTCCAGATGAGCTCTAGCTATACTCAAGCAGCAGTCCAGTGAGGATTCCCCTGAGTCAGTAGGGGGCTGTGGAAAATGTTAATGTGTCCCACAGCCCATATTTTCCATTTTTGAGTTAAACTATTCAAGATAGGAGGCATGAATAATTTCTCCATGATCTATCTCCCCCAAGAAAATTATACTTCAGTTAAAAGGCCCTAAATACATCTTGCTCTCTAGGACTAAAAATTTATTTCTTCAAGAGTCTTTTGGGAGTACAGTAGTATTTCTCAGATCCTTGAAGTACCTATTTACATTTAAGTTCAAAGAGCCTTTGTGTGACTTAGCAAACAGCCTCCTTTTACAGAGTGTTGAAGGGAACTTTTACAAACAAGTGGAAAGGGAGGGCAGGAGTGGGGGAAAATCTTTTAATCTTTACAGAGCACCAGATATTACCACTGCAGTGTAACTTGTATGAAATCGATCTTTTCCAATGAGTATTTTTCCTGCCTGTGGCACTGTACCTTTCTTCACTGGATTTAATAATCTGGATCTCAGTTCTAAACCTTGTTAACTCCCAAGGAAAGAAATTTTTACTGTTAGGTTATTCATTAGACTAATTTAAGTCATTAACACAATGATCACCATGTCTCACCCAGTTTATTCTAAAAAGGGAGCATATGCATATTTCCCTGTCTTCATTTGCTGATTTCCCCAAAACCAGCAGCTAATATTAAAAAATAATTGAGATTAAACTGTAAGAAATAAAAAGCCAATTCCTTAAATAAATTTGAAATTGAAAACCATATGCCAACCTAAATCAAAGGAGAATAGTTTAGATTGGATATTAGGAATTCTTTACCAAGAAGGTCTTGAAGCACTGTAACAGGTTGCCCAGAGAAGTTGTGGATGCCCCTACCCTGGCAGTGTTCAAGGCCAGGCTGGACAGGGCTCTGAGCAACCTGCTCTGGTGAGAGGTGGTCTTGCCTCTGGCAAGGGGCTGGAACTAGATGATCTTTAAAGTCCCTTCCAATCCAAACTGTTCTATGAGTCTATGATTTTAGCCGTTTAATTTTTTTCTGTGTATAATAAAGAAGTCGAAAAATTTTAATTACAGAATAAATCTCATTAGGAATGAAGGAGAAAATAGAGTTTAATTTTGCTAGTCTGGGCTGGGTGGGGTTTTTCCTACAATGATTTTCTTGTGGAAATGTACTTTATTGTGTGCACCATCTTTCTTGCTGTATGAAAGAAGGCAATATGGTTGTTTGTTTGGATGGTGTTTACTGAGGTGCACAAGCATGACTTAGAGATAATCTCAGATATAAACACATTGCTAAATTAGTCCTAGTTTAAAAAAAATGTATTATAGAAAAGAAGAAAGGCATGATGGGCTTAACTCAGCCAGCAGCCAAAACTCTCCTGGTCTTTTGTTCACTGGCTTTTCTGGGGAATGGACTTTTGTTTCGTTTCATTTTGTTTTGTTTTGTTTTGAAGAAATGTCTCTCCCTTTTGTCTGCAGCCATGTTTTTCTGCGTTTTAGCCATAAATAGCAAAATCTCCCTGGGTAAGCAGAGGAAAGCATGACTACTTGTTAATTTTTGCTATTAAGAGGGCATCTTTTCTCCTTTATGAGTTTACCTAACTAGTGAAACGCACTTAGCAAAAGAAACTTGGATGATGCACTGTAGTGAAGTTTGATCATGCCAGCACCATATGGAGAGAGTTTTTGGCTGCCCTGTACACAGCAAATATAAGAAATGCACAGCCAGGTTTTAAGTGAGTGTAGTTTTGAAAGAGTTTTGTGTGTGGTTTTCTGCCTTGACCTGAAATGCCATGATTAAAGTAGTATCAAGGACTTTTCTTCTTCTAAACAACCTTATTTCTCCCTAATTGCAGAGGAAATGTGACTATTAATTTTCACTTGTTAAGTTGTAAAAAAATGTTTGAGACATTTAATTTTTTACTTCTAAATTTCTCTATTGCAACAGACTTTCTGTGTATTTTAACCCAAATCTATTATGCAATTCTAATAAATTCATCCAGTTAATATCTCATGTAGGCACTTATCAGCGGTCTCCAGCACTCAGTGTTACATAACTTCTTAAAAATAGTTTGGTGAAAATTAATTCTTCTCATTCTCTTATAACTTGTGAAATAAAATCAGATATATATTTTTGCTAAAATATCCCATGGTAAGAAACTAGTGGATGAAAAATTTAATTCTTTGGAAATACAAACATGTCAAAAAGATACATACTCTTTTAAAATTATTTTTAAAGAATAGGTTAAATATGGTTTAGGTTTTTGATAATATGTGACTTTCTGCATATTTCTGTATATGAACATATATATTTTTTTTTTTTCCCTCAATCTTATAAATTATTTCCCTGCTTGACACGAAGACCCTGAAGTGGTACAGATGGTATGATACACTGTTTTATGCTGATTTAGAAAATTAATTAACTCCTTTACTAAGACTTGAGTTCAAGAAACATTGGATTTTGCCTTATCAGAATCCCAGTCACAAGGACAAGTGACTATGATTTCCATGCCAATATTTCCCTTTTCAAGTCATTGAAGAATTGAGAGTTTTTTCAGATATGAGAATCTTTCAAAGTTATCAGTGAGAAGCACATTATTGTTTTTGTGAGCAGGGTTTGTGAAACCTGCATACCCAATTAATACCCTCTATCCTAATAATTTCTATAGGCATAGCATAACCCAGCCCACTTGACTTAGTCGTCCTTGCAGCATTTGGAGATCTGAAATTAAAAAAGTCAGACAATTGGCTAAATCAGACAGGAAAGATAAGGGTTACAAAAAGACAGGGGAAAATCTTAACCTAAATAGCGGCAGTGAGCTGTTGGCTGGTTTTGTAATTTGATACAATTAATAACAATGCAAGCAAAGATTAGTTACTATTTAGCACCTGCAAATGCTAAACAGTGGGGAACAATTTTTACAGATCTTTGTAAGCCCTTTGAATAGCCTTGTATTTCATGTAATAGTGAAACACATAGTTAAATGGTACATGACAAGCTATGGAACTGGAGATTGAGGCTGATATTCTGGATACTCTTTTCGTATGCTGTTGGCCTTATTAACAGCATGCTAATATACTATCATAAGAATCTCTTTGTAAATTATGTTATTAGTATCTTATTTTTTTGAAAGCATATATATTAAATAAGGGAAAGGATATATAAATTCTGAGATGTTTGAATTGGAAAGATATCTAGTAGTGTAAGCATGGTGGCTATAGAGGCAATTGATTTCAAAAATGCCAAATGTCAGACAGTTTGCATACACACTTCTAATCTGAAAAAGTGTGGAATAAAATTTTTGCATGTGACTACTTTGCAAGTCAGAGGTTTGTCTGATAAAGTATTTATTCAAGATGTTATGTTTGTGCAAATAATTCTGCGGTGGAGTTACAAGGCATAAATATAAGCAAGCTATAAAATCATCAAAATACTGTATAGCTTAAGAGATGGAGTTTTGTTTGCTTGTTTTTCTGCAATTGTTTTTTTAAATACTTCTGCTGTTAGTTTGACAAGCCTTTGTTTTGGGATTGGTTATCTTTTTCTCTGTAGTCTTTTTTCATTCAGGACTGCAATGAATCTGCTGATTGCTCTTGGATGGCATGCAGAGATAGCAAATTCATTGCAACGACTCTCAAGCAATGCAAGAATAGCCACACAGAACGTAAACACGGTGTGCCTCTCAGAGCTTTGCTTTTGGTTGCTAATGGAGAGCATTCAATGCTTAATAAACAATTTATAGTGTTTTGCATAAGGCCTTGACACAGCACTTTTGGTAAAGAAACAGCATCATGTATGTGTACAAATTAAATGTTTGTCACAGAGGTTGAAGCTATAACAATGAAAAAAGTCAGAGAATGGACAGCTCTGCTAGTAGGAGTAGTGATGTTACTTGACCACATACGTTCTGACTGAAAATGCCAGTGTCCAGAAAGTAATGACATGAACTTTTAACTTGGCAACTGCAAAATTTATTCTTCTAATATCTGGAGTATTTGATGGCATGAGTTCTGTTTCTGGAGATGATGTAAAATCCTGAAGGAAGTCTAAACAGAAGATAAAATATGCCACAAATACAATGGATGTAATAAATTGGAATACAGTATGCCAGGTTTTAAGCACTTCATCTTATTTAATTGCTTATGACAGAAGGTGTTTATTGGTCTTGAAGATGCAAATGATGCAAAGAAGATGCATTTTGAAGATGCAAATCCTCTATGATATGATAATATCTTTAGTTCAGTACATAGGAATTTCTCCATTTCACTTTAAAAACTATTTTACTTCTATTTGGCAGCAATGAGAATGAAAGGACAAAAAGTTCCTTTCTGTTCTTAATTTCTTTCTTGCTAAGATTGCAAACGGATAATATTTACTACTGATTTTAGTGGCCTTTGTCCTGACAACATCTGCCTGTTAGAAAATAGGATGAAATTATCTAATGTTGGACAAACCAACAGTTGTCAATTGGTAATGATTTCCTATCTGTATTTAATGGTGAATTTGATAGTAAGCTACTGGTAGAAATCTATACACTCTTTTACAAATCTCCTGGACCACCTATTTCTTTTAATGCATAACTGTTTTGTATGCACAATGAAAACGTACAATGTTATGAAGTATGACCAGCTCACATAACTTCTTTTACATATGTTTATCTTGCAAACAAAATAATTGCAATAATACTGCACAGAGAAAGCGAGTGTGTGTATATATATATATGTTTTCCAGAGCTGTACTAATGAGAATTATCTTACGTCGCTATGGAAATTTAGAGAATTATTTATGCCCTATTCAGGGGCCGTAATTTTTTTCCTTAAGAACATCTTTGCAATTATGTTACCTTCAAGGTAACCAAAAATTTAAATAAAAAAAGGCCTCTTCTGTCTGTGAGTCAGTTATAACCCATGTAATATGTATCCATTCACTCTATTCTTTGCCAACTAATGACAAGGCTGTAAGCAAGCTTTGCTTTTAGAAGGTCAGTTTCTATGCTTGCATAAACCCCGACAAGCTGCATTTCTCATGTCTGTTTTAATATGAATGGATGAGCTGTTTACTGGTTTCTTTCCCAGAGGTGCATGCCCATTTCCTAAGCTCTGAAAAGGCTGTTGTGATCAATGGTCTCGTTTACCCATTTTTTTCTAAAAAAATTATAGGTAATATTACCTAATTACCTAACATTACCTGAAATTACCCAAAGAGGAACTATCTGTTCCATGTATATCCTGTAAATATCAAAAAACTTTTACCACCATTTCTTTTCCTTGATACTACTTGTCCATTTTATTTCCTGCCAAGATAACCAGGCAGACTTCCTGGTCTCCAAGTATGGTAGTGGATAACTTTAGATAAAAAAAAGAACAATCCCCATTATATGTCCTAGAAAACAATTCTTTGTGATACTGGAAAATGTCCAGAGAAGTTTTGGAAATGTATATACTCTGCCATGAATGAAGTTCAGTGTAACTTTGTATCAGGAATAGATCAGTATTATAGAAGATAACTAGAGTCAACCTTAAAAAAAATGTAATCAATTATTAGTAGACATATCTGAAGCCTTTCATGGTGATTTAAAATATTTCAGAAGATATGTGAAACTGGATAAATTATTTTAACTGTCTTCCCATTTATATGCTGATTCCCGGGAACCTTCAGCTTTACCGAAGTTAATGGCTTTGAAATGCAAATCTTGAAATACAAATTTGCCAGTTTGTTTTTTTTTTTAACATAAAATAAAGGTGGAAATAGTAATGACTTAAAAAAAAAAAAAAAAAAAAAAGTAGTTACATTAATGACTTAAAGACATTGTACAACCAGGATAATGCTAACTTTTTCCTGAAACAAGCTGGTTTGTCAAAAGGAGTTCCCATCAAATAAGAAGCATAGAGCATAATTGTGTGTTGTTAACTGAAACTAGATTAAGTTGAGAAAAGTCTAATAATCCTTTGAGTATTAAACTATAGGAGAGACTGTTAAACAGAGATGACTCTTGAATTAAGTGCCATTCTTTTCTTCCCCCAAAGAAACTTCCTCCATTTATTTGGCTCATGTATCTTTCAGAGCAGGCTTGTTCTGTTAGATGGGTAATCAAGCAACTCCCATTATTAAGAAAACACATTTTCAATTGGTCACCCTGTGAGAGATCTTATCAGGTGAATATAAATCTACCTGATATTCTCTGAAAATGTATAAGTTTATGTTTTTTCTCCCAATGAAAGGTGACCGAATGGAGTTTTTTAAATAAGAACTTTCATCATTGAGTGGACAAAGAATAAAGCTTCCTTAGCACTTACACCGTCTGATTTATCTGTACACTTTGTTTATCTAATGGATTAATTAATATTTTTGATCAACAGTTATTTGGATAAAGAGAAATGTGTCTCTAGACAAGTTTGAGGATTGTCATTCAGCGATTTCCCCTGAAGTGATGCGGCTTTATAACATGGTGACAAGGTGATCACGTAGGAAGGAGTTTGGCTAAGGTCCAGGTTTTCCAGGTGTCAGACAATTCTGGAATCGAGGGAGATTAAGACACCAATACTCAAGAAGTTGCCTCTACAGGGTATGAAAAATCCCTAGTTTAAAGATGTGGAGGATAATTTGGTAAAAAAATGTTATAAAAAATGTTATATCAACTTCTCCCTTAATAAAAAAAAGTTAAATTGTGTACTTTGTTGTGGTTTGTTTGTTTGTTTGTCTTTAATAGAAAGGAAAGAGATGCTTGAAATTCCATGTTGGTTTTGAATCACAGTGTCAGTGTAGTTTTAGCTAGGAAAAAAGTAGCCATTTCAGACTTACCTGAGGACAAAATTGTGGTAACTGCCTCCTTTTCATGGTGAGTTTTATGAAAGATGGAAGAAACACCACCTTATAAAATTTAAACTCATAATACTAAGTTTAATATGATAATACTTCATGTAGTAGTTTGCATGCGGCAAGAGGAAAGGTTATCTTGGTTACTTTTCACCTATATCCTATGTGTTTCATTTCATGCAGTAGCTATATTTTTTTCCTTTTTTTTCAGTAGAAAGTCCAGAAAAATGCAATTCTGATTATTAGTCCTTAAGTTTATATGTTGATGATAAATAAGAAGAAAATACATTGAAATTCTTCTAGTCAATGTTTTTTAATCTGTTATAATCAAATAAATGTAGTTGAAATTTGTCAAAATACAGCTGTTATAGTTATTCATGTTTGAAGGGAAATTAAATCTAAACTAGTAACTTTCACAAATGAAGATTTTAAGTCATTTAAAGAACCACCAGCAAATGTAATGGCAAAAGCAGGTTTAATATAAAATCAAAGACACAACTCAGTTTGTTGGCAAGATTCCCTCTACTACTTATTAAGTGGTTAAAATACACAGAGGAAAAAAAAATAAACCATAATCAACTCAAAAAATACCTATGTAGAGTCTGGGGGAAGGGAAAGAGTAGGAAAAGGTAAGCATAAAAAGGAATAAGGAAGAGTCTCTCGTTGAGTTACAAAGTTTAGACTAGACCCTCTTGCTAAACTGGGTGCCAGACTAGACTGACAGGTTAGGCCTGAAGATTTAACAGCACTTAATGGATAGCTTAAGTTAAATATTTTAACAAAGGATTCATATAAAATTTACTATAATAAAACAGTAACTCACTCACTGGCCTATTTTACTTACAAATTTAAAGTACTTAGAATCCAGACAAGCAACATTTATATTACATTTGCAATAGCGTATTCATAACTCCCATGCACACAGACCTGGAGGAGTATGTGAAGGTGCACCTGTGAAAAATTCCCCTTAAATTCAGTGAAATACTCACATCAGAGACCTTTGCATCTTCTCAATGGACAAAGGGTTGAGCCTCGAGGAGTGGGGTATCAGCCCAGGATCTGTTGTTATCATTCACCAGCCCTCCAAGTACAGCAAACTCCATATTTCCTTGTGAGAGGTGTCCCACTCAGAGCCAGGTTGCTGGTCACAGCCTGCAGAGCTCCAGGAAACCTCAAAGGGTCTCACTTTGGACCACTGTTTACTGGGTTTCAAGGGAGTGGGCTTTAATCAGAATAATTTCTCATCCTGGCCACAATTCAGGGCAGTAACAGTCTCTGAAAGTTTGATAACAAAAATGCTATTCCACTTGGGTTGTTATTAAGACAAGAAAAATAAGTTTCCAAGGCTGTTCACTAAAAACCAGGAGGCTGGTAGACAATTCCTGGGACCAAACAGTGTTTTCCTGATAAGCTCAAAAAGAGCTTAGCCCAGGTGCTGTTCATTAAAGCTGAGGCCTAACGAGAATATCTCAGCTCATAATGTGGCTCAAGGAGTGGAGGGGAATGCACCACCAGAGTAATGATGCAGAGGAAATGGATACTAATTGTGGCATTGACATTAAACTATTTTTTTTTACAGCATTCTTAACAATTCTCTCAAAAGCCTGTGAAGATTAAACAACAAGCTCACTCTCATGGCAAAAGATTTAGTAGCTTTGTCAACTTAATTTTTTCATATATGCATAGTTAAAATTTAACAAATAGTTTTTTCTTCTAAGTAACTCTGCTTAGCAGGTGGATAGTAAGATGTCTTTTATAGTTCTTTATTTCTCCTTACCATGAAAAGAATGAATGCATCAGACAATTGCTAGAAGCAAGAAATTTGAAAGAAGGCCTTCACGCATCTGACTCATTAAGTTGAAACTTTTCCATCTGCATTCACTTTGTTAGCTGGCAGAAATGTTTAATCAAGAATTAGAAAGACTGATGATGGCTTGTGTTTTTGTTTAGGTTGCTTTTTATGGAGACATAATTCCAAATGAGATGCATTTCTCATGTCAGTGATAATGAGCCTATAAACCGCTCTGTATCTTTCTAAAGTGCAGGTGCCAAGTGAGATTGTGACATGATGATATCTAGGAATATCTGTAAAAATATAAAAGTATCTATCTATGCATTTGTGGGAATGTAAATATCAGCCATGCATAAGGAAACAAAGTTCCTAATAGAGGATGAATTCTGCTTATATTTTGATTTTTTTTCTGAATAAGACCTGTAGCTCTGGATCATTTTGTGTAAGGTAGGTTTGGTGTACCTCTGTGTTGTTATAAAAAGATATTTGTGAAACATAACTATTAGATAGATCCTGTAATTATCTCCACAGAGATAATTTCAGAACCAGCATTCATTGCAAAATACTTTAAATTATTATCATTGGTGTCTATTGTTAAAGTAGATTTATAAAAGTAAATTGTGGTGGGTGAGAATTCCTGTCTTGACAAAGAGAAAAACTTCTTATTACCTGGGAAACATAGAAGGATATAGGATTCTAAAGATTTTGAGAAGAAATCTGGCCGAAATTACAGAATAGTTTTGTAAACTAAATGGCTTCTCCAGTACTTTTAGATAAGACAACTTAAATTAGATAGTAGATTGCCTGATATTAACTGTAAATTGTGTTAAAGCCTTTTAAAATGACTGAATACTGTTATTGTCTCCAAAAGCAGTTATCATCACCATAGCTAGGCTTAGCTATCTTCATTGATTAGAATGAACTTCAAGGTGCACTGCTTTTATACCTGCTTGCACTGTTCTTCAAACAGTGGTAATTTTTATTAAATTAAACATTTTAAATGGTCTCTTTTTGTTTGGCCTTTGTAAGTTTCAAAAAATTGTCATAAAAAATTCTAACACTCTCTTACTGAATATAAACTATTCCTTTCCCCACCCCCCTTTTTTTTTTTTACTGTACAACTCAAGATGAATTTATTTGAAGTTTTGTGTCAGAAAGAATCCCACACTACTTAGAAAACAGACTAAATTGTGGTCTAATTAAAACAACTTGTTTCATTCCTCACAGAAACTGCTCATAGTAACTCTTCCCAGAGTTTGACTTAAATATTTTGAAGTAAATTGAATGACTAAGTTTTGATTTTCAGATGCAAATGAAAGATATTTTTTGTAATTTATTTTTTGGTCATGTTATTTGCCTAGTTTATTATTTGCACCTGAAACGTAGTTATGATGTGGATGTGGGGTTTTTTCCACTTCCAAAAGTGTTGTGCTATTAAAAGTACAGGTGTTTTCTGGGACTCTCTTTCTGCAGTCTTGTATGATGATTTAACTCCCTTATTTCTCAGTTAAAGAACATGACAGCAGGTAGACCTCAGTGATTTTTCAGCAACTAAGACCTTCTAAGGGATGTGTGATTTATAATATTCTAGGGGAAGAATGTTTCTTCCTCTAAATCAACCTTTTTCTGCTAACTGGCAGCTGCTTATGCAACGTATGTTTCTGAGGTTCTTGTTTGAACAAGTTAATTAACAAAGGGTGTTTAATATTTGAAGTCACTAGATTTTTGAAGAATAGATTTTATGACAAAGTATTGTTTTCAGAATTCTGGCTAAAATGATTAAGATTATACCCATGAAGGTCCTGTAGCTAACCCTCTAATAAAAGACAAGAAATACTTGGCTCTTGCAGATAATTCTGGATAGATTAAAGTATGGGAAAATCACCAGTGCCATGAAATTGAGGATGATCAAATGCCAGATTCTGTACCTGGGATGAAGTGATGCGGGACACAAATCTAAGTTGAGAAAGGAGTGGCTGGAGAGCAGCCCTGCAGAAAGGGTCTGGGGGTGGTGGTTGACAGAAAACTCAAGAAGAGTCAGCAATGCTGACCAAGAGGATAGTCAAACCATAAAAAAATTTCCTGGAGGTGGATTTAATAATTCTATCCTAAAGGGAAAAATATTCTATTCTATTCTATTCTATTCTATTCTATTCTATTCTATTCTATTCTATTCTATTCTATTCCTTATAATGCCACTGAGAAGATCTGAACTACACTAAGATTGATCAAGCAAATGGTGTTTCATTAATACATTGAATAAGTCAGATTTTATTTATTTATTTATCTCATGCATTTTCTGAAGCTTTAATATTGTCAAAATGCAGCCTTGTCTAAATGCTTTTTTATTGATAATTATTCTTATTTCCTGTAATTCTTTGAATAATACAGCATGGCATATTTTGAAAATGGAGTATCAAGTTAGACCACTTCTGGTAGGAGCTTAATTAAGTTTGTATAGTAATTGTAGAGTGTTTCTAAAATTCTGTGCTTCACAGGGAATTAGTTGTGGTTAAACTGAATAAGCTTTTACCCCATCCTCCTAGTTGCTAGACTTTATTAAAAGATGCTGAAATCTAATTAAATCCATACTTATATAAATTATCAGTGTTCTTTATAATAATGGCTTTCACAAAGACATGATTTAATTGCATGTGGGAGAGTAATGGGCATCTCAACATCTATCCATTTTTATCCCATGCATTAAATAAGTGTAACAGGGGACCACAGCATGTTAAAATTAGTCCATGCTGATATTTACCTTTCTTGGCCTTTAGAAAATTCTAGGTGTCAAATGCCATAGAAGTTAGTATCACTAATAAAACAACTCTAAATCATATTTTGTTTACACTATTTATTTTTTTATCTTAAGAACACTTTGCAATATTAATGTGTCAACAAGAGATACATCACTTTTCTCTCGCCTCTGTTTGCCATCTGTACTGGTTCCTTCTTTAAGAGAAGAAACAGGTATACAGGATGTCAGTATTCCCCACATCCATGTTCATCTGGAATACTGCAATAGAAACATTTTACCTGGAATGCTAAGCCTTGTGTAGACTTGCTGAAAAATCAAAATCAGTTCTAGCATACCCACTAAACACCAAAGACTCCCAAACAGTGCTATAATGACAGATTACTGTTATTTTTGGTTCACCTGAACCATACTTTTGAGCCCAGATGTCCTTCACAAAAGAGAAGGAGATTGTGTTCCCTTCATATCATTTGTTCCGTGATTTGAATTTTGGGGATATAGAAAACAATTTTAAAATCCACCTTTTCCTGCTTTAGAAATAAGCTCAAGACTCCCTCTGCTTTAAGCAAGACTGTCTCAATGTTTCTTCAGAGACTTATTTTGGGGAACTTTGGAGACTTAGGAGACTAATGACTCTTCCACAGAGTATGCACTTAGGAATTCCTAAGAAACTTTCCTGCCGGAGTTGTTGCATTTAAAAAAAATAATTAGATATTTCTTCAAGGAGGAAATGGATTGGGATTGGTTTTGGGTGATTTAAATTGCAAACCAAAAAAAACAATCAACCTTTCATTTGTCTTTCTCTGTCTCTTTCCTTCTCCCATCCCCCAATATACTCTGACTCAGGGATTTAAGAAGACATAACTTTCTTGTCTGGTTTACATTAACAGGTTAAAGTCACTTTTGAAAGATATGCAGAATAACTTTCTATAAATATTGAACCAGTCAAAAACTGAAATATTGCGGACTTTTATTTTTTTTTTTTCTATTTTTGGGGACATTTATTCAATTTGGCTAAAATAATTAAGAAATTTGATTGTCCCAGGTTTTGCAAATACCTGTACAAATACCCCACCCACTTCTATTCTGAGCTTTTGAAATAGCTTAGTAAATTACAGAGGTTATTCCTCAAAGAATGAAAAGCTAATACATGTAGCATTTTCAGGATTAATGGCAAAAAACGGATGTCGCAATCTTCAACAAAGAAAGATGACCTAAAATCTTTGCTGCCTGGGTTTTGTAGGTCAGTTATCCCTGTAGGCAAGTGCATTTACAATTTCCTTGGAGGGAGATGTAAAATTGTAGAGTTTAGACAAGGGGGGTTCTCCTGAAGATAAATTCTCTGTTACACTGGTTTTGTAAGTGATGCTGTCTTTTATTTTAATTGAACCAACAGTCCAAGTGACATTCTTTCAGTTGAGCTCCAGTAAAATATCAGTAATTAAAATTGTTGCAGCAACACCTTTGAGGCCAGAGGTTGAAGAGCCTGACATCCAAGAACCTGGCAGAATAGAGATAATCTGATCTTTTATTAAACACCTGCTTCTGGGACTTGTACAGTTTTACCTACATTAGATGTCAAGATGCTCTGGACAGAAGGACTATTGCAGATTTGATTAAACAATAAATTATAGTCAATTAACCAGTAGCTATTAGTACCTCACAAATTTTTCCTAGTGTTGGTAGGAAGACTAAGTAGTATTTGTGCTTTGTGGTTTCCTTGACTTGTTTCAGCAAAGTTGTTTTCTCATCAATCCACAAAAATAAGAAAATATACCCAACAACCTCCCTGTAATACTGTAGTATTTAGTGTTTACAGTGTTTACTTTTAACCAGATGATTTATATCTGTATTGTTTAAAGTGCAAGACTGAGAGGAAAACAAGGGTCAATTTATTTTATGACCTAGAACAAAAGGAGAGTGTGACTCACATGTCCCAGTTTCTCATCTTTAAGCTGCATATAATAGTTTTGTTTCAAATGAAGTTGAAGAGGCTTGGTTTATGATAGCATGTGTAAAATACTGAAAAATTCTCCAATATGATTATAATCATTTCTGTGCCACTGCAATTCCTTAGACTTGATGTGTACAGTGTCGTGTTAATACAGTCTACTGTTTAATCTGTATAGCAAAATCAGAGCCTGAAAATTTGTATGAATATTGTCTGGATTCCTTCCAGCTTTTTCACCACCAGCAAAGTATTCCTGTCCCATGAAAATCTACATATTCCCTAATGGATGCTAGTAATGGTCATGAGGAGGACACTTTGCTGTGTCCTGCACATGACATATATGTTGTTACTTTGATCTATCTAGGGATCACTCTGATTCCTAGATACTGGAAGCAGATTTTAAAAAAAAATATTAATCAAAATCCTGAATTTAAAAAAAAATTAATAAATTTTGAAAATGAAAAGAGCAAACAGATAAAGGATCCTCTCAAAAGATATTCTAACTCAAATCATCTTGCCACTGTGGGAAAAGCCAAAATGCTGATTTTAGCTCTGCTATCATCTTCCACACTAAGTCTTCTGGGTGCCATGTAGTGCAGCAGCATGCAAACACTCTTGATACCTCTGTGCAGCTTTGCAGGGAAATAGCCCAGGTTTTAAGTGGTGTCTGAGTAGGGATGAGATTTGGAAGCAGGCCCTGGAAAGTCTCGCTGATAGAGGGACATTAAACACACAGGCATACATCCATTGAATTCAAAATTAGGATGTTTATAGAATATATACCTGTGTAATTGCTAATGTTTTCTGGACCTATGGGATCTGGGGACAGGTGCTACATGTACTGCAGCAGCTGGTCAGAGAGCTGTTATCTATTTCTTCTGTTAAGGCAAAGCCATCTGATTACCAGACCTATGCACAGCCTGCCATGGTAAATCCTATTGTGTATAGTGCAAACAGACCAGCAAAGGAAAAGAGTTTATGTGCTTTCTGGCAGGAAATGAGGTCTGTGATCATCAAAATGTTCAGGCACAAAGGGGGATATCACTGGAAATATTTGATCAGCTCAGAGATAAGATAAACAGATCAAAATAAGCAAAAAAATGTAACCCTCTTTAATTAGGTCAGCACTAAGCACTGTGAAGATGGGCTTCTAAATCAGTTTGTGGTTATGGATATTGAAACAAAAGTGGAGAAGAATCTGCTGGCTTTGAATACCAGTGCAGATATGGAATAATGCATGAATTCTCCATCCCTCTGTGAGCTTTATTATAAGGTAAAAAACAGACAGTCAGGATGCCCAGTGCAACCTAATAGGAATAAATTTGAATATCAGTCTGAGAATTAGAATCTTGATTTCCCTGCATTTCAATTTGCACTTAGAAATTAAAAGGAAGCTTTCAGGAATACTTCTTTTGACACATTACTTTAAATTGTAGGAAGATAAATGTTTATATCATCTGAAAAAATGACTAAAATGGAAAGGAAAAAAAAAGTATGCTAATCTTAAACAGATTATCTCCTTCCTTTAAGCAGGATAGACTATGTAACAAAATAGGTTCAAAATAGATTTGTTTAATGGATTTATGTCTAATTAGCAGAGCAGGAGGAGGTAATACAATAGAGCCAGACATTAGAAGGAAATGTTGTTTAGCAGCATGAGGTTCAGGTAATAGGGAGTCAAACTCATAGATAAAGTTTCAATTTAGATCTATGAAATATTTCAGAATACCACATTTTGCATCCTTTTGCATGATTTAATCATTCTGCTCTCGGGAATTTAACACCTTTCAAATACATCACAGGAAACAGGCTAAATATCTTTGAACGATGATGATGATGATGATAACCTGTCTACATAATGTGTAAACCTAATGCAGAAAATGCCTATTATAACAAAAAGAAAATGATCCAAATTGCAGTATCCTTTCAGCAGCTCTTTTTATATGATTTATGGATGTAGTTTTAAATATGTCTTTAAGAGGTGCTCTCCCATAGGTTTGAAACAGCCTTTAAAAGGCACAATCTTTCCTGTAAACTCAAAAGCATGCTATATGTGGAAAGCAGCCACCTGGTGTATTTTAAAGGGTAGCCATGAGTGTTTCCAGTTAATCAGGATTAGCTATAACATAAGCTGTATGAAAACCGCAGTTGCTGGGCAAAAGATGTGAAATCCCTTCAGATTTTCCTTTCCCTTTCTTTTGGGCTCTGGATTTCACCAAATGTGTTTTGTGACCTGGGATGTGGCAGTCACAAGGAAGTCTGTACTGCTGTCCTTTCAATAGCCTTGCTCTGGCTCTGTGGGATAGCTAAGCTGCCACATTTCCTTGTCTTCTCACCCACTGGCAAGGAGAAAGGCCTGTTCTAGAGGCCAACATTGTACCAAGAAACCAGAATGCAGGGAAAAAATTTCACCTTAGGGAGATTTTTCTAGCAGTTTCCCATTTTAACTTTCCAAAAACTTGGTTTTAATATGCCATTCCCCATTCTAATTAAGGTGAAATTTTGTTAATTCTCCTTTATAGGAGAGGAAAGAGTTTTCCCAAATTTTCCAGTTATTTCTGCATTAGTGGAACTATGTGTGAGAATATTTTTTTGCTGTCAACATATACTCAGATCTCTTGCCTGTCTGTCATTCCTCTTCTATTCTTTTAGCTACTTTTTGTTGTTTATGTTTCTACATGCCTTGAAGTGCATGATTGTGAGCTTACCTGTGATAATTACTGCTTATGCTATGTCTAAAAACTTATTTTCTAGACTGAACCTATGATTACATAGCATTAGTATGTACAGGCCTCAGGGAAATCACAGCCTCTTTCCCATGTGCTTTGGAGTGCACACTTACATACTGTGTTTGCCTTTAAACACTCAACTGCAGCCTATGATCTTAAAAATGATGCAACTAGCATAATTATAGAATGGATTTCAAAGGAGTGCTTGTGGTAGAAAGAGTTAGGTAAGCACCAAATGCTTTGTAGTGCCTGGAGTGACAAAAAAACCCCAAAACAAACCAGAGTATATATAAGGGATGGGAAAAGGAAATAAAGGAAAAAACACTTAGAGATCTGCTGTAACACAATTTAAGCATTGATAATGAGTATAGGAAGGTCATGTAGATAGGTAACTCTTCTATCAGCTATACTAATGAGAATTTCTGTAGGAGCCCGAGGTAAACTTTGCACCTTTGTAGGACAGTAGCTAAATGTCAGCAATGCAGTCATACTGACTAATCTATTTTCAGTTTTTGTCATGGGATACATTTCTTGGAGAATGAATATTTGCTAGTTAGACACTCAGAACTAGTCTAGCTGGAGGAAATTCTGCAGATTTGGTAAGTGGCCCATACCTCTGCAAGTCACAAGTGGTTCCCATTCCTCCTCTCAGACTGGCTGGGATCATGTTAGCCAGTACATAAAATAACACTGAGAAGCATAACTTGTTTAATACCATCAAGGAATCTTCTGTGGAAGCCTATAAAAAAGAGGTTTATGTTCACGGCAGTCAATGACATGAACTCCAGTATTAGTAGGTTTTGATGTGTTGTTCAAAGCTGATAATGAAGGATAATATTTGAAATTGAAAAAAATACACTAGAGAGAAAATGTTCTTTAGATTTTATTGCAGAGAATAAATGAAGTTATAGCTATTTAAAATATAAAAGTAGATATGAGTGAATTGAGAGAAAGTGGTTGAAACACTCACTGTACAGATTCCTTAGGTGGTATTTTATTTAATTT
This sequence comes from Zosterops lateralis, assembly GCF_965231275.1. Classification (NCBI taxonomy): domain Eukaryota; kingdom Metazoa; phylum Chordata; class Aves; order Passeriformes; family Zosteropidae; genus Zosterops; species Zosterops lateralis. The sequence goes on along the minus strand of NC_139762.1, from coordinate 52,033,053 downwards.
AATAAGAAGATTCTTAATACTGATTTAGTTGGCAATTTTAAAACCAAACAAGTAATATGTCTCTTATTCACATCAATTTTCTTTAGTGACATGCAACAGCTGTCTGCCATTCAAGTAGTCCATGTGGATATGTGTCCTTTTTATAAGAGTTTTGCAGTGTTGAAGTCAAAGTTTATTATTAAACAGCAGCTCTTGTGCATTTGCAGGTATTGTTTGAAGAGGTTATCTAAAATTAACATGCTTTGAATAGTAAGTTTTCATATGTAACAAAAGAGGTGATGAGATACGTGAGTTTACAAGTATTCACAAAAATCATTGTGAGTGGTGTACAGCCTTTGAAAGGTTTCTTTTGTGATCATGTGTGTTCTTAAGCAGTGTAAATGGGTGTGTCTGTAATTACTGTGAGAAATTTCCATATAATAAAAATTGAGAAAGTATAATACAATACTTAGCTTCAATGAAATTGAATGAGTACTCAAAAGGTGTTGAATTGCAAATTCAATGTGAAAAAACACAAGGCATAAAAATGAAATATTTATGAGTCTGCACTCACGCGTGTGTGTATCTGTGTACGCGATCTTAAAAATATCTGTGGAATGAAGGCATTGAAAACAAAAGTCATATCAATTTAAAAAAATAATTTTTCAGCTTTGGTTTTCATGTTCCTTTAGGAACATATTGTAAGAAGCTTCTATCAAAATAAAAAAAAATTACTTTTTCTGAAATGCTTCATCTTGATTAGTGTCTTGAATGCTTTGCTGAAACTGCTGCGTTATTCCCTTCCCTTATTATTACCCAAAATGACACTTTACAGTGGAAAGCTCTCAGATTTAAGCAAAAACTGGTTAATCCTCTATTAGGCCAGGTTAGTGGAAGGAGAAGTATAATGGTGAATATACTCAAGTACGAGGTCGTGCAGGCATGAGTAGCATCTTAATATAATGTGCTAAATTAGCTCTCAGCTGTTTTAGCCTACATCCTCTGCAACTCGGTGCCCTGTGATGTTGTACTCAGTTTTCAGAAATGCTCTCCTAGCATACCTGAGGTTAAACTTCATCTGACCTGATGCAGGTTATTGGATGAAGATGCCAAATTAGTCTTATATTTAGTTGGCACCCAGCTGCCTTCATTTGAGGAGAAAAAATAAATCTAGCATCTAGACTGCATAAACAGACCTTGTTTATTAACAAGGCCCTTGTAAATTACTATGGGTCTTTGAGTTTTGGAATAGGAATGGAATATGAAAACTCTAGGGCTGGAAAAGGCATTATTAAATTTCCTCCTTGACAGAGATACAAGAACATGGGCATGTCCATTTCAGTAGGAAGGTCCAGTGCACAAGCTGAATATGAGCTCAAGTTTGACACAAAAAGGCAGCCATGTTTTAGATCTGATGTCTTAGCATGTTTTCATTTAGGGTCATAACTAAAACCTCTGTTATCCTGCTTTGGCAAAACTGTGCAATTGCAGTTATCGCATTGAAGGGCCATAGAATAAACATGGCTGGGAAGAAGATAATTATCTGGAAATGAAACTGTTCATTTTGCTTTAGTTTACCAGGAAGGGACTGATGCTGCAGGGATATTAACTTCCTGATGGGCAACGATTTAATACAGTACCACACTTTCATTACATCTGTTAATATTAGGTATCTTGAGTAAGTTGAATGTACAAGAGGATATAATTAGGAAGGGACGGTATTATTGTTCTTGCAAAATGCCAGATTTGAGATTAAAATGGGACTTTTGCCTAAGTGTTATTTTAAGCCTTATAATACCTTTACATAAATAATTTCCTATATTATATTGTAAATTAAGATGAAAAGGGACTGAATCAAGAAAGGCCAGCAGTAGTGCAGATTTCATGGAAGGTGCCAGTATGGCAAATGACACTGTGATAGCTTTGGGGGAAGAGAGATTGGACCGAACAGTTATCATATTTTGAAAAAGAGGAGAAGTAGAAGGCACGTGCACAATAATGGACTCCACTGACAAGATAAATGGTGGCCCCTATTTACTACTTATCGCATAAGGACAAGGAAATAATCACAGAAATTGAAAGGCAGTACATTCTAAAACTGAGGAAAAGAACTAATCATCCACATATGAGATTTATGGAGCTTTCTGTCCCAAGATAGCACTAAGGCTAAGAGCCCAGCAGAGTTTTTTAAATCTGTTGAATGTCTGGAAATGTGATATTAAATGAAAGAAAAAGAGCTGCTGGAAGAATTTATCTTTTCAGTTGCTGTTCAGCAAGTGATCTTCCTCCTTTGTAGTGGCTGAGCTGCATATATACAGAATTAATAATTCATCTCTGTCACAAGGACAACAAGTATTTTTCCTCAGTTTAAATCTATGTAGCTAAGTTATTAATAAGCACTTCAAAGTTGCTCATGTTTGTTTTGTTGCCTCTTTATCTTTTTATTGTTTTGTCTTTTCTAGCAATGTCACTTATGTTAGGTTGAGTCAACCAAATCTAATTTAATTTATCTGCTGAAGTGATTGTGCAACCTTAAGTAGAATCAATTATCTGTCAAAACACAGTGCATCATTAACAATATTAATGGTGAGTGTTCACAAAGATCTTCTGTGCTTGTCTACTTGGATGTGTGTCACAGACAGCATCAATATCAACAAGCTCACAGGTCAGGGCATCTGATTGTCCACACTGTTTATTCATCAGTGTGGCCATAGGCACAGGCCACCCAGCGCTGCCAGCAAGGAGACTGGAGGCCCACCAGAGTATTTTGAAGACTAAAGTATCTCAAGTGTGTAGACACCAGTTGTGCTGTGCAGTGGTCCCAGTGCAAGAGAATAGTCTCTGGTGAATTTTCATGCCTCGTATAGGCATCGTCCCAACTCCTCAGGGCCAAAAGAGCAAGTAATACCCTGCCCACATGCTAATGTGGATATTTTGAATTGCCTTTGAGTAAGAGCTAAGTTTAGTAGGAAAGAAAATGTAGGTCCAATGATAAGTGGGAGATGATTTTGAGATCTGTTTAGAGGCTGTGCCACATATAGAACTTTTGTTTTGGCGAGGTCATACTTATGCAGTCTGTAAAACAAAGCTGCCAATTACTGAAGTTTTAGAGGAGTTTCAAGGACTAATAGATATAAATGTCTGAAATAGTGATGACGATGATAAAAACTCTTTTCACTTCTTTTCAGAATCTTCAGGTATTTTTTAGTCACAGAGCAATAGACTTTGTAGGCTGTTATATGCATGCATTGCCAAAACACCCACATCTAAAAGTAAATATAAGTGCATTGTGACTTATTTTCCCATGCTTTCTCCCACAGAATTGTTTCTGTTTAATAATAATTGGTGTGTGGGAGAAAAATTCTTACAACAGCACTTCTCCATTGAAATTGCGTGCTAGATACTGAAGAGAAGAATGTTATAACATGAACTGTTCAGAGGTCATCCATCAAAGTAGCCAAGCATAAATCTGTTTCATTTTCATTGTTGTCCATTTCTGCATCATTTAAGTTGGAGTGGAGTTATTTTATTAGACCTCTGGACTTGTCTTCTTTTCTACAATCACTTGGATATTTAAAAGGCTAACTTGCAAGAGAAAGAATAGAGGTGTAGTTTGTTCCTCCTCTAGAGTATTTCTTCATCCATTTTCAATATGCCTTTCAGTTGATCTATATGCTTTCTTATTTTCAATCAATTTCAGTAGTGTACATTATTCTGCTTTTTGTGGTTCTTTTTAGAAACTCTCTGTGGGGAGTTGTTCTCCACCTATACCCTTAAGTAAGGAAAAAAAAATATTCTCCATATCTTCACTCATCACATTCTCCACAAAGTATTACCTGGGATGATGATCCCATTATATCACAGTCACAGAGGTCATTGTAAAAACTATCTATCTAAAAGAAATGCTGTTGTCCTGAACACTGAGCAATTACAGATCAGAGAGTTCTTGAGCTCCCTTTTGGGGAAGAAAAGAAAGAAGGAAAGAAAAAGTGATGCTATTGGAACTAAAGAGGAGAAAGGATCAAAAACAATCCATGCATGTGAGATTTCTTAAGAGCATGAAAGGTAATACTGTGTATAGCTTTAAGAATAATAGGCTAAAATACATTCATTTGAATTTGTTTCTATAAGAACCACTTTACCACAGATAAAATTGGAAGAACCTTGGGATCCAAATGCTATAAAAACTAATCAGAAACTTCTGTATTTCCTAGACACTGCTGCTTTTCATGATGTGCATGTTGTATAGTTGTGCCAGTTGAAAAATATTTTAAAAAATTATGTAGTATCACATTATATACACAACTGTGTATCCACTACACATCTGTAAAAATATTATAGATTGAACAAAACATTGCAGATTTAGAACCCATGAAAGACTGAGGAAGCAGCTAGGCGCAACTTGGACAAATGGTGACATTTTGTCAGCTTAAGTCTGTGTAGAGTGTGTGGGATATACTACAAGGCTTCTTGAAGGAAAAGGTGCTGTGTCAGTGGATTAATTTTGTTTTCTCATTTTGAGTAATTTTTAGGAGTAAGAAGAAAACTACTTCTTTCAAAAGCACTAATGTTACATCATACTAGGAGCTATAATGAACACTGTAATCTGTCTGACAGAGTGCAACAGTTACAAATAACTGCTTAAACAAACAAAAAACTTATTTGAGACATAAATATTCTTGAGCATATATGATTGTTCTGGAGACATTTGATTGATTTTTAAAAAATCATAGAATAAAACCAAAATGGCCCAAAAAATTCCTAATTGTTTGGATGTGCTGCAAGCAGGAGAATTTCCAATACAATACTGTATGTAAAATAGCTAAAATACCTAAATAGATAAATAGAAATATGTTGATTTATGGTCACAAATAAATACAATCATGAAATACATTGATGTCTTGAGGAGTGGTTAAGATGATTGAATGCACTATGTCTATAAAATTTTCTGTACTTTAGAATAGGACACCCATCTGATAATAAAACTGTAACCTCTGGAACTTTGAGCACTCAGATTCCATAAAACAGATTTATGCTTCCAGGGAGAAGCTCTTAGTGTAGGCCTTGTTTTCAAGCCTGATTGTGTTGAAACATGAAGAAGACATACCTGATGTCAAACAGACTCTGAGGTTTCATAGCTCCAATGTCAGCTGGATGTTTCTGTACTCCCTTTGAATTGCAGTGATAAAGGATAAGGAAGATCTGATCTTCCTGATACTGATGAGCTGTTATGCAGTCTTGAGGACCAGATTCACAACAGCATAAAAATTATGAATCCTAGTAAAATGAGAGGCTTTTCAATGCCTATGTGATTTCAAGAACGAAAAGGCAGGACAAAGAGCTGTAAGTCAGAAGAACTGTCATGCTTGGCCACAATTCAAAAATGCAGAGTTTGAGCACTCTGGAACAAGACCTCACCTGGAAACAGATGCGTATGATTCCTCCTCGTAATGAATTTCCATGTGCAGAAAAGAGTGCGTCTCCAAATGTACAAATCTATGAAGAAGTGCAGTATATTTAGTTGCTTCTTATAAAAAAAAAGGCTTATTTGCATATATCTGGAAAGCAAAAAAAAGTAATCCTGCTTCCCTGGCTCAGGAAACATAAGATAGCATGCGGTGTGTATTACTGATTTTTGCATTGAGAACCAGGTATGAAGTCTTAAAAATGCATGTTCTGGGCATTATGTAAAATATTAAGCACATTTGTAGGCATGAGGAAAACAAATTTGCATATTCTAATGTCATAAATAAGCACAGCTGTTTGGCTTCATTAATATATTGCCAGTAAAAAGTAGGTCAATATACACTTGCTTTTTGTTCTCTGAGCCAGCTGTCAGACTAATGGATGTGCATACATCGCGGGGGGCGTTCATCATAGGCTTAATTTCCCCATAACTTATTGGGAAAACAAGTTTAGATGAGAAAAGTTGGAGATGGTGAAATACCATAACTTTTAGGATCTGGCGGAACATATGTCTCTGATATGGGCAATTGGAACCTTTACTCATGTCTCCGAGGGAAGCTGCTTATTTCAGTAAGGTCTAAAATTAACCTATATTGTCATGAGAATGATGTAGCTAGACAACGTGATTTATGGCAGGACAGAATTTTTTTTTTTTAATATCTCTCCATCTTACTGTTCCAAGATAGTTGGCTAATGACTTGAGTTTTCAATCACATATTCTTTTTTCTTGTTATATTTTGTTTTCAATGATTGTGGCATTTCACAGAGAATCAACTTGGGAATCTGTCTCTGGGCATTGTCACTAACTGCTGGTTTTGAACAACTCATGGTACTGCTGAACTTGGCTCAGGGATTTAATGGAAGCTGTTTCCCTGTACTTATGCTTATTGCATGATGTCTCACATACCTTCCTCACTGATAATATTAAAAATATGACAGTGGTTTTGTGAGAACGTGCTGAGACTCGCTGTTTAAAACTAGGGAGAAAAAGAGCTGTTTCCTATAGATGATCTTGATATGTGTGAAATACGTTAAATACATTAATTTAGACATAAGAAGGTATCACACAAATGCTGAACTGGGATGAATAAATAAATACATGAACATTAGAATAATAGCTTGGCTTTTCATCATCATTGCCAAAACTTCAAAGTAGAAGCATACTCATGTAAGAGGTGAAAGTAAAGAACAGTTACAGTTTCTCGTCTTCAAAATTTGCTCTTTTTCAGCCCAAGAGAGTTTCAGGAGAAATATTTGAATAGCTAAAGACTGAAATTTTCATCATACAAGCTCTCTTAAAAATAGCTCAGCTGCTATTATACAAGCTATTTAAAATTACTTAAATATTCATTAACTTGAATATAATATTTATTCTGTATTGTAACTTGAAAGTAGAATTTTAAACCTCTGGGTACTAATGCACAGCTCTTTTCTCATTTCAAAGCCATAAATGCAGCAGAATAAGAATTTGAAGCATGTAGAAGAAAAAACAATATATGCACGTGACATAAACCATGAGAAGCCTAACTGTTTCTCAGTTTCCCCCACAGCTCAAGGGAAAATGCTTCTTGAAAGTGCTTCAGATTCTCAGTTTTTCAATTGCTAATTATCCACTAATATATAGGTGTGGGGTTTTTTGTGTACATGCATTTTAGTCACTCTGAGATGTATCGAGGCTCGTGTTAATATGTGATAACACACACCACATGTTGGAAGCACAGGGCTTCACCTTCTTTCTGACAACATTCACAAAGCATATGTTATCTCTCAGTAACACTTGCCTTGTTGTCTCTCTCTGCTAAACTGAATCGCACAATCAATTGCACATCACATGTAGCAGCCCTTGGGCTTCAGCCAGTCCTTTTTTGACAATTGGCTCTGGCTGTGAGGAAGCAGCCTATTAATAACCCAACATTATATTAAAGGACTTATTTAGCAGTGAAATAGAATTGTGAGCAAGTTCTCTTGAATTCAGTTATGCAGTTTGCAAGATTTTGACTAAAACAAACCAATGAAACTGTAAAACATGAACCTGTGGCTGAGGATTCATCTTTAACATGTCCTTGTGCAGACAGGCTAGAGTGAATAGAAATGTCACATTGCTGTCTTCTGGTAGGGCTGAGAAGCCTTGGCACAACAAGGAGAGCTCTCCAGGCTACAGATGCATTTCTCCTTTCTGTGAGAGCACACAGCTATCTGCCTTCCAGCCAGTCTGCAGGACTGATTTCGAGGCCTCCAATGCTTCCCTCTCAAGCAGGATCATAGTGAGGATGCCCTACTTCTTTTAGGTGAAAATTTTGGAAGAACAGCAGAGAAAATTAAGAGGCTGAGACTGGCTGGATGAGGGATGTTTAGGCAGCAGGCACATAATGGCTCTGAGGGAGAGACAAATCTGATAGCTAGAAGCTTTTTTAAACTCCTTTGGCATATGAAATTGAGAAAAATATATGAATCCTTCCTAAAGATTTTGTTTATACATGTACTATCTTCATAAATGTTTTTTTAAGAAGTTGTGAAGCACTCCAAGCCCCAGAAGAAAAGGGTCATGAAGAACCTTGTTTTCTCCTTCAGAGATTAAATGGAACAGATATTGTAGACACTCTTTTTTTTTTTTTTTTTCTTTTCTTAAAGAATATTTCAGTATTGCAATTATTAAACAGAATTAAAAATAAATGAAAGGGTAAAGCTCATAACTAGGCAAAGCTGAATTAGTTTAGCAAAACTCAGCAGAGAACTCCCCTGGTTTCAGATTAGATCTTACTTGAACAATCAAATTTTATGTCAAAATTCCTGTTATAAGTTGTATGGGACAATTGTTCCTAATTAAATCTGGAATAACACAACAAATATACTTTTCAAAACTAGCTTGATAGTGATATAAAACTGATGCACCATAACTAATTCTTGATACAAGTCTGGATTTGAACACATAGAATTCATTCCTAGTGATTGTAGAGATCCTAAATTGCACAATCACTGACAAAATGTAATGGTGGTAATGATTCTGAATCCCATGTGGTTTTATCTTTATTCTGAAGCATTTTTTTTTCTGAAGCATTTCATCTGAGTTATGCAACATTAATCATGATAATATGACTCCTGCAACCAGTGATTGAAAACCTTAAAGGTGTTCTGTAAGCATAAAGAAGGATGCATGAAAAACAGTGTGAACCTCCTTTTTTTGCAATCCTGAAATATTGTCAGGCTAATATTGCAATGGCCAAAAAAACAACAAAAAAAATTGGCTAGAATCACAGATGAAACTGATGATTTAGTTTCAGCATCCCATCCTAAATATACAAAGAAGACAAGTATAAATAATCTTTTTAAGTCTCAATTTCACAAATCCTGTAGCATAAGAAAGATTTTATCTATGTACATAATTGTTTTGAAGTTGAAACAAGCTAGACACATACTTTTGTAGAAGCAGTCTTAAGATTTTATGGGAAAGAGACTTGTTTTATCCTTTTCTTTAGGCTAAAAAATAGAAACATTTTCCCCAAAGTTTGTTTTGTGCTGCACACCTGGGAAATGGTTTGAGTGCTTACATGGCAGTCTGTTGCACAATAGCACCAGGGGCAGAAATGTTTCTGGTCCATATGGATGGGGCCAACAATGGGACATAGTAGACCCACATGTTTTTAGAGACCCACTTGGAGCTAAAAGGATATGAAATGGTACAGGACACAGACTCTGGGTAGCTGAATTCTCAAATTAACTCTTGAGAAAGATTGTCAGATACACAGGACTACAAAAAGAAAGATGAATGCATAGTCTTGTTCTTATTTTGAAACATTTATTCAAAACTAATTTTCCTGGATTTTTGAAATGAGAAGTATTGTCACAAGGATTTTATAATTTATCCTTGGAACGGAGATATACCTATACAGCTACTGTCAATGACATCTTTAAATTTTAAAATATTTGCTACTTCATTGTTTGCCCACAGCAATTTTCTGTGTCAGGTTTTCTTCCATGACAGTGACTCACCAGTTTCCTTCTAAATACAACATCAAAAATGTGATGTTATTGAATGTTATTCCATTTTTAGTTTACTTTAGCTCAGTTGTAAGTATCCAAATAAACATTTCCTGTGAAAACAGATTTCCACCTACTGAGTACTAGAGAAGTTTTTTATCTGTTAAGCCTGAAGCAAATGTACAAACTAAAAGGTCCACCTGGAATTTTCCAAATATAGTTTTGATTTCAGATATGGAAACAAAGCTATATTCATAATAAGAAGGAAACCAAACAGTAAATATGAGCAGACGTTAGAAGAGAACATAGTCTCTGTCAAAAGACCTTTTTGGATCTTTTATACATTTATCAAAATATTATTATCTGTCAATATTGCCTGGTCTTCCATAATATGAGTCACTTAATGCACCAACAGGGTTTTTGCAACACTGCTGTTTTATTTCTCAAAGACTCTTGTATATAGTTTCCCCAGGAGGTATAACTATTACAGACACTAAAATCATGTGGTTTAAATGTATTCCCTGGAGATAAGCTCATTTTCACACTTGAAGAACCTGTGTATTTAGGCCAATATAGCCACCTTCCTGGAAAATTAAATTTTTTGTCTGGGCTACCTGGGTAACAACATTTATAGAAGAAAAATAAAAATAAAGTCTTAACCACTTTTACAAGTATCAACCTGACATATTAATTTAGGACATTAGTGACCCCCTTTTTTAATAATCCCCATTATATGAGTCTTTAAGTGACAAGAAAAACAAATGAACCACTCAGATGTGTGTAATGTTGAGAAGAAAGTGAGCCCAGAAACATAACTCTTTGCCCAGAGATATCTGGTGATCCTTTGAGCAACCAGCTCTGAGACAGAAGAAAGAGAAGGCTTCATTAGAGTTTATTTCATTTCCATTCATTATCTGTTCTAATGGAGATGGGAACTAGTGATGATAGGCTGCTAAATCTTTGAAAATCCATCATGTTTTCCCTTCTAGCTTGAAAGTAAAGGCTGTCTCACAACATGTCTCCACTTTTTCTCCTGAGGTGAAAAATCTATTCACTGTTGCTGAAGTTGCAAGTGGAAAAGGCAGAAGAAGGAATAGCAGGGATTGCAAGAGGAAGTCTCTTCCCCTGCTAGAGGTTCTGTCTTCCTATTGTTCAGCTGAGAGGGGACTTTTGCAGCAACTAATTTTAACTGATCTCTCTTCCTCAACAGATTAGGCATTCAGCTAAGCATCATAAACTCTACTAATTTCTTTTATTTCCTGATCTATTCTCCAACTTTCTGTGTGCAAACCAGGTATGCAGGTACACTGAACTCCCCAGTTGTATATTTTACCATCAGACAAAGACCCTCATGAGGGCCAAAAGGACAGTAAACAATTGCAGTATTTATGGGTTTTTTTAGTCTGACTTAGCATATAGAAGTCTGTCAGGCCTGCGTCCAGGAGGAACAGGAGCTATAAATTGATGGACATTATTCCTACAAGATTGCAATAGGATTTTAGAGTCAAAAATATTTGGATTGGTTGGAGCCTCTGGAGGTTGTAGCCCAAACTCCCACTCAATGTCAGAATAGCTTCCAAGCTAGAGTGCTTGTACAAGGTTGCTTCTCTGAGATTTGAAAATTTCCAATGGACTTTCCACAAACTCTCTGAATGCCTTGTTCCAGTGTTGCACCTCTCATTATTGCTATTATTTTCTTATTCTCAAGCAGCAACTTCTTACTGTTACTACTAATGCTTTCATTGTACTGCTCTGTCTTCTCTGCAACCACTGTTCAGGTAGCTGAAGGCTGCAATTGAATCTCTCCCTCAGCCTTCTTTAGGGTAAACAAAACCAATTATCTTTGTCGCTGTTCAACTACCATATGCTCCTGTCCTTAACCATTTTAGTTATGCTCCACTGGACTCTGCAGTTTCTTGATGAGCTGAGAGACTTGAAATTGGATAAAGGGTTCCAGATGCAACCTTGTAGATGCCAAATGAAGGGAATTAATAACCCTCCATCAAGTTACTTGCTATGCTTTTTGCTGATGCAGTCCAGTATGTGGTTAGTTTTTATCACTTGCAAGGGTACACAGCTCACCCTCAGCCTAGAACCCCCCAGGCCCTATTCTGCATAGTTGCTACCCACCCAACCAGTTGTCCTGGTTTGGAAAGACAGGTGTCTGCTATGGAAGGCAGCAGCCTCCCTTGAAATGAAGAATATAAACGGCCTCCCTCTAAATTACTACAATTTTGAAATTAGTGGACTCTCAGGCAAAGATATGGAAATAGGAATAACAGTTCTTTACTAGGAAAATTAAAATAAAAATGCAGTAGTAAAAAAACCAAAACCCACTGACAGAATCAGAATACAACCTGAAACCCTATCGGTGAGGGTGTTTTGGTAGTAGTTCAATTAAACTGTGTCTGCAGTCCTCCTGGAGTGACAGATGTGGTTCTGTTGAAGCAATGATCCTGTAGAAGGGTTTAGTTTTTGTCTGAAGGTCCAGTGGCAGTGTAGATGGTCCAGTCTTCCTCTGGGAATCCAGTGGAAACAGGCTGTCCTAGTGTTCTGACTCTCAGATTTTATCCAGGTGAAAATGTTTGGCTCCTCCCCCTGGATGGAGCATCTCACAATTGGATGATGTAATTTTATCAGTCATGCAGTGACACTCAATGGCTCATTAACAGAAAATACCCCCTAAAGAGAGGACAGGTCATGGAAGAGATAAAGAACACTGCCCCATCTGGTTTTAACAGATGGTAATAGAATACATGCATTTGGTTACATCTTATATTGCAACCTAAGGCACTAGTCTACATTCTATACCTGGTCACGGGTTTATTCTTATCACAGTTGCCAAGTGCACATTTGCTCTTGTCAGACATCATGAGGTTCCTGCTAGCACGTTTTTCCAGTGTATTGGGATCTCTCTGAATGGCACACAAAACACTCCGGTGTATGGACAACTCTGCTAAACTGGGTGTCATCCAAAACCTTGCTTCCGAGTCTCTCCAGAGATGTCCAGGTCACTGATGGAGATGGAAAATAAGATGGAGCACTATATTCTCTTGAAGGGTAATATTTATAACCACACACTGATCCAATGTCTATCATGATGCTGCCCCTCACATGGGATTGGATTAGAAGATCTTTTAGGTCGTTTCCAACACAAACTGTCCTATAATTTTATATCCACTTCTCTCCCCTATGCAGAGTCTCAGTAAATTTAAGGCACCTGGTGTTTGAATAGCTTGATATTGGTAACAGTTGAATTATTTACCCACTGCGGTAGCAGGAATAGCTATAATTAGTTCTTTGGTTTGGCTGAGAAGAACATGCTACATTTTTGGGATTGTTCCACAATGCTCCTGTTCAGGAGGCATTTAAAAATATCAACTGTACTAGAAAACTTAAAACTGAATCTTGTACATTTTGTTGGCCACCTGCATAGCTACATAGGAAAAGAGTGTGCTTGAAGAAAGGGGTTCACTACAAAACCAGTCACACTGTCACCTCATGAAGAATTCAGTAGAGCTTCAGGGTTATTAGAAAAAAGTACGTTTCTTCTTTTCAACAAACTCTTTGATGCTTCTCCTGAAGAGTACTTGAAACTGTAATTACCATACCCTGAATCTTTTTAATTTATGCTGATATTAAAGATGGAAGTGTCAAGAAATATTCTGGAAGGGGCACAGGGAAACAAAGAAGGGATTATAGAGTCAAGACCCTACAAGAACATACTGGAGAAAAGTATTTCATTTTATTAAAAAGAGATGCTATAAGGAGGCTTTCAAGTGTTCCTCTTCATCAAAGGAAAGTTAAAAGCCTATGAATGACACAGAGGATGTTTTTCTGTAGTTTAAAAATCCTTTAGAATTCTGCAAGGCTCCTTGCAATTAAGACCTATTCTCCTTTCCACCACCACCCTTTTGAAGTTATTTTGCTTGGTTTTGCTCTCTACAATATTTTCTTTTTCCTTAATCGGATATTCAGGTTACTATGCTAGATAAGAAGTGCTTGGACTTGTAGAAAATAAGTCAAATTGTGTAATGGTGCAAAAACTGTTCTGCTGTTTTTAAAATGCCATGAATATGCCATGCTCAGTCTTCCAGCTACACAGTTAAGGATAAAATCTATTTAACTGTGTCTTTATTTTGATGTTGTGCATATACACACTAATGAGCATGCAGAGTCAGTAGCTCCACAGTTTATGACAGTGTTCTAGAGAGGTTGCACTGTAATGACCTATGATGTGGATTAGTTGTATTGTTCACAGCTACACTTTGGCTCTGTTGCCTACTTTACATTGTGCTTCTTTTCAAGTCCTTCTATCTCTGTGGGGTTCCTGACAGTTCACCTCTTGTTTGCCAAATCCAGAACCTGAAAATCCGGAAAATTGCTGTTCCCCTCAGAGATTTATTCTATACAACAATTTAATGCAATTTTTGTCCATTTTTTTTTTTTCACAAAGAACTCTTACTCTTTTTTTTTTTTTTCTTTCATTTCTAAAATTTTAAATATCTATTCAGTTCTTTCTCTGATAAGTAGCTAACAAGCTAAACTCCCCCAGCATGCTGTGGTTGCAAGCTACCTAATGAAGCTCTCAAGCCTTCCAGAAATCAGCACTCTAATAGGATTTTGAGTTGGCTGCCTTTTTCCTCTCCTTTCCCTTGAAGCAGTGATACAAGGATGTCTACTGGAAGAGAGCTGAAGCACATGATGACAGCAGCTGTTGGCAAGAAGAAGGAGCAATAAAATCCCTAAATATTCAAATATTCAGGTACTTTTCCAAAACATAAACAGAATTTGAAAGAATGTCCTTTGCATTAAAAAAGAAAATTAGGATGTTTTCAGTAACAAAGATTCAGGAACAGAAATTTTATGACCAATCACGAGCTTTTTGGTTCAAAACACAGAAGATGTACAGAATACAGATGAATATCAAAAGCTCCCACAGGCCAAGTCCTTCATTTTTTCTTTTTTTAATCATAACATATTGATATAATCTGCTTATAAATTTAAGATATCTTACACAATATATGGAGCTTCAGGAAAATACAAAGTTTAAAAATGTGGGAGTTAATATTAATGGATCCTTGAGTCACTTGGCTTTGGAAGTTATTTATATGGTAAGAAACAGAACTGCTTTGACTAATTTGGTGTTGTGGACTTCAGCAAAACAATGGCCATCTCATGGTTTTGTTATGAATACACAAACTAATTTCCAACTGAATGATTATACATGCCATAAGCAGGTATGTAATACAAATTCTGCAGAGGCCTAGTCTGTATTGCAATGACCAAAACAATGCACATGTGTGAAGGAACAGAAAAATATGATCTCTAAATTTTTACATGCTGTATTCCCCTTTACTTTAGGGAATTTTGAGTAAACATCTGTCCTTAGATACATGAAGGAATGGAAATTCTGAGTTCATTTGTTATCTAAAGCTTCAAAATCATTTGCTGAAGCAAATGAATTAATTGTTAGGATTATTTGTTAAGTATTATATCTCTCAGCAGAACTGGTGATAGTCTTTAAGGTCCCTTCCAAAGCAAACTATTCTATGATTCTATGATAGATATGATAATCTCTAGTCTCCCAACAGTATCATCTTGAATTGGTAATTTTATTTTCAAATTTACTATTGCTATACTGTGTCTCTGTCCCTTAAAAGGGGACTGTGTGAGTGATTCTATTTGGGTGGCAGGCAAATGTTTCAGAAAACCATGCAAGGTTTGCTTTTAGACAATATAGACAATGCAAAGATTAAACATTAAAAAATTCTTACGTATGTCTACTTTCATAGCAGGAGATAGTTTTTGACCTTGAAAGATAATTGCACAAATTCATTTCTATTAAGGTCCCTCCCCACCCTCCCAATAATTTAATAAGTATCGGAGCCTGATAAATAAAGCGTGTAATGTCAGTGTTATGAAAGTTTAATCATTGGTCATTACAGTAGAACAAAGTAATTTAATAATTGCTCTGTGAAGTGCCATTACAGCATGTTAACTAAGTGCTGTTAAATGCTCAACATCTGAAGAAATGTGCAATATCTCTCCAGAGCACAACAGTCACTGTGCTGCAAAGGGAATTTCTCCAAAGGTTGTATGGGTACTCCAGATTCCAGTGCAGAGGTGCCAGCTCAATCAAGGCAAAGCAAGAGGATTGGTTTCCTGGACATCTGGACTTTGGTTAGCTTTACAAATAACCTGGCAGCAGGTACATGCTATAAGCTGCTGGAGCAGAGCCAGAGCTCTGAGTTTGCATAATGCTCAGCCCAAAGGCTATTTCTTTACTGTCCCTGATGTATTGCAAAATGTAGTGATATCCTCTCTTGTGCTCTGCTGTGTTAGATTATAGACAGAGTGATGGGCTGGCCATTCCTTTGATAACCCAGCAGCCTAGTAAGCACTAGGTCACATCCCCCAAAAGCATGTGTGGGGCTGCAGATGTAATTCAGGAGGATCTCTGTTAGTAATTTGGTTGGGTGACCTTTTCTGAGAAGGTGCAGAGCTAATCAAGAGAAACTGACGTAGAGATTTCCTATGGAATTCTGAAATAAGAGATTCAAGCATATCTGATGCAATTTTAATGCCAAAATTTTCTACATCTGATCTGTAAGCAAACCTGTTGCATGAATCCTTAATGTGGGAGGACAGATAGAGCTAGCACTGAAGGCAATCTTGCCCCTGATATATTGCAGCTGTGTTAATTACCAAAGACTGGGAACAGCCTTGCCCTCAAAGCTATGGGTATGACAAAGCTTTAGCTGGTAGGGAGTCACTTGGAGTCTGCTGGTTGTGCTGTGAGGAGGAAGGGACAGGAGGTTGTGTGAGGGACAGACAGGTTGGGTGGCTGTGCTAGAGACAGGAAGGAGCTGCAGGAGGAGAAAAGGAGCTAGAGCTGCCCATGGGAGGCTACATAGAAAAGGTATGAGAGACTTTTAGATAGCAAGAGGCTAATGCTTGGAGCCTTCCTTGGTGTTAGTTGTACCTCCACCGTCACCATAACCTGAGGTTGCTGTTGCTTTTTACCTATGTTTTGAAACCCTAATTCTGAATATTTCAAGTCTGTATCTGAATCTGATTTTTAGCTATTACATATCATCCTACAGACTCGGGACCTAAGACCTTTGCCATTTTGTTTTAGCTTATATTTAAATGCACTGATCCATTACATACAATAGACAAAGAAATATGATGATTGAAATAGGTATAGGTTATATCCTGATAATCCTTATCTGTAAAGAAAACAGGATAAACAAGACCACATTGCAGGCACCAGGGAACACATGTGGTATGTTGGCTAATAAGACTGAAAGAAAAAACAGACTCCTGGTAGACAAAACTAGGAACTCCCTGCACTGCGGTTCATCAAAAATGCTCAATTTTCCCCGCCTTGATTATTTTTTAGATTATTTGTCAGTCTCCTTAGCATTTTCACACTAATACCTCCTAATTGTACTAAGTCCCTTGTTAGAATTTCAGACTAAGCAAAAAATTTTTCGAAGAAACAAAAAATTCCTACAGTACGTGATTTTCACCATGGAGAGATTATCTTAAGCATCTCAGATCTTAAAATGGCCTATATTTTGTCTCACCCTTACATCTTGCAATGTAAGAAATAAGAACTGCGTCTTTGAGGTTTCATCAAAAAAGTGCCCTAAACAAACAAATTTTAAAAAAGCAAAAAGATAATTACCTTTTCTGCAAAAGAAAGACCAGGATGAAAGACTATCTCTAGAAAGTAAATCTCCTCTCTGCGTTCATTTCTCCCAAAGCAACATTTCTGGTATAAAGGTGTTGAATGAGGTTATTTCTTCAAGAAAAACGTGTACTGCTTTGAAGAGAGCTGAACTACTCTACTTTATTTTGCAAAGTTTTTTATTAATTGACTGCCCTTAATAAGCATTTGAAAAGTGAGAGTAAAAATAAATGCATGTGTTTCTGAGCAGTTAACACATTGGTATCCAGATGATGATGTCTAGAGCAGGAACAAAAAAAAAAATATTTCAAAGCATTCTAAAATAATATATATTTGGACCACATATTTGGTTATTACTGGCTATGAAGTTCAGGTTCAGAGGGCTACACTTTAACATCCTGATACTGAATATTCCCAGTGAGGATGCTGGCAAAAAGGGGCTAGGAAGCAGTTATTCATCTTCTTATTTGTACAGCCATTAAATAAGAAGCAACAATTAGCTGATAAGCAACAAGAGACAAAAATTTAAGGACTGAATATGCACTATTGTTAATACTTTGGTGTACTGGTTTACATTTTCTCTTACAATTTTCTGGTCCCATCATTAAAATAACAAAATAATGAGTGCAGTAAACTCCCAGTGATTTGTTTCTTAAATATGAAGACCAGAGTAAGAATAAGGACATAAAAACAGTGATATAACAAGTTAGACAAACAAACAGGATCCTTACATTTGCATTAAAATATATTAAATAATCATGTAAGTATCGTGACTGACAGATAAAAGTCACAAGACTTTGGGTGAAGGTGCTGTTTCTGTGAGCAAAAAATAAAGCAAAATGGAAGATTCTGAGTATATCTATACAACCACAATTTTTTTCAGTACAGCATGGATGCATGGATAGTGCATTTAAGTTCTTTCATGAAGTGCGAAAATCAGGATCATTCGCTGTTGAACAATAAACTCTAAATAAAAGTCTCCCATGTAACCTTTCCATTATGTGTCATAGAATAAATAAAGGAAAACCTAATAAAAATACCTGAATCTGTAAAAGACAGGGAAAAACTTTCCATTTCTGGCAAGTTCTGAAGTGCATGGTTTTCAGTGGACATGGCATAGCCTTAAATGTCAGGTGGTTTGTAGTGGTCTGAACAGATGAAAGGTAATAATTATTTGATGGAGGGTAATAAAGTGTTTGCATTAGATTTCTGTGATTCATTAAATTTGTAGAAACAAAAACCTGTGTCATTTTCTGACCATGAGGTTTGGGCAGATTTCAATATTGTTTTAAAGACAACAGTTTTCTTAGTTTCTGAAATGAATGTTAAATGTCTTGGGAAGTACCCACTGGAGTTCTCACTCTACAGAAGTTCAGGTTTCTGATTGCTTAATTTTATTCCTTCAGTGTTTTCTGGAGGAAACATTGCATCAGTATTCCCACACTGATTCCAGCCTCCATATCAAATTAGGATTTGTTAACTCCCTTTCAATAAAAATGTTGTACTTTTATTTTTATTAGTTTCTTTATAAAAAACAATGTCTTTGCCCTACACAGTTTTAAAATGTTCCTGACAATTTACCTGTTATTATACTCCATAAGCAATGAATGTGTAAGCAGTAAGAGAACAAGTATTTTGAGTTTAAGGGACCCATTGATTCAATTTTTGTTCTGGATTATTAATTCTACTATGAATTGACCATATATATTATAATCAATTATAATTGTGCAACAGATAAAATTATTATTGACCTTTGTGGATTTGTTTGTGGCTTTTGAGTAAGGGTTAATTACAATTTTGTACTACATGGATTTTTTTTTTTTTTTTTTTTTATACGTAGATCAGTCAGCAGCAGCACTTTTGGTGTTGAGGTAAAAAGAGTTTATGAGAACACTCAGTTTTGGTCACAGCTGGCATTTTTATGGGCCAATGTGGATCTAGCTTAAATGAGAATGTGTGCTACAATAGCCTAAATAGTTAAGACAAACAACGCAGTAAATGTCATCTAGAATTATAACACTCCAAATGTCCTAAAAAGACGAGTACATCCTGGACTCCCTGTGTTTTGCACCTTTCTGCCAACTCCATAATCTCCCCTTCACACACCTTTTATTATTGCAATTACAGGGGGCAGTGTGTGTGAAGAAAACAATGCCAATACAGAAATATAGGATGGGAAGCAATGTCAGCTACTGGAAGTTAATTGCAGATGCTTTTTTTTATTTGTCCTTGCTTCCCTTTTACATCAGTGTTTTTCCTATCCTTTCTTAAATGTTCTTCCAGGTCTTGATGGCAAAATAGAACTGTCACTCAAAAAGTGTGGCACAGTCACAGGAAGTTTAATCACTTTTTTTGTTGGTTTGGGTTGTTTGCTTTTGTTTGATGTGTGTGTTGTTGTCACTGCCTTCCAAGCTGAAAGAGTGAACTATGTCTCAGGAAAGTTTAGAAGTGAATTCCACCAGGTTATAATTAGCTCAAGGTATTGCTTCTTTCAGTAGAAGCAAGAATTCAAATTATTCTTTGAATTGCCTGGAATTTAATTTGACGAGCACTGATCTGCAGACATTGTTAAATTCCTTGACACAGCTATTTCAAAGCTATTAGAGGCTCTGCTTCTCTTTCATTGGCATCAGAGCACCTTCAAAAGCTCTATGATAAGTTCAAAACATTTGACAGTTGTTTATACATTTATATAATTTTGAACTCATGTAAATTTCAAAACAGGATGCAGGGCACACAAACTTGTTCCTATTCTTGAGGAAAAATCTGTCTAGCTCTCAAATGATAGTGTCCCTTTCTCACAGGAGAAGCTCATTAGCAAACTGTAACTCCTGTAGTCTTGCCTTTTGGGCTATGAGTCATTCCAGTTCTGCTGTGCTGCCTCCTTCACTCCCTTGTGTACAAAATGGGCATGCACTGTTAGTTTTACTGCAAAGTGATTTCTGCTGCCTTGAAAACCTCCTAAATTCAGCTTTAGGAATTTGAAACATAACTCTGAAGCATATTCAGTATCAAGAGTCCTATAGTATGTCAGTGCTTCCTGGCTGCAATCTGGAATGTGTAGTTTTATTATGGCAAGCATTCCTTCATCATGGATTCTTTATATAATATGTGCATAACCTACAGTTAATGGTGTGGAAATGTTTTATTGCAACTTCCTCTTTTAAGTAGATGTGTTTCTAAATTATTTTGCCTAAAGCATCTGTTATACCTCCTGTATCTCATTCAGTACTAAATCCCCCTTTCATTTAGACTCCAAACACTATGAAATATAAAAAAAGAACCTCATCTTAGTGCTTCCTCACCCTATTTTGTCACCTTATTGGTGAGGAATACTGTGCAGTTACCCAGTCACATTAGATGATTTAAACTCCAGTGAGGGTAAAATAATGTGCAAATAGAAGAATTAATAGAACCGGAAACTGAAATTACAGTGTATTGAAATTTGATAACAAACCAGCAAAGAATTGAAAGAAAATTGTATTTAAATTACATATAAACCAGAAAATCCTCTTTCTCCTTCAGCCGTGATCTTCACATGGTGTCCAGCAAAGAAGCAGATTGTGCAATAATGTTTTCAGTTTTATCATAGTAAAAGAAACTCCACTTTGAAATTCCTTCATCAGAGTTTACTTTTCTTGGTCTAATATTTTACTTCTTGCAGGCATTTTTTCCTCTGAAGCTTCAAAATCTTCAAACAGCTTTAATTCTTTCCTGTCCAACATGTAATCTACTTGCTCCTTCTCTGATTGTAACACCAAATTAATGTGTGGGTTTACTTAGAAAAGCAAACATCTCTTTGTTGGGCTGAGTATCATTGCTTGTACTTGAAAGTCATATTGTGAACTCCTTGTTTCAGCAAAGGATAAACCTGTCCTCTCTTTCTGTTGGTTCACTGAAAATTTCAAAGTGAAACATGTTTTACCCTGGAAAATCTGGTTATTAACAGTTTCTACATGCAAATACTGAATCAGTGAAACTTATCACTGGTTCTTAATCTCATGGGAATGAAATATTTTAATGTTAAATGAGCTAGGAATTAATTGCCTTCACCTTCCTTTCCCTAAGTGTACTGCAGTAGTATGAGTAGGTCAAATAAACAGCCCAGCTCTCCTAAAGTGCATTTAACTGCAGTGATCATGTACAAATAAATGACAAAGTATTACCCTAGAATGGAAGGAGATCTTTATTTATTTTTTAAAAATGAAATAATAATTTGAAAGTTCAGAAAAGCATTTAGAAATGCTGTTTATAACATTGTTGCACTTTTTTTCTAGTGATCTGATGCACCACTTTTCTTTCCACTTGCTGGGTTTTTTTTAGCATTTTGGGAAAATCTTTCATTTTGGGAGAACCAGGAAGATTACCATTTTGCCTGAGACAGCTGGAGTTGGAATGATAGATTAGTTTGGTCACAAATCAGATCTGTTTTTTTAATAAATCCCCTGACTTCTGTTATCAGGAGTTAACAAAAGATGTGCAACTTTTTATTTATTGGATAAGTGTTTTTGTCTGATTCTCTATACCAGATAATAAGATTTCTATTTTTGTGAATATTATAGAAACATGTACCATTACACAAAGGAACAAAAAAGACAAATTATTATTTGCAAAGGAAATTGGACTGGTGGCAAGTAGTGATTAGTCAGTGACAGATGAGCAAACAGGTTTTCATTGGAATTCCCCTTTATGAACTAGGATTTTTTTAATAAAAGGAAATTAATAGTTCTAGATATGTACGATGGAGAAGAAACTTCTGTACTCCTGAACTTGGATCTTCCTTTCAGTGCTTTGCAAAACCAGTGTATTGCTATCTGGGCTGTTACATTTGTAAACTGTAAGCTGGAGCTAATGCCTGAAGAATGACAGGTGCCTTTGCAGCAAGGAGGAAAAAATACTGGTTAAGTTTTTCAGAGCTGAGAGGGTTAAGGAAATCTCTCAATAAACTGTGATCCTGCTTTGTTTACTTGACTTATTTTGGATTGAGTTCAATTATTCAGAACAATGGCAGACATGCTATGACACACTTTGTTCAGTACAATACCATTTGCAATGAGTCTGTCTTCATACAGAACTCATTCTGTTCCCTGTGTCCCTAAAGCATTTCTGACATTTATGTTGCACTAAACTGGCAATACCAGTAACTGGACATTGAGAACCCAACCCTAAATTGAACATTATACAGTGAGTTAGAGTAGCTTTCAGATCATGATAGGCAGATTTTGCCTTCACAAGCATATGCTGTCTTAGGTGGTTTCCAGGGATGAAGATTCTTTGAAGACGGAGAATATCATAAGTGCACTTTATAAGGGAAGAATGTGAAAAAATGCTCTGAAAGGGTGTAGTTGATCTAAAAGATCCCACCTGTAAGTGTTAAATGTTGCAGAGAACATTTGTTGAGAAGCTTGATATTGGAATTAAAAAATGTAGATTACAGCTGTGAATTAAGTATTGGGTTGCATTTTCATGTACAGTATTATGATATGACTTTATAAATATTCCCTATCTAAATCCTGATTAAAGCAGTCTATGAGTGTGAAAATTCAAACCTCTATCCTAAATATACAGAGTACTATATTTTCCTACTGCTTTTCTCGGTTTATTTCTGGTTACTAGTCATGTTTGTTTGAAACTTGGCTGTAAACTTTGATGAAAATTAAAAACAATCAGGCAGAAAAAACTCAGCTTTCATCTTAATCAATTGCTATTATATCATGGTCTCTAATTGTATGTTCTTTTTGTTTTCTTATATCATGCAGACTTACTACTTGATAGGCATAAATTGACTCAGTGGAATTTATGCTCTTTTGATCTCTTCAAAATATTTTGACATTTTCAATGATATATGAAATTACCAGATCATTCTTTTTTTTTTTAATTTAAAGGATTAGAGTCAGTTTAAACAATGATAAAGTTTATACCGCACAAATGTTATCTATATTGTGGGAGAAGATCAGAATTATTTTCCAATTAAATCTTTCTTTTCTTCATCTTGTTATATCGGTGCTTTTATAAACACTGAGATAGTTTTTGTGGGGTTTTGTCAGTTCATTTTGTTATTTGGGATTATTTTTTGTATTAAGAGTATTACATTTAGACTTAATTTGGTGAGATTATTTAATATTCAAAATCTACCTTAGAAGAAGTGATAAAATGATGATATTGAGTTCTACACAGGAATTAAATTTTATTTCTTTATTTTTCTGTCAGTCAGCTTAACTCTACTGGCTCCAGTAAAATTCTGCTAACCTACACTAGCTGAAGGTACGGAACATTATGCAAAACTCCTTCTAGTGGCAGTCTTATTTTTTCTTTATTATCTTGTCGTATGCCCTATGCACCTCCTTCTTCCCATCCCCTTTTTTCTACCCAAGTAAAAATTACCATCTTCCCTCATATGCTCTTTTTTATTCTCCTTACCCCAAACCAAGGTTCTTCTGCTGTGTTTCCTATTAATTACTGGTTTTATGAGGAACCTTTATTATGCCACCTCATTTGCCACCTTCAAATACTTTTGGGAACTTTTCTCCCTATTTCGCTCACTAACAACAGTGCACTGTTACAGCCTATTTCTGTATTACCTGTTTGTTGTCCTGTTTGACAATGTTTGCTGGTTGACTCTTGCTGAATTCACAGTGTGTAGGGTCTTGAAACAGAAAACTATGTTACAATTTCTTTGGTTTGGGTTTACAGAGCAAGTTAGTGTACAAGAGTTCTTGGATGCTAGACCGTATAGATACCTAAATTACTCCATACGCTACTGAATTTGCTCAGTGTGGTAAATTCATAATTCATGGCAATAACGCACCAGATAAAATCTATTTTATGTAGAAATTACATGGAAAAAAAAGTGAATGCTGGTGTTCCTTTACTTTTTTTTCTTTACTTTCTTTTTTCTTCTCTATTTTAATGAGTTTAGGAATTTCCCAAAAATAATTGAGTATTCACATATATGTAACTTAAAAGGGTTTATTTGCAGGTCAGAAAATTCACTACCTTCCAGTAAGGACTCTGGAAAATGTTCATCTCATTATCTGAATTTCCACCAAACTTGGGATAACAGTAATAAAATAAAAAGGGAGGAGTTAATAAAGCAGATATCTCTGCAAATATCCTCCTTATCTTTGGAGATGTCCTCATATTTATTCTTGTTTAGCACTGCTGGTGTTGTGAAGAAGATCAGAAAGCATAATTCCATACTTTTTTTATTTGATGCTTTTCTGTGTATTGATAGGTCCAAAGGCTCTTACACTGCACTTGTTGGCTTTTTTCTCCTATATGCATAGGTATGTAATATCCATATTTGAGACAGGTTATGCTTTCACTCTCCTTCACACTGGTGCCTGTGATTTCCTAAATAATTTATTTCTGCTTTATGTTCTCAAGACACTGTTGATTTCAAAAGATTCACAACTCAATCCACTCAAGCAGAATATTTGCATAGAGAAATATTCTATTTTTCAAAAATACTTCAGCAAATAAATCTTTTGTTATATCAAGTTTTCTATAAATCAGTAAACAATTTTGACTTGTAAACATTTTGTTTGGAAAATTAACTTGATCAATGCAGGTTTTTAACTATTGGAAATTTAAATGTCGGAAAATATGCTTATGCTTCATGGATACCTCTAAACTCCTCCCTATAATAAAGTCTCCATGCTTACTGCTTTTCACTATATAAACAGAAAATTGAAGCGGTGATGAGAATATATCACATAGTTTGTACAAAGCAAATCAAAACCAACATTTTTGCTTCTTCAGAAGTTTGAGGGTCTTTCTTATTAATTAGGGCCTCAAATTATAACTGTTTATGCAGATTTCTAAAGCTTCATCAAAAGTCCTTACAGCATAATGCAATTAAGTTTCAGTTGATTAGGCAATTATAAATAAATGAGATTTTTTTTTCCATGTGAACAATGCGCACAGATAAACTGGTTTGTGGAACTAATATGATAAAAGGAGTTTTGTGGGAGGATTGTCACATGTATTATGCAAACTTAGAAAATCCTTGGAATGTGGAACTTTAAACATTCTGTTCACCCTCTGGTGTCTATTGATTTTTTGATAGGGAAAACCAGATAAGATGTAAATTATGGCCCATTTTTTTCCTCTTTAAGTCAATTATTCACCATAAGTTATGGCTAGAAGATATTTGCATGTTAAATTCAGGCTTAGTTGTGGAAAAAATCTGTGCTTTGTACTCAGAAAACATTTTAATTAAATCAATGGTATTTATGAATATGAAACAAGTAATAAATGCATTTTGTTTTTTCAAGAGATTGCTGATGGATGACAATATTCTAAATTGGAACCAACTTGCAGTTTATTTAAGGTATTTTAAAGCTTTCAATGCTTAATATAGAACAATGATTTTCTAACTTTAAAGTAGACTCTGAAGAAAATAGTTTGCGCATTTTTATTCTTGGTGCTATTACTTCTGCTAGGAGTGAATGTGTATGTAGAGCATGCAACCTAAAATAAGTGTCTGAATATGCAGGCCATATGTTTATCCTCCTTAATATGTTCTACAAGACGTGCATTTATTTCAAGACATTCTAATCATTTGACACCAAATGTTGCACACTGAGCAAGGCATAATTTAGCAGGAAGTCTGAAAAAGAAGAATGTTTATTAATATATATATTTGATAGATATTGGAGCTAGCATGTAACCAGGTTTTGGTAATGAAGCATCAAATGCTTTCCTGATAGACTTAATTTTTAAAACTACACTGATTAGCATCTTATATCTTACTGATAATGCTGCCCTTGTGACTTCAGTAGTGCTTTCCCCACATCCTTTGAGCAAAATGAATAGAATGGGATCATTTAGATGAAGCACATATTTAAAGATTTTGCCATACTTCGGTTGGAAGCTTTTTTTCTTCTAGAATCCAGCATAACTTGACACAGGACTCATTTGCCTAAATTACAGGTTAGATCTTTTGTGTGGATAGGAAAACACTTTGAGAACTGAACTTGATTTTAATAGTATCACTAGTATTTCATTCTAAATGAAATAATCTTTCTAATCTCTCTGATCTCACTTTATTTTGGCATTAACAAGAAATTTATCCTGACCAAAATATGACTTAGCTCTTAGCTTAATTTTTAAGGAGGAGAACATAAGGAGGTCCAAGTCCATGTCTGTCTGCCACTAATTTATTTTGAATATGGTGACCCAATTAAACAATTTGAAAAATCAAAGATAAGGAAGTCTTGTGGACTTCTGTTAAAATCCATGGCTATATATATGACCTAAATATATTATATATTTGTATGTATAGATATGTGTATTTTTTCTCCAGGAATTTGTTGAACTCATTTCTCTTTATCACATCCTTACCCATTTGCTTAAAGTAGAAGGCAGCATATATAGACTTGATGTAGCATAACATGCAGTGATGTACAAATATACCAGAAAGAAAGAGAAGTA
Source organism: Zosterops lateralis (assembly GCF_965231275.1). Classification (NCBI taxonomy): domain Eukaryota; kingdom Metazoa; phylum Chordata; class Aves; order Passeriformes; family Zosteropidae; genus Zosterops; species Zosterops lateralis. The sequence goes on along the minus strand of NC_139762.1, from coordinate 52,006,499 downwards.
GATGCTTAGTTTCAAAGAAAATATCATATTTTCCCCCCTTTAAAAAAAAGGAATGAAAACACTTCCCCGGATTCTTTTTTTTTTTTTTCTAAATGACCCTAATGTTTCCTTTTGCTAATATATTAATATTAAACTAGGGCTTCAAAACTTTTAAATCTGAAAGCTGTTTATGAAATTATGTTTTTAATTTAAAAATGTTAGTAAGAAACATTTTGTTCCCAAAGTATTCCAAAAGTGATCCATGCTATTAAATTGTTTTTTATCTTATGCCAAATTGCAACTATAGCCACATTTTCCTGATGCATATTACTTTTTGATGGACTTGTAATTTTCAATAGAAAAGACATTTATTGGAAAAACCTCGGAGCGCCTATTCTGTATATATGAGATACAAGTTCCTCTCATACTGACAGAAAATTGAGAGATCATTTCTTAGGGATGGATACACAAGGGAAAATGAAGAATCCAGGCAGGAACGCTGATATTTTGGTTTTGATTATTTCATCAAAAACTTGGAACACAATGCTCATTGTTTATGACAAATCACAGTCTTTTTCTTACCTCAGGTTATAAAAATTTAATTACCCAAATATTCTTTCATTGATTTAATATGTTTCCCTATTGGCAAAGGGTTCAGCAGTATATTTTCCAGCCCATTTCATAGTTCAATTTTGGATGGGTCTGGTGGCAGGATTTCATTCTTCTTTTCAGCTGTCGAATTGATCTTGCCATCTTAAATGTTTCTTAATGGTCATTTAAAATGCAATTTGTTTCTTTACAGCTTTTTAAATGCAGTTTGAATAGTATTGTTATTCTTTTATTGTATAAGGATAGGCAACATATTATAACAAAAGGAACTAGCAATTTATAGCAAGATATGTTCAGGCTTGATCAGTGGTCTCCTCTTTTATCTGACTTGCTAACAGTAGTTATAGACAATATTTGCATTGAAATATCTATCTGCATCTATCTCTCTCTCTAAATAGATGTATAATGCCATGAATGCCTCAGATATGACACAGCAACAGCAAAAAAACCACCAAAAATGACAAATGAAAAGTTGTTACTTTCATTAACTTTGGCAGTGTGGTGTTTTAATAACTTAAGGAATTATTTGTTATTTTTATATGTATGAATTTATTGCCATTTTAATCCTTATGTGACTTTTAAAATCTCCTCTTTAATTGCTCTCACCTGAACACTGCAAAAGTTGTTAGAAGGCTGTAAGGAAAAAGGCAGGACAAAGTGAGAATAGGGATATAAGGGTGTTTGGAACAATTCTAACCCATTTGAATGCACTCCATGTGTTAAAAAGCCTCTTTTTTCATAGCAAGGAAGATTAGCATTCACACAACAGTCTTGAGTGAATAAGTCACAGGATAAGTCATGTTGACTTTCTTTAGTTTAAAATCAAACAAATTTTTTTCAAAATTGTTTTAATTTGACATCAGCAAGAAACCATCTTGTTTTTACTTTCTTCTAAAATTACTGTTCTGGTGAGTACCTCCAACATTGTGACATGTTTATATAGAACTTGCAAGTCAGAAAGGGATCTGACAGATGAAAAAGTAGAAATTCTGGGGTTACTGGTCTCTCTACACAGGTAAAGGAAGGCTCCAGTTCTATTCAAGGTGATCAGTGATGTCATTGGTGAGATGACTCTAGAACGGCTGCCTGTGGCCATTGGGAATCCTATCAGATTCTAAACTTAGCACTTCTAATTTTGCACATGGAGTGCATCCACTGAATGTCCCAGTGCCTCACTTATAAGTGTTGTGGCATAAATCAGCAGTCGTTGCAAACCAAAAAGTTTCCCAAAAGGGTAGAAGACATGCTGGAGCTCTCCCTGCTTCTTGGAGCATAACCAAAAAGGAGTTCCAGATGGTAGGTTTTCAAATTGAGAACAGTCTGATTACCTCTACATTAAAGGCCAGTGCAATTGAGGACAGAGTTTTCATTTTCTAGAACTTTCTAGGGCTTAGGACTGTGTGTCCACACTGCATCTTTACTGGCAATGAAATTCACACAGGTGCCAATCCTGCATTCCTTCCAGGCAGGCAAAGAAAAGAAATTAATGAAGTAATCTGTATCCACATTACAAGGACAGTACTCTGAATTGTCTTGGCATGTGAGTTCAACCTCTGATCCATTAAATATTCGAACATTTTTTAATAGACCAGTGGAGACCTGAAGTGTATAACACATGACAAATCTTCATCAAAAATAAGATTTTATCACTAGTCACTAAATTGCTAATGAATTCTACATATCATTTGACCATTGGTCATAAGTGTGACCACAGTAGATTCCCCCTTCATATTTGTTTACATTTGACCATGTTTACATTTGACATGTTGGGTGTTTTTTTTGATGCTGAATCATCTTTACTTAAACAGAGCAAATAACTGAACAGTAATTCATGCAGGATTTGAAGTGAAAAAAAGGGAAAGGAAAAGGTCCTCCATGATTAAACTTGCAGAAGCTTGTTATGTTGGTTTCTTGAGATGATATACTGGCATCATGATGTATGGCAACCTTCCTCCCCCACAGCTATAATTATAGAAAGTAGACTCTTTTAATGGGTGCCATAAATTTTAGATCGAAAAGCCTTTCCAAATTTTCCTCTTTCAGTAGCAGTAGGGCATCCAAAAACTCATCAATTTTTATCTATATTAATATTTTTAGCAGGCATATCCAGGGCTGAAACTTCTGAAAAACCAGATCCTGGGGTAATGAAAATCAATACAGGCCTGTTGATATGATAACATTAGTGTGATAAGAATGTAAGTCTTACATTGGAGAAATAATTAGAGTTTTGCATGCTTCTAAATTTTTTTCTGAATTGAGAAATCCCTTTCTGGATGCATTCAGGTAAATCCATTTGAAGAAAGAAATTAATTTAGCTCTGTTTCAGTAAAGATGAATAATTTCTTTTTTTGGGCTTGCCTTGTTGAGGAATGACAGATAACACTGTTCATACTCTTATCTCAACTGATGGGCCTGCCTCTGGTCTATTATCTGGTTTAAAGAACAGGAAGGAGAATTTCTGTGACATGATTCTTTGGTAACACTGCCAAAAAAAAAAAAAAAAAGACAACAAAAAAAAACCTTTGCCCACCTTGATTGACTAGCCTGCAGGGACTCTAAGAAAAATAACAGTGTGTCTTGAAGATCTCACAATGCTATTTTTTCACTGCTTATCTTCCTTAAATCAACATCTTCAAATATTTGGTTGTGTTTAAAGAGTTTGAAAAATCTGATTTTTTTTTCTACCAGCAATAATAGCATTATAATATTCAAAATTATGGCCAGTTCAGTTGTAGAAATCATAAAATCTACTGCAATGATAACCCTGATATCAGTACAGAAAGTCTTACACTGTACTACCACATTTGTTTCACAGTAGATGTACTTCATAGGTGATGGAAATGTTTAGCTATTGTTAGAAAAGTGTACAGATATGTACATGGAAAAAGTATCTAAAATATATTTCAACAGCATTCATCTAGCAAAGTTACCTTGACAGCTCTTCTTGCATAAACACAATGAGTTATGTGATTAAGTCTTTTTCCCAAATTATCATAAGTGCAGTAGGAGTTTGAAGCAACTTTCTGTCTTCTATCACCCTTAGATTTTACTTGGAATGAGCATACCTTGAAAGAATGGTGATATGGGTGCAGTTTCATTACATCTTTATCAGCATTTCACCCCCTCAAAACAACCTCAACTATATATACATATATAGATATTATATATGTATACACAATTAGTCCTTTTAGAGATTCCTTGATGCAAGTTTAATCTTACCTTGCATATGCCAGAAGTAAGACTGGATCGTACCCCTCATATTTTTAGTATTTGCAGGGCAAAAAAAAGAGTGTAAAATTAAAAGGATAGCTACAGCACACTCACACTGCAGCTGCCAAAATACTGTGTTGGGAGGGGAAATGGCCCCTAACAGAGCTGTGCATTGTCATAATCATGTTGGTAACTACTACTTGCTATTTGAAAATTACCTCAGTTATGTCTGTGATCAAATAATGTCTGCAGTTGTACTGCAGATATTATTAATCCTAGATTTTTCACACAGCACTTGTGAGGCTTTATGTGAGGCTGGGCAGGGCATGGGCATTTTTTCATAGTATTTCACCTGGAGTATTTGTTCTTCATTGTCTTGAAAAGTTACAGGGCTAGAGTTTCCCTTTAGATGTTGACTTATGATACAGTTTGTCTAAAGTGTTTTTAGTTGACTAGTAGTGTTAGAAGAAAAAATTTATTTTGGAGGATTCTGTCTTGCTCTGAGAATGTCAAATATCTGCTTTTCTTGGCAGAAATTATATGAGAGCAAAATTGAGAGATTTTTCTCTGGAGTGAATGATGGAATAATTGCTTGATAAATACTGATCAGTTTGATATAGGTTTTTGTTTTGAGAATTGGTGGTTTAGATAGAGTAATTGGAGTAGCTCTTAAAAGTTGTGACAACCTTCTTCTATCTATTAATAAAGCAAAAGCATTTCTTATTAATATTTAATAGTACTTAAAATACACAGCCTCAGATTAAAAGATAAGACATCCAGGAATTATGTCTATGAATTTGTTTAAATGAGGCTTGTAATTTCCATCTTACTTCTATAATCTTTCCTTATATTATGATGAAGATACTGAACACTTCAAATCATTACAATTCTTGCATGTCTTCATGCAAGTCATTCAGCCTTCATACAAGTCAGGAAATAACTCGAAGTTGCTATGAAGTATTTAAGTACTTTAAAACCTCATGCTTGTGTTATTCTGGAAATCTGTTTTTAGATTATGTTTTTTAGAGTAGGAAGGGAGGTGAGGAGACAGAAATGCTTCATATTATTTTGGCTTCACGGGATTTAATTTTTAAAGGGATTTAAATCAAAGTATTTAAATATTTACATTGGATGAGTAACTATATTAACAAAATACTCTCATATAAATAGACTGGCTTATATAAAGGCATATTCTATTTCCAGTTGTAGGCAATAGCAAAATAATCTCTGATCCCTACTGCAGCACATTCAACAGTAGGATTGTAATATGTGTATTTATTTGAAGTCTAATAACAGTCATTTTAATCACAAAATGATGGGTTTTTTTAAATGTTTAAATTTTTAATGAAACAAAGTCTCTGATAAAATACCACATCTGTTCTTTAACAGTGTCTACACCAGAAAAATGTCTCCATCGTTACTGGTAAGATGTGAATAAAAATATATGTGAAAATAATCTTCTCTTTGAAGAGAGAAAAAATGAAAAAATGTAATAAACCATAGGATTGAGAAGAAGAGTTGAAATTATAAGATTGGGGCTCATAAATTAGCATGTTCTAGATAATATTTTAATTTCTGAAAATTATTTTATTGGGATGAGTTTGTGTCAAATTCTTGTTCATAGATGAGGAAATGAAATAAAAATGCGGAGAGTCCACTCAAAGAACGAGATCCTGACAAACAAAATCTTCACTCTATGCAAACGCCTCTGTATTTGTTAGTTTTTATGCTAAAGAAATATGAATTAAAATATCTACTTCTGGATAAAAGAGTCAAAAGAGATGGACTGGAACTCTAATTAGATTGCACATGATGGGCGACAGGGAATCTCTCTAAGATTTGTCATTTTACTTCAGTATATCTCAATTTTCCTCGAGAAAGCTGGCTTCCTGATCAGCATGAGCTAAAACAGTGGCTAGGTGTTATCCTTAGTCTTTCTATTCTTGCATTGTGGATGCTAGGGGTGGAGGATGCTGTGGTGGAGGTGATCCTGGAAGCTCTTCCCTAGATGGGCAGCTGGGCTTGCCTGGAAGAAGGAGCATGGCCCTTGTCACCAGTGCAAAGAGGCAGTGAACGGTGCATGCTGTGCCACAGAGAGCTGCTGAGGAGAGGACCTGGAAAATATCTTGGAAGCAGGGCAGAACAGGAGGAGTCCCACAGAATTGCTGCTTTTCTGTTAGAACTGGTTGAACGGCCAGTTTTATTTCTATAGAATTTCTCTTCCAGCCACTTTAGCAGGCTGACATTTTAACCCCACCAGAAGGCACTTCCTACCCTTCACAGAGCAGCTCCTCCCAGCTCTAAGGGCTCAGGACACAGCAGGGGTGCTTCAGCCCCAGCTGACAGTTATAAAATTAGGATGGTCCAGCAGGAGGCCAAACTCTTAAATGATGCTGAGACACCATACAGAGCTGACCAGAGCCTTGAGCAGGGTGTCTACCTCAGCTTTACTGCATAGCACACCCCCAAAGTGTGATGTTAGAAGGGATTTTGTTCAGAACAAAACATTAAAAGTAGGTTAAATTAACAGTTGTATCTCTCAAATGTTCCTGTTCAAAGGCTCAGGAAGTTCTGTGTTCTCTAAGTTAAGGAATAAATTCTGTCCCTGTCTCAACTTGGAGTTCACATCATTTGATGGGGTTACATCTCACACTTGCAAACCACAACTTTGTAGCAGTCATCTGTCAGTCCATTTTGGAATACTTAAAGAAAGAATAATACTTTACTGTTTAGTAAATTGCCCGTGTCCTTGGATAGTGTGGTCGTTTTTGGTTTGGCTTTGTTTTGTTCTCCCTGAGGAAGTAAGAGTGTTTAGAAGTCATTTTGATTATCCCCTCTACCATTCGAAAGCTGCTAGACAAGAAAAGAATTTCAGCTCAACTTTTAGCTTATCCCTAGTGTCTTTTGAAAAACACAAGTGTAAAGAAAAAAAAAGACATTTTGCACTTTTCACATCCATTTTTTTTATATTACATATTAACCTTTTCAATTCTCCAAAAGATTCCCTGATGTCTTGGATTAACATAAGAATAGGTTTTCAGAACTCACAATGAAGATAATGTAGTTAATATGGTCACTTCATTATTCATTGTGTTCTAATATCTCATCAAATGAGGTCTGGGCTTTTCCCCAGTTCTTGTTGTTGCTGTCTACCTAGAACACATTTTCCCCCATAGGACAGTCACTTTGCATGGCATTTGTCTGCTATTGTCTTCGCTTCAATTTACAGTTGACAGCAAAGATTGTTTTTATATAGTTTTATGAAGGACACCATATAAACATAAATTGTGTTGAATTACATAATAAAAAGCCTATTAGTGTGAATAACCTCTTTCAAGGTTGTCCTAATGTGTCCTTTTGAAGAAGAAGATAGTTCAGTACCATGTTAACTGTGATAATTTAAAATGCAATGTACCTGAATTGGTCTCTTTTTGCATGTGTAATGGGGTATTCTGAACTTTGTATCAAGGTCATTTTTGCACAATACCAATAACTAACACCACTTCTGTGAGACAGCCTAATAAATTATTATTTATGTTGGCTTTAACCTAACTTGATGGGTAATTTTCTTTAAGAATATTCCTACAGATGCTAAACTTCATTACATATGAAAATACTGAAGATCATTCCACTGTCTTTTGGCATGCTGTTTGTTATTCTGCCATTACCTGTCACTCTATTGTTCTGTATCCCAAAGTGGTAGAGTTGAAAACCCATCTGAAGTTTCACTAAACCCAGTTCTGTTCCTGTGGCACTCCTGTCTGGTGCGTAGAAACTGGACTATGTAAGGCTGGGTCAGTGACAGTGATGTAATTTTTCTTCTTTCTGAAGCAGAGAAAACAATTATTTCCCCCTTGAAAAGCAAACCACTGTGACTGCCTACATCAGCAGCAAATGGAATTAACCTAAACAGTTATAAGGTTGAAGTCTGGTTTCCTAAGAGAGCAAAGCACATGCAAATATTTGGCCTATCCAGTTGAAAGTTTTTTAGGTAAATCATGGAAGCTTATTGCAGTTTTCCTTCACAGAGCAATGTATTTACTGTGAGTATGTAATAAGAAACATCAAAAACAGGCCTGCAGCCTATTTTAGGTGTGCTACTCCTACACATAATCAGATTCACATGGAGAAATGCAATTATGTGTTCTAAAAAAGGTTAGTATAATAAGAAAAATAATAGAACAATCTTTTTGTAAACCCCAAGTCAAGAAAAGGTACCTTTAATGATATTCTGCATTTTGCTTTTCATCTGATATGTTAGAAGCACTTGGTGTAATTTAATCCTACACTCTTCCATAGGAGAAAAAGCAGACTTGAGACTACCCTGACACAACCAAATAACTTGGCTTCTTGCTTTGCTGTGTTCTGTTTAAAATGAAAATCACACTGTCCCTCTCATATAATATGTAACTCTCCATTATTTTGTGTATATTCCCTATGCAGCAATCAAGTCCCTCTCTTAAACACATGTACTTGTAGCTCTATAACTCTTCAGAGGTGTTTGGAACTGAAAACATGCTCTGGTGTGGTGCTTATCCCCTCATGCACTCAGGCTTTCAGCGTAAAGAGATGAGTCTGCAGAAGAGAGATTAATGTTATTTTCGTGTTGTGTACTGTGAAGATAGGCCTGAGGAAATGGTCCTCCTAGGCTCACTTACTTCTGCATGTTGATATTTGCACGGATTCCTAGAATTTTAGAACAGAAAAATTTGCATGAAATTCAATCAATCCTCAACCTTCTCTTTTTGAAATCTTAATTTACATAACTTCTAGCTTTGTAGCATGACAACAGTGCTCCAAATAATTTATTCCAGCTGCCTAGGAAATCATAAAATCTGGGGGTTTTCTGGATTTTAAATATCAAAGCTTCTTTTATGGTAGTCTTAAGTAATTCTGAAAGCATTTTCTGCAGATTTTTATGTATCTGTAAATAAAATATGTCTGTAGAACAATTTTTTAAATGCGTAGTTGCAAATGGAAAAAAATAGGTAAAATCCACAGTTTCTGTAATTTTTTTTAAATCCGGGAGAATTAAACAGAAGAAATGTTGTTCTTCTGAAGATTTAATTCTGAACCTTCTTGAAGAAAAAAGGAAATAGAGAAGTTTGGCTAAATGGCAATAAAGTTAGGAGGAATCTTTCTTAGAGCAGGTAGAAGAGTTGATGGATGGTCTAGGTTGTTCCCTACACCTTCAAAGCGATACAAACTCTTGTGATTGATAAAAATGAAATGTCATCAACACTTCCTCTCAAGAAGTGGATTACTGAAAGCAGTTATGATTTGTAGCTGTTCCCATCCTTTTCCAACTGAAAATGTCCTGTATTCTGTCTAAAAACTCAATCTGAATTAATTCCAACAAATCGCTGATTTTGGCTAACAACCCAATGTTTGATGCCAACACCTCCACATGAATTCCTGGAAGGTCTTGAAATATCCATCCTGTCAGGAATTTCAGCATATCATTGTCTTAAGAATAGCAAGTCACCTTCCTTAAGCATCATAATGATTCATTGACCATGACCATGAGGATTTTAGGATTTTCCCCTCTGTTTTATACAATGTTTTGTTGTTCTGATATTGTTGAAGAGACTAAAACTTCCAAAACAACCAAAGTAGGAAATTTGAACATAAATCATCCAATTTGGATTTTCCTTTTCCTCGCTGCAGTTGGTTCCTTCTGAATCTGTGATGCTGTGAAGAAACATCTTGCATCACATTATCAGTTTTGCTACCAAGTTGTCTATTTGACAAGACGAAAAAAAGCTGTTGCAGCCCTTTGAGAAACCTGCATCCTGTTTTGTAAGCAGCACCAACCCTCTGCTGCAATTTCTTTCATTCCTGCTGTTACCTTTTGGGCAGCGCTTGGACTGAATGTGATAAATCTGTTCAGTAACAAAGAATTTTTTGAGGAAATGTGGTGCAGAATACTTCCAGCTTCATGATCACCATGCTAGCCATCAGGAGAAGAGGAAAGACAAACTAATAACTCAGGAGAGCAGAAGAAGATTTGGGAACTCTTTCCTGGCACCTGCTTATCACACTTTGGGTTTTCCTACAGCAGTTCTATTCAGTGAGAAATTTAAAAGCTGGAAATAGGTTGTGCTCATGCTGAGTGATCAGAACGCCTGCTGCCCCTTCATGCTGTCATGAGACAATAATTTTGCATTTTTAAAACCACCCAAATCTCAAATATATTTTTAGAAATAGTATGCCATGTTTTTTATTCCTTTTTTTTAATTCAAATTTTATTTTAGTTTTACCTTTTCCTCTCTGGGAAGAGTAAACATTTCACAGATTTCCTTTGCATTTTCAGCTTTTAATGAGGGAATTGTATTCTTTTTTTGTAGTAAATTTATGGATCAAGGTGGACAAACTGATAGGTACCTAGCTGCTGCTAAAGATGGTGGAGGTTGATTAGAATCAGGTTTATGCCCAGATGTTGGTGGCTCTGCCTATTTCTGCACTTGTTTGCCAGTTACTGTGGAACAGCAGCAGAAAGGACAGGGAGCTGCCACTGCACCTGCTGTGCAGCACATTGCACTTTGAGATGGAAAGATTTCTTGGTGATTCATTCACAGAATTTTGAGAACATGGCTGAGAATGTGACATTGTTTAAATGTTGGAAGCTCATCTTGTCTTTTACAGCAAAGCAGGTTTTTTATGTGGCTCTTTAGAGTCGTACCTCACTGACACTTAGAAAATTAGGACTGATATCTAATTATGAACATGCAATGTTGTTATATTAATTTAGTGAAACTGGAGATGTACAAGATATTTTTGATTATGAGTTCAGGAAAAATGAAGTTTCCTTGCACTGAATGTTTATACACAAACTGAATTAAGAGATCTATTATCACCTTTGTAATGTCCTACAGGGGATTGCCTCTTAGTGAGTTCTACTGCACCTACTATTGATGGAATATCTAATTGAGATTTTAGATTACGCTTTGTTCTATAGAAATAAAAACTGGTAAGTTAACAATGACTAAAAATATCCATTCAAAATGATTTGTCAGTGTTAAGACAAGAAAGTATCATTTTAGCTTAGACTGCTTTATATATAACACAGGATATAAATATTTTGTCTGATAATTGCTGCATTAAATCTGGAGAATAGAGACTATTCTTCACATAAATATCTAATTTTTAAATTGAAAAAAAGTTGTGTAAAGAGATTAGTTGTGTTACCCTTGCTGTTGTTCTGAATTCCTCTCAACTCCCTGATTATTCCACACCTCTTACTACTGGCTTAAGTAATTGTGATCATCAATACTTTTTTCCATGTGAAATTATATGCAAGGCTTCAACCTAAATATCCTTTTAATACTGGTATTTTAACTTAGTAGATTACTATTTTAGTCTGTGGGTATGCTTATATTAATTAAATACAATTAATGAATGAAAAATATTCAGACAGTAACATCCAAAGAGAAGGATTGTGCATTTCTCACTTAAACACGTGAAGTTTAATATATAACATGCTTTTTGCAAATATAATGATTTTATTTCCTTTTCAAGTGATAGATTTGTTCAGAAGTAGATCACAAAAGGACTGTCAAAAGATCTATTGTTTTATTCACTTTGGCCCTGCTGAGATTTTACATAGTTCTGTATTTTGTGGAGTTTTTAATTTTTTATCTTTTACTTTGTGTGATCTTTATGTGTTTTTGACTTCAAATGCAATAGAAGTACCATCTCCTGGAGCATAGTTAATCTGCATATTCCTTCATATATTGATTTACAAAGCCCTTATAATTTCTCATTAGTTGCTACACTTTTCCCAAACATACTCCCTACTGTCTTTGCATTGCTCTGGTATTGAGCACTGTAGGAAGAGTTGTCTTTCTTGTCCCTTTGCACTATATATGGGACAAAATGCATCACCTAAGAGGTACATTAATAAATACAGTATCAACATTTTTAATGTTTTGGAGCTCTTCAGGTGAAACTTGCTGTGGATGTTTCATAAACATTGCTGTAAGTGCTCTGTAATAGCTCCGCTTTGATAACTGCCTCCCTTTTCCCTCCCTGAATTTAAAGAGTGAATTAAATTTCACTGACCTAAATATTTGTGATACTGATTGCTTTCATTGAGATCTCTTCTGCAAATTTCAAATTTGCAATTGGTTTTATAAAACTAGGGAAAGCAACTCCACTGAGAACCATATAGCATATGCATGGTGCCAGAAACCTGACAGATGATAATGCTTGACTTTGATATTTGTCAGGTGACATGAAGTAATACTGGGAAAAACATAAATATGGGAAGAGCATATGAGACTATCATTTACCCCAGATTTTTTTTAAAACAAATCGACTTTAAAATGAAATATGGAAATTATTTGAAATAGCATCTGCTAGTAATACCAGTTATCAGAGATGAGTGAGTTCTGCTTGACATAGTACATGCATGAGACACGTGCTTACAGACAGGCCTCTCTCTCAGTTATGAGATTCAAAATTTACTAAAATTTATTTTCAGTCTGCATCAATATTTTATCAGCACCCAAATTAATTTAGTATTTTGTTACTTCATAACACAGTAAATAAGTTACAGTACTGGAAATATTTACAAAGTGTAGGAATTGCAGTCTGTTGAAAGTGAAGATGAATTGAATTTCTAAGTCAGTTTGGCCTCTTAATTCAATTTTTTGTGATCCCTTTTAAATGCTAATGGAGAGCTTCATCCAAACTTAAGAGAAGCAAAATAAAGCTTTTATTTCACTATTTTTCTGGACCTTTTATTGTGGTTTTGTCCTTTATTGTATTGCATTTTGCAAGTCTGGCAGGTCAGCAAGGACCTGATGTGCTCGTATATTTATATGTTTTGTCTGATATCCAAGATGACAACTGAATGAAAGGAAAAAACAGAATGGGATAAGCAACATTTCTGCCACCCACAGAAAGGCAATTTATAGGCACTTTTCCTGTTTAGTGGTGAAAAGGGAATTGTCAGACAACATCACTTCCTACCAGCATCATTCAGCTGAAGCAAGAAGGTGAAGAGTCACTCTGGTACTGTTTATCAGGCTTGCTCGAATACTTAGATGCAGTCACAATAGGAAATTTGGAAATGCTTTCTTTCATAAATTGCCTAAGACAGTGCGGCTTTCATTAACCGAGTTGAATCAGAATCAACTTTATCTGTTTATTTGGGTTAGACACTTGATTTTTTTTTTCCCAGAACATCGAAAAACAACTTAGGAATAATTCTTGAATTTTGTCTCATATCCAAGAAGATTGTGTGTTCTGTTAATCATCCTTGCTTTATGTTGAAGTAAACAGAAACATAAAGAGGTGGGAGCCAGATTTTCAAAAACAAAAATTTAATTCTGAGCAACCATTCTTTTTTATTAGTAAGATGAGATTATTCATTCCTAGATTTTTTTCTTTTGTTTTAATTGTTTCAGTGTATTATAGCAGGCCTTGGGAAGCAACAGAGAAGAGATTGAGAGGGGCCACAGTAGATAATAGCATCTTTATGGTAAGAGAAGGCATTAGCTTTTTGATTGCTTTATTTAGAGCCAAACAGAGCTTTTTCCTGACTAAATCAGGGATTAGAAGTAAATTGTAAATACTAATATGTTTGTACAAGAAGAGTTTAGGGAAATGATGTGATTAGACAGTTGAGAGAGTAGTGGAAACTCTACAGGCAGCAGAGGTTATGACATGTCAATAAAGAATTTACATAGGTCAGGACCCCCATTTTAAGTCTGCTAAAAACTGTTTATTCACTTATTTATTTACTTGCATGTTTCTTTTTCTTGCAAGCACTTTTAATAACTAATATTTGGTCTAAAAACTAAAAAGGTGTTCGATCCCTGGGGTGCCATTGGCATTTCTTCCAAATATTAGAATTACATTCCAGTCTACCAATAAAATTTTCATTGATAAGTGAAAGAACTACAAAGGGAATTGTGTCCAAGAGGGAGAGAGTCCTGTGTCTGCATCTTGAGATACACAGAAATGTGCAGCAATGATTCCGACAAGGGATCACATTCATGTTAGGAGGACAGTCAGAGCTTAGACAATCAGAAATTCTGGATGTAAGACTGGCAGAAGAACTTCATCTGGAAAACCTTGCACAGAATTAAGCTGTTTAGTTCTCTCCCTGGGAGCACTTACTATTTTATTTTAATTCAACCACATTACACTGGTTATTCTATTTAAATCCAAAGTAGTTCACTAAAGTGTTTAATATAACTGCACTTAAACAGTAGCAGAACTGATATTCAATGGAATGGATGCGCCTTTTTTTATTATTATTATTTTTTCTTTGCTGTAATCGTAATAGAGGATGTTGCTAGCTTTTACCATAAGATATCATCAGTCAAGACACATTTGTCTCTCTGTTACTGGAACTGAAACTCTTGAGTTTAGGATATAACACCTAGAAAAATTTCTGAATTCCATATCACATTGTATGCATTAAACACATCTAGGGTTTTTTAAGTGATGTTTCCAAGCAACAGAAAATGGTGCTTTCCTAACTTTTTATTAGTTCTCTTCTATGTTGGAATATTTTTATTCTACATTTATTAAGTCAGTGTTCTATATCAGGAACTCTGAATTCTGGCATGATAGTTTACTAGTAGTAAATCCAAATGAAGTCAGAGGGACTAGTTCAGGAAGAGTTTTAATTGTAAGAGTATCAGAACTGGACAATTCAGAACTGTATATCATCAGAACAGCCTGTTTGTATGCATTTCCAGCCTTTGTACTAATTGCTTATATCTCCTAGAAAAGTGCAGAGAAAGCCAAGAATCTAAATTTCCTCTTAATTATTTGAAAAATTCTTATTATGGTGTCTATTCACTTGTCAGGGAAAGCAGAGCAGGATGACAGCTGCATTTTCTTCTCAGGTGCTGACCCTCAGTTCAGAAAGTTACTTCTACATTTTATTTTCAAGTTAGATATGTCTTTGCAAGGAAGAGAATATGGGAAAAGTAGGACTCTCCATCCTGATATCCATGAGAGCCAAATCAGCTAGAGGTTTTGAGTGAAAGGAAGAAGAGGAGACAGAACAGGACGCAGAGTGAGCTAAACTCAGACTCATATCAGCACCATTTTATCCAGAGACCAGATCACTGTATTTGTGTGCATGGGTGCAATATTGCACTACAAACATGGAATAGAAGCATAAGATCTCATCTATGACCATTTGCACTTCTTAACCAAGTAGATTTAACTATTCAAAACAGAGAAATATTAATGAAAACAATAGTTCATATTACTGTTAGGTAATGAAAAAAATTGGAAGATAGATACTAGTAGAAGTGGAAGATAAACTAATAATGCTGCTCTGTAAAGGTGCACCATTTATTTATTTATTTTAGAAAAATCTGTTTCTGTGAAATGCAGAAATGTAGATTGCTCTGTTTGATTCTGCTCCTTCCCAATTGTGTACAGAGTTTGTACAATGACAGGGTGATGCTCAGAGTAAGTGGGATGTTAGCAAAGCTGCTCTCCTCAGCATTGGCAAGAGAAATCCTGTTAAGTTAGGAGTGTTTAAATTTGCTCTGATACAGTTACATCTGCCAAAATAAACATTACCTAGCTTTGGTTTTGTCAATGAGCCAGACCCAATGAGTTTTGAAACACTGGCAAGATTTGCCTAGTGAAGGTGCAAAGAAATTGAGGAGAACAGCAGGAAAATAGGGCAAAGTACAGAAGTCATAAGTCTTGCTGCTGTGAATTATTCCAAATTTCTCCTAATTTCCTGTAAAGCCAGCATGTCTAACTTGACTTATTTTTAAAGAACTTAGGTTCAAATAGTTAAATTATTTTTAAATGTACTGAATAGCAGAGATGAAAGAGTTCGAGATGAGGCCTCTAAACCTCCCAAACACACTTCAGGATTTGATTCTATGAACCTCATGCTGGCAACCTATCCAAATTGATACAATTCATCCATTTCTTCATAGCAATATGAAGAAACCTTTCAGTCAGATTCTCAATATCATTCACCTTCCTAACTGAAGTGCAGATGTGTCTGAAGTGTTTAATGTATGTACATGCACCTGCACAAGAAAATAAAACTTATTATTGATGTCTTAGGGTAGTGAATTCACTCTGGTCCTGGTAATACTGGCTAGAATATGTGAAACATCAACTCCTGCCATCTGCCAAACTCCAACACCTTCCCTTCCTCCTAAAACCAAACAAAGCCAATTCATGTGTGGGCTTTTTTGTTTAGCTTTTTTTTTTTTTTCCTCTTGATCACTAAAATTTAAGCTTCAGAGGTATCGATCATATTGATCTCTTGGACTATATTGAAAGCAGTTTTGAAACAAGAAGCTTCAATGATAATACCTGGATCTGAAAGAGAAGAGCTTTGGGTTTGGGCATAATTGGGCAGGAGAAGCAGGAGAGTCACTTGGGATTGTTTTGTCAGGGTTTTTTTATTCCTATAAGATTATAGAATGGAGGGGTTTTCTTGTGACTGAAGACTTCCAGTTTGAGTTAAATTACTTCTGTTTATATTTGGAGACTGTTAAGGTATGAAGCTAGTTACAGTCTGTAAGCTTGTTTGGCTCTGTAGTGGCAAAGTGGATTTTCTTTTTCCTTTCCCTTGATTCATTCTTTTCATGTGAATTCCATACTGCAAAAAATTATGAGCAGTCAACACAGACTGTCATTAACTCAATGAATAGAAAGTTCTTTTTCTGAGACATAAGCATCCAGGTTCTCTGCCATTTCTTGTCTAGTTTAACCAGAGTGCACCAGGCATGCAGGACGGCAACAACACAGTGGTGGGTGCTCATTATTCTGTTACTGTGCCATCTCCTAACACTGCAGCCTGTGTTAAGTGCTGTGAAAAAAAAATAAATAAAAAAGAAATTATGCCAGCTTCAAGACTTGATAGAGCTTGACTTTTTGCTCTTTCTGATAACAGGTGGGAAAATGTGACAGCTTCTTCACAGGAGTTTTAATGATTTCACTGCAGTGGAAAAAAATAGTTTTCAACAGTCAATGGGGGTGTTTATTTAAAATATCCCAAACTGTCACTTATTCAGCCACATAGCAAGGTTGTTGAGGATGAATTGACAGAGCTGTGAATCAAGATTTCCTGCCCACATGCTTTTCTCTCTTGTCAGCCTTGTCAAATTTCTCTTGCTGAAATCAAGGAACTTTCAGTTCCTTTAAAGGAGTGATCTATTCTTTGTGAGCACAGTTCTTTTTTTCTTCCTGCCTCATAAATATTTAAAAAGCATTAATCTTGTTTGTTACCTGACTGATAAGCACTGGGCAAAAAATCTGTCAATGCAATTTCATTACTGAAATTAGATCAGAGCTTTTTGAGCGTTGTTAGAGTTACTGGGTAGAATTTTAAAATATACCCAAATGACTTTGGAACAGATTCACCATTTCCACTCTTTAGTAGAACCATTATTAATTCATATATTACACAGAGTGGATGCAATTAAAATTTACACTTCTTTTGTGATATATTCCAATAGCAGTTATTTATGTTGCAGAGTGATGCATGGATTGTGACTCCAAGACATCATGTCCCAGGTTGGGTTATTGTCATACTCTGAGGCACTGGAGTACAGATTTTGTCATCTTTACTTAATCCTGTAAATAAAATGCTTAACATGAATGTAATTACAAAAGAGATCAGTATGTGGTCCATGCAATAATTTGTTTTGTCTGTGTTTGCTGCCATTATTGTGATGGATATTTTTTTTAGATTTTTTTTTTCCCCAATGAGCTATTCATTTTTTGACAGTGAATACTATGTAATCAGATAATCTCAGGAGGAAAATGGAATCTGTTCAACAGAAAATTTTATTTGGGCCTCTAGGAATTAGGAAATCAGGGGTTTTCAGTAACTCTCTTAGACTTTTAACATTGGTACTTGATGATACTACTTTTTTGATATCTGTAATGGCTATTAAGAGGTCAGGGATGGTTTAAACCCTACTGACAAATCAATACTATACAGCTGCTCACACACCCATACCCACCCAGCAGGATGAAGAGGAGAATCAGTTAAAGGTAGTAGTGGGTTGAGGTAGGGTCAGTTTAATCATTGAAACAAATAGGATAATAATTGTAATAACAATAACATTAATGATAAAAACAACAACAGTAATAATAATAGAAAGGAGATAACAAAGAAAGAAAGGAATAAATCTCAAGGGAAACAAGGGCTGAACAATACTATTGCTCACCATTCACTGGTGCCCAGCCGGTCCATGAGCAGTGATTGGTGACTCCTGGCCAACTGCCCCCAGTTTATACCCTCTTTTCCAGATTCCTCTGTTTTGTCTGTTTCAGATTTTTACTCTGATTCCTTCTTATGAGTGTCTCTTTTCTCTTATATTTTTCAGACACAAGAATCTAAGAAACAGGAGTAACATCCCTTTAATTAATTGAAAGATTGTAACTTTTTTTCTTAACTCTTCCCACATCCTCTGTGTCATGTTCTCTAAAATGGATATTACTTCAGACTTCTCTATTTCACAGGGTATCCCCATCATTTTCAGTTCCAGGATTATAGGATGTGCCAGACTGGCAGAGAGGGGATGAGAGCTTCAGGAACAGAAAGGCAGAGCACAAAACAGCTGAGATAGTGGAAGTAGCCTATGGGAGAAATGAGGAAACAATGAATTTTACATCCTCACAGAAACTGTCAATGGTCATCTTGGAGTGCACTCCTTCATCCTCAAACCATGAGGGTTTAAACTACAATTTTATAGTAGAGACTGGAATAGTTGTATGTAAATATTTCAAATTTTGCTGAAAGAATCAGATAAAAAGGTGTCCAGAATGAAAAAAAGAGTGTGAATGTAGTGGAAGGACAGTTGGAAAGAAATATTCCCTCTTGAGAATGTTTGTGGAGTCCCTTAAAAATAAAAAATGGATCAGAGAGAAAACTGTTGGAGCCATTCCCAAATGTTTACATATATTCATGAATCCTTCCAGACTTAAAAGAGATTTTCTCTGTGAAGACTACAGCATCAAATTAGTTAGGTCATCCAGAAGTGAGAGGCTAACATTCCCCTTACACATGTGCTTTTCTCTGTACCAATAAGACAACTTGCAGTTTCTAATCTTAAGAATTAAGAGTTTATCAGTCTTTATGAGCTTGAAGTCTACATATGTAAATTTATGTGTTTTTGTTTTTTTTTTTAAATCATGAGCTGTGCTGAACTGTTTCATTTCATTTTTCAGAATCCCCCATCTCTCCTGGAAAAATAGGATATTGAAACTGAAATGCAGTTGCTTTCTATTCTATGTAGCCTGATAAATTACACAACACCATGCAAGAGTGACATTCCCAGTCTATTGCATTTGATTTAATACTTCTAAACCTTGTTATTATAAGTTTGGCTAGGAAAAAAATTGGAACTACAGATGTGCATCTCTACAACTTGAAAAGTATGGCTTCCTTCCAGCATGGTCATTTTTCTTCAGCCTGGAAGAAAAACTGAAGGGGATAAACTTAAACGGTTGCATTGCAGCAGGAGTCAGGTACTGACTGCCAGAGCAATGGTTTAGGCTAGCAGTGATCCACTGCAGCCACAGAAGGCATCTGTAATTTGTTCTGAGAAACTAAAGCAGGCAATACAGGTATGCAAGGAACTATCCCTTTGTGGTTGAGGGTGCTGGCTCTCTTAAAATATTGCAGAGCCAACCCTTTTGCAGCCTATTGTAGTGGAGATAGTCAGTTGTCAAGCCTTGTCCTTTATCTGCTCATGAGCAAGGCATGTTTTGTGTAACATGACCTTTGGAAATAATCTCTGCTTTTGTGTCTAACAATGCTATTTTCTGCCAGCTTCTGACAAAAGTACAACTTTCCAAGGGCAGGCTGCTAGATAAATCTGAAGGAAATTATAAATATGGGCTTCCAAAATAAACATATATTTCAGTTTTTAGCATTAAAAACTACACTTATCAGACACACACTTATGATCTCTGCCTGCCTGCCTTCCCATTTCTTCTACTCCTTTGGCTACAGGCCCTGAAAATAATTGCTGATAAGAAATGATATTCAGGACAGATAGAAATGTTAATGATTATGTCTGCACTACACCTGAGATCATGTAATAACCCATGTCTTACAAGGGCTAATTATATAATTAGGCTGCGATACGGATGAAGTACAGCAATCAGAAAGCCCAAGCTGAAGGAAAGAATTTTGATATATACATTTTTGATAGAAAATATTCTCTTAGCTGCTGTTCTAGCACTTAAATTTGCAAAAAAGTATAAATGCAGGATACTTTTTCAATGCCAGTTCAGACAATAAATATGTGTTTTTAATGTTTTATCTTACTTACTCTCCTAAATTTTCTATTTTTAGATTACCTTTATATATTTACAGTAATTGGCCCAAACAGGACCCAGATTTTATGTCATAAAGCTAAACAAAATATTCATAATTCTGAATGAAAAATCTGGTTTTCTCACACAGAATTTTTCCACTGAACAACACAAACAACAGCCAAGAATTTGGTGAATAGTTTCTTAGCTTTCTAGAACTTTTAAACTTCTGACTGCTAATACCTATGGAAATGAAAAAATGCATTCTATCCACCTATTTTTTCATTTTTTCCATGTTTTGCCTTCAATTTTTTTTTTTTTTGCCAGAGACAGGGTATTGGTCTACATCTACATTGGTCTACATGGAACCATAATAGCCTTTTTTTTTTTACTCCATTCTTTAGCTGTACAGGTCTTGCAAATATTGGCATCAGGCATCCGAGGTTCTTAAACGTTTTTCATTTTACATAGTAGAAAATGCATTTAACATCACAAATTTTAGGAAAAATATGCTTACTAATATCTCCCAGAAAAATAGAATAGATAATGTTTAATTTTTTAAATAATATTGATGGATGATAAAGAACCCCGTAGAGTATTTTGACAACCTGATGATGGTCTTTGTGTTTTTATTTTTTAAGTGTAAAGTAGGCCTAGCACTGTTTCATTCATGGATGTCAACCCTGCAAGTCTTGCTAAGGCAAAAGAGATAAAATACAACTACATATGTACATGATCACGACAAACATACGGCATGTAGTGGCAGTGACTCTTTAGGTTCTTTAGGATTAAGGTTGCTCCATTCCGAAATTACAATTTCCTGTCTAAAAGCTCTACTGCACTTAAATTTTATGTAGATCCTGTAGAAGGGATTTTAATCCCTTTTCTTGATACTTCATTTCTTCTAGAGTCTGTGCCTACAGCTAGAACTTTTTTAAGTCTAAATATTGTGTTAAAGTGAACTTGGGCTTTTGAGTTCAATGGGAACTTTACACAGGAGTAGTCACTGGATTCTCAGCAGATATTTCAGTGACCTTACCTAAGGAGAACAGTAAGAAAATTGCAGGAATCCTCTTCCATTCTGATCTCTTAGTGTGGATTTCCTCATACTCTGAAATCTCTGCCAGTTAGTATCTGCATCAGAGATTACCGTGAAAAAGGTCTGAATGCTTCCTCGTGGGGTTTCTGTTTATCGTTTTTTGAAAAGGGAACATCAACTTTTCACGGTTTGGTTTTTTCTTGTATTTGAAATGGTTACTGTAAAATCATCACTTTTAGCCACAAGGCTAGAATAATTTTTTATTTAAGGGTCTTAAGCTCTATAATAATACTGCCTCTATGGCAAATAATTAAGTAAAAGCTTTTATATAAGGGCTTCATATTTGCCTTGGGAAAACTGTCCTGAAAATAGGGTTAGCATTTCAGAACTGCAGCCATCTGATGTTCTACAGATACCAGTGAATAACAAAATTAATCCAATAATATGCAGTTCCTTTAAAAGAGAAGAGGTAATAGATCTTACTTGCTGAATTAATTGATTTTACATGTAAATGTAATCTTTTTCTAAAGACAGATTTGTTCCCAAGAATACCATTTGAAGTAATGAGGTTGCCTAAATCTGATGGTGTTTCTACCTTATGTTTGAAAGCTTCAAAGATGAAAGAGAAATTTACAATCATTTTGCAGTCGAGTTTAAATAATTAATTTGCCTGCTTACTGTTCAAAGCATACTAATAAAGTGAAATCTGTTTCATGCTGAAGATTTCACAGTCAAATATAGTAAATGTGGCTAGGAAATATAATCTATTGAGTTAATTTTTGATTATCCCATTCAGAGTCGGTGCCAATGATGTGGAGACTGAGTTGCTGCAGAATTTTCCAAAGTGTACAATGCATTTCTATTGTTTGGCCTTTTGCTGTGCAGATCTAAGGTATAAAATCCTTGATGTGAAGAGGGGGTGTGGGTGAAGGACTTTAGACCATGTATATCTCAAAGCTTAGGAACAATACAATCTTGGCTGTCCACAGGGATTGCACAATGGATGTCATATTGGAATCCATAATAGAGCTTTCATGATCTTAATGAGTGATAAGGTTATCTTCCATTAAGCAAAAATTTTTAATTTTTACATGAGAGGAAATCTTTTCCTAGAAAGTAATGCAATACAGGATAAATACACTAAATTCAAACGAAAATTCTACTCTGTTTAATGCTATGGGGATTTGTTGTTGTTGTTTATGGTTGGTTTTTTTAAATAAAGAAACAACTTTTTTTTTTTTTTTTTTTTTTTTTAGGAGGTTTAGTTTGTCTCCTGAAAGAGGCATTGAAGGGCTAGCGCACTTGTAGATGTAACTAGTCTAGCTAGAGATGTGCCAAAAATTGCAATATACAGGTGCTAAGGTTAGACTTTCATGAATTGGATACATAAGAATAAAAGATGTTCAATGATGTATCATCAAAGATTCAATTTTAAACACTTGAACATGAAATTTCCTCCTATTTTGATGGAAGTCACTTGAATTATTTTAGTCAGAACATGGGTGAAAATGTTGATACCATTTAATAACTTCCTAGCCTTGAGGAAAACATAGTGGGAATGTGATAATGAAAATGTTAAGTCTGATTTATTCAGAAATGACACTGTGATTGGCAAGATGAATGACTAGTTGCTTTGCTAGATGAGGGTTTTCTTATGAAAAGCTCCTTAAGGTAGCAAGTTGGTGTCTGTCATATACAAGGACACTTTCATATTTTGTATACTCTTTATCATTACATTAGCAGAAAATGATGATGCTGAGCAGGAGACAGTTTGTTAGAAAAAAAATGTAGAGCAAGAAGAGTTGATTTTCTGCAGAAATATATATATACCACCATTGTTTCAGATACTTGGGATGAAGTAAGTGAGAAAATTTATAGAAAATAGACAGGAACAGACAAGATTTCAAAGGACGTATCAAGATGTAAGGATGCATTCATCAAATGTGAAAATACCTGAGAGCCCCTAATATATTTTACTCCCTAAAGCTAAAGGTGATTGAGATCATCTTTTGAATGAATAATTCTATTTGTTAATGTATGGATTTGCAAATTTACTGGATTATGAGTTTCACTGAGAACAAATAGCTTTTGCAAGTCCTCAGTTGTTCCCTTGGGAAACTAATGAAGGTATTACCACTGCATGCTGACTGTAATCAGTTTGATATTGTGTAATTATAGCACATATAGACAACCACGCTTTATTATTTGAGATATTTTAGTAGATACTCAGTAAAAACTGTGGTAATAAAACTGTGTACCAATGGTTTTAATGCCTTCCAGAGGATGATGTTAGAACTGTAAAAACTGTTTCCAGCTGAAACACTTCAGTTTGCACTACAATATAACTGTAATTCCCCAATATGCTTGTTGTTTGCTGTGGCTGTCTCTAAGCTCACCCATTCTTCACAGAGTTGAAAGCTAAAGTTCACAGTACTCATTAGAGGTTTTAGTGAGTATTACATTCTAGGTGATATTGATTCTAAATTCATAATGTAAAAATATGGTAGAAACATTTTGTGCTCATAATGAGTATGACTGGGATAAAGATTTTGCTTTTTACCAATTTTATTTTCCTCATAGTATTGGAATAAATGACAACATTTCAAAATATTTTTAGAAACATTCTTAACACATTATTTTAGTGTTATTAATGACTTCCATTCTTTAATTGGAGATGTGAGCTGCTGCAATTCCACAGCATGAACACTTTCCTTATTAGAACATTAAGCAAATCTTCTGCACCGCTGAGGTTTAGAAATAACAGCAGCTCTTCATGTTTACATAAGGAAACTTTGCAAGGCTGAGGATGGCAGTATCTTATCTCTCTGGAATAATTCTCAAATACTTCCAAGATAGGCTTCCTTTCTTAATTACTTGTTAGAATATTTAGGAGTTCTAAGATTTTTTGAGGTATGAAATAAAATCAGTTTTCTTTTTCCTTAGAATGCTTTTTTCTTCTTGATGTATGGTGTCTAAACATGAAAACTCTAAGTTTGTAAAATGACTTTAAAAGAAAGGAATGCTTCATTACGTCCATATTTTAAATTAACTTCTAATTCTTTAGATGGAAGAGTATTTTGTTATAGTTGTATTTAAAATAAATTTAATTTTTAAAGTTGGAATTATTCAATTTTGTGGAAATAACATAGGATATATTAAGTTGGATACTCAAATATTGTGGAACTATCATCTTTGATAGGAAGCAATTGTTAGTATTTTCTTAGTTATAATAATTTAAGCTTACATTTCCAGTAATTAGCCCTGAATTGTGAAAATACTTGATCATGTACAGATCAGTAAAATTAGTAACTTAAATTATTGGCCTAAACAATAAAAGAAATTCCAGCTTTTCTAAGTGACAGGTTTCATCTATGGATGTACTGGTAGAGTTTTTCTTAAATCTCTACATGATTTTAAAACTAGGAGATATGTGCTTATCTCTGGAATAGAGCTAAACAAATATTCAGCTGTTTTCTCAAATAAATTAATTTCTTGTTGTATTGTGTTTAACCTTAAGCTTTCGCATAATGTTGGAAGTGAAAATCGATTTGTTTTCCTAAACAAGTTTTAGGATGAAATTTTCTGCTAAAAGGTCTTAGATCAGCAGAGTCCCATTATCAAAATGTCTGCATGTAGATGTGTTTCATGGTTTAAACCTTTTCAAATGTTGGTATCAAAGGAAAAATAAAAAACAACATCATTCAATACATTAAAGAGAGAAATAAGAATGTGCTGACTCATGCACTTCTCCATCACATAATATATATTTGAAATGTGAATAAATTACGCCATTTTTTTGAATAAATCAAGGCCAAAGATTTTGAAAGATGTAGAAAATTGGCTTGAAAAGGGAAATTGGGAAGGCCATCAGAAGGAACTGTTAAAAATTACAGCCAACTTCTGGGCAGTTGATTCTGCATTAAGAGCACTGTGCTCTGGGGAAAAGTGAACCAAGCTTTCAGCCTGATTCTAATTGTCCCTGATGAGAGTGTGCCTGATGTAGGGATTGGAGTGAGCACAGAGGCACAGCATGCACTGCTCCCTCAGCCAGGCAGCACGTGTGCTGTGTGCTGTACCTGAGTGATTGCCCATGGCAGGAGTGCCCAGTCTGCTGCTGATGGCAGGGCAGTGACAGATGGACACACTACCTGATCAAAGAGTACGTTCTTCACTCATGAGGAGTGAGTGTAAAATGCAGTGTGACTGTCAGTGTCTCTGATTGCCAGGCAAAAGGAGTCAATGTACGACACTCCTGCAATCCCTACAGTGCTCTGTGCTCAGTCACTGCAGTGACTAATGTATGCTGATGTCTCAGCCAGCCTAACTAGAAAGCATCTTGTTGTTCATGGTGTTCAGTAGGGGCTCTTACCCCTATAATTTGCTAGTCTTGGGTTAGGTTGAATAGGCTGCTCTTCTGATATATGCATTTGATTTTAATTCTATTTTACCATTCCAACTGCTGTAGAGTGATATTGTAATAAGTTAGTCAAGACTCCATTATCTTCATGCAGGAAAAGCCAATTCTTTATTATCACAACTCATTTCATGCAGTTTTGCAGACCTCATGCGCAACTTTAATTGGTTAATAACTTTCTTGCCAATTACTCTATTGGTTAGTAAATGATA
Source organism: Zosterops lateralis (assembly GCF_965231275.1). Classification (NCBI taxonomy): domain Eukaryota; kingdom Metazoa; phylum Chordata; class Aves; order Passeriformes; family Zosteropidae; genus Zosterops; species Zosterops lateralis. The sequence continues at coordinate 51,980,764 of NC_139762.1, read as the reverse complement.
TTCTTCTTGTCCATCAAATCTCTCTATTCTTGGATTGTTTACATATTTTCTTTACTGATCCTCATGGGATAAACTCCTTGTTATTGCAGGTGCATTTGGTTTTTAACCCAGGAATAGGTTGTTGCGCTAACGAGTTTTCATACTAAGATGGTTGTCGCATGGGTACTTGCAAATTTCTTAGAAAAGGCTAACTTTGGCAATTTAGCAGAGCAAGCCTGACTTTATGAGGCCTTTCTTTTATAATTGTTTTACCTGTCACAAAGCAGTTTGTGATAGCATGGCTGAAGACTAAATTGTGCCATTCTGTTTCATGCCAACTATATAACAATTTCTATTCAGTAGGAGTTCAAGTTGTGTTATCTTAATAGCGAGAAGCTCACTTGCAAAGTAACATGGAATCAGGATATTTTAAGTTGGATCTGAGAGATTAGTTCAAATGTTTTCTCTGAGTAAGTTCACAATAAGTCATTAGAGAAGACAAAAAGCGGAAAACAAAATCAGACAAATTGTCTGAATTTCTGAAAGGGTAACTCTTGAGAAGGTCTTTTGATCACAATTGCCCGAAAGGATTTGGTAAGATGTGACATGACTACTCATTATTGAAAGAACACACCTTTAAATACATAAATAAATACTGCAGTGAGCAAGAAGCATCAGTGAAGGAAAGTGTTTACTGAAAAGAAAGAATAATACTTTGTAAATAATATATTTAACTTCTTTTTTCAGGATAAAGCACATGCACGCTTTCATTGACTTCAAGTTTGTATTATGCAACATGCATGGGAGAACAGAGAATACATGAATAAGTTTCTGAAATTAAACATACATGCCTAATATTATGGGATTATGCTTCTGCAGTTTGACAAGCAAGCTGGGTTAAAACTAATCTCTCTGGTGACCAGCAAAAAAAAAAAAAAAAAGAAAAAAAAAATAGAGGAATTGATTGACTAAGATTCTAGCTGAATAGAATATTCTGCTTAGCAAAATATTGTGCAAAAGGGAAATTAAATGTAGACACTGAAGAAGTTATTTTTCATTAGAGATGCTGTAAAGATCTTTGACCTCATGCTGATCATTACTGTTTGTACAAAGCACTACTAATCATCTGGGATCTGAAAGGCTGCATTTGTGTGAACCTGTTCTACCAAGCCTTGGCTTTCCATGATCCAGCCTGCTGTGACTGTGCTTCCTGCTGTTTTCATTTCTCAACTGACAGATATGTTACTGCTGTAGAACCTCTGCATGATAATTTAGATATGGCCTTTATCTTTTTTCGGCACCTCTGGATTTAGTTGAAAAAGGAAAAGAAGGGCTATCTAGTGTATTTTAAGCATTAAATCTTTAGTTTTCAGCACATTTAGAACTGTGGGATTTTGTTTGAAAATTAAATGTAGTTTAAAAGGTACTGTTCAATTTCACAATACCTGAAGTTGCCATTTACTATTTAAAAAAAGTACTCTTGAGACATTACTTTAGAAGAGAATGTTAAAAAGTAGTTTTTGGTATGAACATGCTTAGATATTGTTGAAGAAAGTTTTTATCTCTTAAGCCATTTTTGTGGTCACTGATGAAATTAATGAATATATTAATGGAGTAAAAAAAGGTAATATTATATTCAAAGCATAAACATAGCTGAGGAATTAAAATATTAATAAAACTGGGGTAGTCAAAAATTAATCAATAAAGTATCTTTTTTATATCTAAAGATTTACACTAATACTTGTTTTTTCTGCTGTTAAGAAAAAAAAAAACCTAATTTTACTTGTTTATTGCACTTGTAAGGTAAAAAATTTTAGAAATACGTTATTCATAAGGTAGCAGGGTGTCTTTTGGCATTTTACTTTACCTTTAGTTTTTTTTAAACTCACAGTTACTAGGAAAGTTTTAAAAGAAAGTTGAACATGAATAAAAAAAACCCTCAACTTTTTTTGCATAAGGGGATTTTTATTTGGGTTACTCCTTTTCTTCCATGGTACAGTGGAGTCCATTATTTCCTTTCTATATAGTTTTGTGTTTCAGAAAATCAAAATTTCAGTGCACTTAACACAGGCCAGCATGATTATAAATAATAATTTGTGATAGCCATTCACTGATCTTAATTTGTGGTAATAAAAAACTTTTTAAACACAGCTAGTGGGTTTTTTTGCTCCAAACTGTGGCTTCATCCCATTGTAGAAGATGTCTCTATGGCTCTTGTGCGTGAAAGGTGGTTGGTGCTATCTACTGCTTCTTCACAAGATACCTTTTTCTTTATTTTTCTTTTAATTACCTTATGAGTCTTTATTAGTCATAGTAAGAAATGGGACAACTCTTCTGCTTTATTTACTTAAATACAGTTAGCTGCTGAAAAAAAGATGTGCTTACTGTGTAGTTATTTGGGATAGGAAATCCATTTCAGCCAAGATTCAGAGAATCTGCTTTGTTAAGCAGCTCTTGATTGATACCTCTTTAGCCATACTGCGCTGCTGTTGTCACTTCCTGGCTGAGGTATTAGGATTTCCAAGGGTTTATTGTGTGCTACTTAGCACTGTGCTGAGCTGTGCAGTGTGCGCCATGTCCTACGTCTTTCTTTATCCTGGGACATGTCAAGCTTTGCAAAATGTGTTTGAGGCTGGAGAGGAAATTTTGTAGCAGGACCCTGTCAGAGACAGCAGTTCTTTATAAAATGGCACAAGGAACACAAAAGTCTATTTCTTAAGCTGCTGACTTCAGGTTACCAAATGGAGACAAAGTGGTCGCACAGTTAATTTGTAAGGGGAAATATGTATAGGAACACAAAGAGTAATAACATGAATAGTCCTTGCTCCATGTGTCTCCTTTGTTCTGAGGGTTGGTTATCAGCTTTGATTGATGCCTTCTTAAACCCACTGTTGAAGTGTGAAGACACTGGCATGCTGTGTGACTGAATGCTCCATTTAAAACAAAGCACGGGTAGTTAACCTGCCATTGCAGCAATGGTGCAGGTGCTGAGAAAAATGAGTAAAATCAAAGCTAAAGCCACTGGTAAAGAAAGTTCACATTTCTTAGTCCCGTTCTGTAACCACAGAGTCAGAGTCAATTACACATGCTTACCTGTCCACACTGTCACTGCAGTGTTTACAGTCTGCTAGGGTGACTTTGAGGATAGAAGGAACAAGTAGGATGAAGGGCAGAAACAACTGATTGTTTTCCTCAAAGCTGAGTTCAGTACTGAGAATGTGTATCCAAAGGGATGGCTGGGGAGAATACCTAATCATAATCACAGCTGTGAGATACCTGACTGCTACATTTCAGTGTTTAGGACTGGTGGCTGTGATTGACTTGAAGCTGGTTTTACTTAACTTGTATTTAAAATTTTGGCTTTAACTGATGCTGACCTTATGTGCGTGGTTTCTCTTCTTTGTAGCAGTGCTTAATTGCTGCTTTTGAATTGATTCCCTGATTTCAAAACAGGAATAAATATAAAAAAATAATATTTGTTAGGTTTACTTCCTATTACATAGGATGGTCTATGTTTTCTCAATATAATGCTAGTTCTGTTCATTTCAATTTTGAGCTTCTGTCTAACTATGCTTAAAATCTGATACTTTGCCCAATCTCTTTCATTTTATTGAAAACAATACTGATATCCATAATTTTATACTGTTACACAATTTTTAGAGAGGTTTTATTTTGGCAGTTTTTGGTTGTCTGTAATCTTAATTTTCATGCCCATATTTTTAATGTGTTGGCAATCCCTCTGTGTCCTTATGCAGACCCTTTAATCACCCATTTGTAAAAAAAACCCACACTGATAGTTCCTTTCAACTTTTTCTTTTTTTTAATTGTGTGTATATAAGAACTTGTACTTAATGACCAACTCTCTACAAGCGGCTTCAGTGAATACAGAGAAACAAGATTGTCTGGAGTGATAGGCTTATATTTAAGATTGATGGTACTCCTTGTGTATTTGGGCTTTTTTTGACCAGCACTTGAGAATCTGATTGGTGTCATATAAAACTTTATGTTTAATTTCTTTTCACTGTCTGTCTTCTTCATAGCTGGAAGAGTTTGATTAGTTAACTTTTAGTTCAGTGTTTCTTCAATCCAGAAGTTGGTCCCAGTTATAAAGTTTAATTTAATTTTGGTTTTAAAAAATTGTATTTCTTCTTAAGAATTTATGAAGGGAAAGTTTGACAAAAGACACTGGCCCACCACTAAGTCACTCCTTCCATTTTGCAAAAATACATACTTCTCTAACTACTTCTCACTGGGGTATTAATAGCCATTTATTGTTTTCAGTTTTAGAAAAGGATTTTGTCTGCAGATGCTGATTTGTAAAGTTTTCACCTCTCTCACTCTACTCCCTTGGTTTCCCACTTCCCTCTTCCCACTTTTTAAATTTATTTTCTTTGTTCTTCCGGACTCCATTTATCTTTATGTGCTAGAACAAAAATACTGATGAAGACTGAGGGTTTGGTTTTAGTATCATTGCTTCAAGTTAAGAAGTTTTTAAAAGGTTTTTAAAATTATCTTTTTGAGATATGGGAAATATTTTATGTATATTATCATGCTGGTCACTCTCAGTTTAACTTTCTTTAGAGGTCAGAAAATGCATATGGTGCCAATCCACATTACACTTTTTAGGCAATGAATTTCTTTTTCCATTATTTTCTTGTTTCATATTAATAACTTTGAGCCCCAACCTTTGCCTTAGGAAATGGGCTGCTGGCTTTGGACATATGTACATTATTTAACACACTAGTGCTGTACTTAGTACTCATGAATTTTTGGCTAGACCTTTTGCTCTCACAATGAGTGTGAAAGGTGACATTGGTTAATACTGACAGATGAGGTCAGGAACATGAGTAATATTACATCCTATGAAACCAACTGAGAGCCTCCTCTAAGGTGATGAACTCCCTGGTCTAATTGAAGACTACATGGGTTCTGCATATTTGAGGACAGCAATCTGAAAGATTTCCTCATTTTATAAAGAAAAAGCATTCTAAAGAAGTTGGGAAATCTATTTTCTGTGATAGAATGAGGCACACTGAAAAACATGTTTGTCATTAAATTATTTTATATACTGTGCTTTGGTGCTTTTGTGGAGTTGCATTTAAATACCAACAAAAAGATAACACCAACAAAAGCTGTATTAATTCTTGCTACTTTTTGAAAGTTTTGGGGTTTTTTTACTGGTAGTATTACTTAAGAAAAATGGTTTTAGAAATCAAGTAGCTAAAGCTAAATGATTTGAACTAATATTACAATCTGTTTTGATGAGTCTTATTTTAATGTAAATTTCCTAAATCCTTTTATCTGCTACTGTAATAAAAGCTTGCTATACCTGAGAAAGAAAACTACTAGTTTTCACCTCTCATTTTTGTTTCGTGCTCTCAGCTGTGTGTTAGTATTCAGAATCAACATTAATCATAAAGCATTTAAAGATTTTTCAAACAATCAAACCTATCATTTCACTGAAAGAAGACAGTGAGGCATAAAACTAGCATTGTAAAATAAAATGTATAATTGCTGTCATTGTTGCCCGCTTCAGAATTTCAAAAGATATCTTTGGTACTGGAACACAATTTCTCAGTATTCTTGAAAATTGAAAGGCTAAATTTTGTTTTTCCCAAGAAATTGTAAAGAAAAAACGTCCAGTCCCTTGAGCTAGAAAAAAAAATATTTAGTCAGCAACATGACCCAACAATTATAGAAAAGTGTGTGTGTTGGGGGGGGGGCAGTTGGTTCATACTTCTGTAAACCTAGATAACTGCCTGGGTAAACTTATGTGTTTAGATTTATAGCCTGTGCTTGGGTGTTTTGAATGGAGCTGGTTGCATTGGACACTTGTGAACATACAGTAACCTGCTTCATGAGTCAAGGGTGAAGGTCTAACATCACAGAATTGGCTGAAGAACAAACATCTCTGCAGCATTTTGCGAGCACCTATTGTATGTAGTGAATAAACCTGGTTGAATGAGGAGTGTCATTTCATAAGATGTGAAAGTATAAGAAATAATGCATAGGAAGATTTCAGTAGCTACTATGTAGTTGAGCTTGGCAGTTGCAAAGATATTTTTTCCTTAGCACAGCTCTGATCAGAAGGCAGGCTGTGAATCAGAAATAAGTTACCTAGGACTAACTATCCTTGAACAACTGTTCTTTAAATAGAGACAAAGAAGTCATCCGTAATGCCTTTGGAATGGTACATACTAATATGCATGACAGAAACAAACAAGATACCATTGTCAATAAAAAATGGTTTTGTCCCTAATTATTTATATTAATAAGGTGATAAACCAAAATTTTAGGCTTTTTAAGAGAAACTGGATAAAACATTTCTCCTCATTTCTCTTCAGTAGCGTTCATATTGGATCATTTCCAGTATATTCCAGTGCATATTTTCTAGAACTTCTTTGGTTAATTAGGTATTTTTGTGCATCTGAATGTTGTAAGCCAATTATCTAGGGCATCTATACATACAAAAGCATGTGACATTCCTTGAGTATTACTTGATATTTCCCAGGTGTTTGTGCTGGATCCAATTCTTTTTAACAGCCTCTTCAATGACCTAGATGATGGGACACAGTGCATACACAACAACACAAGACTGGGCAGGCGTGGCTGATACTCCAGATTTTTGTGCTTGACTGGATGTAGAAATGATCCAACAGGAACCTGATGACATTCAACAATGGAAAATTCCAAGTCTTGCACCTGCAGAGGACTAACCCCATGCATCAGTACATGCTGGGGGATCAATAGCTTGAAAGCAGCTTTGCACAAAACTCTAGTAAGTCCTGGTGGACATGCTGAACAGCAATGTGTCCTTGCAGCAAAATAGGCAAATGGTATTCATGGATGCAGTAGAAAGAGCACTGCCAGAGGGCAAAGGTGGAGATTTTACTCTCTACTCTGCACTGACAATACTTCATGTGGAGTGGGGTGCCCAGTACTGGCCACTCATGGAGCCAGTTCAGCAAAGGGCTGCTAAGGTGATTAAGAGCTGGAGTATATTTCAGATGAGTGAAGTCTGAGAGAGCCAAGATTTCTCACCCTGAATCTGGAGCAGGGATCTTGTTATTGTATATAAATTCCTGATGGGAAGGTGCAGTGGTTTGAAAGCAAAACCAGTGAGAGACTCCAAGTCAGAAATACAATTTAATAGGAAGAAAGAAAAAAAAAAAGTAAAATATAATAAATGCAATAATACAAAAGACCACTGACTGAGTCAGAATACAACCTGAGCAGGGTGGTGGTAGCAGTCCAGATGAGGTGCTCTTCCTGAAGCAGTGATTCTGTAGAAAGGTGTGGTAGCTCTGGTCCTCTGGGAATCCAGTGGGTAAATGCCCTTTGTACTGTCCAAATCCCAGATTATATCCAGGTGGGAATGCTTGGCTCCTCCCCCTGGGCAGAGCATCTCACAGTGGGCTGATATCTTTCTATGAGTCATGAAGTGGGTCCTTCATGGCCCATTAAACAGAGATAGCTCCTGAAGGGAGTTACCTGTGAGTCATGGACAAGGCATTGATGGGCCATTAGCAGAAGACAGCCCAGAGGAAGGGGTCCTGAGAAAACACTGCCCCAGCTGTTTTCAGCAGTTCATGGAGATGGTGATAGAATAAATACTTTGTGCACATCCTACACTGAAACCCGGGACAGAGGGTACAAAGAAGGCAGAGACAGACTATTCTCAGTGAAAGGCCAAGAAAGCAGAAACTAAAATGCAGGGAATTCTATTTAAATACAAGGAAAAAATGTTTTCATTTTATGGGCTCAAACATTGGCACAGAATGCTCAAGGAGGTTTGGGAGTCTTTAACAATGTAGGTCTTCAACATATGAGTGGACACAACCCTGAGTAATACATTTCAACTTATCCTGCTTTGAACAAGCAAAATATCTCCAGAGGTGCCTTCCAGCCTCACCTGTTCTCCCGTGCTGTGATTCAATGAGTATATGTTATCTGATGTCTAAGAGCAAGGTCTCAGTAAAATTCCCAAAAAGGTGTTTGTTGAATTGGCTTCTCCTCTACTGAAAAGCAGTCATAAAACCCTAGAAGATTTTTGGAGTTACATATAGAGGATATTTGGGAGGAGAAACAAAACCATGAACTTTGTTCCTCATGTTGCAATGGGAAGAATGATGGTACAAAAATCAGGAACATTCATATTATGTTTTAAACTAATAAATATCTTGATTAACGCCTTCTAACTCAACTTATCAAAATCCTACTCACTGGAATCTCCAATTTCTAATGATAGAAAGTTGCTCTTCCAAATGAGATGGATTTTTAATTAAAATTGCTCTCATTCTTGAGTGGTATACTTTATCACAATATGACCTCATATTTCATAACTTTGAAACTGCCTAATTCTAACTTTTTTCCACTTTATTGGGAAAAAACTGAGCGTGCAAGATAATGTGTGCTAAGAAGTTACTGACATGACGGATTTCAATATCTCTAAGTAATTAGCTAAGTTATGCTTGTCTCTTTCATTAAAGGCACCATTAGACAGCCAGATGCAAAAGATGACTGTGGCAAATGGTTTTCCAGGTAATTCTTGATAATGTTAAATGTGGTTGTCATTTCAAATGATCACTATGCATCTTTTCTTAAATATCCATCCATCTACTTGAGCTGCCTGTTCAATAAATTGTATGTAGAAATCATTAGGATAATTTCATGGAAAGAATTCTCCTAGTTTAACTAGCTGCAGAATGTTTTCCATTCCTTTTTTTTGTTTTTTCTTTTCCATTCTTTGCTGAGATTGGTGAAAAATCTATATTACAGATATTCCTCTCTTCTTTGTTCTTTATTACATTTCTCCCTATTTCAAGCTTCTTTTGGAGACAAAGTATACTACCAATGTGCTGAGTAGAATATTGTAAATCTTTGTGAAGGGTCATACATTGTCTTCAATTTCTGCTCATGCTTGCCTTTAGTCTTAGTGAAAGAAGTGCACTAAATGTTGATGGGGGCACTGATTCCTGTCATAGCACAAGGCTGAACTAAAGCACACTTTCCTTTCTGTAAATGTACACACTTTGCCAAGTGAAAGTCCATATTATTTAGGTTTTTTTTTTTCAAATCCTCTTGTTGCTATAAATTTTACTTTGTACAGAAGCTAGAGCAGGAGGACTAAATTAAGGATTTTTTCATCTTCACTTTTTGAAAAAAGTTGGTTGGTTACTTGTCTTTTTCAGTATTGCTATCGTATGAGAAAGGTGATGTGCTGATAAAGAGCACAGAATGCAGAATTATGGCTGCTACTGAGTGCTTCATTCTGGCAGAGTGGAGTGAGAGGAGCAGATCTTCCCAGCCTGAGAGGAAATTCACTGACAGACACCCTCTAGTTTAAAGTGCACATTGTTTGTGTGGTGAAAATGGCATCCCATAATGTCCCTAATTTATCTCATACCTTCTGGAGTTAAGAAGCTTGTGAATAGTCTTGAGTAAGTCTCTCACAGTGTATCGGCATCCTGTTTCTTTTGTTTGCACAACAGTAAAGACTGCACTCTCTATTTAACCCCTCTGTATTCAGTTTATAATATTTGGCTTTCTTCATTCTCTTTTGAGTAAAACTTGCTCGTTGATAGTGGTGAGGGGGTTCAGTCCTGTAATTTCTATCTGTATTAAATACTGTGTCTCAGTCTTGTTACTTATCCTGTAAGCTCAGGAATTGCAGCATGCTTTTAGTCCCATTCTTTGACATCAAAAAAAAAATGGCTCTCTCATGGATGTGACTGTCATCAGTGCTTAGAAATTTGCCTTTGTTTTCTTTCAGAACATACTGTTTTTCTTCCTTTTTTATTTATTGTTATCTTTCCTTTTGACAGGCTTTTTTCTTTTATTTAATGGTGTTTAAGCAGGTAAATAAGAGATTCTTTGAATAGCATATTTTATTAAAACAAAACACCTAATTAATTTCTCCTGCAGTTATGTGCTCCAGTAATCCTTTAATGTGGGCTCCTTAAAAATTGTGTTGTTACAGATAGGAAGAACTAATGTAAACTAGAAAATTCAGGTGCTTTTTGAAAGACTTTTTTTTTCTGTTTTTAAGGAATCAGTGTATTAATTGCTTACTGCACACCTTATGTATTTCTTTAACTTCATTATCTCAGAGCTTTTGTTAATGAAGGTCTTTAAAAACAGGAGCAATTACTTAAGTTTAACTGGGTCGATTAAAGTAAATATTTGCCACAAATGTAAAATCATTATCAACTCATCTAATTTCCCTTATACGATCTTTTATAAAGCATTAAAACAAAAATAGGAACATTGCTTCTTTGTGTATATTCCCTGAAAACACAAGAGTTTTGAACTACATACTTGGAGAACAGGAAGCTAAGTGCAGTGCCTCACAGGCATATTCAAGTGGGGAAGATATTTCCTAAATATCCTAAAATAAGATAAATACCCTAAAGATATCCTAAAAGATAAAGAAGAAGGAGAATAACAAAGATGAGTAACAGTGACAGTGGTCCTTCTGTGACCATTTGAATCCCCTTGAGTGTACTGGAACTTTTAGGTGCTTTCAACACCACTCAGACACAGCATGGAAGTGTGCAGAGAGCCACTAGCTTTTGATTAAAAGCAAAAGGGACAGACAGAAGCTCGAGTTAACCAGAGAAAAGAGAGGCATTCAGGTCTGCAAATCCAGAGCAGATACAGGAGGAAAACAAAGTGGCAGAGAGGATAATTTAGGGATGTGAACTTTTTAAGTGAAGAGAGAATGGGGAAGAGCAAGCATTTTGGGATTAAAGCTAGTGATAAAGTAGCTGGGAATAAAGATAAGGGGCAGATGTTTGACAGCTGACTGGGAAAGTAGGTAGCTGAGGATGTGCAGATTGCCTTCTGAGGTGGCCTGCATGATGTATTCAGATAAATTAGGATTAGGAAGGCAAAGGCAGAATTGTGGTGAATGTGCAGAAGAATTGTATTCACTAAAGTTCACTTTCTTTCTGAGTTCTGAAGGGACTACAAGACTTCAGAGACTTATGATTCCTCTGTAGTTAAAGAACATTGATTGAAGAAGGCAGCCTTTGATTTTCTGATCCCTCTGCTATATTTTCAATACATTTTATAGTGCAAGTAGTTATATCCTCTTCGCCAGATTTCTGTCATAATACAATCATTCCCTGTCACCATGTACATTTCAGTGAAAGTTTGGACACTTGGAAGGTCTTTAGGTTCATTGCATTTTCTCCTTTCTGACTTCTCCAAACTTCTCTTTGGCAAGCTATCTAATCAATAAATTTGCTGTGTACATAGTGTGAGTATTCCCACATAGTTGCCTAACACAGATTTTTGGTTGGTCAGTTATTTTGTTTTCTTCTGCTGTTCTGAAAAATTTAAAACAACTCTTCCACAAAGTGAAATTACAGTCATTCTATGATAGAAGTAAGAGAGAGTTGTCATAAAGCTGCTGTCTTTCTTGAAAGTGGACAAAATGGTGGATTCTGTATCTAATTATTGCCCTAAAGATTTCCTTATTGCCTTGTACTCCTTTGTAACACTAGGTAGTTACTCAAGCCCTACTTCTTACAAATGTTTAATAAATGCAATTCTCATTTTTCAGAGTAAGAACCAGAAATTTCTGTAGAAATGTCTGGCAGAAATGCTGAGCACTTATAACTGTGAAGCCAATGGGAATGCTATTTTGAATGGATGAAGTACCATACAGCAATCACCTTCTGAAAAATCGTTCACTAGAGTTATCAAGTTAGGTGTGAAAATTAATAGGATTTTTTCCTTAGTCTGTCTAGGCCTCAGTCAACTATTTGTAAAATGGAGTGATATCATCTTTCATTTTGCTGGCCATTTTAAAGATTGATTAAGTTTTGTGAAGCAGTCCTCTGTTCTGAGAAGTGCTATAGAAAGTTGTGCTGGTTCAAGACAAATGAACAGATTTTTAACAGGTTTGCTATAAGTTTTAACAGTTTTCAGCAAATATTGACTAGCTGATCATTAATAACCTTTCATTTATTACATGTATCAATGTTACAGGGATTCTGGGAGGGAGGGAGGGCAAAGGCAGTCAATTAGAAATTGCATAATTTATATTCACAAGTGGAGTGAATTCATGGTTGAGTAGAATACCCTAACAGTGATGGAGTTTAACTTCTTATGACTTTACTGTACAATTTTATAGTCATATTCTTTTAGCTTCCTTTTGGTTTTGTAAATGTAAACCTGTATTCAAAATGCAACTGTAAAAGAAAATGCTGTTTTTGAAGGAGTAAGTTGTTGTTTTATTGAAGATGATGGGTAAATTTCCACCCCTTATCATTTCTTCCTCTATCTTTCCCCTCATCTGTGATGAATGAGATAATATATGACTAGTTTGAAAATCAACTTAGAAATGAAAAAACTTGTTCATTTATTTCTCCAATGAAACTTCAGCTCTGGCTGTGCTCATGTGACCCTCAGGCTGGGGCAGCATTCTGAATGATCATAGAGTCTTTTCAGAATTCCTAAAGTTACTCATTATTGCATCTCCCAGAAATGTGCTTAAGTGACAGCTAGCCCTTCAGTAATGCTCCTGCCAAAACCACAGATGATATTGGTGTGTATCTAGTCAGCTGCATTTGGCATCCTGGCACGTTACCTTTAGTGTGCTTTGAACACTGGACTCATCAGATTGCTGTAATTGACCACCAGTGATAGTGTATAAAATGTTTTTTAGCTTATTAGACTTAGAAATTGTTTGAATCCAACTTAATTTCTTTTTCACCCAAAACCATGTTCCCCTTATTTTTATAATGAAAGCAAAACCTGTCCAATTGATTTGGTTTCAAAGATGTTGTAATCAAATACTGCAATGAGCACTGGAATATGTATTCCTCTCTGGGTGATTTGCAGGGGTGCCTAATGTAGTTTGTGTGCCTCACAAGTCATCTTCTTTTTTAAGGTACATGTCAAGGTGCATCCAAAGCATCCAAGCATTGGGTAACAGGAATTATGTGATTAAAGTCTACCATCTCACTAGAAAAATAATACCCCCTACAAGGTTGGCCTATATTTCATCAAAGAAATTAAGATTCTCTTCCACTTTGGATGTGCTTTCTTTAAGGGAAAAATGATCTCAAGTAAAATAGACTGCACACAATATATTATTTTATCTCCCTTTTGTGAAATTTCTTTCAAATTCTCTGTCTCTCTTTGTTTATTGATGCTTAATATCATCTTAAATTGACTTGTGGATAATTGAATTTTGTGTTCCCTTTCCTTGCCATTTTTTTAAAACTTTGTAAACAGTGTAGAGTTCTTTTGTATTTTTTACCCTCAGTCTAATAGTAACAATAATATTAATATTATTGTTACTATTTAATAATATTGGAGGAAAGTCTCTTGTGTTGTTAAATAATTTTTATTCAAAAAAGTCATGTGAGTATCATATAGATTATAGGAACTGATGATGAAAGCAAATAAAAATGGAAATAAACCATTTTCTGCTGATGTGGAACCTAGTTGTTATCTGTTCAGATTTCTATCTGCAGAAAATATTTGTTAACTTGCATCTCCAGCTTTATCTACCTGGCAAGCTGTGCTATCACTGTTGGAGAAACAGTGAGCTTCTAACATAATAACTTTCTGTGAGAAAATTGAAATAGGTTATAAAAATGTATTTTCTCTTGCTTGATTGCTTAATAATGCTTTGAATTCCAAAGCTGAATGTGAGATGGTCTAGTTTGGCTGGTGTACCTCTATTCTGGGCATGTAGCAATTTCAGCCCATGTTTTTTCTGATGTTCATTGTTCAACAACTTGAGCTGATTGGCAACTTATTAGTTTTATGTAAAGGGGAACAGTAAAATTTCATCATTTTTCCTAAAAGTAAATCACAGACTGATGTGTAGATAACATTGCTGCAGTTTTGAAACAGTACTTTATAATCAGATTCTTCATGGAATGCATCTGAACACTCAAGAAGTTGATAACTGCGGCTCAGTAGGTAATTACACATGGTGTGCAATCAACTGATCAACATGATACAAATTATACTCTTATGCTAGTTTTAATCCTGCAAATTCTACTTTAATCAATGATATTATTATAATTTTACATCAAGACTAATAAGAGCAGGACTTGACATTTTTCATAAGCAAAATACTGAGTCGCAAATCCAGAATTTACTTTTGGTGTTAATTGTGTTGTAATGATGTTCGATACTGACTGTGGCAGTGCAGAGGTGTCCCCTTGCACAGAAGGAAAAGGTTTTGACTGCTTAGTCCCTTGCCTTTCTTCTCATGTGAATTTATAGCACTAATATGTCCTTCCTATGTTTATTCTTTCTGGCAATTCAGATTTGTGCTTTACCTTAAAATGCTAGATATAAACCTGTTGGATTGGGTGCAGAGGAGGGCCACAGAAAAATTAAAGGGCTGGAACATCTCTCTTTTGAGGAAAGGCTGAGGGGTTTGACATTTTTCAGCCTGCGGAGGAAAAGACTCTGAAAGGGGGATTATAAGAAAGCTGGGAACAAAGTTTTTTAACCAAGTATATAGCAATAGGACATGGGATAATGGTTTGAAACTAAAAAAAGAGTGGCTTCAAATATAAAAGGAAGGTTTTTTTTATGATGAGAGTGTTGAGGCACTGGAACAGATTGCCCAGAGACGTAGTAGATGTCCCATTGCTGGACATGTTCAGTCCAGAGGGTTGGAGAAGATGACCTCTAAAAATTCCTTCCAGCCCAAGATATTCTACAATAATATTCTATAATTCTATTACCAGTCCCTGGGAAGTCCTTCCACTAGCAGCATTCTCAGAGTCATCCCAAGATTATACCTAAGGATCATGTTTGCCAGCATTTTCCTCTGGAATAGTACTGAGATTTTTCTTGTATTTGAGATGGCAGTTTTAGCTGTGTGTAGCCACATGCAAAATCTAACATAATTTGCCACCCTCAACTAAGGAAATGTTAAGACTCAAGTTCATCTTTGCAGATGGTCAGTCCCCTGTGCTCTCAGCTTGCCCTTACAGCATGTACCCACTGGAGAGCAAGTTACTTGACAACTCTACTTCCTTTGAACTGCCAAGGAAAGCAGGAAGAGGAATCTAGGAGTACAACCCAGAGTTGAGTTTTATACATACTTCATTGTGTGTTGTTACAAAAGCTGTTGCACTCTTCCTCAGGTTAACAACCAGGTCATCTGTACTGTCCAGAAGTACTGTATGGGCAGAAAAGAACGTTTCAGCCATCTTTCTAGCACATCTTTCTTCTTGGAAAAAGTAGCTCCAGTTGTCTCCCAATACATTGGAGGCAAAATCACTGGCCAAATAACAAAATTCTAGTAAACAGTCAAGTAGCTACTTACATCAGATAACTGCTGTACATTTGTCTTATTGGTTGATGGCCCATGAGATTGTTCTGGAGGTCTGATGAGTGCCAGAGTATACAGCAAACCGCTCTAGGAAAGCAGGGACCTAGATAGCATGGTCATCCTGCCTTAATTTGGTCTTGTTTGTCCTCAGAAATATCACAATTACCTGCAAACAAGAGTCTTCCCCAGTGGTAATGCTAGTTAATCTCAGTGTGAATGGAACAAAAGGTCCTGAGGAGCACCTGAAAGCTCAGCAATATGAAGGGATGACAAAGTCTGCAAGTCTTCACCTTGGGTCATGCTTTTCTAGCCCACATGTGGGCAACAGCATGAAACATGAGGTGATTTATCTGTTCCCATTATATTTAAGCCTAAAAAATACTACAGCAGTGTTCATAAGCTGTTCAGAAGTCTGAAGCATTGAATTTTTTTCTTTTCATTTTTCAGGTTGCTGACAGTCTCCCTGCTGATAGTTTGATAGATTGGATGCTTTCTGCAACTTTCCATAGCAGGTTATTCTACCCCTCTCTAGGCCCATTCTTTCCTCCTTTGATTTTAGTCAGATTTACATCTGTTTCCTTAGCAAGCTACTATAAACATGTCTTCAAGTGCATTTACAATATATTCTTAATATCAGCTTCAGAACACAGAGCATAATGCAAAATGACCAAGCTATTTTGAATAAACAACTGTGGATTTTTAAATTCATCAGAATCCTTTTTTATTTCCTCTTTGGAGGATCCCTGTCTTTGAATTGTTTGTGCTGTGCTTTGCCTAGGGATGTGTTTGCATAATAAGGGCTTTGATTTGAACAGATGAATAGCCCTGGGTGTTTGTGTTTTCCCTCCATTTTCATGATTATAGCAGAAAAAAGTGCAAGGACAGTTTTAGCTGAGTAATTTGGCATATTTTCACATTGAGACTTGGCTTTGCTGGCTAGTACAAGACAATGCAACTCAAGTAGATATCAAAAAACGTGAATTGAGAATGATGGGAAGGAAAAGAAACTTCAAGAAAATGATCTATTTTGTAACTGTGCAACAGTCAATAACTACAAATTCGTTACAGCTTGAATGACAGACAAACAAACCTCAGGTATGGTCTAAAAAGCAACTGTAAAGAAAAAGCTGCCTATTTAGTCACTCTGACTGTCATCTCTGTGTAAAAGACTGAGAGAAGTGTCCTCATATTGTAGAATTATTTTCTTTCCTTTTTCTGTCAACACAGTGATATTCAGGATTACATGGCAGTGAGAACAATAGCTGCATGAAACATCTAGTGACCTAAGAGAGCACTTTTTCTCATTGAATTTTGGACTCTTTTTACTCCAGTAAAATTCTTTCACACCTTAAATAATTGTTGAAGTTGCATTTAAAATAAAATCTTTACTCATCAGATTATTCAAAAGAGGTTGAGTTCTCTGTTTTTGCATTGCCCTTCTGGGGAGGTGTGATGACTAAGTGCCATACTATAAACATAGCTAAAAGGTATCAGTTTTGGACTCTGAATGATTTTGAGTTGAATATGACAAGAATTTGAGGGAACAGTCAGAAATTTGAGTTTTGATATCCAAGTATAAATGTAAATAAGAAAGGAGAGTGACAAATTTTCTTAAATACATCTCATCATTTGTCCTTTGTGTCTCTTTTTGTCAAGACATTGTTTCTTCTGTCTGAGCTCCTTGTCTTTCACTGCTGAAAATGGAGTCCTGAATAATAAATTCATGTTTTAAACACTAAGTTAAGTCTGAAACTCATAGTGAAGGTTGGTTGTAAAGATTTAATCTAGGAAAAGATGGATGATAAATCTGTCAGAGTCTCTGTATTCTATAAGAATCTATAAGAATTTGAAATTAATTTCATTTTTTTAAGATTGTGTTTTTGTAGGCTTTTTAATGTTTTGTTTGGTTGTTTTTTTCTCAACTCTGGAAAAGATAGCTAGACTATTTAATTGCCTTTGCTTAGTAAATATAGTTATACATTCCTGTTCAATGTAATTTCTCGACTCATTTTTATCATGTGCTTCACATTGCTTGATTCATTCTGGTATATAGAATAGTTGAAAGCCATTTAGGATCTGTTGAGTTGCAAAACAAAGTTCTCACTTTTCTTTTTAATTAAGAGAAAATATTGATCAAGTGTGGTTGTGAAACAGTTAACTGCAATAAAAATACGGATTGAACCTTGAAGATTTTTGTAATTTCAGGCATACCTTAAAAACATCAATCAAGGATATAATTTGATCAGTGATGCTGTAAATGTGACTTCTGTATTGAAATAAAAAGTGGTTTAGACCCCTTCTCCTTCAGAGTTTGCATCAAATAGCTATTTTTATGAATGGCAAATTTTGAGCATTTTTGTACATTATATTTGTGTCCCCTCCAATTCTAAGACAGCTATTAGAGGTTAGCACAGATCCACTGATTCTTCAAAAATTCTTTATTGCAAATATTTCTGATTCTGCATCACTTCAGTGTGTGATGTTTTACAGTCTTGTTTCTCCCTGTCCTACTCTATTTAACTTTATCCAGCTTTATATTAGCAAGTAGCTGTATCCAGCAGGAATATATTTGTAGAGAAAATCGGCAGGGTCTCAGAACACAGCATTTGTATATATGGGAGATGTGCTGAGTGATGAGAAGAAGGCCAGTGTTACTCCCATCATCAAAAGGGCCAAGAAGAAGGACTCAGGAAACTATTAGTCTACCTCTGTCTCTGGAAAGGTGATGGAATGGATCACTCTGGAGGTTATTGCCAAGCATGGAGAAGAAAAGGAGTTCATCAGGAGTAGTCAGCATGGATTCACCAAAGGGAAATCATGTATCAACAATCTAATAGCCTTCTGGGATCACATGACAGGATAGATCAACAAGGGGAAGGCAGTGGGTGTTATCTACCTCAGTAAATAAGAGTGAGGCTCAACTTCCTAAGGCTTTGGACTCTGTCTCCCATAACATCCAAATAGGTAAGTTCAGGAAAAGTGGGTCAGATAAATGGATGTGGGGAGGACCAAGAACTGGCTGAGTGGCAGAGCTCAAGAGGGTTGTGATCAGCTGGAGGCCTGTAGTCAGTGACATCCCCCAGGGATCATGCTGGGTCCAGTCTTGTCAAATATTTTTGTCAATGACCTGGATGAAGAGATAAAATGTACCCTCAGCAAGTTTGTTGATGGTATGAAACTGGGAGGAAAGTCTGATACACCTGAAGTCTGGACTGCCACTCAGTGGGATCCTGATAGGCTGAAGAATTGGGTGGACAAAAATCTAATGAGGTTCAAAAAGGACAAGTGTAGGATCCTGAACCTGGTAAGGAATGGCCCCCAACTCAGACTGGGGACTGACCTACTAGAGAGCAGCTCTTCAGAGAAGGACATGGGAGTCACCAAGACTGGGTGACAAGTTGACCCTGAACAGGCAGTGTGCCCTTGGAGCCAGTAGAACCAATGGTGTCCTGGGGTCCATCAGGAAAAGTGCGGCCAGAAGGTTGAGGGAGGTGATCCTCCCCTCTGCTCAGCCCTGCTGAAGCCACATCTGCAGTGCTGAGTCCAATTCTGGGCTCCTCAGCACAAGAAAAGGCTCTACTGGAGAGGATCCAGCAGAGGCAACAAAGATGATCAAGAATTTGGAACATTTGTCTTATGAGGACAGACTGCAGACTGGAGGAGCTGGGCTGGTTTAGTCTGGAGAAGAGAAGACTGAGATTAATGCAGATAAATATCTCTAAGGCCAAGAGGATGGTGCCAGATTTCTTCAGGGTATCCAGCAACAGGTGGAGGAGCAATGGCCCTAAACTAAAACAATGCCCATAAAATAAACACAAGAAGTTCTACCTCAATGTTCAAGGAAGAACTTCTTTCCATTGACAGTGGCAAAGCACTGGAACAAGCTTCCCAGGAAGGTCATGGAGTGTCCCTCTCTGGAGAAATTCAAAACCCTCCTGGATGAGTTCTTGTATGACTCTGTCTTGGCAAGGGAGTTGGACTGGATGATCTCCAGACATCCCTTCCGACTCTAAAAATTCTGGGATTCTGGGAGTTGTACTGTGGGTTAGCTCTGACCTGTTCCCACGTATCTCTTCCAGGTACGGAACAGGTTGCATGAGATGATAGTCAGGGAGTGGAACTTCCAGTGCTGGTTCATTTGATTGGGATCCCATTCACATTCCCTAAGAGGCTTCTAAGATACATCATGGGAAAGGAGGATGATAAGATTGGCTGTAAAAGCACACTCCTGAACAAAACAGTTAGAATGTAGATGCACTATTTGTTTCTCTTGTTTTACTCCAAAAGCTCAAAGCTATAGAAACAAGTTGACATACATTTGCATCCCCAGTTTGTAGATTGCAACTAGCAGCTGACAGAAGTTAGGGCACGTCTGTTGCTTGATTTGAATCTTCAGTTTAATTTGTCAGGGAAAGATTGTACTTTTCATCTGCAAGGTTTTCAGTGTGAATTTATCACAGTGTTTGCAGAAGCAACAAACTGAATCAAATAATTTTTGTAAATTTTCTCTAGTGTCTGACAAAGCTCTGAACAAAAAGTGCTTTTACAGCTGTCACTGTTAAAAATGGAAATTTATCGAGACCAAGCCCTCACAAAATCCTGAAAATTGAATTTATTTTCTAATTTAAAAATGAGGAAATATTGCCCTGTTGTATTTCAAATTGAAGGGAAACACTGGTGATACACATGGTGAGACAAATTGTTCAGAGACCACTGGAACTGTTTATTCCAAACAATCAATCTTTCCTACATCAAATCTTTGAATACTATGACAGCTTCAATCTAATTTTCAGGTACTAGGCAGTGACTCTTTTTGGTTCTTCTTCTGCCATGCCATAAACCATTGGTTCCTCTGCAGGTTGGAAAAGGAATCTGCAGCCTTTGTTTCCCCTGTAGTGACATCTTCTCGTGCCATTTTTCTTTCTCATGGATTAGTGATATCCAGCAGGATTCTAATTTATGGGGGTTTTAATCTTAAATTGCGTTTAACCGTAAAGCTCTGGTGCCTCTTAGAGTAAACAACATAAGCATTTCTGTATTAATTTTTCATATGACGTTGCTTGGCAATTTAGCAGCATTAAGGGTCAGAGTTTGGCTCCGTGTTTTATATGCTTTATTATTTTTATGTCACTTTTACCACCAGTCTATTGAATTGGAATTAATGAGGATTGAGAATACATCTAATGCACACTTTGTAGCAAACTGCTGGAATTGCTGCTCAAGTAATTTGTTGCCCACTATAAGATTTTACTGTATCAGCTATGTTGTATCAAGTGATTATAAATTTAATAGTTTTGGTGGACTGCAAGTTCTCTGATAAAAATGGAGTGGTTTAGAGCAAATGCACCATGTTTCTCCTGGTTAGTGCAAACCCACATTTTCTATGTTTCTATGTTCCAGCAGCTCCTTTACTACTATTGTGGATTGTTTTGTGGGGTAGTGGTTGGCAGCCGCGGTGGGTATAGGGCTAGGGTGTGTTTTTGAAAATATTAAGGTGCAATAGTGTGGGCTTTTTTCCTGCTTTTCCTTTTCAATACTTTTAAATAAAAATTTGCTTAGTGTTAACAGCTGTCTCCTAAACTGATAATAGAAACTGGAAATACCTAGTGTTAGTCTTAATTACATGCTCCAGGCTCTCATTTTTTGCACCAGCTCTGTCAAATGCAGGCTATATTTTGTCTGAGATAGGAATGTTTAATCAGATCGACATGAATAAAGTCAAGCTGAGGAATTTGCTCTACTGATTTTTTGAATGTGTTAGAAAGCTCATGTGCAACTTATCTGTCATGCAACTATAACTAGACAAATGATCTTTGTACTTCTGCAGGGCTGGATTGGTGTGCTGGTTAGGTCTTAGCAAAATGTCTCTCAATAGGCTGCGGTTATTTTCAGTTAATAATGGCTTGCCTCAAATGATTTCTCATACTAATTGCCCTTTCTTTGCCCTCTCCTTTTTTCAAAAAAGCATGCTGCCAACTTTAGTTAGTAGAAATACACAGATTTTTATAGAGTTATTTTAAAAATCATCTCTCCTTTTGTGTTGCATTTCTTACAACAACTATAGTAAGATTTGATGATGAAATGCAGATAAGAAAATAAATTAGTTCTTTTCAATGAAAATGTTAGGGATATGAACAAATCCTATGTTCCGATGAAATCCTATAGATTCAGATTTAGAATACTAACATTACAGATCATGACACAGCCTAGTAGACCAACTAGAAGTGGAAGCCAAGCACTACTTAGAAGAAAGGGTGTAGAAAACATAAGGGACTGTCAATTGAACTTCTTGCTGTCACAGAGAAATACACAAAAATAAGATCTACACGTTTTTGCAATTCAAAACTGGTTTTAGAAAACTGTTTTTTTTCTGGCTTCCTACTGTCCTTCAGAAAAGCTTTTTCAGCGCCTTCCTTTTCAATTTTCTTCAGGTTTTCAGCCTCATTTTACTCATTCCCACTTAATCAGCTTCTGTCCTTGTGTCAGTATATTTCTTCTACTTCCTTTCCTTTCTTTGATATTATCTAACCATGTACTTCTAAAGAATAATCATGCTACATTTCCCAACTTGTTTTACTGGGCTACCCAAGCCAGTTTTCTTCTCATTTCTTCTTTTATAGCATGGTCAATTTGTTTTTCTAGTCATTGTTGGAGCTTCCTTCCACATGTTTTCTGGTATGAGTTAATTTAATTTTTCTTTTTTTAATAGGGATAATTGTCACCAGATGACATGTTTCAGATGAAGACTCTCCCACACAAGGGCTTTTGTAAAAAGGCTTAAATAACTTTGCTCTTCTACAAAAACACTTCTCCCAATGCATCTTAAAATTGCATTTGCCTCTTTCAGAGCAGCATCATGCTGGTGATTTATAGTCAGCCTGTGATCAATAAATACAGCCAGGCCTTTTTTATCATTTTTAGCTGATGTACTCTCACTCTGTATCACGGATTCATGTTAATGGCCCCTTGCCCTTGTTCTATTATACTTCATTCCATTTCAATTACAAACCTCAAAGCCACCTAATTTTTCGTGGATAATATTCTGTTCCTCCTTTATATTGATGTCTCCCAGCTTCATGTGATCATCCATTTTCATCATAGCAAGTCTACTCCCTGAGCTAAAGCCATTTAATAGAAGCATTGTATATAAAACTATATATATGACTATATATATATATACTTAGACATGAGGACTTCTGTTCTCCTACATGACGTTGCTAAGTTTGCCTAAACATTGTAATTTAGCTAGTTTCTTACTCACTTATATGAACCTTCAGCAATCTTTTATGTTTTATTTGTAATTATTATATTTCCAGTGTTAATTTAGTATCTAAAGTTAAACAATGGAAGACAGATAAGCAAGTCCACAAGGGAAAAAACAAGAAGTTTTCTAGGTTGCAACAAACTCCATACAACTGCTTTAGTTCCTAAGGAAAGTCTCCTTTTTTCTGTCATTGCTAAGGCTGGTTTTGTTTACCTCTATTCTTTCTGGTAGGTGATGTTGTTGGTTTTGTTTTGTTTTGCTTTTTATCAGAGGAAGATGATATTTTAAAACACGTTTTGTGGTAATGTTCTGTTGTGTGCTGTGTCCCCAGTAAGCAGCCAGGCAGCAGAACAATCACTTTCTTACTCCCCTATGCTGTGGAAAGGAAAACACAGAAAGATGCAACAAGAATCATGGATCAAGATGACATCAGTTTAATAGGCGGAGCAAAATCAGCAAAAACAAGCAAAGCAAAAAGAGGAATTCATTCACTACACCTGCTGATGTGCTGTGTACACTGTTTTAGTCATAGATCCGGAACAAAGCATGCTACAAAGAAAAGTGACTGCAGCAAGAACATGTAGAGAGAAAAAAGTTGTAAAATTATATAGGGGTTTTTCCCCCTATAATATTTGCCCAACTAATTAGTCTATTAAAACAAAACAAAACCAAAAAAAAAAAAAAAAAAACCAAAAAAAAAAAAAAAAAACAAAAAAAAAAAAACACCACAATGACAAAAACAAAACCACCCCAAAAAAAGCCACAGCAGCAACAACAAAAAAATCCCAACAAAACCCTCAGACCAGTTTTTCCTCTTCTTTTTAGCCTTGATTGTTAAGATTATGTCTAACAAATGATATAATGAAACACATGAGATACTCTTTTCAGTTTTTTTAGTGCATACAGTTCAATTTATGGACTGTCTGTGTCTGACTACACAGCTTTTGTTCTCTGTCTTAGTTGTTTCCTATTTCACCATTAAGTTTTAGACACTTACTGTACTTCACTTGACTCTCAGGGAAAACAGGATTTTTTTTTATTTACTGTGATTTTAATGAATCATAAATTCATACGGTTTCCATCTATATCTTAATATTCCTCGCATATCTGAAATCTCAGCTGTTCCAAGATTTGCCAGGATTCCTACTACTAGAGCTTAACATCAGTGTCTGGTCAGTCAGTGCAGAACCAGTGGAGGTTCAAAAGTGATTAAACTGAAGTAGGTGCTCTGGGCAAGCCAAGAAATGCACCTTGAGACAGAATTGCAATCTTGGGTGGTGAGCCTGTTGTAAACCCATAAATCTCTAACAGGAGAGGTCAGATGCTTTGTGTTGCAAATTACTAACTATAACACATTCAGACTGAGGGCATGCAGAGCTGCTCTCTCAAAATAATGAAATGGTAAGGTTTTTGGCTAAGTGTCAGTGAAGTTTTGGCTCTACTGTTTTGACTTCTGTTTACACTGTAGCAGGAAAGTGACATGCCTACTGAGCAACTGGTGTTGATCTGACCTAGCCCTTAACTCTGGAAATATTTTTTCCTCCTTTACATATTGCAAGCTTGCACTTATCAGTCTCTGAGTTACAGCATGGGGAGATCTAAGGAGGCATTTCAGTTGAACTTTGACAGTCACCTCACTGAATTGTATTCTTCATTTTTCTAATATTTTCGCATCTCTAGAAATGCAATTCATCTATCTGCCTGAAAGTTACTTCAGATGCTGAATTTTGGCCTCTTGAAAAATCTTGACATGTATTTAATTTAATAGAAAAACTACAGGTGTTCATTTCTATAAAGATTTTGTGCTTTATTTATTCTTAAAACTGAAATAATATCCCTCATGACATAGGTAGCCTGTCTAATACATCATGTATTGTTTAAAAAATATTTATGAATGTCTTGTTTCTTAAAATTGACTAGTATCAAGCCTGCCTAAGAAGCATTTGTAGACTTGGCAAGGCTCCTTTTTATGGTGCACCGAAGGCAAAGGGTAAAGGGGATCAATGCTTGATAATGCACAAAATGCCTCGAGTGGATGCTGTAGTTGTAATAGGTAATACATTGTCAAATTTGCAGTATAGATAAACTTATGCCCTCTTTGAGACAGATATGTTCAGGTGTTTTTAATAGTTACAGTGTGATACTATAGTGTTAAAGTCCTGTTTGGCATTGAACTGCAGCAAAGGGGTTGTAAACATTTTTCTTTACTTTTTTTTTGTCTAAGGACTTTGAGGTTTTAAAGGCTCCCCCCATCTCCAGCTGTTAGAAATCACTGGATTTTAATTTAATTTTCTAGGCTACACCAACATAATTTACTTTTCCCATCCCTTGGTAATTAGATCCCCTTCAGCCTGAATTGTTGCATGTTCTGTTAATTCTAAGCATAAGATTTGGAAATCTGCACATTATTATGTAGCTAATATTATTCACCTACCTGTTAGCTATATGGGAGTATGACAGGTTATTTAAACAAATTAATTTGTATTTTCTATTTTCCTCTGCTGGAAAGGACATCTAGAGGTTGGTGCCAGTTCGGGAGACTTTGAGCTGCCATCCTTATCATACCAGTATGGATTTCAGAAGGATATGAAACAGTTGCCTGGAAGCAAACCAATAACAGTGAAAACTTCTTTTATTGCTTTTGATCCCAACCCACTGAATACAATAAAAGCTCTCCTGGGATTAAATATATCAGATTCTTGAACTGAGATACTTCTTCCTCTCAGATACTCCCTAGAGTATCCCATCATGATTGACAAAGCCTTTAGTCCAAAGGTTGAATATTTCAAAAGGGAGGGAAATAACTCTCAATCCAAAAGGGATGTGTTTTTTAGAAAACATGGGCCTTTTCCCCCCTCAGCATTTAACCTTTCTACACAAATTATTTTGGATTGATTTCCAGCTGTGTTGAGAAGTTGAGCCTGTGAGCCTGAACACTCCCAATCCCAGATCATGCACTCAGAAAAGAGCAAAAGTAGCCAGTGTTCTGCTGCATCTTTTCATTTTCCCCATATGAGAGCTCATCTTTATGACCAGAATTCTTCTGCTGGGGTTACTGTTGACACAGAGCACCAGGCTGGAAAGCAGAGATAAGGTGTGTCATTGCTATGGTTTGTCAGATACACTGATTGCAACCTCTGCCCCTCCTCTTCCTTTTCTCTGTTGAACAGGTGCTGAAATCCTTTAAAGACTGATTTTAGTGACTGGCATTATGAGTTTTTAACCCTCAGCTTCATTCCCTTTTGCAGCTTAAACAAGATTCTGAAGCATAAAATAAATCTTAATCTTTCCAAGGAGTGATTTAATCTGAGGCTGGTAGCTGGCTCAGTACTGAGTTCCTGCTGGCTTTGATAACAGCTCATGATTTGTGAAAATTTAGCATGGATAGATGTCAGCTTGCAACTCACATTCCAGGCCTCCTTGACTAATGGGAAGCAAACAGGGGCTTATATTTGATTTAGGCTCAGCACCATAACATTTACAATGCAGTTCATGAAGTTCTCAGCTTTTGCATGTGATCCCTCTTTGTTACCCACCAGGTTTCTTGGAAAAGAAGTGGGTGTTCAACAAGGTCTTAACTTCTCCACTCAGTCTTCTGTTATCCATTTATTTCCACCCCACAGTCCTAACAAATGCTTTGATTTCACACTTTCAAGTGCAGCAAAGAGACAATCTTACCTTTTTGGTTTACAAACAACACTGGTATATAAGTGATATAGAGTACCACAATATATCTTCAGTTTCATTGATATAAGGTGTCAGTGTTAGTAGGCTGGTGTAATTGTAACACAGAAACTAACATAACCACAGTTATGTTCGCTATTTATGGTTAAAAATCTATTTAGAGGAGAAAGGTGCCTTAAGAGTTTTAAATGTGCATCTGAGTTAGGCTGCAAAAAATGAATTTGTAGTTTGCAGTGATTTGGGAAAATATATGAACTTAAAATTTTCTATTTGAGCCTTCAATTGTCTGTTCAATAATTACATAATAGAGATCAAATTATATTCAGCTGTCAGATATACTGTCATAAATCTAAACTGTTTTCACTGGAAGTAGTAAAATTACTTCAGTTTCAAATTTTTTATTAATGGGGTCAGGAATTTTGACAGTACTTTTCAGTAATTGCAGATTTCAATAAAGCATACTGTTTTCAGAGCAAGGTTGGGGAGAGGCTCTCATTGAGAAAGGCAATTCATGGAATGTTGATAAGGTGCATGATTGACACCCCTATAATTTTATTTGTTCTAAGATTTGGAACTCAGCTATTTAAGATGAAATGAAAAGAATTGTTCACAGTGCTTTTGGTCTAAATTTCTGAGGCTGGAAGACAACATAGTCCATATTAATGCCATTATCATCAATGCTTTCACTCCTTGATTGTTTGGGTGGGTTTTTTTCCAAGATCTATGGGCTTATTTTGTTTTGTAAAATCATTTTTCATACTAAAGAGACAAGTCAGAGCAGACTTCCATTTCTTAATATGCTGCTCAGAGCTTGCTTGAGTTTTTTTGACTGAGGGGAAGTTTTACTTTTTCATTCATTTACATTATAGCACAAACCACATGGATAAGAGACAAATATTTGCTGTGAGATCTGCCAGTAGCACTGCTGGATCAGAGTTCATTTAGAGTGATGCTGGACCTGTGAGTCATAATGTCCGCTCAGCTGAGTGGGAGAACTAACCTTGTGTGCAGCAGGATCATATATCAACTTAAAGAGGAAGGAAAGTTGCCACAGAACCACATTTCCAACCAGCAACACCACTTCACAAAAAAGTAATCCTCTGGCATTAATTTCTTGTCAAGGCTAGTGATGAGTTGCATTTGCCAAGTAAGATGTGCTCAGCTGAACAGCAGTATCTTGGAAACGCAATGCAATGTGTCACTTTTTCTTTCTTTCTTTTTTAAAAAACATTGCGCTTTGAAAGTGTCGTTCTGTGAATACTTGCTGTAAATTAAGATAACTCTTCTCAGAAGTGCAGACATTGATCTTGGCTTCTAAAAGTCTTAGACTATGCATTTCTAAAGCACTTTGCTCCTTAAGGTATCCATAAATCAATTTTCTGTAGGAAGTGACTTTTCCCTTTTCAGTTACAAGAGTATAATCCAAAGTCCATTCCTACACAATCATGGACCTTATTGAGCCTTTAAAGATGTGCTTAATGTGAATTAGGAATTACTAAAATGCTTCATGTAAACATAACCCAAACCAGTGTGAGCATTTGTTTAATACTAATTTTCTTTCTGAGCATATAGTATTTATTTGCACTTGCCCTCAACATTCTGTATGGGCATCTAGTGAGTATCAGGGCAGTCTCATTTTACAGAGGAAAGGCAAAGATAAGGGAGGTAGTTGTTCTGCCCATGGGTATACGATGAGCCAGCACCAAAGCTCAGGAGCTGTGTCCTTCATGCCACTGCTGAGCCAGTGGGCTTTCACTTCTCTTGCTTGTGACATTCAGATCTCTTGATGACGGAATGTAGGACAAAAGTTGCAATTCACTGACCTGGTAACTGAATTTCCTTCTCACAGGAGGCAAAGTGTTCCTTTGGGACCCCTAGAAAGGTGGAAAGTTAGACTCAGAGGGAAGAACTACCAAAATATCAGCTTTTGAGACAACTTTTATGTGATTCACTGAGTTTTTGTTTGTTTTTTCTTCATGTGAATAAAGAAATAATATTTAGGGATTGCTTCCTAAGAAAATATTTCTTCTCTGCAGAAATATATTTTCCCTTGTTCTCATTCAAGTGTCAAGTGTCCCATTTCCTTGTTCACATTTAAGTGTCAGGCAATATTTATGGGGAAATCATTCTCAAACTTTTATTAAAAAAAGATGTCCTCATACTGTTTCTACTCTTCTTTGCATTGGAGAATGGCGTGTAGGTGGCTGCTAAAAAGAAAGCCATTATAAGTACCTCAAAAATCTCTCCAGATAATTGATGAAAATATATCCTCTGGATCTTGCATGGAATACATATATGGAGGTGGAGGCAGCATGCATGCTGACAGATTAACCATCTAAATTCATTAGAGGTTGTTTCCTAATGTGTAAATGATAAAATAACAATTTTTAATATTTTCATGACTGCTTAAAAATCTTTTTCTTTCTCTGGTGTTCTATATGTATCATTTGACAAAATATCATAAATATCAGGATACCTGATATGATACAAAGTTGTAGAAAAACGCTTGAATTATTTTCTGGCGACATAGCATGTCTGACTTTATTCTCATTTACATGGGCTGAAATAAAAAGTCAATTTTTAAAAATTGTTTTAAGTGCAAGAAGATCCTTTCTAATTAGATGAAGAGTTCACAGATTCATAGAATCATGAAGTGATTCAAGTGTTCAGAGCTGGTTTGGGTGGGGATTTGAGCAATTTTATCTAGGGAAATGTTTCCCAGACCATGGCAAGGGAGTTGAAGCTAGGCCTTTTTAAGACCTTTTCCAACCTAAATTATTCTATGATTCTACATTTCTTTAATTTCTCCTTTTAAAGAAATAGACTATTACCTATTTTGGGGTTTCAATGGAGATTAAAACAATCAGAGGATATTGGGAAATTTGTGTGTAGTAGCAGAGACTTTCATGTTTATGTTAAACTGAATACTATTTTATTACTAAAATTATTTTATTTTTATTGCATTTACATGATTAGCAGCTATATTTTTAATTCTGTGTCACAGTTAACCCTTTTCTACACACTCTGCAATGCAAAAGAAACTTTGTTTTAGTTTCTCTAGGGTTTTATCAAATGACACTACCAGAAAAGAGAAAATTTACACAAAAAGTCTGAAATAGATATTACACCTAATTTGACTTTTTCACAGTGAAAGGAAAAGGGAAAAAGTCTTGGTTTTTTCTGATGGAACAAAAACCACTAGGACATTGCAGATACCCTGTGAGTGACCAAACTATGACCTTAAATAGTTTATTCCTAGTTAAGGATCTGATATTACTGGATAATATTACTCAATGATGCAACTTCAGCACTGTAAAATGATACTTCATTTAGGCAACTCAGTCTATTATAGGTTGATGCTAGATGTACAGCAAAGTTAAAATCTGTTTTTCATGAAGAGGAACATGAAAGAGTCTTCCTTTTTTAAACTTTCTTGCCATCCAGTGTAGTAAGAACAAAAACATGCTTCTCTGAGTAGCAACATTACATTGATTTTCCTTTTATTTGCAAAAATATGATTTGTGTTATACTTGAAGATACAGTTCTGTACTGAATTAATTGACTTTGAATGTTTATCAGCTTATGACAGGAAACTACTTTGGTATTTTGAAGCTCACTCTTGTCACCCAAATCTGAGATAAAAAAGCTAATGGGAACTTAGATGTGGTACACAAGAGAAAATATGTGCTGGGGGACAGCTGGAAGCTCTGGATAGTTGCTGTGGAAGGACTTACCTTCCTGAAGTATTAGGACGCTGGTATGCTAAGCACTAGACCCAGGGGGAGAAGAAACATAGTGGTAACCTGAAGTCTTTCATGTTTTTTTTATAATGGCACTAACAGCAAGTGCAGGGTATCAGGGTATTATTTTTTTCTTTGCTGGGTCGTGTCTACTCTGTTTCTTTCTTTTTTTTTTTTTTTTTTTTTTTTTAGGATGGCTGTTAAAATACACATGACTTTTGATTCTATGTATTTTTAAAAACCAGTCTTTATAATCAGAAAGACCTGAAAACCCCTGTGGGTTTCAGTGGAATTATGGATGAAGTTTACTGCTGCTGGCTGTGAGACAGAATCCAGACCTGCTGCAATGTGTATCTGTATACAGTATACTGTACTCAGTGTGTTTTCCCTTTCTTTTTATAAATAGCAATTATTTTATAATTTTAATCCCTATTCTTCAATTTTAAAAAGCTGTCTAGTGTCTTACATTTTTGAATGCATAGATCTGTAGCCCAAGAGTTGTAGATGATGGTAAATCTTTTGTTATTTTAGATTTGCATTTTCTGGTAGCCATCACTTGGGCAAAGCTACCACGTGGGTGGTTGATCCTTTGTAACATTTTATCATGTTGAATTGCTCAGTGTCAATAAAGAACACAGATTAAAATGAGGAAGAAATTGCCTGTGTGGTTCTGCCTTAACCTTCAATAACAGAAGCACAGTAGTCTGATCTTATCAATGAGTTCATTCTTCGAATAAACTGTGAAAAGGTTATGCCTTTTAAGCATAGCCAGCACACAGGGGTGATTAGATGCATCTCCATTCTAGAAATCTCTTTCCTGAAGGTCCCGTGTAATTAATAACTTAACCAAGTTATCTGGAAAAATTAAAATATCCGCAGAAAATTCTGACTGCAGAAATTAAGGTTGCAAATAGGAAGAGTTCCTTCCTCTAAAGGTACCTTTGGATATCTTTTCAATTTATTTTACTTTAAAGATAAGTTTCAGAGAGGCAAATTATTTCTTCATAAAGCAATTATTGTACTGAATACAAGGAATTCATTGGCAGAAAGAATGATGGATGTATTTTGATTAAAACCACTGCAGGATCTTTAAGATTAAACACATTCTTTGCAGTATACTATCTATACTTTTTATAAGTATATTGTATGGAGAATTATATTTTTTACCAAACCTTTAATTATGTTTGAAGCTTTCCTGTCTTTTCATTTCTCCTTTTTATTCAAAAAAATGCTACTAACTGAACAGTATGTCTACACAGAAAGTATATGGATTTAAATACAACTTCAACATCAAAATAACTATTGTATTTATTAGCACAATGTTACTATTATTAGACTCAAGATATTAGGAAAAGGAAGAGATTTTTCTTATTAATTACTTGTACATTTTATTGTGTATGTTTCAGAAATACCGTGTTTTCCTGAGAAAATGGCTGTGTCTTAAACTCTGATGGAATCCACATATTTTGCGTTTCTGTTATAATTGCCCATGTGGAAAAATCTAGTGAACTTTGAATACAAAGTAGTTTATAGTACCTTAAAGCAGAAGCAAGATAAAACCTTTCATCTGCAGCGACCTTTCTGTTATCATTTCTGCCTACTTTTTAGTAATTCCTTTTTGCTCTGAATTCTAACTGTCAAACTAAAATCATCCCTTGGACATTAGTTCCAAGTTGGATGTGAAACAGTTAAGAGGGCTGGAAATAGCATATCTATAGTACAGCCATAGCAAGATGCCTCTAGATTCATGAAAACTGTTCTTCAGGCAGTTTTTGTTGATAGGCCAGGTGTTTTATCAGTGTGCCTGGACAATTTCTGATTATTGTACTGTAATTCAGCATTTCCCTGGGGTTGTCTGGTCTCTCCACAGGGATGACACCATGAATAGAGTGTTGGTTAGTCTGGCAGCCATTCTAAATAATACAGCATGGGACAGAGGTTTAAAAAGAGACAACAGAATTTCATCTGTGCCTTCCAGTTTTTCAATAGCACTTTTTTTTTGTATTACAAATTTTGCATTTAGGCCTACAGCAGCACTTTTGTTGTAGTACCAGATGTCTCTTCAGACACACGTGCACGTTTAGACGGAGTTGGCATAGTGTAATCTTCTTTCAAAAGAAGATTAATGGAACAGAACTTTTTTTGTCTGCACAAAATTAATTGAACAGTTATAAGAAGACAGATCACTACTTTGTAATAATTACAGTTGTACTTAGTATAATTAATACTCTGGATTAGAATTGGTGTGAAATAGCATTATTCTTTTGCATGGTTAAGGTATATTTGTAGCACCAGATTTGTCTGAGTAAACACGGTCACTGCCTGCCACTCCCAAGACTATCTGTCTTGGGTAAGGATTTTCAAGAGCAAGAACTTTGCAATTCTGAGCTTCACTGAGGTAACACTTAAATAACATCCTATGAAAACTAGCATCAAATCAGTGGATTGCTTATTACCTGAGTTGTTTTTCTTAAATTTTTTTATTTTTTATAATGGACTAGTGTGAAAGATGTACCTGACACAAGCAGTATACACCAGCAATTCCTTCCAAACCTTGTCTGAGCCTGCTGGTGCCTGAGTTCATGAAGAAAAAAATAATCTATTTCTAGCAAAGAATTGCAAAACTTTTGCTCATTTTACTCTCTAAAAGAACTGTGACAATTCTTTTATATTGTAAGAAGAAGTGCCCACACATAAAATAACAACAGTAAGCATACTATGAGTGGAACTGAGTTTAACCTTTTTCAGCATGGAAATAACCCTGGTAAATTTATTTCTCATGAAGGGATTATCAGTACATTATATAACAGGGCTGGTTCAATACAATTAACGCCTGATTAAGTGATTCAAGTAACAACCCTGGTGTTAGACATTGTCCATGGGAACACTGTTTGTGAAGCCTATAGTAATAGTGGCTATTCCACTCATGTCAGGAAATAGGCTGTCCATTTCCCAGAGGCAGTTTTGTGATAAGATATATTCTTCAAGGAGAAGATCATCTTGTGACATACCACAGGCTGTTTAAAATGTTGGACTCAGAAGCATAGAGTGGAAGAGTTCTGTCTGAATGTTTCAAAAGAGGATGCATTATAATTTTGGTTGGGTACAACAGCTAAGACTTTCATTAAACTGCTGGCAAAACACTTGGATGAAAGGGAGAGAGATGATTTATGTTCAGCTAAAGAAATCAGCTGAAGGGTGGCGAGAGGGAAGAAAGCATATGAAAAATTTTTAGACTAAAGACAAGAGTACATGGGTGGAACAAATGACATATTTGTCTTTATTTGCATATTCCTAGTAATAGCTGACAAATAGGCTAATGTCTTTCCATGTACCATCTCCTTGCTTCTGCTAATTCCCAGTGTGAAAGACCTGAGCAGCAGACAGCTCTTGTCAAGGAAATTTGAGGGGCCAAGAATAGAGTGTGTGATGTAGAACAAACCCTCCAAGACAAAGATAGTAGTAGTGTGAGACTGTGCCACAATGTCACAGCATAGATTACTCTGTTTAGTGTGTTTTCATCTAGGGAAAGTCAGTGAGGATTTTTCAAGTACCACATGTGTGTGTTTCCATAATTTTATTCTCTACCTTATGGCTAACCTTCTTCACTTTTTCCATTCTATTACAAACCCATAGAGAATAATTTGTATGGTAATTTTTGTGAATTAAGTATCCTGGGAGATAGATTAACACCATTAAACTATTATCACATTTAGCATTCCCGTTGCCAAAAATGGAAGGCTAATTTTACTTCATTAATTTCTTATGAAATGGTTTGCTTTTTTTTGTGGTGGCCACAGGTATCCAATTTATTCTCAGGTCTGTGTAGATATTTTAATTTTGAGTCTTAAAAAAAATACACAGGTTGCATCAATTTGGAACACCTTGCATGTGAAGATGGTTAGAATATTTAGAAAGAGTTCTTAAAATAAATAATTTTAGCAATAGCATAGATAGTTCTTAGTCTCCTAATGGTTCTGCCTTGGTCCACGATTATCACTATCTATCAATGAGCACAATCATCTCATCCTTATTTGCAAAACATTATTAGAGTCAGCAGAAATGTTTGGCTGAACGATTGGATCAAAAGCAAGCTCTGACTCTGCTCACTATTAGATGATTTTGGATTAAGTTCTTTCTTGCTTAAAACATTAAACTTTCTTTCATGATCATGTAACTGTGGCAGCAGCCACATCTCCACTTCATATTTCATCTCTAGTCTTTCTATTAATCATATTACATTTCCAATTAAGTTCTACTTATGAATTTGTTTCAGTGTGGTTCTTAGGGGAATCAGTAAATGTGTTTTATAATTAAGTGCTCAAATATTAGAATTTAATAGTTTGTAATTAGAGGGTTTTTAAATTAGAAATCTGTCTTCCTATACAATTTGAGGAGGTAAAATCTAATTTACATCTTCACCTGAAGGAAAATTCATAAAATGAACTAAACTAAAGCAGGAAAAATACATTTTTAATTAAATGGAGGAAACTGTTAATGATGTGCAACTTAGGAACATAAACTAATAGTGTATAACATCATATACTTCCTTTATGTTAGAGAATGAAATACAGTGGTTTAAAAAATTAGAAACATTACTTAAAGCAGTGAATTTCAATTTGCCATATGAAGCGTCCCATGGCAGAAGTATTCCCATTATCTTCAGTCCTATTATAGAGATGAATATGTACCTTCTCGAGCACTTGAATAAGGACTAATAATATTTGCCTTGTTCAGTGGCCTGCATGGTGTCATGCAAATAAATACCTGATACTGAATGGGTCTGGGTGTATATCTATCTGTTTGTAACTATTTTCTGAAGCACAGGTGTCTTACAAATGTTGATGGGTGGTCAGGGTTGTGTTCACAGTCAGAAATCCTGTTTTCTCCTTCACTGCAAGCAAAGTGCTGATTCTGTGGGAAAATCAGCACAAATTCTAGGTGGCATATTGGCTATGGAACAGGCATTGAATTGCAAGCTCCAGCACTCAAATAATGATTTTTCTCTGCTAGCTAAGAAAAGAGCACTGAGTTAAGACCAGTACTAGCAGGCTTGGTTTAAGATGTAAGTAAAACAAGCAATTGCCTGCAGTAGCATATTTATGGGACTGGCCTTTAGGAAAACACTCATGATATTTTTGTGCAGCTTGACTCTGCAGAGACAGCACCATGAGGTTCCCAGAATACATTTGTTACTGGGCACAGAAGCTTTTCTCAGATCTGAATCCTGAGTAGATGCTGAGCCATCTTGATCCGTTCTGAGCAGGCAACTTATCCATGAAAAAATACCTAGATATGCAGGCTCGGCTGAAGACATGGGTATTTTTTGGCAGCCTGCCTCGAGAATTAGGGTATCAGGTCTCCAGTGTATCCTTGCAAGTAGGTCTAGACACTGCCTGTAGCATTTTCTCTGTGTTGTTTATGACCCTGAGGGCAAAGAAGATTCAGAAACAAACTCTTTGTTGATGTGTCTTCATAAGAGTAATACAGACCTTGCTCCAGCTTCTGCTTCCCCTCCATTGCTGCTGTAAGGAAAGGTATACAGAAAAAGGTGGCTATGGAAAGGTGAATGAAGTTCCTGAAGACTTATTCTTCCCTTCTGCCTTGCATCCCCTCTACCAGGGAGAGCAGTGGTGCAGCATTGCCTCAGGATTGGGACTGTGTAGCCAGAACATGATGGTAAAGAGAGACCTGGGGTGTAGGGGAGTGGGAGCCTTACGTGTAGGGTCACATTTGGTTATTGAAGTGGAAAGGTGATTTTGTCAGCTTGAGGTGCAGAGAGGGGTGTCATGGAGGAGCCATTCTCCCACCTCTTCAGGATAGCCTGAGCTATCCAGGAAGGGTGACCCAGTCCTGGGGTACAGCAGGGAGCCTGATGGAGAGACAGAAGGTACCTTGGCAAGCAGGTATGGCTTAAACTCCACTTAAATCTTCCAAGCAAGGTCCCATCTGAGCCTTAAGGTCTTTGTAGGCCGTGAACACCCTTTACAGACTGCTAAAGTTTCTCTGCTGTGATTATTAGCAAGCAGTGTTGTTTTTATCGTTATTTAGCACAGTTCAAGATTTGTACAAGAAATACCTCACATAATGATGTTTGCTTTGGAAATCTGACCCCAACCTTTACCTCAGTTCCCTTATCCTCTGATGGCACTCCTGCAGCATCTCATCGGTCTAGGTGTGGCTAGCCACTCATGAGTGGCTGATGAGGCAGGCAGAAAGTCCACATCCACACAAGTATCTACACGAGCTGGTATGTTCACGACCTTTGTCTTCTTGCTTGTGCCATGCTGGCACATTGAGGGCAAATCACTCATAGCTGTTTAAACAATTGGATCATTTAAGGAAGCTCTTGGGTTTGCCACCTTTATAACACACCAATATGTCTGTAATTGCAATTATATCAGTATATATGTTATCAGTATATAATATATTATTTTACCTCATAGTAAACTGCATTAATGTAAATTGTAAACTGGATCACAAGTTCTGCTGAAAATGGTCTTCTATTAATTACTGTGGTGCTGGTTGTGGTTGTTTCTGAAAATTAGTGATCTGACATTACTCTGTGCTCCTGTTGTGTTTTTGCTTTTTGGCTAACCAAATTGATAATTTCCACTGAATCATAGATTGAAAAATTCAGTAGTGAGTGATGCTGACTGTTTTGGTAAGAAGATCAGCTGGAACACCACAGCAGTATGGATCACTCACTATGAGAAAAAATTACTTATGTGTTATGCCCTTCATTAATATTTCAGGATTCAGACAGTAAAGGGAGCAATTTATCTCAGTATAAGTTAGAATACTGTTTAATAAGATTTTCTGACGAGACAAGATTAATGTTAATAATGTTTTTTCATTGACAGGAAAATAGTGTTAGCATTAGTAACTCACTTTTTCTGTTAAAAGAACCGCATTTATTTTACAGCTATTCAGAGTAACAAGGTTAAACTGAAAAAAAAAAAAAAAAAAAAGCATGGACTATAAACAAGGTCAGGCCTATAAAAAAGTAAAACATGAATCTGTTTTCCTAGACTAAAATCTTATTAGAATGAATATTCTGCTGATCAAAACGAAGGTGATGAAGGCTATAAAGCTATTCAAGCAGAATAATTCAACTTTAGTAGCTCTCCATTCCAGGAAGTGGCTATTTCTTTTTTTTTAATAGTCTCAAACAGGGAATTTGAAGCTCATCTAATTAAGTTTCAAGTTTTCTGTGTTTTAGAGTCTCCTTGATTCTGAAAATAATACATGCAACATCATGTCGATTCTCAAGTTTTAAGGCATAAATGGGTTTGGTACAGAGTTTCCTGAAGGTATATTGAGCAAAGTCTATATTCAAGAAAACAATACATTTGCTGTGCTTGGGTAAATGTTTCCTGTGCAGAATATATTTGGGTTCATTAAGATGACCCACAGACGTGAATGTGAAATATTTTGTTCCTCAGTTTGCTCACACACATCTAAGGACTTTTCTAGGTTATAGCAACATACATGCTGGTGCTTAATATGGCACTGTAGTACTGATAATATTTTCATGAAGGTTTGTATCGATTCAGGTCGAAATTAATCTACTTCATATCTAGTACTTTACAGATATGTACAAGAATAATTATGAGTGCAATACCTTTATGTCTTCATTCTGAGTATGTATACACAAAGAGCATGTTCAATACCAGCATTCCTAAGCTTTATGTCAGTCCACATGCACGTATCCACACAAACGGCATAGCCATGGAGAAGCTCTGGCATAACAGGAACCTTTCTGATTGATGACTTCCCATTTTAAATTGTTCTGTGTTCATATGCAAATTATGTAGTCTTTACATTGCCCTCAGTCCTGCTGAATTTCCAGACTACTAGTCTCCATGCTTTTTCTGTCTCTGTCAGTATTTAAATAACTATGGAAGGAAAAGAAACTAAAACTGCAAAAATAGGAAGGCAAGTAACTCGTAAACTGGTGGTAGTAAATCATCCTGTCTACATTTGTCAGGGAAAGGAAATTTAGTTTTGATTTTTTTATTTCTCAGATGTATGGAATATTTTGCTAAGAAATTCCTAAGTTTACATGCAAAAATAGTTCTTTCTTATAAATAAAAAAAAATGGCTTAAACAGTGGGAGAAAATATTTCTCTCAACATTTCTTGGTTTTGCTCTTGTTTAATTTGAATATGCAATGAAAAATATCAGGACAAGTGTAACACAGCTGTGAAAGTGAATGTTGGACACAACTGAACACATAATATCTGAATATTTCTTTCACTGCAAATGTTAATCCCTCCCTGAACACTGTTACGAGCTTATCTGAGGCAGGATCTTGTCTGTAGCCAAAATAGTGGTTGGACATCACTTGAGCTGATCACATAGGCATGGTCCACATGGTCTAATATACAGAAATGTAGTTTTGTGAGTACTGTTTCTGTGCTTTATGATGAAACACATAAGTGTTAAAATAACTTTGAATATTTAAGGTTCTTGCTATTTTGCTAGCAGATGCTGATTTCCTTTATAGTTTTATACTGGCTTTTAAAGAATATGCTGTCCTATAGAAATATCAAGAGAACAGAATGTACCAGTCAGTCCCTTTGAGTCTGTTTTTTTCTGCACATAGAATCCGTGTGTACTTATGGATTCAAATGAACCGTTTATTTTTGAAGAAATCCTTTATTCTCTGTGCTAAGAATCTGGGAGATGTACAAAGTTTTCTCTGGTAGGAAGACAATCAGCTGACTTACTTACACCATGTCTATTGAGCTTTAAGTTAAATTTCAGCTCCTCTAAAATGGAATCAAAGCTCTTGAAAAATTCTAATCATGGCTGTCAGATTGATGTTTGCTTGAAACGAACACCAGCAGTAAACATGGCCTGAAAGATTTATTCAGGGAATAAAGCATAACATTTACACAGAAAGAGGGCAGCATTAGAGTGAAGAGAGATGATCAGAGCTGACCTTTGGCAAGCAGTACAAATTTCTAAGTATGAATGCCCCAGTCAAATAAATTAGTTTCCAGAACAGTTAATTCTTTATGAAAGAGAAGGTCAGACAGAGAAAATATGCTATTTTAGTGTATTAAACAAAAATGCCAGATTTCATTCTACCAAATAACAGTTAAGAAAAGTAATTGGTGGTGTGCTAAAAGTATTTTAGAAGTATGAACCTAACGTCAAATTACTTCAAAAACTGGTAGTGGACTATTGAAGACGGAAGAGTAACTGCATTGACTGAACTAGAGGTCCTTGATTCTAGACATTTTTTTTTTTAAAGTCTCACTTGGACTTTGGGTGAATGTCCTTGGGTAAATGTCTTCTTCCTCTGTTTCATCTGTGAGAAGCAGGAATAGCAGCAAAGCCTTTTATTATATTGTTTGCATAAGATACTTTGTTTTTGTGGTTTTGGTTTTTTTAATGGTCAGCAGACCATCTGATCTGACCATCAGACAGCTGATCTGTTGTTCTGCAGATCAGGTAGCCTTTTCATCTTGCAAATCTGTACTGAGTATTGTAATTTATGCTCCATATGAAATGGCTTGTCTACAGATGTGATCCTTGTCTTATATGAAGCGACTTTGCTGTAAATATGACATTAGTATGAGCCAGTCAGCTTGCCAGATTGCTATTAGTTTGTAGTAAGCATTTAGAAAAATGAAGTATCATTAAAGGAAATCAGCTGTTTCATGTAGTTGCTGCATATTTATAGACACTCTGCTTAAATGAATTAATTAGTCCCTGATTGGGGGAGGTATCTCCACCTCTTGGCATCTTTCCATTCTGTTTCTTCTTGTGCTATTCTCTCCTGTAATGACACCCACAAGATAAAATTACTACTTTTAAAATCATGTGGTATAATACAAAGTGCTTGTATTACAACTGAACACAGCCAATTCTCAGTACTTGTGCTCAAAGAAGGTAGTTAACTCATGACAATTAACTTCTACTCTAGTAACATTACCTGTTGATTAGAGAACAATCATTGTGCAAGCTGTGTTACCCAGTCAAAAAAAGGATTTTCTGGTTATTTTTTCACCTCATCATTTAGGACGAATTGGATGCTGTTCTTTGATTATATAACCAGAAATTACTCCTAGCAGTAAGACTGAGCTTACATTAGTAGTTATTTATTACTGTGATTTTAATATAATTCCAAACCCTTTTATGACACTTGCCTAGTTGAGCACTGGCATTGATGGTCTTCTATAAATTAATACGTCACTCTAGATGAATTTTTTTTTTTTGTCAAAACCTTCGGTTTTGTTTTTTGGTGAAAGTAAAATAGCTTTCTGCTTTGTCAAAGGGTTACTCATGGCAGCAATTTAAGAAACACTTAGATGTTCTTTAAAAGATTTTGCTTTTAAATATTCATAATTTGCCCAGCCATCTGTCAGTTGTGTACCTTTGTATAAAGAACATTACAGAATAATAATATCAACTCATTAGAATGAAGGTGAATACTTCTGAGGTAACAATTGAGGTTGGTTCACAACAGTAAGCATAACAGGCTTTTCTTAAGAAAACAAGAACATTTTGTTGCTGCTAGAACAAGCAACTAAATGAATTCTTTAAAATAGAAAACAGTTCATCAAAAACTAGGAGCTGTGATTTGAAAGAGGTGTTCAGCATAGCTGGAGATTACAGGAAAGCAGAAGCAAATGCATTTGACCTTAGAATGTTACTTGTCTCTTTTTTTTGCTAAACAAAAAAGGATGGTAAAAGGTAATTGAACTTTAGCTCAGAGTGAGATGCTCTTGAGCATCAGTTCCCCATATTTCCAGAAAGTTCTTTGGATGAGAATATTCCTCAAATAAATCTGAGTCACCATAAGAAAAAAATTTATTGAGTGTTAGCCATTGATGAGAGCTTGATCCAAGAGATGAGACCAGGTGAGATTTAAGCAGGACTTTCAAGGAAGCTAACACAGAATAAATGGCAAATACTTTGCAGTAGCATTATTACATAATGCAAGTTAATGGATGTCTCTGATGCGCTTGTGGTCAAATATCAATGGAAATTCCTGACCAAACTATTGCAGGTCTTAAATAACACTGGTAGGTATAACTGCTGTTGTTTGTAATGGTTATACTAGCATTTTTTAAGTGTCACTTAGTGCACACTAAAGCCACTGGGCATCCAGCAACCCTGCAAGAAAGGTAGGAGTGTGCAAATGAATACTCTGACTCAGTATATTGTGTTTTCTAGTTGGTGTCAAATCTATATTTGGAACTCCTTAGTATACATTAAAAGAACAAAGCCCAGTTTATTAGGGTTCATATGCTAAATTGAAGAATTGGTGCATAATGGCTAATGAGAAATATTTTTATTGAACAAATCATGTGAGTAGCAAAATCTAGCAACAACGTAATGCTTTTATCACCATCAGATTAATAATCAGTTTTGTCAGACTTTACAATAAATTAATATTCACATGAAAATTTTAAAATTGCGTGTTACACTGCACTTTGACATTGCAAGTTGAATATTAAAGTTGTTTATTAAAATGAG
Source organism: Zosterops lateralis (assembly GCF_965231275.1). Classification (NCBI taxonomy): domain Eukaryota; kingdom Metazoa; phylum Chordata; class Aves; order Passeriformes; family Zosteropidae; genus Zosterops; species Zosterops lateralis. The sequence goes on along the minus strand of NC_139762.1, from coordinate 51,939,291 downwards.
GTGTTGTATTTTTTGGGGATCATTCTCACAAATACATGACAGATTTTGGTGGAACAAGAAGTTTTGTGCAGTGCCCTGACCATTAGGCTATGGAAATTATTTCTGTTCCTAGGTTGCCAGTGAACAGTTTAATTTAAAACTGACCTCCTTGCTCCTTATCCCAGACAGCAGGAGTAGGATTGGAGCACTACCTGGATGGTAGATGCCTCCTCTGTGGAGTATAGCTACAGTCCACAACAACTCTTGGGCACAGTATTGTAGTGATGTGACATTTTTGCAAGTCACAAAGCAGATTCTTAAATCAAACTTGTCCTTGATGATCACTTGGTATGTTAATAGATTAGATTTTAGCTTCCCTTACACTGTCTAATAAATGTCTCTTTTGTGCACTTGCCTTTTCACCTACCTGTGGGATTATTATGATATTCTAATAAAACATCAGGCATTGGCAGTTTATTCCTGGAGGGATTTGACTCTTATTTTCATCTCTTACTGCCAATCAGCAGCCTTATATTGAAAGGTAATTAGATTATCCTCTAGGACTCTTCCCAGCCTTCACTGACTGCATATAAATTCAAGGACTCAAGTTTGCTAAAGGACTGTGTTTGATAGACTGCCATGACAAAGCTCTGAAACAAAACACTTCAAAGGTATTTCCTGGAAAAAAAAATTAATTTTAATTTTGTTTGGGTTTTTTGCTTGTAATTTCTGCTTCTAACAAACTTTTTCTCTGAAACATGGCTAAAACAATGACAAATCACTTTTCCACTTCTGTGCATTGTTGATATTAAATGTGCATAATAGGCATAGAATCTGATACCTGAATTCAAAGCCAAGTTTATTTTGGCTAATACAAGATAATTACCTGCAGATACCTGTGTAAGTCACCTTATCTTCATTAATGATGGGTAGCTATATGAGATAACAAAATTATATGTTCATTTGGAATGATTTTCTGGTTTTACTGTGAAGCTTCTGAAAAAATCATATCCTGCTATTACCTCTTTCTTACCTTCATTGACTGTGTTTTGTTAAGTGGTAAAATCTTACTTCCCCCATAAAGACAATGGATATGTATCATGTACGCAGAAGAAACTTTATTCAGTAAGAACTTATCATTTCTGCAAGTCCCATTTCTGACTAAAAAATGCAGCTTAAATGCATCATTAGCAATCATTGTGGTGGAATGATACCATTTTAACATAAAAAGAGGTCTCTTTGAGATTTAAAACAAACAAAAAAGCTACTTAAATTAGTATTCACACCCTGCATAAAGACTTTTAAGAAGGCTTGACCACTGGTTAAATTAGGTTAGACACTGGGTCATTGGTATGTCGCCTAAGCTAAAAGCGATCTAAATTAATCTGTGTTAGAAGCTTGTATGAGCTTAAAAGATCCAATTAAAACTGTTGCAACTTTTGTTCTGAAGTCAGAGGCATACAATCAGAAGACAGATATCTCTTAAAGACCTATAATTAATCTTTCTTCTCCTAAAGAATTCTGAATTCTTCCTTTAAATAACATTTTTTGTCATAAGCTAGTCTATACTGCATCCTTGTGCAGTTATCCTCCTACTTCATTACTTTCTTGTTGCTTCTGGTAGTTTTGTAGATGTTTCAAAATTGTCTTCTTTTCAATTTTAGCCAGTCATTACTAGACAGACATATTGATTTTTAATATCTTTATTTCATAAATTTCTGCAGTCCTTTGACTTTTTTTTTTTTTTTTTTTTTTTTTGGCCTTGTTCCATTTTTGCAATTAGAAATTTTCTATTATGGAGAAAGAACAGGAACTAAGTTTCTAACAGATCATTTCCAGGTATTTATAAGCTTTTCCTCTGTTTTGCACTTGATACTTAACTATTCCCAATGCTGTTTAAAAAATATGGGTTTTTTTGTTTTGGAGGCCTTGAAAAAAATATATAGAATTTTTGTGAGAAATGCATTTTCCTTCAGAGAAAAGATGCATTTGTTTAAAAAAATATGGAATTAACTAAATGGAATAGGTAATAACTTTTATTTGGCCCTATTCTTTGAAACTCATATTTAGGTAAATTATGTGCTTTGGTGTTTTTTTTAGCTCTATGTACTCTTTCCTTACCTTGTTCTGTCGTTAGCAGACACTGAAAATTAAATGAAAATTTCTGTCTGTGTTGTGTATTACAAGGTCACCGTTAATTTTAAAAGTATATTCTGGAGGAATACTTCTTTTTATGTCCTTACTTAATATCTTGTGTTTTGTTGGGCCACTTGGAAATAACCCTACACGTAGGAAAAGATGTGGAGTTAAGAAAGTGTATGGATTACTGCTTAGCTCTGCACCTGAAATATGTACCTTCTGCCTGCAGAGTATTGGAGAAAGAAAGGTTGAAGGCTAAACCCCAGGACATGCACTTAGGGACATAGAGATGCTGTCCTTTTTTTCTCTGAGGTTTTCAAAGCAAGCAGGTGTCTCAGCTATTATTTCCTTTTCTATAGCTAAGCAGGAACTTACCTGTATTGTGCTGAAAGTAGCAACAGAATAAACTTGTGAATTTTTCCTGCTGGTAACTGAGAACCAGAGCAAAGGCCAAGAGCTACACTTAGGACCTAGAGAGCTAATGGAGGGGTCACTTGGCTTTTATGAAATAGTTTTCCATGGATTCTGATGTAACAGTGATCAATTCGCAGGCTACCAGTTTCTAAAGATATTGGGGCTTGTTTTATTGTTCTTAAAATCTCAGCCGTTTGATGTAAGCAATTTGTTATAACAGCATTAAAGTGATTAATCAACTGATTTTTTAAATGGGTGTGGAACTTTGAAACCAAAGTGTAAGATTGGTGTAAGGCTTCTGGAGAAATGTTTACAATTATTTTAAATGCATAAGACAAGACAAGTTCATTTACATTGTGTTGGTAGATATTTTTCATTTGAAGTTGTGACTTTTCCATTTGAAAGTATTAGTTTCCTTGCTCATAAAAATGTTCTGCATATCTTTTAAGACCATTAATTCCTTTTAGTGGAAAGTTTTATTTAATTTTAAAGAAATTGATACTTCAGCAAATTTTACCTGTTAATTTGACTTCATTAGTTATTTGTCATTTAATACCTGTCAGATAAGGAAAAAAAGACTTATTTAATTATTTATAACAGTCTGTGTTCATGTCTAGTAGGTAGGGAAATAACCTTTATCACAGGCAAAATTCTTCCCATAGTATTCATAGTAGAATAGCATAAACATCAAAAGATGACTGTGGAGTCTTCAAAACTCCCACATGTGTATTTTAATAATTTCCAGCAACAGATTATTTGTTTTGAGCTTCACAGGTGATGTCATCAATGGAGACAGTAATGTAGAAGCCAACAACTCTTGTCCTGTTGCCAGACTTTGAATGGTGTCTTTTAAAAAAGCCTGAGAAAGGCATTTTTTTGGCCAAATTGCCTGATTTCCCCTCCTGAGGTCCATGCCACATGCTGTCTAGCCACAAAAGAGAGGGAAATTGTTCCCAGTTATCTATAAAGTAAGGTACAAACATGTTTTTAAATATTTTAATTATTATTTTGTAAATAAGTTGATATGTCAGCTAAAATTATTAGAAGCAAGTTCCGCTGAACTGCACCACATATTATGTCAAGCAATAATTTAAACTCTACATCTTGAAGCTGAATCACTATTTTTAATCGCTGAGATTCATATGATGCATTAGAAGACATATAAAAAGAAGCAGTTTTTTTCCTTCAGGTCTGTGTTCCTTAGATAGCTTAGGATGCAAAGCATATAATTTCATCTATTTAAAGCAGCTTAATTGGGAGAATCTAAGGACAAAACCAGAGCTCTAGGTATGGCCTTTCCTTTCAAACGTGATAGTTTCTTCTCATCCTCCATCTTTTTATTAAATTAGTTTTTGCTCTGTGTTGTGCTTGTAAAAAAGTAAGTTAAAATTATTTTTGGCACTGATACTTTTCAGCTGTAAAACTTCAAGTTGGATATCATTGCAAATCATCTGCTTTCTGTGAACTCAGATTATTTGATGTGTAAATGCCACCAGGAGGCTCTTGTAAACTGTTTACTTTTTGGTAATCCAGTATTTGTTGTGCTTCTTCTCCTTATAGGCATGTTGCTCAAATTTATCTCATATATCTCCCAAGTAGTATCTGAGCTTGCATAAAAAGAGAATTTTTAAAAATGTATTTTTATTTATTTATTTTGAGGTTAAAAAAAAGCTATTTCTATTTCTTTCAGTATGCATGAAAACAGGAAAAAAAAAAAAAAAAAAAAAAAACAAAAACTGTTTATCTTTAACTACTTCTGAATAATAGAATGAACTTTTGCATGATTACTTCAATAGCAGATGGTAATGCTTCCTCTACACAGGTTTAAATATAACACTTGTAACATCATTTCTTTTTGCAAGTACAAAAGCCATGTAGGATAAATTCAAGTTAGCTTATCTGGGCTGATATGCTAAGAAATTAAGTTAAAATAGAAAGAAAAGCCTAGCAGCCTTTCTATTTTGGAAGCAACTTTTATCTCACTGCCTCGTTTTCTACCTTATCCCTATATTATTTTATCCATTTTAGATGAGGAATAAAGATATAAAGATGTTTTCCAAATGTACTTGTGAAAGTCAGTTCATATCTGGTTTTCCAAGTGTCTCAGGCATTTAGGATTTTTAATGCTGTTGAGCACCAGTTTCTGGACAGCAGATTCCTTTAGAAAATGACTTGTGGTCTTCAGCCATATTGGTTGTTAAGAATCATGTTAAAAACTGCAACACTAATTCCAAACCTTTTGGTATGAGGCTCTAGTATCCAGAGTTCTTACTTCAGGACACTGCCTGGTTCAGGCTCACTAGCTCTATAAACCTCAGCATTACACTGATATGTTTCTAGAGTTACTAGTTCTGGGATTAATTTATTTATAGCCAGTGTTGGTATCTGGGCAGTGGTAGTAAAAAAATCATGCAGAAACACAAGGCACCCCTGGATAAATCTCATTCACTCTTTTCTCAAAGTCTGAGAAAGATATTCATGTAAGAGCTGGGCATTGTCAAACCAGTGTCCAGTTACCTGTACCCCTCCACACCCATCAGATGTGCATGCAGAAGCAGATACTGTCTTTTATATTTGAAGATAAAAGGCTATTTCAGCCTCCATGACAAAACATCAAGGCTTGATCAAGCAGGATCTTGTTCAAAAATAATTTTATCCTTTTCAAACAGACACTCTTTGGGCTTTGTAAGGCTGTAATTGACACAGGAAAAAAGGGACCTGGTTCTTTGTTAGAGGAAAATAGGTTGAAAAAGGTACAAGCTGCTTTATTTACAAAAGCTTTTAGTTATCTGTAGCTGAAATTGGCCGTATCAACCTTGGCAGCTGTCAGAAATAAGGAAGGTGAATAAATGTTCTAGATGGGTATCATAGGTATGGAACTGGGAAATCTAACGTCTTCATCCAAAATTACAACAATACAAAATTAACAAACAGTTCAGAAAACCTGTGGCATCATTGATGTTCTTGGATGATACTTAACTTACTTAAGAGAAAAGAATCTACATTTTCTCTAGGAAGAAGAATGTGCAATAAAGAACACTGCCTTCTTTCTTAAATTAAAAGTGAATAGCAAGAGGAAAGAGATGAATTGTGGTGGGAATTTATTTAAATGAAATTTTGAAATTAATGGAATGCAAAAAAATGTTGAGAGAAAACAAAAAACTCTGCTATCATTATCATTTGATATTATTTAAATTCTAGCCAAAGTACTTTTTAACAGTTATAGTGCTAACTAGTCAACCTTGCAGGCATGTTTAATGTTCTATCAAGTGAGTCTTCTGAGTTCCATAGGAATTTGACAGTAATTACAAGTATTCTCTCTCCTTGCAAAACCTTCATGGTACAGGTGATTCATCATCTGAAGCTTAATAATAAAAAAAACCCAAAGTGTCTGGAAAAAAAATTCTGCTGTCATTGTTTGTGTATTTTATGTTAGCATTTTCTGGTGGAATTCTGGCACTCATGTTTTATAAAATAGGTCTTCTATTAAGATTCCTGCTTGCCTCTGTCTTCATTTTCACAGTTTGAATAATTGATTAGGTGTGCTATAGTTACCAATCATTCCTGTTTGGGTATTCCTGCATGTATGAACTTAATAGAGGTATAATCAGAAACCAGGCTCTAAGTCATTTATAGTGAGGGAAGAAATTTGGTCCAATTCATGGTCTATTTTTTATAGTAATGGGATTTTCTAGGAAAGATAAGTATTTTTCATTTTTGTGAAAAATTGTTATGCACTGCTTCATACAATGGCACTAGTAGGTATATTTTGTCATTATTTTTTAAACATAGCCCTCAAAAGTTACAATAGGTTTGTAAATGAAATATACAGTTTGAAATCTGTTCATCTTCCAGATCCTACTTCCAAGCAAAACAAAACAAAAATCAAAAAATCCTGTTAAACTGCAGTAGAGGTTATCCACCATTAAAGTAATAAGGATAATTTTTACAGTAACTGTGGCTTTGGGACTCATTTGATTGGTTTGTCAAGGTATGAGAAATCCTTTAAAATAAAATGGTGAAAAAATGTTTGATACAGGCAGGGTTCTCTAACTGCTCATTAATATCCCAGTCAAAGTCTTTAATAAAAAACCATTTTTTTTTATAAAAGTGGAATTGCATGGACACTTTTTGAGGAAAAAGAACTTGGGATACAAGAAGACAGGTACAGGTAACTGATACTTATTTTGATTTTGCTGTTAACTCAGCTGATTTTAAGGATGAAGAATTAAGCTGAGGGTGGTACTTTGAGAGGGAATTAGAAAAGAAGCTAGAATATAGTTATTTTATGATAACATATTTTGTGAGGCTTGCAAATGTCTATAACCAGGGTATGTCTCTTGTCCTCCCTCCTTTTTATGGAGGAACAAATGAGAAAAAACTCTTGCCAGAGCCTGAGCAGTTGCCTGCCCTGGAGCAGAAGGGCTTAAAATGAGAGAGAAAACTCCTCTCTCACATCTCTATACTTCTGGACAAGATGTGGCTCAGCACTAGCAGCATTTTGAGAAGATGCCTTTCCGACCCCCTAGTGACAATATTCAGTGAATTGCTGTTACTTTCTCTGTACAAAGTATAAAACCTATTGAATAAGTAAAAAATGAAGTGATTACTTTTCAAAAACATGCAGGACCAACCAGCATTTACACATACTCCATATAATGAGCTGCAAATACAGGCTGTCACTGGTGGAGTGTTTTCAAGTTAAATCCTTTAGCCTACTTCAAATCTGTCAAGAGCTCTTGCTGGAACAATGAAATGTTAAGGGGTTCTGAGCAGAAACATAATATCTCATAAAGAAAATCTTACAAAAGGAGGAGATTGAGGATCTGTTCTGAAATTGCAGATTTTTTTTGTTACTACAGCTGTCAGTGTTTTATCAGCTTATCTGGTAAGGCATTTTGTCTTAGCCTGTCAACATATTTAGGCATTTTACTGCTAGTCTTTTGACATTAAGTGGAAATTTGTTGTGCCATGACAACATCTACCAATGGAGTCTCAAAAGCATACAGAGAATAAAATGCTTTTATAATTTTTACATTAAAATAATGCATATGAGGTATTTTATTTATTTTATATGTATATTTTCCATCATAACATTTTTACTTTTTTCTTATGAAAGTAGAAAGGAAGTAGTGTATGCTAATATGCAATTCCTTAGATGCATATTTTGATAAAGAATTTTCTTTTTATTTACTAGAGAAAACTAGTAAAATATTAACAGTAAATAAGCTGGTAACCAAGTAAGAAAATAGCTTACAGAAAAATCTGCTTCTATTCAAAGAATTAAAAATGTAGCAGAGTACACTTTAATGTCAAAGCTAAAGCGTATTTGTGTTAAGGTAGATTTTCATTATAGTACCTTCTTTTCAGAACCTCATCCTTACTTCTCAATACAATATAATTTTTTCTGTAAAATATTTAATTCATGTTTTGAACAAATGAGCATATTCTACCATGCAAAATATTTATCTCACATGTTAAAAACCCATAGATGCTTCTATGTGCTGGAGTAGGTCAGAACTATTTTACTTATTAACTTTAAATTCTTCAGAACTTGGTCCCTGTTGAGGTAAATACTTTTTACACAGTTGTATAAACAGATGTGGAACAATTAAGTTTTTAATTTAGTTCTTCCTTACTTTAATTCTGGCTCAATGCTTTCCTGGAAAAGAAGATTCAGTCATTCCTATTCCATGTGGTTTTGGTTGTTTTTTTTAAATTCCTAGCATTGTATCAGTACACCTGTTCATAATTTTTTTATAAGTTTTTTCCTACTTGGGATGTATTCTTTTGGTTCATAATATCAATTTATGTGGGGGTTGATGTCATTTTTGCCAAGGCTCAAACTCACTGACTTCTGGAGGAGTTGTTTTCTGAATAACACAATTAAAACTGCCAGCATGAGCTCCACTGGATCCTAGAATTTCTGTACCAAACTGCAGTTGTTTCAATATGCAAGTAGGCTTTCAATTTCTGCAAAAAAGTTTTCCAAGTGAGATTAAAAATAAATTGTTATTATCTTCAGACTTAAAGAATGCAGATTTTAATGTTCTTGTGTAACTGTAACACCCATTGTATGTATATTCTCAGACTAATTAAAATAAACTTAATACTATATAACTATAAATGAAACTAAATACTATATAACCAAAACTGTGTTTGGGTTATGCAAAAGGGTAGAAAAAAAGAAAAGAAATACGGGGACTGTGTAAGATCAATTTTAATGTTTTTTAAATTAAATACATTCTTATTCTCAACTTTGGCTCTGAAAAAAGGTTGTAGTGTTTAAAATATGTCTAAGTAGATATTTCATCCTCCTTTGGCTCAGGCAAAGATCAGATAGGGTATTCAGGGTTTAACTCAGGTTCAATCAAAATATGTCTGAGACCTGTTTATTCTTAAAGCTAATGGTCTGCTGTTCTGGATTCTTCATAAGTGTTTGATCACTATGCTCAGAAATTTATCATTCACAGATCAAGTTACAAGTCTAGCACAGAAAACCTGTGTATATATATGCATATTTGTTTGTATGTTATTTATAAGAAGCAGAAGAAAAGAGTTTACTTGATTGGGCAAGCAACAATTCCAAGTACATTCTTTCTTACTCCTGTGAACTATGGAAATGTTTGTGGCAGATTATTTTTATATGTCTTTCCCCTGGGATATTGCTTGATTTACCCTGAAGTTCGCTATTCATTTTTCAGGTTAAGGAGAAATAAGAAAGAATGCAGCAACATGGAGTGTTTGGGGACTAAACCTGTGTCCTAGTGCTGTCTTTTGTATCAGAAAAACTTTTACTGACCTTCACATAAACTTAGCCTATAGAATGTTTAGAGAAAATTTTTCTCACATAACAATACCTTGTAAGATGACGGGAATTCATTTCTGCACGTTCAGCTGTTACTATTGGGGATCTCTGAGCCCTCTTTCCATCTTCTGTGCTTTACTGCTGACAAGGTTACTGCTTTCCTCACAACACTACTCTTAGATAAGGTACAGTAACTGCAGCTCTGAAATCACAAATGATGAGTTCATACAAAGGTAAAAATCCAAAGGGACAGGGAAAAGAAAAGACCACAGCACCAGAGGCGTTTCTTTGTATCTGACTTCCCTCTCCAGTACTGCTGATTTTTCTCTCCCAACTTCTAAAGAGAATAAGTAGCACAAGTCAGAAGCTTAACTGCTTTATGTTTGTTCACTAGTCTGTAAAATAGAGAATAATGTGTGTGTAATACTGCTTTCAGGCTGAATATGTTAATGTCTAAAAAGCTTTTTAAGAATGTAAAACACTATGTAAATGTGAACTATTAGCATATCTTTCTACTTTAACAGGAGGGCAAGATTCTGAGAGAGTTCACTTGACACTCTTGAAGGAGTTCAACACAGGCCAAGCTGTCTGTGAGAACAGTTTCCTGAGAGAACCTCTGAAGCAGCAAAAGCCCTACACCCCCAAGTCCAATAGACTTCGACACACTTGAAACTAAGTCTTGTGAGACAGGCTATTAGTATTGCTTCTTTTTCCTCCCTTATTAATGTTGGGGATGGTTTTAATAATAAGCTTGACATACAGACTTGGGGAAGCGCTTCACAGAGTAATGTTTAAATTGCAAAATTATCCACAGTAAAAATAGAACACCCCATATCACACAATTTTCCTCATCTACCCTGCCTATCCCTATACAAATCCAAGCTCTAGACTACTTTAAAGCTTTTATTTGCTGGAGGAAGGGAACAAGAAGTCTCAGCTATCTTGCTTACCCTAAGACATAATAATATCATAAAAATAGGTGAGCAGACAAGAGGTCAGAATAATTGGTCTTGTGTTTGATCTAGTACACAGTGAGAAAATCTTTTTGAGAGGTGGGTAGAGACAAAAGGATGCAGGAGCCATGGCACATTTTCACTGTTTCCATTCAAAAGCTCTTTATCTTCCGGAGAGAAGAGTTAGGTCTTAAACATTATTATGATACAGTTTGTGAAGGTGGAGAGATGTGACCCTCAGTGTTTTTGTATTTTCTTTTAATAACATAATATAACAAATATCCTTCAGTTTATTAAAGGGTTTAAAGTCTGCTGTATCTTTTGTTTGTATCTCTCATATTTCCATTAAATAAAATGAAAAAAACACATTTTTTGCTTTCCTACCCAAGGGAATCAAGGTTTACTTGTTTGTGGTTTTTATCCCTCTCTTTTTTAATTAAAGAATGGAAACCTTTTGTTCTAGACAGTTTCTGTGCAGTCATAAAAAGTGCTGTGTCAGAAAAAGGACACTGGAAGGCCATTCAGTACAACTGAAAATTTCCTGGCTCTCTGCACACCAACAGTACTGTTTATCAAGATTTTTTTAAATATTTCATGCTGTAGGAAAGACCAAAGATGTTACACTATGTGCTTTATTTGGCCAAAATGTGGTTTATGTTTCTATTTCTTCAGAATAGCAGGTGGACCTGAAAAGTTGTGCATTGTCATTGACATCACATTTCCCATTTTTGTAAATAGCCACACACTTCAGGAAGCATCAAATAGCTGGTGGGCTTTGCTTGTGATAGCACTTAATAGCCTTCTTCATACATGCTATGTTTTAATAATACGTGACTCTAATTAAAACTGACCTGAAATTCTTTAAAATGTCACATGAGAAGCCTTAATATTTGTATATGCTCAGCTGCTCTTCTTCAGAGAAGATATGGAGGATAAAGTCTCGTCCAGTGTTTGGCTCAAATGATTTTGTGGTCTTTATCTCAAATTCCCTCTCCTTCCAAATGTAACAGTGGAACCATATTTATGTAGTGCTACCGATTTCTGGTCATTGACCATATAAACCTAAGAATTTTTATTGTTGAGATAAGTCTCTGATGACATTCCTGACTTTCTAGGAACAGGTTAAGATGCTCCTGTAATGGTTCCCCCCAGCCCTGTGATGCTTGAAAATATGATAAATGAAAATGCCTTATTCTTGCTGTATGAATTCAGTTTAAAAAGTAGCAGTGCCTTTGGAGTTATTGAATAAGAAAGGTGGAATTTAGTGCAAGGACTCTGGCTTGTTGGTTTTTTTCCCAACACTGCTAGAATTACATTTTAAGGCTGTTAACTCACAAAATCAGGAGTAAAACTTAATCTCATATTCAGTAGAACTGAGGCTCATATTATGCTGGCATGTTTGTGCAGAATGCTGGTTTTATTTCTTTAAGTCTATGGCAAAATCGTGGTTACTTCTAAAGCATAAGATGGAAGACAGTGCAATTGTTTTTTGATACTGAAATAGTACGCATATTATACGTCTTGACAGAGAATTTTTTATATGGGCCGAAAAAAGTTGGTAGTTGGGTTTACTCAAATCATTCTATAGCATCTTATCTGATTGTTAAAGGGTTTGGGTTTTTTTAATAGTAAAAGGCTTGAATATTAAAAACAAACTAAACCAGACTGTTTTGAAGTTGAATATTTTATCTTTATCCTTATGTTAACCAGAGTAATAAACTAATAATGTAATTTTCATATTGTTCTGTGGAAGGTAAACTTAATAATACATTGGAAAACAAGGTGATTATTTCTAAAGAAACTGTGATTTGTTCAAGAGATACCACAGTAGTCAGTAATTGGTGTGTGGCAGTTTACTGAAATGGACAACTATAAAAAGTATATTTTCTCAGTTAAGATTTTAAAGTGCTATGCATTTTTTGTAATAACTCTGGCAATAAGATCTTGATTGTGTGCTACTGGCTGGGACTGTGACTATTAATAATTTATTTCAACCATCTTTCTTTCTGAAACAAGCACTTAATCAAACATATTAGTGTTGTTATGAGTATATTTCAGAACCTTTCCATTGCTTTAGATATATTATCATTTCAGAGTGACTTTTCATATATTTTATACTGTGTTATTACACAATATATTAGAGCCAAATACTCATGTTGTAAAATGGAGACAAAATCAAGAATGATTGTGTGAAAACTCCATTTTATGTAGTCTTCAGAATTAAGTGAATAGCAAGACAGGTAAAAGGTACTAATTGTGTCCTATTCGTTTCTCACTTAGTAGTTTTAGGAAAAATACAATTAAATTAATAATAACTTTAGTCCCACCTCTAATTCTGCACTTATGATATTAGGGTTTTTTTTTATCCTAGCCAAGTTTGATGATTTTAGATTTAACTGTTGATGGGTTTTGTGTGTACAAATACTGAAGATACATGACAAGACAAATTCATTTGCTCTCACACTCCTCTTCTCAGATGACAGATCTATTATTTTGATTTATCTTAATTTTATGGAGAGTATATGCATATATTTAGTACTTATGAGTATAGGCCCCTACAAATATTGTATTGTTTACTTATTCCCATGGAAATTAACATTTCAAAATAAATATATATGACTGCCTATGTTTTAATTTATGATTCAATACTTCAATTTATCTTTTTTATTTAATACATTTTCTGTGTGACACTATTGTATTTACCTAACACCAGGACAACCTTATATTGTGGCCCAGAGCTCCCCTGTTAACAATATAGTCAGTATATTTTGTCTGTTTTCTTCCTTTCCCATTATTTTTACCAGATGTGGTGTTCACTGAATACTGTAGCAGATTCCAAAGGTTTAAACTCTGGGATCTTTCATTTGAAGCACTTTTTTTGTAAATTACTAATTAAAACCATGTGTGTTTTTCTGAACACCTGATAATGTCAACAGAAAATATTGGTCCTGCTTATTAACAGATAATTGGATGTGGTTCTAAGGCTTAGCTTACACAGAAGCATTGACTACATTGATGTTTCTTCTCCATGTTAAAGGTATCTTAATTTATTTGTATGCTCCTCTCACTTTATATTTTCAGTATAGCAGACTCACCCAAGTTTTGGATTTAAAGCTGCAATGCTTAAATATAATAAAATCAGTTTTCTTCCACAAAATTGCTTCCTAGAAACTGAATGAAAGACAGGAGAAATAAAAGTTAAGTCACAAAATAGTATTTAAATTAGAAATATTTTCCTGGGGCTATGAATGGAATATGAATGTCACTTTTCCAACAGTTAGTTTTTTCTCATGAACATTTTTTTGCACTTTTGAGCTAGTATTTGAATTAAATTTAGATTTGGATTGCTTATGTACATGGTTTACCTTTTTCTAAAGGGGTTTACTTAAAATGTTCTGCTGCAGCTGGGAGCACTGATCTAAGGACAAAAAGGTTTCAATGCCATGAATATGATTAACAAATTTTAATTATAATTTGGAAGAATTGATGCCCTTATTATCTACAAATTGTTAGCTGAGAAAAGAGAATCTGGATAGAGAATTATAAGCTTTTTGAGTTTACTAAGCATGATATTCAACTGTGTGTGTACATATTTGCTAAGACTAATTTAGAGAGTTAATCTGGTTCATCCCTCCAAATCCATGCATCTTGATCCTTTGGTGCTCACGCATACATTTTGTAGATGAAAATGCTGAAATAGTTCAGTTACCAGTGTAGTATTCTTGCATACATTGTAATCAGGAATTCAGTGTTGCATATTTTGAAGTAATGAAGCAACAGGAGGTTTGCAACGGTACCTGTGTGCAGTGGGAAGACAAATGCTTTTCCAGAAAACCTGTGCCTGGTGTTTGGAAAGTAAACAACTTTAGTGTTTAGTCTTTAGTTCATGAAAGCTCTGGATATGTAATGTTTGGTGAAGGCCAGTTCTGACCTCAGGCATTTAAAAATATGCACCGTGGATTCTTTAGGTCTTTGTCTCCAAAGTAAGCAGCTGATACATTACTGAGTCCACAAAACAAACCACCCTTTAACAGAGCAGTAACATCTCAGCCTGGCTGAAGCAATTTTGGATTGGCTGGCCAGAGTGGTACAGGCTAATCCTGAAAACTGTAGGGAATTAGGTTGTGTGGTTTTCCATCAAATTTTAAATAGAAATCCTACAACACCCTATGGCTTTTGAATTTATCTGGTTAGTTACAACTGTGGCTTTATTAATTGATGCCTCTGCTAATTAATTTGTAACCTAATATGAGTTCATGCATCTTGTTGCAAAAAGCATGTAGATTCAAGCAGTATCCATCCTTGCACCCAACTCTCAGCAGAATCTTTAGATGGACTTCCACCTTCCCACAAAAGAGTTGAGAAATTGAAGTTGAAAGGTTTTTCAGTTCTCTGGAAACAGGTTTTCTGCAGAAACTGCAAAAGGAGCTGAAAAAGCAGATGATTTCAAAGTATATACCAAGAAAACGAAAGAGGAAGCTATATAAGGTAATTTGTGCACTGGTTTAGTTTAATATATTCAACTGAATTTGATACAATCTTCATAAGAACTAGTACATTTTCTGTTAAAAAAAAAAATCAGAATTCTTTCATTGAAACTGATTATTTTACTTTCAACTCCCTCCTTATTAAAGCTAGGGAACAGTTTCCCTGAAGACATTTGCATCTATTAGCAAAGGAAATATATGTATTACTAGAAAATACTTAACCTAGGACAAATTGATGACAGCAGGATATTGAGCAATTAAATCTATGTTCTCAGGGAGGATGTAAAGGAAAACCCAGATAAATATATCAGATACTTAGGTTGTCTAATCAAGCTGCTAAGTAATTCTTTTTTTTTTTTCTCTGAAGAATATATATATATAAACTTTTGGACTCTGAGTGCTTTTTTGACTGTAGAATGCTGTATGAATAAAATTCAGAGGTTTCTATGGAGAGTAGGAGAAACAGCATTTTATTTTTCTACACAAAATCTGCTATTTTCAACAATGGATTGCCCTAGTGAATAGAAGGGAAGGAGCAAGCACTGAGTACTCTGACAGTCTGATGACAGACTACAGAACAACTAGAAAAAAGGTCATTCTGAACATTTAACTTTTGCTCTTCTTTAAACAAGTGTAATAACTTTCTCATTTTGCTTCATTGTCTTCCATTTTCAGTATCATCAATCTCAGTATAAATGTAACTGAAATATATTTAATCAATTATATTTAATACTGTATCATTCAATATATTTTGAGCATATCTGTCAAATAATATGATGCCCACAGTTATATTCTAGACTGTTCACTCATAAGAAAAATTACAACTTTGTGTGTACCGTGCTAAGTGTCCAAAAAGAAATTGTCTGATTTTCAATCTTTTATGTCATAAAATTTAGCTGAAGTTTCTATGATCACCTATATGACCACCATGATGAATATATTTTAAAGTTCATTTAGTAACTGGTCCGCCTTCTTATAGGTGATCTCTTTTTTCTATCTTGATTCCATAATTTGGAATTCCTAGGTCTGTATCTGTAATAATAATTTATATGCTGAATTCTACTACTTATGCAGACATGACAGACAAACGGAAGCCAATAAAGATCTTTCAGTCATTTAGAGTATAAATGTGCATCACACCATTTCCAGAGTCCATGTATGTACATACATACTCAGTTCAGTAGTAGTTAATTAGGCTGGCTTGATGATTTAGCTAAAGGTGAGTGTTTGATGTCTATATTTTTTTTCTCCAGTTCCACTGACATGTTAGAGTCTTCATGTGCTTAACTAATGATACGTTCCAGACTGATTTTCTAAGCTATTCTTCAAATACAAAGAGTAAATACTATTTTGCAGTGCAATATTATTTGAGACTGACTGCCTCCAGTATTAACCAAAATAGGTGTTATTTTCCCTTAGAATTCCCACGTTGTTTATTTGAAAGCATTATTTAATCTCAGTCATTCTAATATTGAAGAAATTGGTCTTGGGAAAATGCTGACTAATTCCTGAATCATTCCTGAATCATGCTGCTGAATAGTGAGTATTTTTTTATATATAATAACAGATTACGGTCGGAGATACGAATCTTACACTGGACTGACACACATAAAGTACATTGTCTCCCTGTGAAAACAGTGTTGAAAACAGAATTCAAGTGATAGCAAACTACAGATGTATCTGCATATCAGTAAAAGATTACCTACTTTATTAGGGCACACTTGTTCTGTCTGATATTTAAACACCTCCCCTAGACACACACACACACACACACACACACACACGCACACAAATAAACCAACCCCAAAAACCCACCTTCATATGTTTCATGGCAATTTTCTGGAAGCTGATAATTATTGGCTAATTGAGCAGAGATTGGAGTGACAGGCTTTGGCTAAATTGTCAAGTATAGTAATTACCGATTTTTAGCAAAAAATTACATCTGACCCTGATTTCATTCTATTCTAAATTTGGAAATATAATTTTTTTAAAACTTGAGTTTATCAGTCTGTGTGTAAAAATAAAAGGTCATATTTCAAAATAAATGGGGCATGCTTATAAAAAAGTACATTGTGTACTATTTTTTACTTACAGATATTTTAAAAAAATAATATTAAAGGTATTTCCATACAGTAATTACTCATATGTGTGTTATTTTCCAGAGCAGTCGGCAATCTAATTGTTGTGGTGCTCACTAGTTGCAAAAAGAAAGGCAGAGTTTGATAGCAGTTTTGTAAATTATTTTAATGGTCTGTCTCCTAATATTATCCAAAGAATTATTGTAGGTGGTATCAAATAGTATCCTTGTTTTCCCTCTAGAGAACCTGTAGGTCACCAGAGTTTGGTATTGCGGTCCTTAGTGCTCTCTATGGAGAGGTGGATGTCTCAAAATGGGTGTGAAATACCCAGCTGAGGACTCTGTATTTGTCTGGTTTGGAGAGGAGGAGGCTGAGGAGTGACCTCACAGCTCCCTACAGCTTCCTGGGTAAGGGAAGTTGAGTTTGAGGCGCTGAGTTCTTCTCCCTTGTTCCCAATGCCAGGACATATGGGAATGGCCAAGACCTGTATTGTTCAGGAGAAATCTAACCTCTGAACTAGCAGAAAGCATTGAATACCCACAATCATGTCCCAGCCTGAGCATAGACTTTGACATGTTTTGAGGAGAAGACATGTACTTTCTGATGGGGGTGAGAGCTGTGGATCACCTTGAGGTCATTTGACCATCTGAATAAATTTGCAGGAGTCGGATGTGATGTATTGTTTTTGAAAGTCTTCTATGTTCATCCAGTTTTTCTGGCAACCCACAGGATGGCAAAATTCCCATCTCTGACTCTAGTTATTCTCAGAGCTCAAATATTGAGTCTGATACAGGATGTGCTCCTCAACTAAGTGGTTTCAAGCTTGGATATTTTTTTCTCCTTTTGCTCATTTTTAGAAATGCCCAAGCTATTTCCCATGGGAAAAACATGCTAGAGCACAATGTCCTGAGAACAGCAGCACTCCCTCAGAGGGAAAGTCCATCCTAATACTCTGTCTCCAAAGCAGCCAGTCCAAGTCTAAAGGAGAGCACTTGACCAGCACAGTTCTGCTTCAGTCAGGCTGCTGGGGGTGCTTCAGTGGCTGGGACTGCCCCTCCTGGGACCCACAGCCCTACCACCTCCTGCTAAGGGCCCAGGGGATGTGTCCCAACTCAGCCTGGGACCCTCAGTCCCTGCCTAAGCCATGTTGTACATGTGCCAGTCTGATTACCCCACCATAATTATACAAGTATTCCCAATACTAATTAACTAACAGTGCAAAGTGCATTGGCACTGCATGGTAGAAGAAATATTTATAAATTGCACAATGTTTCTTTAGGTTAATAGACCTAATGTATGGTATTAAACTAATTGACAGCCGTAAGTACAGACATTTTTCAAAATTTAATAGAACATTAACATTTAGCTTCACAAATAAATTCATTTTTACTCATGGTCTTGGGATATTTATCAAGGTGTAATCTTATTGACTGGTTTCTTTAGAAAGCAAGAAGACATTAGGAACAATTTCATAAGGGTGCCATCCAGGACATTGCACAATAGCTACTCCAATAACTTAGGGTGAAACTAAGACTAATATTTTGTGGATATATTTTTCTCCATTGACTTCTTGTACCATTTTTTAGGACCTATATAAATAAGTTATAATGTTACTTTTAAGTTGATGAAGATATGAATGCTGACCTCATGCTAACAACACACAAAGTTTTCATTTTTCATAAAAGTATCAAGAACAGTAAAAGTACAAAATTGCAGTTAAGGTAGCATGGTCTGAATAAAAATGAAAATAGATATCAGTCCTCTTGGAAATCTGTGGTCAGGATTTTATGAGCAGGTGTGTATCAAAATATGCAAGGAAATACTCTCACAGATAGCTGAATGTTAAATAGGGAATGATAATTGCCCAAAACTTAGTTTCTAAGAAAAGATGTACAGAATATAAATAAAGAAGCAACATTACTTAGTCAGTCATCCACAATATGAGTAATTTCCCATGGAATATTTCCTGGAGTAAATAGATCATTGGCTAACTCTTCATGAATGAATATAATTTTCCTTTAAAAAAAAATCCGAAAAGATTGAGACTGGTTGGGGTATTTCTTTTTTGTAGCAATTGAAGGTAGTGGTAAAAAATGGCCTTAAAATTTATTTTTATGATCAGACCTTACAGCCAAAGAGATATTTTCTCAAAGACTCATGACAGATGCAATAGATAATTTACAGAACAAGGTATTGGAAACTGTAAGTTCTCAGGGGTAAAAACTTATGATATGGTGGAAATCAAATGCAAAGAAGAAAGATTCTGACATCTCTAGAGGTATCTTCACAATCATAGCCACCATTTCAAACAGTGTAAATGAAGTGGCTTAAAACCAAACCCTTTTAGTTGCATCTGAAGTTATTATCTATACACTGTGTATAGTTATTTTTGCAAACAGCTGTTATTTTCTATAGAAAAAGCAGTATTCAGTGGGGAACAAAAAGAATAGCTAGCATAACCTGTGGGGTTTTTTTGATCTATTGCACTTATACATTGCTTTGGTAGTACATAATAAATACATAATTTCATTACTGGATGGAGGTTGATACCAAGATTATTTGTGATAAAACTATTTTGTGAGCAGGGAAGGTATGTTAATATCTCTAATTTGAATATTATTTTTTTGTATTATAAATCACCATTGGTTATTTTATCTCTACTATCCTCTAGCATTTAATACAGATTCAGGAATATTATTAACCATCTGTTAGCATAATATTAAACATTCAAATTTCTTTTAGTGTATATAAGTTTCTGCAATATTTTTGGCAAATATTGTATCCCTAGACTAACTGTAGCTTCCATGAGCCTCAGGCACTTCTATGATGCTTATACATTAATTAGAGAGTATCCTGTATATTTCTGAAGGAATCTCATCTCTCTAATTAAAATGTAAAATTCAGAACTGAAGTGATTATTATTAGGAAGATAAATTCAGTTAAAAGAGTAATAAACACTGGATGTAGACGTGCAAATAAAAGTTTTAATGATCTTGCAGAGGATTAAATTGTAACCAGTGAAATGGTAAGCAAAGCCATATTTTTATCTTTATAAGCTAAGAGTTTCAGCTACAAGGAGAAAAAAATCTTTTTTTGCTGACATTGTCATCTATAAATAGTGTTGACTTCAGTATTTATGAAAAAGTTAGATGTAACCTTGTGAAGGAGACCTTTAATCACTTTAGGTTTTAGCATGGAAGGCAATATCCCTTGCAAAATTGTATAAATAATAGCAATTTGGGTTACTCAGAAAAAATGAAAGAGGAGGAAAACAGTCTGGTTTCCCGGTCCTCTTTCTCAACAAAACTGCAGCCAAAACCACCAACAAACCCAGAGAATCCAACAAACAAGATTTTATATTTCATATCTATATTTTTCCCCTAGAATAATAATATTTCAATTTTATAGTTAAAATATTTTAGGTAGATCTCTCTACATTTTAAAGGAGAATTATTACCACTAGAAAACAAAGCGTTTCTGGTTAAGATTAAATAGAGCTAATCTACTTTTAATTTTTTTTTTCTTATTCTGCAATTCTTCCTTAAAATTGTCTTAAAGTTCGTGTGGTAAATATCAGAAAATCATAACATTTTAGAAATTCTGAACACTACATATATTTAACATGTTAATGAGCTCTACTTTTGATGTGATTATTGGATATTTTTTACAAGCATTCTGAAACTCCTCCTTTTTGGGCAGAACAGGTGCATGATATTCTGCAATTACCTTTTCATTAAAGATGTCAAGAGTGATGCTTACCTTGTGAGGTTTATGGGTATCTGCATCCAGTCCTTGGCAGTGCTTGTGTTCACATCCCTGGACTGATGTTTTGCTATCCTGTTAATTTGTCCCAGAAATAATAATAGCCATAGAATATTTCATCTTTCTTGTGCTGTCAGGTATCACAGAAAAGGTGCCAGTCGATAGATACAATTTGTAGGTATTTACACATTGTGATTGTATCTTTAACTTATTTTTTAAAATTTAGCAGATTGTTATTGCTCTGGTTTGGAGTGGTTATTTTCCTTTGTCATGGTACATATTTTCATCATGTTGACAATCATGGCAAGATCTCCTGTTTCAGGAGTTTAACTAAGAAAAAGGAGGGCTTTGTTTCAGACCTGAAATAGAATTTATATAACAATAAGCATGTAGTGAAAATAGGTGTCTGAAAATGTTACAACTAACCATTACTGAGAAATTGTTTGCCTTTCTCCCCCTTTTCTCCGCCTTGTATCTGCTGTATTCCTTCACTCTTTTACCTTTACATGATTATTCTTTCTGTCCTGGCTGGCTGCCTGACTCTTCTTTTAGAATCTGTTTGTACTTTATTCTCCCACAGGATACCACTGGATGTAACACACACACTTTTTTTCTACCTAGTGGCTCCGTAGCAAATAGGACATCTGCCTCTGCAGCATTTACTTCTGTATTATGCTAAATGTCTCTGAGAATGCAGCCATGAATGGGTGTCAAACTGGGATGTCCTGCAAGGCAAAATGAAACCTTTAGAGGCTGCCACTGGCTCATGCAGAGACTTTGTAATTGAATGTTCTACATCATTTCACACAGTTCCAAAGTCTCATTTGTTGCAGTTTACATGGTAATTTAAAATAATAGGGGAGGGCAAGGCACTTGCAAACTGGTCAGAAAGGGCTGCTTGAACCACATCTTTGGTAGAAAGGTGTAGAGCTTGTATGGGTGACTACAACACTGCCCTCCAGCAGGAAAGACAAAAACCAGCAGTGTGAATGAGCATGATGTGCCTGGAGTTTCTTCACATTAGGGGTAGCACAAACTGTACAGAATATCTAAAATTATGTGAATTTCTGTCACTGCAGTGGCAGAAAGGTGAAAGATAAATGAGAATTTAGATGGGAAACAGATCTGTATAACAAGTTAGGTATCAATGTCTGTAATATGAATCATACAAACAAGATCTCAGTTTTGCATTTGTGTTTCTCTCTAAAAGCATGAATGTTAAGTTCCATATTTGGGGGCCAAATGTTTGTGTCATGTAGATTAGCTCATTCCATTAAGACCAATGAGTATTGTGAAAGCACAAAGATTTGGACAAATAGTATCAATGGGAAGCCTCTGGTGTTGCTGTACTTTATGGTGTTTCTACAGGTTGTGATGATTGCACTGTAGCAGGTGGTGAGATCAATGTACTGGTGTGCGATTTAGCAGCAAGTGTGTAAGAGATGTGGATTTATTTCTCTTCACATCTTTAAAAACTTTGAAATGAGTGCTGATTTCAGCATTGCAGCTCTATTCAAGGCCTCAGGCCATTACTTTTTAATCAATATTTGAAGAACACCTTTTTCACCTTAAGGAACATTTTTATGAATGTGGAAATGTACAGGTTTCTCCAGGCAACAAAAAGCCATTAGAATCAGGAGTGAGAGGTGCTGCAGGGTAGAGTAACTATTCTGACATTTCTGAGGAAACTTAATTTATAGAAACCTAATTTATACTAGATGATAGGAGTTCTTACAGTGATGCTCTAAACAGGGAGATATTTTACTTATGAATGAAAATCCCAGACCAGTAAAAGAAGTTTATTAATTATCCCACCATTAAAGATGATATGGTCCCATGTAGTTCTGTGGGTACATAGATTACCACATGGAATCCCAAATCAGTTCAAATTTCTCTAGTACATATGTACAAATAAGCAGGTAGGGCATGGATTAGGACTTCTTTAAAATACAATATAACTATTATGAAGAATTTGGATTTTACAAGATTGAGTTCAAAATAATCCCATATTTTTCTTTTCAATTAAAACAAAATTACATTACCTATATAATTCATACTAACCCAAGGATTTTCTGGGGTGGATAGGAGATTTAAAATGTGCTAGCCCAAAGATTTGTGGACTGTACAAAACGTCTTCAGTTACTCAATAGGATACAGAATTTTTCCATTTAATATAAGAGAATATCACATAAATACAAAAATCAATAAATAACTTGTTAACCTTAGACACTCAGGTGAGAAAAAAACAGGAGAATAGATAACTCATGCACTCTGCTTAGAAACCAAGCAGATTCAAAGTACATTGAACTAAGATGAGCAAAGAACTGAGAAAAAATATCCTCTGTGAATAAAGGTCCTTTAACATTTTGTGACTGTATTAATTTACAGTTAAATAAAAGGTAATTATAAACAATATTTTTCAAAATTTAAATATTTTAACTCCAATTCCCTAATATCTAGGTTTTTAATGTTTTTAGACATTAAATATGAAGGTATGTAGTTAGTATGTTTTTCATTTTGGTTTGTCATTACATACATCAGACTTTTTATTTAATCTGTCACACATTTGTATAATTATTATAATTTTAATTGTTATCAGAGGGATATTTTTCCCTGGGGAAAAGAGTCATCTTTTCAAATTCTAACAGCTTAGGCTAACCAAATCTAAGATAAAATACAAAGCCAACAAAGCAGTCTAGTTTCTTTAACACCAAATAGATTAGTTTAAAATTACAACTCTTGAATATGATTATATAATTTGGTATATATATTTGAGCTTATTTCCTGTGCAGTAGGGAAAGAAACATTTTCAGTCACTTCTATCTAAAGGGATAAAATCTGCAGACATTGTACAGAACTGTATTGAATGTCAGAAAGAGTGATAAACAAAAAAGAAAAAGGCAAAGTAAAGCCCTAAACATCCTGACATTATGTGAGATTAGAATAGTGTTGACAGTTTCAAATTTAGCTTCAAATATACTAAGCCTTTGAGCCACAAGATTTGTTTTCAAAGATTTCTCATTTCCCAACTGGTCTTCACCTGATGTGTAACCCCACAGTTCTTGCACTGTGAAATGGAGAACAACTGTTGAGATCTCCTTTAAAATGCTCCAAATGCTTATCTGTAATAAAAAGAGCTTTATAAAAGACTAATATTTTATAATAAGTCTGAGTTTGAATTCCATTTTCTATTAGTGCTACCAGAAGAAGAAAGAACCATAATAAAACAAGAAGAGGCAAATGAAATATCTCTTCAGTGAGAATGACTGCAGGATGGGGACTGGTGGAGCAAAGTCCCTCCCACTGTATGTAAAGATCAGGTTCATGACCACCTGAGGAACCAGAATGTACATAAGTCTATGGCACCTGATGAGATACATCCCAGCGGTTGAGGGAATAGACTGATATAGTTTCCAAGCCACTTTCTGTGGTACTTGAATAGTCCTGGCATTCTGATGAAGTCCCAGATGACTGGGAAAAGGGAAATATTTGTACCCCTTTTAAAAAATGTAGAAAGTAAGACCCCGGGATCCACTGACCTGTCAGTCTTACCTCTGTGCCTGGGAAGATCATGGAATAGATCCTCCTAGAAGCTGTGCTAAGGCACATGGAGGACAAGAACATGATTCAAGAAACCAGCATGGCTCCACCAAGGGCAATACCTGCCTGATCAACCTAACAGCTTTCTCTGATGGAGTGAATACATCAATTGACAAGGGAAGAGCTATAGATATTATTTATTTATTTATTTATTTATTTATTTATTTATGCAAATTCTTTTACAAGGTCCTGAACAATATCCTTCTTTCTAAACTGGAGAGAGATGGGTTGAAGGAGTGGTTTATTTGATGGCTAAGAAGGTCATTGGGTGATCACATCCAGAGGGTAGCGGTCCACTCAGAGTCGACAACTTAGAGGCCCAATGGACATCAGCGACAAGTGGTGTCCCACAGGGGCCTGTATTGGGATCAGTGCTATTTCACATCTTATCAATGACGTAAGTGAATTGATAGAGATCACCCCCAGCAAATTTGCCAGTGACACCAAGCTGAGTGGTGCAGTTGCCATGCCTGAGGGATATGATGCCATCCACTGGGATCTGGGCAAGCTCAGTAAGTGGCACCATGGGAACCCCATAGGGCTCAACAACACCAAATGCAAGGTTCTGCACCTGGGTTGGGGCAAGCGCCAGTACCAGCACAGCCTGGGGGATGAACAGATCGAGAGCAGCCTTGGGGAGAAGGCCCTGGGGCTGCTGCTGGATGAGAGGCTGGACATGACCCAGCCATGTGCACTCACAGCCCAGAGAGACAAAGGTGTCCTGGGCTGCCTCCAAAGCAGCGTGGCCAGCAGGGCAAGGGAGGGGATTCTGTCCCTCTGCTCCTCTCTGGTGAGACCCCTCCTGCAGTGCCGCATCCAGCTCTGGGGCCACCAGCACGGAAAGGGCACGGACTTGCTTGAGCAGGTCCAGAGGAGGCCACCAAGATAATTAGTGGGATAGAGCCTCTTTTATGAGGAAAGGCTGAGAGAATTGGGTTTTTCAGCCTCTAGGTGACCTAAGTGCATCCTTTAAATAGCTACAGAACTACAGAAAAGATAGAGAACTACAAGAAAGAGGGAGAGAGTTTATAAGGGCATGTAGGGAAAGGACAAGGGGGGAATGGATTCAAACTGAGAGAGAGAAAGTAGGTTTTAATTAGCTATTAGGAAGAAATTCTTAACTGGCGGTGAGACACTGCAACAAGTTGCCAGAGAAATTGTGGATGCCCCATCCCTGGAAGTGTTTTTGGCCAGGTTGTCAGGTATCTCTGCCCATGCCAAGGGGGTTGGAACTTTAAGGTCCCTTCCAACATTTTATGATTCTAAAACAATGTGTCTGTCAGGAAAAGACACTTGAGGATTTTCTTCTCTGACTTGAAACTGTTTTCAAATCTAGCTTTGAGTCACTTTTGTTCTAAAGTTCTGAGTGAAGATTGGGAGATGACATTAAGGAAGGAGAATTATTGATATGTAGCACTTTCTTATATCTTACTGATGGGAAGCTTAGTTTTCCTTGTTTATTTTTATTTCTAATTCCTGTATGAATGCTTTTGAAATTAAAAAAAAAAAAAAAAAGGATTATTTGTTTTAAATAGAAATAAGCCATTAAAACCCCAAAACAAACAAGCAAGCAAAAAGCCGCATTGGACTGAAAATAGGTGATGATACTTCATTAGGAGTACATGGAAATAATTTATAATGAAAACCTAAACTTTTCCAAAAAGAATTTGTCAACAGATCAGGATCTGTCAGTCTTTCCTATCAATTCTTATAGTGTATATGGAATTGGAGGGGAGAGTGGAGTGACAGTCAGAACTCTGTGAAAATGCTTTATGTGTTATTTAATGACCAAAATACCAAATTAAGATTCCCCTTAAGTCATGGTCTGCATGTGCAAAGCACTCAGCCTTCTCTTTTCTCCTCTGGGCTGGACTCCATGCAAATCTCATAATTCCATAGAGAATGCTCTAAGGAAGTTCTCGGGTATAGGATATAAGACATAGTCTGGTTGGTAGGCTGATCTCTAAGGAAACAGATATAGGAAATAAATCCTTTTGCAACATGAAAATCTTCTATAGAAAAAAAAATAATTTCAAGTGCAAAAAGTTTTATCACTTCAGTGAAATTAAGAACTTCGGCTTGAGAAATGTAATTTTGGTTGTTTTGATTGGAGCTGCGTGAAATATTGTGTTTTGTCATTTTAAAAATTATATTCCTATGAATTTGCATTCCAGTATTTCTATTTTTTCAGATACTTGCTTTTTTCAGTCCACATTTTGGTAGAAATATACAAGTTCTGAAGTATCACTCCAAATGCTTTCAGTCAGTTTTCAAGGACTATTTGTTTGATTAACACAAAAGCTTTCTTTGGCAGACCTACATAAAATAGCAGCTGCCATGATGCAAGAGTTGCTCTCAGCATCAATTATGGCTATTAACACATCTCTTGGAGATCATGCCTGCTTCAACATACAAGACTGTTTTTCTGGAGCTTTTCAGCAAGGACAGGCAGCAGAAATCTGTGTGTTATTGAAACTTATTTTCTCAAACTCATCTCTGCTGCTCTTTTTATTAAAGCAGGAGAAGAAATTATTCAAAATTACTCAGGAGGGCATAGTAGGAAAAACACCCACAAAGCTATTATTAATAAACAATATCAAAATAATGCTATTATGTGACCTGTTTACTGATAATATTTCTTCAGCCATGGGCTGTCTGGTTTTTCCTCATGCTGCTTATGCCTCCACTGAAATGATGGCAAATCATATTTAGAAAGAAAATTATCTCAAAATTACTAAAGAAAACTGTCTTAGAAACTTGCTGTATTGCCATTTCTTGAGAGCAGCAATATGTAAAAGATAATACAGAGTCTCCTTGTTTTTGGAAATTGTTTTTGGCATCCTGATCTTGAAAATTGTCACAGTTTCACGTAGCAAAGTTTTTACATACACCTTCCTGTAAGTTGTCTTATCTGTAAAAGATACTGATTGATTTGCATAAATTTTAATTTGCAGATAAAATATGGATGAATGTACAACGTAAGTATGGACAGTGTGGATTTTAAACATTACTGCTAAGTTCAGCTACCTCATCTAAGTCCTGACTCATCTCTGTAAGGATATTGTTCTAAAAATAGGACAGGCAACAGATATAAATATATCACAATGTTTCATCTTAATTATTCAAATCAGAAATATAGACTTGTTTCTTAAGCAAAAAAAGAATCTCTGTACCTTCTCAATGAAAGCAGTCTGTCCTTTGGTTTTAATTTCCGGTATATGGAAAAAAAATAAAAAATAACTGATAAAGAGGAAAAACATGGTTAGTTCTAAACAGATCTAAAGGAAAAAGGTTTTAAATAAGAGGTAATTGATTTGAATGCCTTGGTAATTCAGCTGTGTGTTGTCAGATCCTAACAGTGAATTCCACCTGAAAAACTCTCTTTTATCTCAGTATTTAACACACTGAGGTACTAGCAAAGGCTTAGAGCATGAAAACAAGCATATCTTACTCAGGCTGGTGCTGCATCTGTATCTCATGTGTTACATGTTGAAACATGAGTGTTTTTTTTGTCAGTCATACAGCAGGTAGAAAATGACAAAATTATTTTCCGTTTTCTCCAAAATATGTTTTTTTAATTCACACAGTTGTAGAACTTCAAGGACTTACCCTCATTCTTTCATCTACAAACAGTATCAGCAACAAACAAAGGATGTCTCATCAAAGCAGACATTCATAGTAACAAATGTGTTACAAATTCCATACCACCTACCCAACAGATCAGACCATAAATAAGCAGGTGTGGCTTGGGCTGGGGAAGAGTGATGAGTAGGAGAGGGAAGTAAAACCTTAACCCTAACCATGCTATTCCTAAAAGTAAGAAGAGGTGAGAGTAGCATCCTCAAATGCAAATGCCACTTTGTGGTGTGCTTTGTTTATACACTTTGGGTTCTCCAAGGTTGTTACTAAAAAATGCAAAATACTTTCACTAAAACAAATACAGAATCCAAGCAGACTATAAAAATCCTATTAAATTCTTTTAAAACTTAAAGAGTAGGAAGCACTTTTCCCAGTGTTTTCATGCTCAAACTTATACTTCCCTGCTGCTTCATAAGCTATGTAATAAACAGGAAAATTGAGGAAAACTGTCTGGTTAGTCATTCTCTGCTTTAGTCTAAACAAAACTTCCTTGCTTTCATGGTTTTTCAGAGGATAAGTATAGAGTATCTGTAGCTAGTATTAGAACTAAGATACATCTACTTTAAATTTGTATAATGTCAGAGTGCATTACAGGTTCAATGACTGGTGAATGAGACTTAAAAAGAGATTTACCTCAGCTGAGGTTTTCTTCCCAAAGAATGACAAAGAAGTTGTAGCTGCCTGAGTTTTTACTTTAGCATGCTATTGAGCTCTAGCACAGAGAACTTCAAGGCTTTGCAAGAATCAGTTAGATTTGTTTTGTTTTGTTTCTGACATCATTGGAGAGTCAGTTCATCAAAGCCAGAAGTTTTTGTTCTAAACTATCTCACATCTAATTTATACTGCATGAGTGTAACAGAAATTTAAAAATTAGGATGATTCAAAAAAATTTTGGATTCATTTCTCCATGTAAATCGAGGGATCTGAGACATTCTGAGATTGAAAAATTTTCAAACGCTGAGTGTTTTCCCAAAGGCAATGTTGTTTCTCACCCATTCTTACCAGTATCTTTGATAAACTACATTAACTGTAATGAATCCCATTATAAGATTCAGTCTTTCTTTGCTCTATAAAAGAAGTGTTACCACCAAGGGTATATCTAACATACCGGATCTTTGAATGCTGCTGATTAATTTTACCTCCATATTATTGGATGTTAAGGAAAGCTTGAGCAAGTCTGTCTTTGTAGAGAAAGTAATTAAAAATAGGTGTTTTCTAAATGAAGCATTCTCTAAACATTTGAGAAATACCTTTAATTAGAGGATATTTTTGTATTTCTTCTTTTGTACTACTTCTTTTGTTCTACTAATCCCTTAGGGATAGCTCCAGTGTCCTGCCCTGAAGCACTCAGTGCTGTATTTTTCCAGAGATGCTTTCTATTACAAATGCACAGAAATGAAGTTTATCCATTTTAGTCAGCCTTTATCCAGTCTCACTAATCAATATCTGAACATGAGGAGCTAAAATTATATTTGGAAATTTAATTTTTTAAATTTGAACTTTACAAAATAGGAAATTTGACCATTTTCTTATTTATTGTATCAGTTTTCTGTGTACTGGCCATATATAGAACTACCTAACATGAAATTGAGAGTCTGGAGTGTGTAATTATATCAGAATCTTTTAGTAATAAAATAATATACTAGAGACATAAATTTCAAAGCTTATAAACTTAATTCTTTCTCCTTCCTCTCCTTATACTCTCTTTCTCTCCACTGGAACTCTGATTAATTATTAGAAAACTAAAGGGGTGTGCTCTCCTTCTCAGGTGATAATTAACTTTGTGTTTAAAAGGTAACACTTCTCCAAATAATCTTGAGCAACTTGATTTAATTAATAGACACACTGCTATTGGTATGATTGGGGTTCCACGGCAGACTTTTCTATTCTTTTGTCTCATTCTTCTCCCTCAGTTTTTGAATATTTATAGGAAACTTTTGGATATTATTGACATATATTTCGAAACTGAGGATCATCATCTCTGTCTGCTATGCAAACTCTTGAAAAGGAAAATGAGTTTTTTTACACAGTATGATCCTGCTCTCTCTCTCTTGTACATTTTGGCATGAAATTTCATCACATAGCTTTTCCTGTTCAGCTTGTGACCTGAATATAGATCATCAAATACATAGGTTTGCTCATGAACAAACATCCCTTTTTTACTTAAACTCTACTAAGCAAAAGGTCAGATAAAAGTTACAACAAGATTAAAGATGAACATGTGTAACATATGCAGGTCTTACAGGCTGCTGAGAGAGAAACAAGAGGCTTTCATGGTATTCTGGCAACTACATCCAGCGGATCAAGTGGGTTGTCAGTCAAATATTGGAAGGTTTATAGTTTCATTGTAAGTATATATCTATCTATTTATCTATCTATCTGTATCTATCTATCTATCTATCTATCTATCTGCATATAGATAGATATAGATAGAATATCAACAGATTTGAATGAGAGAATTTATACTATTTAAAATTCATAGATGTATTCACTATATCCTTTTTCTCCTGTGTTTCTCTTTTCTTAGAAGAGTATAATTACAATGTTTAAAGGTAGAAGAGAAAATGTTTGGGGGGTTTTTTTCTTGTTTTTTTTTTTTTTTTTCCACACCAATTTGCATTTTAGGTTCTCATTTGTTTAGCATATTGTTTGAACAACTACTTTTAATCATCTTTATTTGACAAATAATTTTATAAGATTAGAGTAAAATTAACAGATTAAAAGCACACCCTATGTACTTAGGAGATTTAAGAACATTTGTACAGTCTATAATGCCATTTGCTTGATTGCACTAAGACTTTTAATAAATATTAGCCAAAAAATATTTTAAGGTGCTTATTTTGGTGTTTGTGTATATGTAAAATAATAAACACTTTCGACTTGTAGAAATATGTTAAACATATAATGTACAAAGAGTGCCATTTTCAAGCCTTCTGGATAGCTTCCTCTCATTATTTTAGTTGAGATTTTTTGTGCTTCATAATTCTCAACATCAATCAGCAGGTTAGAGGAAGAGAGGATTTTCCTGATACATCCTTAAGACAATTCAATTTTCAAACTCATAGTCACTGAAACTCTTCATAGTCACTGATTCTCTTTAGAAAAAGTATGATTAAAAATTTAAAATATATATTGCTTAAAAAATATCATATAGGTGTGAATATGGAAAGTATGTCATTAGGTTGGATGGACTTCCATATATTTGAACATGGATGAGGAAGATATCTTCCAGACATGCACTGAATATTATTTACAGCTAAATTTCTAGGGATTCCTTTGCTTCTCTCTGTGTGGAATAATGAATATGTTTGGCTCCAAGACACCAAGAAAAGAATTTCAAGTTATGATTTCTTGGAATTTAAAAAAAAAACACCAAAAAACCCACAACAATACAAACCAAACCAAAAATGAAAGAAGCACAGCTAAACTATTATTTTTGCTTTGCTTGCTACTTCCTATGGTAATATTTCTATCATAGAAAATCTCAAGAGGTTTTACTACCCTGTAATGCTTTGAATTGAGACATTAGGAAATGTGACCTCTTGAAGAAAATAATGGCTTAAAGAAGCATGTCCTACTCTTTATTAAAATGAATGGCTTTCAGTGACTTAGAGTCTTATTTTCATTTTATAACTTTATCATTACTGCTCAAAATTGGCAGATTGGCAGAAGATAAACAGAAATTGATTAGTTTTACAATGAATATTTATTTCAGCTTCAGCTAGAATAAAAGCACTAGTGACTACATCCTTCTTTTCAAGATAAGGATGCGCATATTAAACACACAACACGCCTATAGGTAGATATATGAGACATACTTATTCAACTAGCTATGAATGGATTTCAAACTGTGTTTTATTTTGGGTGACAGCTTAGAAAAACATACATTTTGTAATAAACCAGATGCAGAATTCCCCAGAGGTGTTAAGAGGCCGTGTGTCTTCACAGATTTCTGTGGCTTTTTTCCCCTCCATTTGTTCCAGCAGACAAGTTATACTAGCATTTGCTGTGCATGCTGTTTGGATGGTAGAGATAAGAGTTCCCTGCCTGGATCAGAGATGTTTGTTTGTACCAAAGCTCTTGTTTCAGAGGGCTGTGCTATGTTTCCCTCTCATTTCATGGCCTTGGTAAAAATGCTGCATTTTGCTCAGGGCAAGGAGTGTTGCTGCTAAAGGAGGAGTGAAAGCTGTTCTGCATTTGCTGATATCAAGCATTTGCTGATCAACAGCACTGCAAATAAGTTGAGGAGTTGTTGTAATTCAGTACTGCAAAGGGGAGACAATATGTTTTCATTTTTAATTCATTTCCTGAAGTAAATTTGACATTTCGTTTGGTTTCATTTAGACAGTTCTATATGCAGTTTTGCTGTTTTCAAAGTGAATAGATTATTTGCCCACATACTGGTTGTATAATATTGTTCACCGTGTCCACCTAAACTAGTATTTTGACCACCTGTTGATCAGCACAAATGATTTGTGAAATGAAACAGAAATATCCATCATGCCAAATAAAGAAAAAATCAATTCATTAACATTGATCTCTAGTCCAAATTATTCTCAAAAATATATTGCACACACGAATTTCTGAATCTTTCCATACAACTCAGACCCTACTTAATCATTGTGTTACTAACACATAAAGAAGAGAATCCAGCTCAGTATAAAAAAGATACATTGGATTTACTATACTAAGAATGAAAAAATGCTGACAATAAGCATATTTAAAGAAAAGTAAGCCTTTTGCTAATGAACTAGCACTTCTGCAACACTGCTGCAGGTATAAATCCAAGTTAGTAGATTTTAATATTTCTCTTTTCCTCCCCTGATCCATCCTGTCAGCTTTCTGTAAAAATAATCTGTAGAAATCTTTGCTAAACAATATCTGCTGCCCAGATGAGATCTTGGCAATGTAAAACAGTTATATTCATTCCCTGCTTGCAGAAGAAACTTTGCCTCTTCTGACACTCAAGGTCAAAAATTGTATTCCAGAATCCACCTCTGTATTATCTCTTTATGGAGACATGAAAAGTTGTCACCAAGGATTATTTTGGAAAGGCCTTTATTTAGTGTATTTTTCAAAAATTCATGCAATATATATATATTACCATTAATAAGTAGGTAGTGGATTCTGAAATGTGAAAATTTGCCTGTGTAACAATGCATCCCACCCAAATGGGCAAAGTCATTAGAAATCTCAATGTAAGTCACTTCTTATTGGAAGAAATACATAAGATACAGTAATAAAGGAGGAGTGGAAAAGAACCCAGAATGAAAAGTTTTTGAGCTATTTTCTTTTGTTCATGGAATATCTTCAGGGGTAAATAATTTTAAAAAAATTTAAAAATTGGTATTTCCATTGATTATGTTCATCTTTTTCTTTTATGACACAGCAGTAGATAAAACAATGATGATAAAGCAATATTCTTCTGGCTTAGAAATCTAAGGAGAGAACTCAGAGGTGGCTGATTATGAAATCTTTTCTCTCTTTCTTTGTGGACAGAGTTTTTTATGTCACAGGTCATTTTCTTCCTGGTTTTATTCAGAGCCAGAAATGAGGTAAAAGTGATTGAATTTTACTTAAAAAAAAATAAATTCCAAAGACACTACAAAATAATCAACAAAAGGCAAGGCAAGGAGAGAATACCATATCATAGTGTTAAAACACTGAGATGTGATTTCTGTTCTCTTTCCTTTTTATAAATACTTAGTAAATATGAGTCAGCTGAGTTCCATGTATGTTTTTATTTTTATCCTACTTTTACTTATTTAGGATTATATTATGAGTGTGCAACTTTTAGGTGAAATAGAAGATGATGAAAAAGATAAATTAAAACAGATCTGAGTGAGGAAAGGAAATTTTTGAAAATGGTATCCCTGAATCCAAAGAGAAATTCTCCCAAATCTGCTTGCAAGAATAAGACCAGTTCCCTGTGTTTTGGGTCCATGTACTGCTGTTGCTATCAGTTTTATCTGAATTTTTTTTGCTTACAAGGGTGGAAGGATTTTAAATGCATCCAGTCAGTGGAAGAATATACATGCAGAGAGAGGCATCTCATTCACATATCAGAAACAGGTATAACTCTGTGGGATTTTGTTAGCACTATTTTTCCCTGGGGAAGCATGCATAATTAATTGAAGCTGTTTTAGATAGACATATTTTCATTCTTTCATTTCAGGCAGTGAAAGACAGGATCTGCCCCACTGTGGTAGTGGCAGTCGCTGTTTTTCTTCTGACAAATATGTGACTCTGAATTATAGGCTTAAAGTGACAGACTAGAAACGTGCACAGACACAGTTTTGTTTCAGGTTCTTTATCTGAAGAGCTTCCCCACTCCTGAGTAGCCACTGTGACTTATGGCTTTCAGTCCAGGTATTAAGAAATTATGCTGATTAAGTCTGTCTGGTGAAAAAGTATGCTAAAGCCTGGAGATGAGATTATTCATTTCATCTCAAGTGAACAAATTTTAGCAGATGCTTCCAAACATCCTATTTCCTCTTTTTAGGAGATGTCTGGAAAACTTGATGTACTCTCATTCAGAGAAGCAATTTTTACTGATAAATCCAAAATAAGTTGTTTGTTTGTTTGTTTTCAGAATAGTTCCTGAAATTCCACAGGTTAGTTTAGAGATTTATATCACCCAGAGTACTTTGACATAAATAAATGTGTAAGTGCTTACTGTTGTTGTAGTAGCTGTTCAGATATCAGCGTGCTGGCTCTGTGTGCCACTAGATGTAAGACATTACCTCAGTTTCTGGGAATATTAATTCTTACCTGTTTAGAAACTGCCAGTTATGATTGTACAGACAGCAGTCCGCAAGGACTATGCTTGAAATCCTCAGAGTTTCATATACAGCCATGCATAGTCTTGGATTTTTTTTTAGTCACTCTTCAGTTGGCATAAATTTGAGTTGATGACTGAGGAGGTCAAAATGTGTGTTCAGAATTGTTACTGCTCTGTGCAATTCAGTTGTCTGGAACTGGATTTGGGGAGGTTTTGTACTTATTTGGAGAGGGAAGAAGAATAACAATCCGAACACTCAGAGGTTTCATCTGCTCTTGTTGTATGGATAGATGTCAAAGAGAGAAAAAGCTACTTTAATCATATCCTGCCAGTAGAAATGTAGGGCTTTTTATGCCCTATTTTTCTGGGAAATACATATAGTACTGCACCACACAATCACATTAAGTACACACAGGAAAACCTGCAAAAGATGTTTCCACGGTCTAGATTTTGAGCAAATAGCCTAGCAAGACATTTTCATTTTCAAAAGTCAAACCTGCCATTATATTTATGGCTTTGTTTAGATTCTTTTTTTTTTTTTCCTTTTTTCTTTTTGTACATCTCCATCTAGAGTTCGCAAAGTAAATAGACCTGCTGTGATGTGAACCCCAAAGGAAAGATACACTGTGTCTGTAATATAGTGAAATGTCAGGAAATCATTTATTGAGCCACTGGTGCCTTTAGAGGCTGGTTATAATTTGCTTTGCTGTCTGATAATGTGTGTGTTTGTAGATCAATTATCTCAAGAGCTCTTTGGAGCCATAAGGTCATCTTTCGCATATTTGTCAGATACTTCTGGGCAGAGATGCCAAATAATA
The DNA here is from genome assembly GCF_965231275.1 of Zosterops lateralis. NCBI lineage: Eukaryota > Metazoa > Chordata > Aves > Passeriformes > Zosteropidae > Zosterops > Zosterops lateralis. The sequence goes on along the minus strand of NC_139762.1, from coordinate 51,903,833 downwards.
CATTTTTCTTCCTGAACTTAATAGATCATCTCTCAAAGTAAGTGAAAAAAGAGATTATCTGGTGATGGTAGTACTCTCAATGCTGAAGCTTTGCATTACATTTAACATATTTCTATATGTATAAATAGTGAAAAAATTATAGGAGGAGTTTTATCTAAAAATGTAACTTGTAGTTTATTTCAGGCTGGTGATTGGTAATTCACTTGTGAGCACCTTTATTTAAATACCAGTACTTTAATCTTGCCTGCATCCAGGTGGACAGAAGCCTTTTGTGACACCAGCATAATTTCTCTCAGAGGCCCAAAGCTGAATGGATGTTCTGGAAGGAGTCTAATCTTTTATTTTGGGAACAGGACTTGTGGCCATCAGAATCACTTGCTTTTCTCTTATGACAGTAGCAGTTGATGAGTTTTTACAGTGAGTTAAGGAGATGGAAGGAAGAAGAGGAAATGAATTCACAGTGTTTCAAACAGATTAAATTATTTAATTCAAAATCAAATAGTAATAATCATTTAATAGCACCTCTAGTATGAAACCTGAAGTCACTTTGCTAACATTAGTAGTCGGAGATAAGGGCAAAAGTGCAAAGGGATAGTTAAATAATATGTGATTGACTTAGGTACAGAGAGATAAAGTTAATGTCAATTAATGTTAAAGTTATGTTAATATTTCCTCTTTACAGTAGAATTTCTGAGGACAGTCCTAAAAATCAGTTCCAGTTTACACCAGCTTAAACTAATGTATTAATTTACATAAGTAAGCATGGCTTGCTTTGGATGTATATAATTGTGTGACTGATACTCCAAAAGATTGATCCTTGATCCAGTGGCAGGCTGAAAGGTGACTTCTGGCCTGACACTACCTGATGGCATGCTGATTGTCACTCTGAAAATGGTGCCATCATAAATCTGATGGGCTCAATGGAATAAGAGAAGGGGAAGGTTAAGCATGGGAGAAGGGGTACAAGAATAACTAATGAGGATGGAAAATAAATTTGGATATCTCAGCCAATCTCTGCCTACACTGGCAGGTAGGGCTGGCCCAGATGGATAGGACCAGAAAGCAGAACAGCTGATCCTGAGATTCTGGGATCAGCATTCTATGTTTTCAGGACTTTTATTGTGGACAGGCTCGAGACTGTCCTCATTACCAACCAATTGTCATTGGTGAAGCACTTTTCACTGTAGCCCACCCTGAGAGTGAGTAAGTTTGTGTGGTGCAAGACCATGATGCAATATGAGTGAGACAATCCTGGGGGATCACTTGAAAACCAACATCTGATCTGGACTGCACCTCAAATGTAGACCTACTCTAAAAACACGAGAACTGGAAATTCTGAAGAAAGAGTTATGCCTGAAGCTGTGTCTCTCTTTTACTCAGATGGCTTTTGCCCCACTGTGTCAGGAATCTTCATGCCATTTAAAATTCTCTCTTTAGTAGAACACTGATTCATTTTTTTCTTTCAGCAGTAGAGGGAAATGGGTGGATAACTCTTGTTGATATATTGGCTAATAAACTTTCCTAAGAAACAGAAAAACTATATTAATTTTCTTTTTGTTTATTTATTTTTTTAAAATCTCCTGTTATTCTGAATCTGTGGCTGTTTAAAAATACGACTCACAGCTCTGTGGAAAGGATTTCCAACGTTTCCCTTTTTGCAGATGGGCCTGAGACTTGTGTAGTCATGACTTGAACTGAACTGTGGCATGAGGCAACCAACAATGTGAGACTGATGGTGCTAGGGAAAGAGGAAGCAAACAAAATCCTAGCTATGTTGATCATTAGAAGTCTTCCTTGTGAAGTGAAAGCCAACTATTTTGTCTTGCTGCAAATAATATTTACATATACTTTAACCAGGAACTTGAGGGCAATGAGATGAAAAATATGGTAAAATCCATCTTTTGTCAAAATACATATGTTTGCCATCTCTGATGTTCTGTTTCAGTGAGAACTTTACTTGTGAAATCCTTTTCCATTACCTACTTGAAATTAAAACTTGAAATCTTTATGGAATGTATATTAAAAAGATAAGGAAAACTGAATTTGGAAAAAAAAGATTATATAATAGTCATTCCATGTAATCTAAGACCATAGACCATATGTGAAGACCATGTAATATGAAGAACATGTTAATAGAATTTCTTTGGTAATAATTGCTGATTGGATTTTTTTTCCCCTGAGAGATTTTAGATTCAAGACTCCTAAGTATTTTCAAGGGGACAGGAGAAGGGGAACAGAAAACAAAACATATTTCTGGTTATAAAAATCTAACTTTGGAGTTGCCAGTTTCAGCCCTTTCACAATATGTTTCATGTATATTTATGGAGGCCACTGAGGGAAAAACAATATCTTGGTTTGGATCTTTAAAGCCTGATGCAGCTAACAGCTAATTTGCTTTGAGGTCCCTTGTTGTGTTGAATTTATTTTATCAAAAGCAAACTAATATGAAATAGTAAAATAATTATTAAAGTAGAAGTTAAAATAAATTATTAGAACATACCAACAAAGGAAAATAAAGCAGATAACGTCTGAGTTTCTGGAATGTTTCTCATTTTAATTACGTTAATCCTAATTGCTATTAGACTGGTGATGGGACAGTATTTTCTACTTTGTTGCAGCAGGTAAATTTAGCGAAGAGAAGTATATGGAAATAAGATGATGCAATCCAAATTGACATCATACAAAGGTACTTTATTTGTAGTACTAGTCATTCATTTACCTAGGAAAAGATTTTCAATGTGTATTTATAAGTTTCATAATTATGCAAGTAATTCCAATTTTTTTTGTTTTTACTTGTTTGTTTCTTCTGTTCCTTTCTTAAAAACTTTAATTATGTGTGCATGACTTTTATGTAAGTTTTCCATGAATCTTTGAGTCCTGAGAGTTCACATTCAGAAAGAATTAGTGCTGTCACTATCTGAGCAATATTTTTTCTGGAATATTGCATTTGTCTTAACACAGAACAGAGATGATACTTAGAAGTTTTGATCAGGGTATTTAGCTAGATTTCTGGGAACAGAAATTCTAATGCCAAACTTGTCCTTCTTTTGGAGATGAACTAGATCACAAATTTCAAACACAGTGTGAATTTTTTTTTGTGACAAATTAAGTTCATAGTTCAACTACTCCATGCTTATCTCCTTAAATGTCAACCAAACTTCACCTCAGAAAAAAAACTTGTAGCTTGAAAAAATTAAATTCCATTTTAGGATGAAAACAATTGCAGGGAAATGGTGGTTTTCTACATGTAGGTGAAGGAAATTTAAGTTTGCTCATTAAGTCAAAATTGCAGCTTTAAGTTCTCTTTGGGATCCTATTTTCAGTGATTGGAAACACTGAGAACCAAGACATGGGAAGATTGGTCACAATGAATGCCTGAAAGCAACAATCCTAAGATTTCACCAGGATAATACTGCTGTATGTATGTGGCTTTTTTTTGGTTGAAACTTTTGGTTTTTTGTGGGTTTTTTTTCAGCTTAGGTACTCTAGATTGCTAGTGCACATACATGCTAAAAAGCTCTTAAGTTAAAGTGTTAAGCTGTCTTATCTTAAAAACTTTTAACATAAATTTTAAAGAAAGTGAAGCATTTTTAATAAAGAAAACTTACATTTTGAATTTTTAGGATTTTTTAGGAGTATTTGTTCATTTTTCCTTCTTACTGTTTCTTTTAATTGTTTTGAAATTTCATCTTATGCCTGGATTTTTTCTGCTCATAAAAAATTATTAACATAATCCCTGTGTTGCTTGAAAAACCACTGAACACTGTAGTTAAGCATTAAAACAGAAATCAGATAGATTAAAATGCCAAACCAGTATTGTAATGAGTCACGTTTGAATTAGACTTTTTTTTCCTTTCCAAGTGTATAATGGGCCATCATTCCTGCCTTTTTGTTCTGTCTTGTTCGTATAGCATCCACCTCAAAGGGCAAATCAATATACATGTGCATTTTATTTTTAAAATAAGTAATAATGCATGGAGTTAATTAAAGCTATATGAAGGTTTAATGCCACGTACATTCTTTTATCAGAGTTGCTATCTCTGCCTGCTTTATCATTCCTGCTGGGGACTTTTTTGGTGTAACAAAAATATATTGCTTGTTGCTTTTTCTCATGCTGATCATGAATTCAATAGGGATCAGCTCCTGCCAGTAAAGGCTGCATATTTATGCTATTGATTTGTGAGGGAAGGAAGCTGAGGGCTGTTTGTATTGTGCTATAAAATTAATAAATAATGATTCATTAGAATAGCATCCTGCAGCTCATGAGTGAGCAGTAATTTGGTGTGAGGGTTGTATTTCTATTTTCTGCTCTAAATGTGCTTGGGATACCACAACAGGAGAGCACTGCAGTACCTGTGAGCACTGTCCTAGGAGATGTCCTCTGGGATTAACTCTTTTTCAAGGTGTGGACATTGAGCAACAGGCAGCAGGCAGCATGTGTTCTCTGCCTCCTCTCTGGGGATACTTCACTCTCCAGCAAAATTATGAGAAGATCTGTGCATATGTGTGCTGGGAATCCTCAGGTGTCAAGAGAGGGCTGAGGTGCCCTTATCTTTGTTGGCTAAAATAAGAAAATCATCTTGTGTTAATCTCATCAATCTCATTTATCTGTGCTTTTTACCACAGTTAAAATGCACCAGAGACCATTAACTTGATATTGCTATGGAGTATGAAGTCAGGAACAAAAGGATGCAACAGTTTCCCGTCCTCAGCAAAACCAGTGGTCCCTATTCAAAAATATCTGATGATACTATAATTCCTATTGTTGTTCAGAAATATTTAATTCTTTGGGGACTGTTTGGGCAATCAATTTGCCCATCCTTAATACAACACTTATTCCGTTCTTCTTTAGGAAGAATTTAACTGGCACAGAAATAAATATCTGAGCTTCAAGGCCACAACTAATCCTGAAGTATTCAGGAAGCATTATAAGATACATTGAAGCCGAAGGAATATTTATAATATATTTTAAATTTGGCTGTATTGGAAATATATATATTAACTCATTTTGAGCTCTCAGAGGATTTGTCAATATTAATACCAATGTGGTCCTGCAGAGCATTGTGTGGTAGTTTCACTCATTTCAGCAATTACTTCTTCCTTTAAACTCAGAAACAGTAAATAGACTGGAGCATGTAAATGGTGGCAAAGTTGCACAAAAAATTGTGAAAGCATTGATATGCTGAAAGTGGTTTGTATTAGCAAAGATTTGATATTCACATGACTGACAGAGCTTTAAGATCACAAAGTGTAAACTGCATTGTCAGGGCAGAAGGGAGATCTGCTTTTAGAGGACAGTACCAAATATGGATTGAAAGGCTTTAGAGATTCCAGTGTTTTTATTTCAAAGAGATAAGTTTAGATGCACAACTTCTTGTGTCAGCCTTTACATGAAATGTGCCTGAGGGCGCTGTCTTTGTGGTGGACCAGAACTAAAGTTTAAAAATGAATGAATAGAAGGAAAATACAGGCATATACAGTAGGTGTGCATACATCAAAACTAATAACAACACTGTGACTTGTTAAGATTGACAGGTTAAGGTTCCTTGTTTAAAGAACAAATTGACACCTCTGATACCTGACCCGTTTCAGTGACTTTTAGTTTATTTGTCAGCAATATTTTCTCTAGTCCCCTTCTAGACTATAAACTATATAACTTATACACTTCTGAATTTCAGTGCAACTCATCCTTGCTAATTACTCCTTGCTGGTGGCTTTGGAAGATAGACAGGAGAGTGAATAACAGGATTACAAGCACAGAATAAACAGAGCAGAAGGAGGGAGACAGATTGTGGTGCAAAATGGCCAAATATTTACATTTTCTGCAGCAAAGCATAACACAGAGGAGCCATCTTCTCAGCATGAGAGCTGAAGTTAGAAACTGGATCTTTTCAGTGTAATTGAGAGACTACCACTGATATAAAATAGTGAAGGTGACCACCTTCACTTTTTCTCTTTTATTTGTATTTGTTTGGTTTGTTCATTCTGTCAGGCCTGCAGGTTGTCAAGAATCTGATTCCTATGACAAGCTGACAGTTTGGAGAGTAGAACTTCACTGAAGCTCTGTATGCTTTTCTCAATGAGAGAAAAGAGTGCTTTGAGTTTTGCAGGGTAGTAGAGTTAGCTATGTTAATAAGGCATTGATGGAAAAGAAAGGCTGGGAAAATTGCCAGTGGAATATCAGGTACTGTAACAGGTAAACTAAATTTGATATGAAAATGACTGCAAACAGAAATATAAATCATAAAGGAAGGAAGGAGCCAAATTAACACTATATAAATGTGTTTCATGCCTCTTCTCTTTTGAACTGTTATCTTCTAACTGCACAATATCCTATATTAAAATTTTACTCTTACTCTTCCATCAAACATTTTGCTAATTCATGCCTTTCCCCAGAAGTGGCCTTTTTTGTCCACAGAGGTTTCAGCTGGGACTTTTGTAAACAGTTCTGTGAACTATCTGAAGTCACTCAGAGGATGATATGTATAGAATCGTTCAGTGTGGAAGAAAAGATTATTCTAGTTTCTACTTTCGGTTCATGTCCTGTGAGACTAGTCCTGATAAGGTCCAAAACCTTAACTGCAAGCTATACTAGATAACTGAGACAACCTTCAAGGCTTGTAAGAGACATCAGCTTTCCTTAGTGTGAGCAGAGGAAGTAAAAGTGCTGTCAATGTGTGATGGGCTCCTGGAGAAATTTCCTGAGTCAGAGAGAAATGTAGCCCAGATCTAGTGAAATATGTTGCTTTCTTGGCTTATATTCACAATCTGGTAGAAAACATCTTGACATCATCCTGTTATTCCTTTGAGAATAAAAACATTTCTGCCTCTGCTCTGGGTGTGCTCATCTCTGGAGATCTCTACCAGAAAAAGATTTCATCTCCCTAGTATCTCAGCCTGAAACGTTCACCTTTACCCATGAAAGGGACTTGGAAATCGGGTAGCTGTGATAAGGGACAGAGTGTGCTAATGCAGAAACATTCAGCTACTCTCAGCAGGAAGTGTCTTGTCAATACTGGAAATAAGTAATGTGCTAAAGATTTACTGTCAGGTGGCTGTCTTGACCACAGCAGGGTGGAAACTTGCAGCAGGCGGATGGCTGTACATACTTAACTCACCCCTGTTTACTTTGATGAATGTGTGTACTATCCTTAGTTTGGATTATTACACTGAATTCAGGGGAAGCTGTAGTAGCTGATAAACCCAGGAAAAATGTTTTCCACTATTAACAGAAAAAATAACAGTTAAATAACTGGACATAGGAGGCATCAGCACTATTATTTTCATTTTTTCCTCAGGTTTCTAGCACAGTGCTGTGCATTAAATTGAAAAAGTTCCAGTCATGCTGTTTGTAGTAGATAAAAATTGATTGAACAAAATAGTTGCCCCACAGTTATTGTGATCTTGTATTTATTTTTATTAATTAAAATTTATGTCATTCATTTTGGGGTTGTGCAGTTATTAATTTATTTTTTTACAAAGGAAAATTAAATCAATTTTCTTAGGTTATGCTTTTGAACTACTTTTAAAAGTAATGGGAGAAAATATGTCTTTCACAGCTTCTCTGGTATTTGCCTATTTTAAAGTGTACAAACACAGGCTGCAAGTTAGTAATCATAGAATCATAGAATATTTTTGGTTATAGTCCAACACCCCTCCATGAGCAGAGGCATTTTAAAATAGATCAGGTTGTTCAGAGCTCCAACTAACCTGACCTTGAATGTTTCCAGGAAAAGGACGCCTACCACCTCTCTGGGCAACCTGCTCCTTTTCATTATTATAGTGCAAAATCTCTTCCTTCTATCTAAAATAAATCTATCCTCTTTCATAATAGCACCTCTTTCAGTTTGAAGCCATTCCCACTTGTCCCTGCGTACCCTGGTAGAAAGTCTGTGTAGATCTTTTGCAGGCTCCTCTGTAGTCTCCTTCCTGTACTGGAAGGATTCCATGTTTCCCCAGTGCCTCCTCTTCTCCAGGCTGAGTAACACCAACTCTTCCAGCTTGTTTTAACAGCAGAGGTGCTCCAGCCCTCTGATCATCTTTGTGGCCTCCTTTAGATTCCAACAGGTCCATATCCTTCTTATAGTCAGTATTCCCGGTGGAGTCTCATAAGAGTGGAGATAAAGGGCAGTGTCTAAACACTACCTTCTTTCATGGAAAGAACTTTTGTGTGTATCTTCTTTTTAAGATCCAGAGTAACTACTGAAGACTTCCTCTGCCTCTAAGTAATACATTTGCTTATAAATCCACACCAACTACTTCTAGTCACCCTCTTGCACTACCTGTGTTGGAAATGCTTTCTAGAAGGACTGGTTATCCCACCACTTTCCCAGGGAGTGAGGCATGCTGACTTGCCTGTAGCTGCCCAGATCTTTCTTCTTACACTTAACAGAATCATGTAAACCAGGCCAATTGAATAAAAGTGTTGGGGCTTTGAATTTTATCCATAGAGAATAATTCTTAGAATTTGACAGTGTAGATGTAAACTTTTCCATTAATGAAAATATGCCTTTTGTTTTTTAGAGCATTGGGGGGCTAATTCTTACTTTGCTCAAAAAAGTACATAAAGAGAAGCTAATAAATTTCTATCTTCTTTCCATTCTGCTAGACACTACACCGTCTTTAGTGTTATTTTAGTGCCATTTACAGAAAAGCTGTTTTACAAGGCATCTTCTGGGCAGTTACCTTGGTGTCCTGAGTTCAAAGTGCCTCCAAGTTGCCCCAAGCACCAGCAATTTTTTTCTGAAAGCCCTAAAGCAGTGTGGTACACAAAGGGACCGTTTTAATAATTCCTTCTAATTGATATATTGTGAGTCCCTATGTCATCAAAGATAGATATGCCCCCTCTGCATTTCTGACCTACATCTGTCAGTATTTTAATAATACATTCCATGTCAGTGGTTGCTCCTAATCAAAAGGTGCATGTAAGGAAAACCCTGTTTCTAAAATTACCTGATTTTCACATTTTTATCATATGTGCATTTTGCTAACCATGTTTCCTAACAGAGATTTCTTTCAAACTGGAGGGGTACAGACAGGAAAACATCAGTAATCTTGATGTTTCATGGTCCAAATCAGGTTATACTTCAGTGTACGTATGTTTCAGTTCCTTCTCTGTCTGTGGTACTTTAAAACAGAATGAATCCCAGGTCTTGACCTTTCATTGAAAAAAAATAGATTGCTGTAGGGATTATAAAAGATTTTTAAGGTTTTTTTTAAATCTCAGAACATTTAAATATACTTTTAAAAATATTTTTCTGATATCGTAAGTGAATGAATAAGTGAGAGAAACTTGCTTTTCAGTAAGTAATAAGGGTACGATAGGTGTTTTCTGACAGCATGAAGAAAAGCACAGACCACTTTTCTTGTCCATCATACACTTCAATCATTAATTCATGCTGTTGTCTGGGCAGCATGCCACAGGCCAGATACATTCTAGGTATGTTACATGCAGGAAAGTTTCTGGAAATAGAATGTCATGTCACTCTTCTTCACAAAGATGTGACAAGATCTAGAGTTGGACTTTGAAGGGGTTTTCTTATGAAAAAGAGAGTGTTTCCCTTGTCCCTTTTTTCATATGGGCTTTTTGGAAAAAAACAGAAGTATTTCATAAGCATTATAAATTCAACAATGGCTGGAGTACAAAGAGTTAATAGCACTGGATCAGTATTCAGGGATGTGGAAAACTTTTTTGGTTCCAGATAGATGTTTGTTTTCTTTTTTAATTGAGATCATAAACAAATTGAAATGTTGTCTGCATTCAGCTGTGAGGCAAGAGAAATCCTTTTTCCTTCAGCCTTCCCACAAAGACACAAATACTCAATACCAGCAGTAAGTAATTCAATTAAATACAGTGCAGCACTGTGTAGTTGCATTAAAAATTGTGAGAATTGATTCAAAGTGGAAGAAAAGGAGTTAATTTAGAGCAGACAAGAGGAGACATCCTTCTTTCTATTTTTACCTGCTGGTTGTAAGATAATACATGTCTGTATTCCAAAAGGAGCATGAGATGAGCAGGGACTTTTTGTTCCTTTCTGAGTAGGAGATATAGGAAAAAATGAAAGTCATAGCTTAATCTTAAAATTTGTTTGCAAAAGACTTGGAAAACCAGGAAATGAAACTTCAATTTCTTGTTTTCTTTCTGAACATTGCTATGGTTGCAATAGCAGCCAGAGCCAAGGAGAGCTTAATCTCTGAGAAACCAGATAATGCTCTTAGTTGAATAGCCACTCAGAAGGTGAGGAGAAATAAATGTGAAGCAGTTTTTTGCCTTTCTATTTTATGGCCACATACACACTAATTCTTAGTTTCTGGATTTTCGTGTTTCTCCCATTTTATTAAGTGCTCAACATGACTTTTTTTTCTTTTAATTTATTTGTCTTCCAGACAATTTTAGACTAACAATATGCAGGCAAGAAGAGGTATCTTCATATATATATAACATATCTTCAGCCCCTGTGGAAGCAGAGGAGTTCTCAGAGCCACTATGCTTGAATGTCTTTCACCACTGCTTCTGCTATCACAGCAATTGCCAGGAGGCACACCTGGAGAGACACAGCCCTCACTTAAGTAGGGGGTGAAAAGTAGAGGGAGAGCTTAGAAAGGGAATGAATGTGTTCTTGATCTGATAGTGCTGTGCTATGCTGCAGCCAGAAGACCGGAGAGTAAGAGGAACTCAGGTATTTGGAGCTTGAGGCCAGGATGGCTTTAGGTTTCTGATCATTTTTTTGTTGCTGTGCATGCTGCTCTGATTCCTAATGGGCAACTCAGGATCCTCAGTCTGGAAGAGAATGAAAAGTAAAACCATGATATTTGTATTTTTGAGAATTTTTTTTTAACTTTGAAGGAGGAACTTTTGTTGCATTCCACTCTGGTAGAGGGAGCTTGGACCCAAGTCATGTAAGTCTTTAAGTATTTCAATATAAACTTGAATCTCATAGTTATACAAGTATTTAAGAACATAAAATCCTTCTGTTAGATGTTCATCCTGCCTCTCCAATGCTAGGAGAGGCTACCTGGGTGGGGGGCTGAGGTGGTCAGGATGTGAAACAGGAATCTTGCTCTGCTCTTTCCTCTGTAGGAAAGCCCATACTTTTGGCTTTGCAGGTGGGTAGGCAGCAGCCAAATGCAGCTGTAAAAGATTTGTTAGGAGGGTATGAGAAATAAAGGAAATGAGTGGCACAAAGAAGCATTTTGGTCACTGAGCAAGGATTTGTGGTGGGTGTTTGCAAACTCACACTATATTAAACTCTAGACACTGATGCTTCCATCAGTGAGTAGCTCCCATCAAGGGGATGAATTGCAAAAAAGCTATAAATAAATATGGTCTGCTGCATGTGTTGATTTAACAGTCTATAAGGTTTGCCAAGAAAGTGTTGAATATATGTTTTCACAGCAGGTGTGAAAGGGCATGGTGCCTTTATCTTCAATGAGGGACCTATGACCTATAAAAGTGTGTGACAAATTTGTATCCCCAGATTTCAATCTTGCTGAGGAAAACAGATCCTTCTAGCCCAGCAGTTGCGGAGATAACAGCCCAAATGTGAAGCTGAGGTGGACTCATTAACTCCTTGACTTTGTTAGTGTCTTTATGCAGTATATTTAGGAGTGTGAGTTTTTTTTTTCCCACTCTGTGTGAGCTGTGATAAAATTGTGAATTTGAAGGCTTCTTGGTAGCATTGAATTTTCAGTGACTCTTGGCAGAAAGAAGGGAAAGGAAAGGGAGCAGGAAGTAGAACAGGGAGTGTTTTGAATTAGGGTGGGAAATAAAAATGTAGCAATAAGATTCTTCTGCCTTGACTTCACACCTTTGGTATAGCTAGGATTTGATGAAGAGAATGGTTTTGATGTGCGCTTAACTTGGGAAGAAATGCAACACACATTTTTAAAATATTTTTTGGCCAGGAGTATAATTTTAAACTTCCTAAATTGGTGATTCTTAATGAGAGGTGTGCTGCTCATGGCTCAAATGGCAAGAAATCCTTGTGGTAAAACTAGAGACACAAGACTTGATGTTTTTATCAATGTTGTCATATTTAAGCACAGAACTTCTACATTCTGTCTCCTTTGTTTATAGTTCAAAAAATGTTGCTCTAAGCCATGAGCTTAAATAAAATAAAATAAATGGGGGAGGGTAGGATGGGGACAGAAGGTTTTCTATCTTGGACTTGAGAAGCCGACCTACTAAGGTCTAAGCTGTTCTAGTCAAGCTCTCTCGGTCACTTTCCTTTTGAAATGAGGAAGATGATAAAGAAGGAAGCATCAGAAATATCACATAAAATACAACCAGGCTATAATCCATTTCAGTACAGAAATTTTTTTTGCATTTCTTCCAGTCTCTTCTGATGCACAATTCTGTAAGTCAAAAAACATAAAGTTACTTTGTGGGAGAATTGCAATGGCAGAAAATGTTTTTGTTTACTCAATATATTTTAGTCTAACAGTGGTAAAAAAACAAACAAACCTAGTTACGACCAATGTGGAGTAGTTACAAGCTCTTGCATCTGGGAGAATGGGTCTAAAGAGAAAAGATGTAGGCCAAAAATAGATGCAGTTGGTGGCGATCTGTAGCAAATCCAATATCTGCATCATTGACTTTACTGAGTCTGTAAACCAGGAAAACCAGGAAAAACAAAACAGTGTTTCCCTAGGATCATATGAAATATTTCTCTTGGTATTAGTCTTTAACCCAGGTAATGCTTTTCTATTAATCCATCTTTCTAATACCCATTCTGGTGTGCGTGGGGTTCACTGTCTCTTAAATTTGCTTGAAAGGCTCATTTTTCGACCCCCCTTCAATTAGAAAAAAAACACCTAAAATTGAAATATACCATAACTCAACCCTTAAAGCAGAGTTTTCTATTCTACTGACAGGGGAATTTTAGTAGTGTCCGGGATAATTATCAGATGGGAGAGATTTCCAGTCAAATAGAGGGACAGAACAGGAGTTGTAACTATATGGTTGTGCCTGAAATCAGCAGGACTAAAGAGCTTTTTATGTTATACTGTCATTAGGAAACTGTCTTCCTGTTTTAGAAGCTCAGTTGGGAGTGAAATTGATTGGTGATGATTATGAAAGTTGTGACTGTGCTTTGTGTTTGAATTGGAGATGGCTTCAGGAGGAGATTAGAGCTAAATCAAATCATTGGTTGTGCATAAGCATAATCTTGAGACTTGGAGAACCTTCCTAGCAATTCAAGGTGAGAAATTTAGTACCAGTTTGCTAATCTGAGTGGTGGATAAATGAACAGGAATCAGGAGCATTATATAATATAGGTCTTGATTTGAGGATTTGGCTTTATGGTTGTTTGTTTGAGGGATTTTGGATCTGTGTGTGAAAACAAGTTATATTTTTTTTTTTTTTTATGTTGCTATATAGAATTTAGATTTTCTATAAATGGAAAGCAAAGATACCACTTAAAATATCATATAAATAGAAATTACTTTTATTTAGGACTTAGACATAATGAGGCTTCTGGAACACAACTTCAAATCACTGTAATGGAAATCTATCCCTTTTGAGTTGGTAATAGCTTCACAGCTGGAGAAGGACATCAGAAAAGGGAAAGAACTCTGTGCAGCACTTTCCTTAGAGTGAAACAGATGGAAAATTCATTTGACTGAATATGTGAACTTGCAAGACAGTGAATGAGACTTGACAGCCTCAACATGCAGATCTATAGAAGAAAAAGCATGAGCTACTGTATTTGGAAATAAGAAGCAGTCTTTTGGCGTTGTTAGTGTTGAAGAGTAGTTTAATTGAGAGAGATTTTTTCCAGCATTCTTCTTGCTAAATTAATGTTAAAAAGATTCAGATTTTTTTTTTTTTTTTTTAAGTAGGGACCATTTTTTAATGGGTAAAAGGATAATTTGTTCATCAGTTAAAATATTCATTATGAGATTTGAACATAAGTTCACTTAACTGAAGAAACATATCTCTTTACTTGACACAGAAGGATAGAAGTAAAATCAGGAGGAGGTTTGAAGGTTTTTTTTGTTTGTTTGTTTCTTTTCTTCTTTTTAACAGAATCTGCCACATTAAGTGTGGTGTGAGTTGCATTAGGATTTGTCATATTTTATTTTTTCTGGCTATAAGTAAAAAGAGGTTCCTGCAGTTTTGTGAGCCATTTTAATGACTGTTCATCTCCCTCCTATGCAGTCAGAAGGAGTGCATGTTATATTGGCTTTCCTAATAAAATGTAATCTTGAAAAAGTGTTATATGTTGGTAAAGGCAACAATCAAAAGAAAAAAAAAAAACAAACCTACAAAAACCCACCAGCTGTCATTGTTCAAGTTAGCATGCTCAAAGACTTTGTATTTGTTAATGGGGTTGGGGGCTTTTTGCTTGCTTTAAAAAAAAAAAAAAAAAAAACAAACACATAAACGCAAAAAAAAAAAAAAAAAAAGCATCAGCCAATATTGCTATTTTAATCTCTAAAATTGATCCTACAGTATGAGGATAAAGTATGATTTATTTAGGTAAATAAAATGGGATACCCCAGGAGGTGGTGGAGCCACCAATCCTGGAGGTGTCCAAGAAATGACTGGACATGGAATTCAGTGCTCTGGTCTAGCTGAAAAGGCAGAGGTCAATCAAAGATTGGACTCCATGATCTTGGAGATCCGTTCCAAGCTTAATAATTCTTTGATTCTCTAAAATTCCTCTTTGAACATCTCATCTTCTTAGGCAAAGGTCATAAAACTGATCATCATTAAATTTCTACCAGCAAGAATATAGGCAATATTTTTTAAATCTTTATTCCTGTATGGTGAACTGATGACTTTTTAGGACAAGACATGAAAAGATTAAAATGCTTAATTACATAATTTTTGTGTTGCCTTTTTTTTTTTTTTTTTTTTTTTTTTTTTTTTTTTTTTTTTTTTTTTTTTAAACAAGACCTCATTGTTTTGGCTATGTTTTAGTTATCTCTAGAAGCTCTAGAAGGTCTTCTAGTTGAGATGGTTTGAGAGAGTCATTCTAGTTGATATGGTGTTTGGTGGCTTTGCACATTTATGAAGAAAAGCATTCAAAGGAATGCAGCACTAAGCTGGATATTGGTTCTCTTATAGGACTGGTAGCAGAGGAAGGTAACTGGCAGCAACTTTTTCATTTGATAAAGGACTTTAGGAGTGGTGCTGATAGGAATATACTTCACTCTGATGAGCACTGCTCTCTGGAACCTCAACAGGGGTTTGCAAAAAGCAGTTTGTCTGTCTTGTGTCAAATATAGCACCTCCAGGAGAGAATTTGTGTAACTCCTGGACAATGAGAAAATTAAAATAGCAGTTCAGTAACTCTTCCTTACAAATATGTCAAACTATGATCAGGTCTCAAAAGCTTTAAAAAAACCCAAGTTTTAATGTTTTTTCCCTGAAATTATTCTGTCAAACAGACTTTGAACAAACAATCACAAAAGCTTTTCCCTACTTGCCCTTGTTTACCCACTCTTCCTGTGTTCCTTTTATTTTGAAGCCGGGGGGGGGGCTGTATTTTGTTTTGTTTGTTTTTGATTGGGTTTGTTTTGGGTTTTTTTTCCTAGCAATCCACTGGAATGAAATTAAATTTGGGTCAACTGCTCTGCTTGAGTTGTTCCAGTGACTTTTCTTCTTTTTCCACATTGATCTTTCATATAGGTTCTTTTGAGGTTTTTTGGTTGCTTGCTTGGTTTGATATGCCTACTCTAGGTTTTTTAAGTGATTTATATAAGTACCGTCTGCTATTGAAGAATATTCTGCAGCTGACATTTTTTTCTTTTGCATAATTTTACACTTTGGTTTTATTCATTTAGTTTAGTACATCTAAAGAAACTTCACTCTGTAGTTAACATATAATCAAATGTTACATACACATGAACACACAAATATAAACCCCTTTTCCCTTTCCTGCTGGATGCAGTTCAAGGTACTTTGAAAATAATTTCCATAGTAAAAAATTGTGGTGGTGCTTAAATTCAATTCCAATTGGGTTTTTACTGCTCCAGTTTGGTTTTATAATTTGTGTTTTATAATTTTGTAATTATTACTATTGTTTAAGATGGCCTCTCCTTCCCTCTCCTTCTCTCCTTCCCTCTCCTTCTCCCCTTCTCTCCTTCCCCCAGACTTTCCTGCCAAAACCTTGGTTGTCCTGGTAACCCTATCCCATAATAGTTGTTTACCACCTTTCTGTTAAGTGTCAATCTTTAAGTTATATAACTTCCCCACCCCCTCATCATGTATTCCTCCTCCCCAAGTTACTTATTATTGGTCCAAAAGTTGTGCATCCCCTCATTATACGATGGCAAAAGGTTGTAATTGGTCCCACGCGATCCCACCCCTGTAACCCACTCAATAAAGAGCCGTGCCATTTCGAGGCCAGCGTCTCTCTCCGGAGCGCTGCCTTGGGACCACGCACCCCTTGGTTGCACACCCTGAGAGTCCCGCCTTTCTATTCTGCGCACTATCCGCACCGTGGTCGAGTTTGCCCACGCCTCTGGCAAAGTGGCCCCTGGATGTAGTGGCGGCAGGGCTGGCCGGAGCTGCACCCATTGGAAAGCCGAACCACTGCAAAAAATAAATGGTTAGAAATAATCGTTGATTTTAATCTACTTCCACATCCTAAAGTAAGTTTAGGAGTAGGTTTTTTTAAATGTAAATCTCTTGGATATTTCACGTCTTTTTACATAATAGTGCTTGTTCAGAAAAATATTGCATAATAACTTAATTTGAGAGTTATTTTAATAGAACATTAATATAAATCTATATCCTTATTTAAGTGCAGTCAATTAATTATATTTGAAGAACACAAGAGGCTATATCTGAATGCATCCTGTTGAGCCTGAGAAAAAAAGAGGCTGCATAAAATGTCACTTCCCTATTAAATTTATCTTCTTTTCATTTTTGTAAAGGGGCAAAATCAGGGCAGATGCCCACTTGCTTTCTTCTGTCAGATCAGCTTCTGCTGCTTTGTATTTGTCATAGAGCTCAAGCATTAATAAAGGCAGGGGCAAGGGACCTGGATTCTCTCTTCTGGTTCATACATTAAGTCACAGCTCCAGCTCTGAGCCCTTTCTGAGGTTTCTTGAGTTTAGTGGATAAATCTTTGACCAGTGATAATGGCTATGGCTCCCCAGATGCTGCCCAGTCACTTGCTGGATTACAGGTTCAGCAAAGTCTCAATCCATATTAGCTTGTTCTGAAATCTCTCAGATAGTATTTCCCTTCACAGAATGGGTAGTTCAAGTTCAGAAGCTATGTTGGGAGAAGCAGTGAAATGTTTAAGTGTCTGCTCCAGCTTTTTTGACAGTTGAGTGTAAAAATGCAAAAAAAAATGCAAAAAAAAAGCAAAAAAAAAAAAAAAAAAAAAAAAAAAAGAAAAAAAAAAAAAAAAGGCATACGTAAAAGACTTATAGTATTTTCTGGTTTTCTTTCACTAAGAAAAATTTAAACACATGTTTCAGCCCTGGCAAAAAAGACTGAATGGGAGAAAGAAAGAAGGGAGAGAGCAAGAGAGAGGAGGATGGGTGCTTACTTCACTTTTTAGAGGGGGAGAGTACCTTTGCAGAGTTATTCTGATTGATTTTTCTGTAGCTTTTCCAGTCTCCAATGAAACGGAGAAATTACCAATTTACCACATTCATATTTTCAAGTAGAGACCATGGCTCAAGCTACTGTTGCTTTGGATGTAATAGAGTCTTTAAAAGGTCTTTATTGCCATGTATGTGTCAACTCCAGTAGACCAAATTCTTTTCATAGGCTTAAGACAATTCTGACCATGAATTGATTAGAGAATTGTGCTATGAGATGTATTTGCTCTATTTTTCCTCTATTCTTGGCAAGCATTAAATGGCAATAATATTAAAATTCAATTTATGCTATTATTTTGTAAGCATGATGTGTCATTTCTGCACAATAGACTTCATCCTCTGAAAAAACTTACCCAGAATGTTAGTGTCCCTAAGTTCACCACCAGAAAGATTGGTCTCTTTCTTGTAACGATTATGCATTCACCAAATTTAATATTATTTCTTAAATGTGAATGTCTTCATTGTGCCTTCGAGTTTCTTTAGACCTTAGGACATTTGCTTCCAGTGATTTCCTTTTCTGGAAATGTCACTTCTCTTTCATCTGGTGATAGATTAATATTTTTTCTCTCTGTTATTAGTCTGTTTTGCACTTGTCTGATAGTAAACCTTTCCAAACAAAACCACTGTGATTTTAATAAGCACTCATTAGAAAACGTACTTAGAGATTCTTCAAATACTCAAAATCTCATATGTCCATTGCATTGCTGTTTTTCTCCCCACCCTTAAATTAAATCAAAGGAAATGATCACCTTTTGGCAGATTGTTTCTTTCTCATAAATATTAATGTGTCTGTTCTGATTTAACTGTTTCTCCTTTTTGTTTTCTTGTTTGTTCTGATTGTCTTTAACCTTCAGCTCTAGACACAGTCGGCTTGGTGCTATTAATTAGTAGAAGTCTGCTGCTAACATAAAACATATGCATGAATTTAGACATATTCTAAACAATTAAATGCATAGCTA
The DNA here is from genome assembly GCF_965231275.1 of Zosterops lateralis. Taxonomy (NCBI): domain Eukaryota; kingdom Metazoa; phylum Chordata; class Aves; order Passeriformes; family Zosteropidae; genus Zosterops; species Zosterops lateralis. Next base: position 51,885,312 of record NC_139762.1, on the reverse strand, counting down.
TCACTTTGGCTTTACAGAAGGACCAGCATAAGAAAGCTCACCTTTAAGAGATGATATCAGGAGATCATTCCTGACAGAGGAGGAATGAATTACAAGGATAATCTTGATAGTCAAGGCCAGGAATGTAAATATGCATTGTACTTGCCACTATTTTTAAAATGACAGGAAGGTCATTTCTGATTTACTTGGAGTACTTTGCTAACAGTTTGTGTGTGTAAGTATCTGCAGTATGCATGAGATCTCACTTATCCGATTGTAGAAAACAGGTTAGAATATGAGGGCTAGGAATTCATAGAATTTTTCTTAATGGAGTTTCAAGTGGGTGCTCTAAAAGATGACTGCCATAAGAAAATGCAATTGGCCTTTTATTTTTCTGCAATTTTTCATTGTACGTAAAAGCAGTATATAATCTTTTCCCCTCATGTGTTGAGATTAATCAAATCTGACACTGCAGAATCATGTCGTGCCTTCCACACTCAATTTTTCAGCATTTTTGTAGCTTTTATACAGCTGCCTATAGTTTCACACTAACCCTGTTCATTAATACTTGAGATAGTCTTGTGACTTCGCAAAGATTTGATATTTCTTATTTGTTCAAAGGAATTTCTGGCTGTGACCAATGCGTTGCTTTTGAATCAACTGGTATGCTAATCTCAACCAAAGGATTGTGAGCCCCCATATTTGGTTCTTCCAGATGTGTAAATACTATTTCCCATCAAGTCCATGAAACAAATGTCTGTACTAGGGGAGCCAGGTTGTTGCTGAGGTCTATGCCTAATTTTCTCCCCATCTCGTGCTATGACTGGAGTATGCAGTGAGAGCTTGGTGCCCCAGTGTGGGGATTTTGTCCTTGTTTTAATATGACTGCCTTTAACACTGACTCTTGTGTGCACCTCTAGCATTTGAATTAAATGCTCACAGTAGTTGCAGCTATGAGGAGATGTTGGTGGACCATTTAAGATTCTAGCCTCTTGGATGGCAGCTACCAGCTCATTTGAGACTTTAGAAAGGGTTGAATTCATGGAAGATTCAAGTCTTTCTCCAAACATGACTGCTCTTTTCTACAATATATCTAATCTTAGATGGTTTTTCAAGATTATCATTGAAGAGTTGATTACTTTAGCTATTAGCTATTGTTATAATGCTAAACTTTAGCATAGTAAAACATTTTCAATGTTGTTCATATGCAGAGTACATTTTTACGTTGTCTAGTATCTCCAGGACTAGTACCACCTTACTATAAGTCATCGCAGGTAGTGCTTTTTATCTTCCTTATGTTCAGCTCTGTGAGCCAAAGCATCTCATACTTACTGTGTTATAATTTGTGGGTTTTATTGGCCAAATATGACTTGGTTGAGTGATAAAAGTTATCTTGGCATAATCTTTGTAGCTTGATTGCTATTCTCCCCAGGCTGGTGAAACCAGTGCTAAAACCACTGAGCCTTGGACAGTTGCTGAGGAGGCTTTCAGGTTGCTGCACCTGGCTCTGTACCTGTCTTGTATCAACCTTTACTTTGTAGGCACAGTACTGCTCCCTTGAAAACACAGTTATAGTATTTCATACTGATGTGAGCTTCTTAAAAGCAGCACAGCAGATACATTCTCATTCATAAACATGAAACTAATATTTCAATCTTACTTTTGCTTATTCTCATGGTAAAAGTTTCTTTCCTTTAAGCATTTACAAATGTACAGCATTGGCATAAGCAGTGCAAGAACTTGTAATCCAAGCTAGGAAGAAGGCTTTTCTGTGAGTGCAATGTCATCTGTAGTATTGGATACAGAAACTTCTAAAAAAGGAAAAACATAATTAAAGAGAAGTCTTTTTTTTTTTTGTGGTTTAAAAAAAAAAAAAAAAAACAACTTTCAGCAACTGAATTTATTTGTTTTTAATAAGTTTTGCAGACACTATTGGCACTCTTTCACTACTTATTAACTAAAAAATATAATATAAATTGTCATGTTATCACCCATTAATTGCTTTTTATGGTCTGTAGATACCACTTCAGTTTATCAAGGCTATGAACACAAAAATCAGAAAGTCAGCAAATTTGGATCTAATTAAAACTTGACATCTATCAATCCCTCTCAGTTTTAAATAGGAAAAGATTATAGAAAGAAGGGGATTAGAAGGAGGGAGGAGAACATCATTCACTGTCCATGTCACAAAAAAAGGAAGAATGACACTTAAGGACTTGAATTTCACAGGGATAAATGGTAATGAACTTGCTTATCTATGAAACATTCCCACCTAGTGTTAACTTGTAATGCCTCTCAAAAGGAATGCAAGTTGATTATAAAGGACCTTAATTCCTGAGAAAAGGAAAGGCACAATGCCAAAAAGAGCATCAACTTTCCCTTCATTTCCAGTACCAAAGCAGTGCATAGATATGATAGAGGCTCTAATCCAGGAGGGTAAACAAAGCCCTTGCTCGATATTAATTAAAAGGCTTCAGAATGCAAGGAGTCTTAGACACTTACAAAAGAAAATTTTAATTGGATTAACTGCTGAACAAATTTCAAGTTTAGATTCTTTGTTTTTAAGAGGAAAAATAGGGAAGGCTCATTTGCAATGGAAGATTTACAAGTTAAAATTTTATTAAAAAATGTAATCACATCTTGCCTGTATTTAGTATCTTTGGATAAAAGCTTGTGTGTGGTCTTGGCTGAGCAGTAAGTAATATACTTAGCTGTGGCTTACACTGAATTGTTTGAGAGTGTGGGCAAGGGGGTTTAATTTTTGTATGGGATCTTTTAAAAGTGTTAAAAGCACAAGCCAAAGTTAGTCCTTGTGGTTACCAAAATGACATAGAAACAAATGTATATCCTGTAGGATTTGTTTTTCTCTGTCTTTTTCCAAAACAGGTTTAGCAAAATCTGGGGAAATCTTTGCTGTCAAATGAAATAGATTAATCTTCACTATGAATTTGTAATCATATCTGAGAAACAAAAAAGCTTTATTTAATGGGATTAAAATTCTGTTATTGACATTAGGATTAATGATTTATTTGCATCACAGATATGCTCTCCTGCATAAATATTTATTATAACTTTAAAGAAGTTGCTTAATCGAGATTAAACTGTGATGAACAGTAACTATTATTATTAACTATTTATTTTTTCAATAACCAAAAGCAATCAGGATTTTCTGTTCTTATTTTTGAACTGTCACAACTGTCACTTGATACGTTTTATTCTAGCCTTTATGCCTTCACTTTCCATCTTTAACTTTGCTATTTATGTATTTCTGCAAAAAATAACATTTCTATATCAGTGTTATTTTAATATTTTTTCACCTCTAGCTACATAAAATCAAAAAGGAACTGTTTTAATTGGAAATATTGGGAGGGGGGAAGTTTTAAGCTGATATGCTAAAACAAAATACAGCACAGACTCTGCCACACTGTAGCAGTATGGTTTTCATTATTTTATTCTGTCATGAATCCCAAGTAATAAAGATCATTTCAGGCACAATAAAAAATCTCTCATGCAACCAGAGCTGTGGTTTAGTGTATGTTAGAGCTATAAAGATACCCTCTGCTGGAAAGGAAATGTTGTACGAGGGATATTTCTGTTAATGTTTCTTCTGTGTTCACTTTGTCTCATAAATGAATATTGCTTCTTTATGCTACTACTATACTACTCTTTTTCTTTGCTACTGCAGATAGTAAATTATGCAGTATATTTCTGTACCAATTCTGATATGCTTTGTCTTCGTTTTTTTATTGGTACATATATATTTATGAAAGTGAGGGGAGAAAGAAAGAATGCAGGAGGATGAGTTCCTGTTTAGTGAAAAAGGTGATGGAGAGATCAGTATGGCATTGGTAGCTGCTGAGTTTTCAGACACACCTTTGCCTGTCCGTGTCTTTGCTGAGTATCTACAGGACTGATTGGAATCTTTCATTTATGGAGGGAAGGATGACAGTGTTTTAAAATGGATTTATAATTTTTTTTTTTTCATTTTGCTTTGGAGACACCTACTTTGTGTGAGGGATGGAAGTACACTTTTGGCCAGGTCCCAAAAGAGCTGTTGGAAATACTCTAAATAATGTCACTAAAATCAAGGTAATGCCCGGAGTTGTAGATGTGATGGTGTGTGGTGTCTAGTAAAAAATTCAGAATTCAATCTTTGCGTTTAGAGGAAAGACATTTCTGAGAACAGGGAGGAAGTGATAAGCTTGGGTTGTAACTGAGCCCTTTTCTCAAACTGGAGGGGACCATTTACTCCCATAGGTGGTGTCTTGCTGAGGAGGAAGGTCTCTTGAAGTGGCAAAAGATCTGTCTTTCTCTGACTTGCACCTGTGAAAGTCTGCTGTCAAAGGAAACACGTCTTTGTGCTCATGCCTGGATTTCTATTGTAAAGTACAGTGCCAGTATTGGATGAAACTAAAGAGGAATTACTTGGTTAAGTTACCACCAAAACTATGCTACATATGATTTTCAGTATGATCATGTACTCTTCTTATTCTCTTGATTCTGCTAAGGGATTACTCAAAGATTTTTCAAGAAGTCTCTGACAAAACCGAGTCATGAGCTAGGCATACAGCAGCATAGTTAATGGTGGTTAGGGTTGCAATATGTGATCTCAGGGTCCCAAATTCCTTATTCAAAGAAATCTAAAGAAGCCAGAATAAAGTATAGCTCTTTATGTGGCATGACTTGAACTTCAGTTTCCCCCACTTTAGCTGAGTTTCTTTTTGCAGGGTGACTGACAGCAAGTTAGCAGCAGTCATAGCCTCCTTTAGTTGCCAAAAGTGTCATCTTGAACCTGAACCACCCATCAGTTGACATAACTGATGGCTGAATGTGAAATATTTTTAATTTTAAAATATCCAGTTTGAAGACTGACGAGAATGTTTGATTTAAAAAGTGTCAGAAAGCATTTTGAGCCAGATGGAGATATCAATTGCCTAATTATTCTTAGAAATTAAACTATGTGTGAATATAAACTGGAATCATTAACATTAAAGGCTGTGTTTGTCGAGTACTGTCATAAGCTTCCTGTATCACTTGCTTGTCACTTAAAATATGTGCAACAGATCTTTGGTGGGACTCTCATGATGTGCTATTTGCCATATGTTATTTCTCTGTGGGTGGGATGAAATAAACCTTTATTTATTATATATGAATGCTTGCCTTTAAAACTAACCTGTATCCCTTGAGAACTGGGAAAGCCTTTCTCAGTTCAGAGGAGCAGGTATGCAAACTCCAAACCTGCCTCCTGCGGCTGAACTTCTTGTAAGGATTAAGCTAATCTGTGAAGGATGTGGCATTTCAGAAACATTTTGTGTACTTGAGATGCTCCAGAAGTCAGGCAAAAATCTGCCTGATGCTCAGATTTCATGTTACCCTGGGAGGGTTCATGGGCTTGGCCAGCAAAGCTGAGTGCTGGCAGGCGTCATTGGGAGCCAGGTCCTTCCTCTTGCTAAGGCCTAATTAAAATGTTTCTTCTCATAACCATAAAATCATAGTTTTGCAAGACAACAGGAATTTATATGCCTGAATACCCTCATTACTCCTCCTCTCTAGACACTAAACAACAGCAGGACAGAGCACAAGGTGAAACATGAATGTTGTCAGACAAGGTTACACCAGTAGAGTTGGTAAAGACTGCTGCTGTAGAGCAGTGCCAGCATTCTTAAAGCTCTTGCTTTTTATTGGGATGAATTCATCTGACAGTAGTGCACATTTTATTCTACTTGAGTATTTTTTTCCGTAAGTTTCCACTCTGAATTCTCAGTAACTTTTTTGTTTGCTTGAATTAGCCTTTTATGTCAAAGCACTTCCTCATTTGTTATCCAGGGAAATATTAAAAATAGCACTGTTCTGGCTAGCAGATGCAACCACACATTATTGAATTCATAATGCAGGCCTAAAATATATCCTGAGAGAAGGAATTTATCTCAGTCAGACTATTCTTACTTACAGATATGATATGAATGATTATCGTGCCTGCAATTTCTCTTTAACTATAAACATTATTGGTGATGAATTAATTTATTATAATTTTAAATTAAATAATTAGAGTACCCTTGTAATGGGTATTTGCAGGTGTGCCCACTGGAAGAATATTGCAATATTCCTTTTATAGTTTTAGTGCCTTTTAATATTAATTCTTCTGAGTTATAAAGTACTATATTGTACACCCATAGAAGGTTAGAAAAAGACAATGTCTAACTTTTTTTGGTAATAGTTCATTTTGTGTGGAAAAAACAAATGCCAGTGCTCTGCATGGAATGAGAGTTGATGTTTGACAGTGGTAGGGGGACTGGTAACTTGTTTTCATTTTGGGTAGAATATACCAAGTTAAAAGAAGTGTTTACTTATTGTGATAATTTTGCTTCATCCTTTAAGCTAAAGTGGTGGGAGTAAGATTAGTTTCTCAATCAAAAAAAGGGCAAAACCTCATTTTCCTTAAAATAAAAACTATAATAGCCACAAGCAATTTCCCCTCAGAAAATGAGCTGAAAACTGACAACATTGGACACTTGAGTTTGTAACACTGGTGCTGCCCCAAGGGATACATGAAAGGAAGTGTATTACTGCTTTCCGTAGAGAACTTTTAAAGACTTTTCTTTATAATGATTATAATGATATTTTTTAAATGGAAGAATGACATATTTTCTTGAATGGTTTTCAAAAATAAATCTTGTGACAGATCTTCAGCCATGTGCCTTAAGTATGTTCTAGTGTTCTGGTGATCTGGCACAGGAAATAGAGGTCTGCAGAAAAAAAAAAAAAAAAAAAAAAGAAAAGAAAAGCTGTAAATTGTAAAGATGAGCAAGTTTGATAACACAATCATATTCTTAAATGAAGCAAATAAAAAAAAAAATGTTCTATCTCCTCATCATTCCGAATATCTGAGGATATGAAGACCTGGGATTAAGACTATTGGAAAATAATTTGCAGGCTATGTGCATCAAGCAGTGTCTCTCTTCAAACAATTTTTTTTTACATTAAACAACACATTATAATCAGAGAAAAGTTGGGGGTGAGTAAGACAATGCCAGATTTACTTTAAGGCAAAATGTGGATCAAGATAATTGCATTCATGTTGGGAGTGTCTCTTGGAGGGCTGTCTGTTTAGACTACAGCCTGCAGTTTAATAACAAAAAAAAGAAAAAAAAAAAAAAAAGCTTGAAGGTCAGGGGAATTTGTGCTGATCAAGACCTAAAACATCACAGAGCAGCTTATGGAGCAGTATAAGTTCTTGCATGGAAAGGAGGATGGGAATGCACAGTCACAGGGAAAATTTTTATTTGGTGCCAAGGTATTGGGAAGGAGAGTCATGAGGGAATTTGGGATGAGGCCAACAGGGTTTTTGTAATTAATATCTTTCAGTCCTTGATTTATGATTTACTTATTGAAACACCTAATTCACCTCTAAGAAAGAGGAAGTGAAATTAAATAACTGCCCAAACTGAAAATCGGAAAAATTAGACAAGACATGGCCAGTTCAAGTCTCTGGGAAGTTAAGTTTAGGTGGCAACACTTGGATTAGTAGTGTCAGTATTTCATGTTGAAGCTATTCTGCATGTTTCTTTTTCCCATGAAAACCACAACTCAGGTGAATAAAACTACAGAAAAGCTTTACTCTTTGTTGTTTTGGCTTTGTTTTCTGATTCATTGAAATAACAAGGGAACGTGTAGCATTCTCCAGTTTTGACTCTTTGGTAAACTAGAGCCTAATTAGTTTGAATATATGTTTCAAGAAATCTGATCCATGAAGGAAACAGGACAGACTTGCTAGTAAAGTTTGTTTGGATTTTGTGACCACTGGTGAGGAAAATCCTTCACATTAGCAGGGGAACACAAAAAATCTGCAACCCAACAAAATCATTGCCTTGTGCTGTGATCCTACCAGGTCTCGACACTGCTATTGTTGAGGATATAAAAGGCTTTAGACAGCTGTGTATTGGAAGATGCTTGTTCTCAGCACATACTGAGGAAATGGCTCATTCTTTAATCTGTAGTCAAGAACCTGAAGAGTCATTGGACAACTCTAGGTAACATCTTCTGAACCTGACACAGACTTGAGGCTCACATCATTTTAGGGTCCCAGACAGTCCCAGCAGTGTTCTAGTGCAATTATTGCATTTAATCAGAAATTACAGGACCCTTTGTCAAATCCAAATTTTTATGGAGAACATAACTATCCATTTTCAGCTGGAAGGTTTAGGCCAGGTCCTTGCCTTAAGCTGAGGGAACCCCATGCAGCCTGGTTAGTATAGGTAAATCAACAGCATAGTCCTTGTTGAGGCTCTCAAAAACATCCAGATCCTTTTTCCAAATTAGATGACCTGTAAAAGTTGTGAATCCCAAAGTGAAGGTCTGAAGTAGAAGGTCTGGTAGTCACAGCATGAAAAATAAAAGACCACTGTGTTAATAGAGGTTGACAGGGGAGACTGGGCAACTCTCAACATCTACTTGAGAAGCAAGGACAAGCAACCAGACTTTGGTAAAAAAATGTATTTTGAAAAAAAAAAAGATATTAGCGTGTATATATTTCCTTAAGATGAACCAAAACTGAGAAGGTAGAAAGCCCCATCACTGATATCCAACTCTCGGCAAGGACCCCAGTGTAATGACAACCTGTAACCCTGCCCTTGCCAGCCCTTCTTCAAAGAAAATTGGTGCTGTTATTCACAGGACCCAGGTGGGCACTGGTAGGGTGAGTTTACATCAGAGAAAGGAGTAAAGATTTGAAAGTATTTTATCTGGTGGGTTTTGGCGTTTTTTTGGGTTTGTTTGTTGTTGTTGTTTTTGGGGGGTTTTTTGTTTGTTTTGTTTTGTTTGTTTGTTTTGTTGTTTGTTTGGTTTTTTTCACTGGATAATTCAAATTATTCAGCAGCTAAAATATTAGGTAGGGTAACTTTTATGAAGTACTATTTTCTTTTACACATACCAGCATTTTGTACCAGTTCTATTAAGATCTGTATATCTTAACAATAATATCATTTTGTAATGGCGTTTAATATTAGTATGTATAACTGAGCTTTCAGTTAGATGGCAACAATTTGTCCCTATAACTGCATCACTATTAGCTTTACTGGTCACACAGCATGCGTGTGACAGGGAACAAACTCTGCCCCTGTCATGCAATTACAAGAAGGAAATTATATTCTATGATCTGATATACTTATCAGATCACAGACCTTGATCACTTTAAGTTGCTTTGCTCTGCCCGTTATTGTTCTCACGTATTGCTCTGCATTTTTGGTTTTGTGAATATCACTTTCTAATGGACCAGTGGTGCACATCTAAGACTGCTATACAGAGCTCCCTTTGAACAATATACATACCTGCATAGCTTTTGAATATCCTTTGGAGCCTAAGAAATCTGTCAGCCACAATGAAGCTGAATGTCTTAATTTTTCAGGCAGGCAATCTGTCAACTGTGGAACAAAGCTTCTTGATGCAGCTTGTGAGCTCAAACACCGTGTGCCTGTACATTGTAACACACAGGTGGTGGCTGCCCTCTTAGTGCTGGCAGGTACTTAAGAGGTTTTTGTGCTGGTCTCCAGGAAAAAGAATTTTTGCTCAGCTTAGCTCCTTTTGTCTTTCCCAGGACAGAGAAAAAAATTAAGACACCCAGTGGCATTGGGCCAGGTAACAGCTTCAGGGGAATCTGCTAGGTCCAAAAGGAAATCTCTTTCATTTGCTAGTGTTATTAGACCTCTCTGTTCCCTTTCTTTTAATGGCTTTATATTTTACAACTTTCATTTCTTTCCCCCCAAATTTAAAATGTTGCAGGTACACTGAATCAGTTGACTGAAAGGACAAATGGAAAGAAGCAAGGTGATAAATTTGTTTGGGCTGATTTACTCCTCTACCAAGGGCTTAGTTTCTAGCTAAAAAAAAATAACCCATTATTGTGGAAGACCAGAATATCTTAATGAAAATCATTGCAGATAAGCATGATGCTCTTAGTTTCTAGCTACTTAAATGTTAGATGTCAGATCTAGTCTTTGCCAGCGTTATTCCTAAATAAGTGTATTTTGAGCTAAGCTCTATAAGTAAGAATTAACCTAGAAATACATCACTGGCATTATAACCTTGAGAAAGCCTAAATTCTAACATGCAAATAACCAAAAGCTGATGTAAAGTTTGCAAAAAATGAATGATTGTGAAGTGTTACTTGAGTAAGAGAGCAGAGAAATTGCCCATACCTATTAGTTGGAACTGCCTGTAAAATGCCTGTAAGACTGAAATCACTGATGATTTTTTTTTTTTCTGCTTTTAATTAACTCTGGGCATAGGAATGGAGATATTTTATCAATAATATTCCAATATTGCATACTTTCTTTTTTCTCTATGTAAACACTCTCATGTGTTGCATCAAGGTTTCTGAGAGTATCTGAGCTAGGACTGGATTGGAAAAGAAGCTGCAGCTGACATACTGGATGAGAACTCCTTTTGTGAGCTGTTGCATTGCAAACACAGAGCTGTAATATATTGGTGTTCACTCACTCAAGTAGCTGCTTTTTCCATGTAGCTGTTGATGCCTCAATAATGCAGTTCGATTTTTTTTTAAAAAAAGAACTTGGGAAGACTACTTCAAAAACTTTTTGAAAATACTGTATTAATCAAAACTACTTTCTCTGGCATTAAAAACAAAAACCCTCAAGTGTTACTGGAATTATATATTGTTGTCCATTATAGAGAATACTTTAGGTTTGCTAATCCCTTTTATAGTGAGAAAGGAAAATGTTTATAACATTGAGCTAAATAACTTGAAAAAGATGCTAATGAGGGAAGAATAATTTTGAAATAAACCATCAGAAAATGGAATGCAATCTATGAGGTAAAATGCAGCCTTATTAAATTAAAGAGATGTATGAATGGAGGTACAGCAGTTGCCCAGTGGCCCATGCTGACAGCTGGTGATACAAAGAGGCTATTTGGATTATATGTGCATCAGTAGCTTTGATTTATGGCACTTGTTTACCTCTCAGAAACCTGATATGTTTCTGAGAGAAAAACAATTTTGTGGCTCTTATACCTGACACCTGTCTTTACATTATCCCCTGTAGTGACACTTTTGCAGAAGAACAGAAGTTCCCAACATCAATTGAGAGAAAAATACCCATAACTACCTAATTGGAAAGGAGATTTAATAAAATAATTAGTTTCTAACAACCTATAAAATACAAAGTGATAAGAATTTAGTAGTTCATGGTATTTGGTTTAGGTCATTCAATTTCTCCTAAATTTTTTTCTTTCAAAGTTGCAACCCAAATGTCAATATCATGGTATGACAGCAAGTCGAGTCAAAAAGAGGAATTTCTTTCTGTCTTCCTCATGAACACTGAGTATTTGCAAATCCATTTCTCTTCAGGGTAGCAGAGTTCCGAGGTGGGTACTTGCTGCTGCTGCTGATCTGCCAGATCAGCATTACTCCTGATTTGCTTTGAATCTCCTTTTCCTTGTCCTAGAAAGAAATTTTCTCAAGTGGTTGGGGGGAAGATAAAAGTAAACTACATCTTCAGTTCTTAAGAAGTTTCATCATATAACATTTATGGCCAGTGATGACATCAAAGCAATGCCAGCAGTGCTAAGAAATGTGAAATGTTATCTAATTCAGTGACACAGGTTCTACTTATATTTACAGGAGGCAAAAGCTTTCTGCTTTCTTGCCATGTCACTGTTCGTGCATTGTGCTGTATTTTGTAACTCCTGACAGGATAGCTGTGTCCTGCCCTACACACAGTGGAGTTTCTCCTTTCTACTGTCTGCCCTGATGCTCCCATTCTGCATGTGCCCTCTGACGTTTTTAGGGCTGATTTGTGAGTGCAATTGTACCAACTCTGCCTAGTTTTCCTCTTTTTCAGACTTTTGGAAAAGAAGTGTCTCTACAGCTTCTTTTTGAAAAGAGTGGTAAAACTCTAAAGCTGCGCCAAGGGAAATATAGGTCAGATATTAGGAAAAAGCTTTTGATGGAAAGAATAATAAAGTACTGGAATGATCTGCCCAGGGAGGTGGTGGAGTCACCATCCCTGGATGAGTTTAAAGAAAGATTGGATATGGCACTCACTGTCATGGTTTAGTTGAGGTGGTGTTAGGGCTATGTTGGACTCGATGATCTTGGAGGTGTCTTCCAACCCTGTGATTCTGTGTTTCTACTTACCTGCTTGCCACACCAGATAAGACAACAATGCTGAACAGAAAGGTCCTGTTTGATGGATTGGTGAATTGTGAATTTAGGAGAAAATCTTAGAAACACTGATTGTGTAATTGCAATAGATGTTATTTTATGGAGAACCTATCTGTATGTCTTTGGAGTTAAATAAAACATAAAACTATCATAATTTTTAGATTTAGTTCTTTGTTTGTTTGTTTGTTTGTTTTTCAATAGTGTGAGTATTTTAAAGCAGCTTTGACATTTTTGAGTAGTGTTCATTTTTAAAATTTTTTGTTTGCGTCCTCTTAATAATATGGAGTTTGGTGTGATATTTCCCTTCTTTCTATTCCCTGTGGGTACACATTTAGTTGTGAGGAAACCTTCTTTAAAAGTAGAATGAAGACTTGAACTGGATGATGGTATTATTTGTTTTTAATTATTAACATTATTAACAAGTCCAAATACTAGATCCAGGCACTGAAAAGGGTTGAAGGCCACAAAGACTGTGGAGGTTGATTAAGACCTGGCATTCCCTAATGCAATAAGGCAGGCTCCCCTGGCCTAGAGGCAAGTGGAATAAAATTAAGATTGCATCAAACATAGCATAAAACTAAAGTAAATGAGAATGAAAAAGAATAAATCTACATGGAAAGGCAGTGCTGTCTCTTAACAGGCAGCTATATTTATTAATTAGTAGTCTCTCATTTGCACTAAATTTCAATCAATAGCCTCACCTCTCTGACATTTCATTTACTTAGTTATTAAAGTGATGTGATTCATCAGGCTTGTGATGCCCTTTTGTGTGTAAGGCTACCCAGGAAGTGCAGGCTGCAGGGTGGGCTACCACTCCAGTGTTTAACAGGATAAATTTGACAGAAATCTTCACTTTCATTTAGTGATTCAAGTGGTGCCATCTATGGCAACATATGTATAGAATATTAAATACTGAGCAGTAGTCATGGCAGCAAAAGCAAGTTTAGTACACACATGATACCAGGGCAGAGTTGCTTTTTTGGCTAATATGAATGCATCATGGCACTAATATCTTTGTGTCACACAGTTATCTAAACCCCTCCAGTGTAAACACCGTGACAAACATAACAATAAACTCAGCAGAGTATTCTCATCCAAAGTAAATTTTGAGGACTTGCATTAGTATCTAGGGCAGTGTTTGCTATGCTTTAGTATTGCCATTCAATCATGAGAATTAATTTTAGGGAAATAATAATAGATGTGTACAGAAAAAGTACATTTTACCTGGCATTGTATCCAATTTAAATGTAGTATCACACACACCAATACAGTTGTGATTCCTTTACAACAGAATGAGGAAAATGGTGGTTTCTTCTCAATTCATTCTCAATTATTGCTGGGAAAAAGCAATAGGTCAGTAAGATCCAGGATTTGGACTTGGTTATCCTGATGTGTTCTTTCCACCTGTGTCTATTTGGTGATTCCTTGATTCTATGAATTGAATACTGAGCTTCCCAATGTAGTGGCAATTCCCTCAAAATAGCACAGATTAAAGATGACTTCCTTTTTTTCCTCCAACATCCACTGCTTGTTTTTCTTCCAAGTATGTTTTCTCTAACATTTACTGAAAGAATTGAAAACAAATTTTAATTTTAATTTTATGTAAAATGTATTCTAATAGGCTACAGAGTGAGAAATTGAAAGTCAGGATCAAGAGTTGAAGCAATTGGAATAGACTACTCTTTTGTTCTGCTATTTAGAGAATATTTAACTGTTCCCTTGCTATTCCATATAGCACTTATTTTTAATATGTACAAACAGTTGAAAGACAAATAAATCACTTGTTCACTAAGAAATGCCTCACATATCAGTCCATTACGGGAAACTATCTTTACTTTACTCAGATGAAGAAAATGAGATCAATTAGTTTGGCAGTGCTGCTGGGATTTGATCTAATATTTAGGACTGGTTTCTTGGCCCACAACCATAGGTAGGAAAACTGGAGTAATAGGTGTAGGAGTAGTCAACCATCTTGCTTCAGTGTTGACTTTCAGCTTGCAAAGGGCATTTCTTGTTCTCCCTGCCCCTTCTTTGCTCTGTAAACCAAATTAGAAGAGCTGTAGCACACCTAATGCACCCCCTCGTTATTCTGAGGAGTTGACAGCAATTTTTCTTCGTAAAATGGTTTTGGATATTTAAGCTTAGAGGCAAGGGGATGTCTTCCTGAATTTTCTAAAAAAACCCCAACAAATCCAGATGAATAAAGAAGTTCATAGGAAAAGCTATTGTACCCCTGTTCCCCCTGCCCCATTGCTCTTTGACTCAATTTTTGTCATACTCATCATTGCGTCAAGAACCATCAGGACTTTGTAAATCCTTGTTATAACACACATGTACAAGTACATATGTGTGACTACTTTGTCACTGTGGTCACCCTTGAAAATTCATAGTCTTGCGATGCTTTGATTATTTCAGCAGAACTTTAGTTGTGTAATGAAAGATCTAGCTTCTGTTTCCTGAACTAAAACTGCTATGCATCTTCAGGGCTGATTGTTGGCAAAATCTTTGGAGTAAAAATTATTTCAAGACTTTTGCACTTTTTTTTTCTGATTGTAAAATCCACAGAAAAAAATCTTGAAATTTAGCCACTTTTATAATTTCAGATGCTGTGTGCAAAGGTCTAGATGAAAACACCTGAGTCCTTTTACACTTCTGTCTGATTCTTGTCACACTGAAGTGGAATCCAGGGGAGATTTTTATACCATAGGGTGGGAAACTAAAGCATTTCGTTATTGATCAAATGCCTAATTGTTCTTTCTTTGCTGGGAATAAATGTCCCCATAAATATTCCTTCTTTTCATGTTTAATTTATTGTTTGATAGTTAATTACCTGCTAACATTTGTCCCCACAGGGACCTTACAATCTGAACAAAAGTGAATAAAACTTTCTGGTTTGGAATCGCTTTTCCTTTTGTTCTCCTCCTCCTGAACTTGCTTTGAAGGCTTCCTGTAGCAGTGTCTGCTGTGGAAGAGTTGTGTTGATTTTATTTCCTATTCAGATGTGTTTCTTTGTCTCACCCCTTGATAAGAAGGGAATCTTTTTTTCTTCATTTACTTTTCCCCACAGTATTAATGATACTCAAATAAGAATCACCCTCTTGTGTGGCAAACAGAAAGCTTAGTCATTGATCTCATAGTGGCAGCCTGTTCTCAAAGTTGTAGACAGGAATGCCTTGCTTTCTAGTATCTATTTTTAGATTTCGTTCTCTCCATAAGTTATCATTTTATAGATACATAACAAGGCTCATCTTTCAGGAGATTTTTTTTTTTTTGTGGTGTGTTTTTTTTTTGTTTTGTTTTGTTTTGTTTTTTTTTTTTTGTGATACAGACTTTATGAAGAATTTTCTGCTTTGTTGGGGCCTTTTTGTTTTTCTTTTGTCAGGTTGTTTTTCAGCATTTTCCTTCTTTTGGTATTTTGCTTCAGTTTGGATTAAAGTTGCTGATTCAAGGAGGAGATATAAACAACAGTATTCTTAGGGTTTTTTTCCCAACAACTTAACGTAAAAAACAAAGAGCTGAGCTATATTTTTTTCACTGCATCTTTTGAATGCTGAACATAGAAAAAGTAGCTTTACCTAGTCATAAATTATGTCCAGCACAGGACACAAAGGGGAATTTGGGAGGTGAGGCTATGAGAGAGCAGTCATTATGTTAGCTTGTCTTTTGTGCATTTAGGCCTCCTGTTCTAATTGTTTTAATGCACAATTCAGTTCTCATTTGCTAATTTTGGATATCAGAAGTGAGTTCAAGAACAGTTCTGCTCAGCTTCTGCCAGAGGGGCTTATCACACACACACCTATAAATATTATTGGAGACTTCACGTGTTATTTTAGGCCTTAAGAATTAAAATATTCTGAAACCTACTTTTGTTTTAAAATGTTAGTGACCTAGACAGGGACAGGATTGCTGCTCTATACTTGCCAATGTGAATTCTTTCACAATGGCATGTCCCTGATCTCCAGCATGGTAAGGCAAAAAATCTAGCTCGCTCAGACCTGCATGTTTCTGCTGAAACTGTCAGCAGAAGACAAAATTGGTGGTACTTGTAACAAGACACCCCTTGAAATGTGACTGAAGCCATCAAGTTACTCCGTTAGACTGTGAAGATCAAGGTGCTTATGTCAGTGCTGGCCATGTTTTTTGCAGATTGCATCCTGTTCTCCTATGCCTACTAAAAAAAGGAAGTGTTATACACTCCATCAATTCTTCATCCATTTAATTTATGATTTATGGAATTTGAGGTGGTTTAAGTAAGACTATACTGTGTGGTGGATTTTTCAGAGCTTCCCAGACTGTCTGCCTTGGTGCGATAGACCACTGCTTGCATTTAACTTTTTTTTTCTTAGATGTTATTCTCCATTTGAAGCAAGTAACTACTGACAGTAGGTACCATGAACATGAAATACCTCTTCCATCAGTCCCTTAAGATTTAAGGAAGCTATAACTGCCTTTCACTCCTTTTCAGAGCTAAGCAAGCCTCTTTTACTCAGTCACCCGACACAGACCATATTTTCTGCATCTCCATTCTCCAGCTGTCATTCTCATGTTTCAGGTCTCCCTTGAGGCACCCCTTCAGGTCCCACAGTGAGATACAGCAGTATTGCTCAGACATTGCCAGTTGAGGGGGCAGAGAAATGGCTGCAATCCTGCTGTTGTTCATGTATGCCAGTCAGATTTGATTTTATACCTGATACAATGAAAATTCGAATCCTTACATAGCCTGAGATGCTTTTGCTTTCTGGCCATCTGGCCTTATTCAGTCCTTTCCCAACCTGTGTTTGTGCTGTAGATTAATCCTCCATATACATATATACACGTATACATGTAACTTTTATACCTGTCCTTTTTCTTAGATAATTTCTTCAGTTAGATGCCAATAGTCTTACCCTTCAACTAATTTGCTAAAGCTGGCTTTATAACACCTCTGAATAATAGCAATCCTTTTCATTTTATAATCCTTATAATTGGTGATGGTGTTGTGTATCTCTTAAGTAAGGGAACCTTGAACTTCATTTAAAATATATGTCCATACTAACTACCCATATAGAGGTGTACATACACTTCTAACCCTTTTTCTTGTTTTCTGCTACTGTTTTCCCAGGATACTTATGAGAATATAATATGAATGGTCAAAGCTGAACTGAGGTCTTGATTTAAACCTTTTTTCTACTACTTCTAGAATGGAAGACAAAAGATACATTGTCACACATAGAAAAATGTTCTCTTTCTAGGATTTTTTATTGACAAATACTGTTTGACTGCTCTGACCTTGCTTGTTGGGAACCTGAAAATTAATATTTTTCTTCTCATTGAAGATGCAATTACTAGATCATCATTCCTGTCCTCTTTTCTTTTTTGTTGTTGTTTGCTTGTTTCTTTCCTTTAAAAGCAACATATTGGCTTCTTTTTAAGACAGGTGTTTACCTTTTATCCTCACTTGGTCACACAGCTGCAATTATAATTAGAGGTTCATTATTAAATAATATTTTAACAATTAGCATGGTTTATAGTTATCTACAAGTCCTCAAATTTTGTATATTGTTACATGTTTTAGTAATTATACCTCTGAATTAAAGAGAATTTCTCATAGTTAATGTAGCTTTCTTCCAATGCCTTTAGTTACCTAGACTTTTAGTCACATGGACCCTTTGCAGGCTGGGTCAAATTCTTAATAATCAGTACATTATATGCTAATCTAAACTCAGAGTTTGCCTAAAAAGAGCACATGTCTTCCTTGGAGGAAAAAGATGATGGAAGAGGCATCCCTGACTACCAAGAAATCACAAGGTTTTCTATCCAACAGCAGTTCTGATCTAAGTTTCTGGGACTTGCAGCTGTTTGATGCTCCAGGCAGTATCTCCCGTGCTGCTACCCTTCCCTGTTCTATAACTGGTGTCATCAGATCCTGGCAAGAGTGTTTGGTGGGCAAAGAGTCTTACTGCAGTGGTGACAGGGTTTGTCAGTTCTGTAACAGGAGCCATCACCATTACTGGTGACAGCAGCAGTGGTGATAAGGAGAAGACACAAGTCATTGACACATGATCAGCATAGTTACAGGTTACCACCATTTGCCTTAGGAAAGGGTGTTGGTTGTGATAACCTTATTGCCAGGGCAGAAAGGTCAGAAACTATGCAAGGCTCTAAAAAGAAAAATGGCTAGAGCCAGAAAAAGCTACGGAAGATCTGCCAAGTGCCGTCCTTCAGTAAATGTATTGCTAAATACATTTAGTTGCCACTTCTATGTCCCAATTTGTACCAACTGCTCCAGGAGCTGGGAGTCTCACATGTGTGAGTATCACGTGCAGAATGGTATAATTTTTTTTTAATACCACTTGTGGACAGGAGAAACTAAATGATAACACAGGTATTTCTTCTTCTACTAAAACCAAGCTGTTTGTTCAGAGGCTTTTACATTATGCAGATGTTATTTCATAACGGGGATTTTCTCATGTGATTACTGAGAATAATCATAGATGTAAATTTCAAGTGTCAGCAAAAATCTGCTTAATAACCTGTTTAAGGGGATGACTTTCCCACAGATTAGCCTGTGCATGTGTCCTTTCAAGTAGTGCTCCCAGTAAGTAAACGATTACTCTGCTTATTTCCAATTTCACTGTAACATCCAACCATATGGGATTCTTGTGCAAGAAATTACTTAGGATCAGACTTCTAGGCTGATTTTCAATAAGTAGAATGCTACAGACTATCGTGTTGAGGCACAGGTGCAAATAGACACAGATTCCCTTTTGAGGATGTTTTAGGCAGAGACAAAACCCTTGTCAATAAACACCAGGATGATATGTCTAGAAACTTCTTGCTTCAAGAAGATGCTTGAATAGCAAGTACCAAAAAAATTGTATATTGGAAGGAAAGTTCTCCCTTTGTTTTTTATTCACTCTGGAAATATCCCATTGGTTAGCCTACCAAACTTTCAAAACTTTTTTTTGGGGACTCCATTTCCCCATGGATTTGATACTACAACTAAAGATATTTGCTGATGTCTGACTAATCTTGGGTTCTAAGGCCAGAAAAATTCCACCAGCAAGCTTTACTTGGGCCACTCTGAGCTGCTTCCAGGGCTAGCTGGGCTAGAAAGCCTTTGTTAAGCAGGAGGTTGTAGGTTGACTCACTTTCTCTGTGTATCCATGGCACAACCAACAGGGATGACGCTAGTCGTGGATCTGGAATTACATGAGCAGTCCCACCCTAGGAAACCAGAGGGAATGTGAGTTTAGCTCATAAGAGTGCCATGAGAGTCTTTGTGTCTTGTGTTGATGGAAAGATTTAATATACTTCTCTGAAGTTTGAATCTTTCCTCTGAAATAGGCAGCAAGGCTATTTGAAGTGATGTCCACAGCCCCATAACAGAAAACAAAAGATGCCCTCAGCCTGGACAGCTGAGTAAATAGTGTGTGCTCATGTCAGGTGTGCCACCCCAAAATATGTAACAGCTTGTTTTATAGTGAGTAGAACATTATTTTTCATACAAGGGTAACTCAACTAAACGTTTCAAAATATGCTTTAGAACATAAATGTAGCTCAATCTATGAAAAAATGCTCTTCTCCCAAATATTTGCACACCTCAACTGAACAGTAAATAAGTAGTCTTCTGGATTTTTTTTTTTTTTTTTTAATGGAGATTTTATTTTGATCTTAATGGATGTGGATGTGAAGGAATGTGTTTCTAACCAGAACAGGTGTTCGTTGACCTTTAAGATCAGGCAAAACAGAGCCAAGAAGATTACTCCTGGTGAATTTAAGCACCTATTAATTCACTTCTCCCAGAGGTAATTACTTGATAGTTAGAAAAATTTCTACCAAGTTTGTGAATGAGTCCATATTTATTTCCAGTAGGGAATGATGTGTCTGTTACTATGGCTTTCGATACAAGTAGTGGGAGGGGGATTTAAAAACATCAACTCCTCTTACCTTGCTTTCTTATGTCAATAGCTTATGATAGATGCATGGGGATTAAAATGAAACAGCTCTAGAAGAATAGCAGTCAGAACAGCAGTACCTTCCCATCCAATGACCTTTACAATTTAAAGGATGAAAAGATACATTATGCACAAACATTTTGTTATCCTCAGGAACAAAGTGCTCGAAACTGAACCCTGGATGGCAGAGCCTGAATACAAATGAGCATCCTAATTGAGCTGGTTTGATCTTTCTTAAACTATAGTCCAAGTCAATAATATAGTGTTACTGAAAGAAGCAGTCCTCTCATTAGAGGTGGCATAGCATGACAGAGAGTATCCCACCGTGGCATCTATTCTGTCATCGATTATGCACTGCTAATCAGTGAACCGTGGCATTAAAATCAAAGGTCTCCCTTCTGCTGTTAGCTTCTTATTTGCCAGGTTTTATTTTTAGGCTCATTGCCTGAGTGAAATCAAAATTTTAGTGAGCGAAAACACAATCTTAGGCTCATCCTGTTTCAATAGGTTTTAGTTTTTTTGGGGGCTTTTGTCTGGTGGTGGTTTTTTTTTTTTTTTTTTGTTTTGTTTTGTTTTGTTTTTTGTTTTTTTGTGGGTTTTTTTTGGTTTTTTGTTTGTTTTGTTTTGTTTTTGTTTTTAGTTTTGTTTTGCTTTTGTTTGTTTGTTTTTGTGTTTTTTTTGTGGTGGTTGGGTTTGTGGTTTGGTTTGGTTTGGTTTGATTTTTTATGATTGGGTGGTTTTTTTCTGTTTGGAGGGTTGGGTTAGTTTTTTGGGTTTTTTTGGTTTTGTTTTTGTTTTTGTTTTTGTTTTTGTTTTTTGTTTTTGTTTTTTTGTTTTTGTTGGGGAAGAATGAAAAAAACGGCAAGTGATGATTTTTAAAATAGTGTTGCTTGGTATGGCATACTCATAAGATAGTATAAAAATCAGTTTAGAACAAAATAGAATTACTTCCTCTAATATGATCAAGAAGGGTAAAGAATAAAAATTACACTTTAGTACTGTGCACTTCCAAAAAAATCCTTATTTCCTTCTTCAAAACACTGCATTAGAAATCCCTTTCAACTGGGAAACTGACTGCTTTTGTGTGAGAAATGCAGATAACAGTTCTGACTGAAAACTGAAATTGAGATTGTATTCATGAAGTCATATTCCTTATTGTTATTCAGGAAGCAAGATTTGTGGCATGTGTTGCTTGCTAAAGCACATGACACCAAGGTGCCACACGTTGCATTTGCTGACTTGATTTCTGTTGTGTAAAATCCCCGTTTATAAGGCATGGATGTGACGAAAGATCCTGTAACTGAGAGCTGATTTTCAACCCATTGAACAGAAGTTGCTAAGTGACAAAGGTGCTTGAAGTGATTCCTCTGAAATACAGAGGAAATGACTGCTAGTACAATTTTTATGACATCCTTTGATTACTTATCTACCTCTAGGAAGTTGTGTGTATTTAGTTCTTTGCTTGACCTCTGGGAATAAGGAAACCTGCTTGGTTTTGTTGCTTTTCCCCCCATTTACTATGTGGTGCTAACGAAGTAATCTATGTAAATGTCTTCAAAAACTAAATATGTCTGATAATCTTTCCTCCCCCTTCTTAATTATTTATAAGGCAAAGCAAATAAACTTAAAATTCCTCCTCCTTTCCTCTCCTAACCTGTAGTGGTGCTGTGCTCTGCTGAGCAGCTGCTGCGTTTTACTCCTCCCATGGCTCTGCTTTGCTGGGGACAGTGAGGTTGCTTCTGTATAAATAACATGCATGATCATTTAGTAGAAACTGGGATTTTGGATTAAAGCAGAGTTATAAATGCAGGTTTGTTATCAACAGGCAACACATTTTAAAAGGTAGTGGTGTGCCAAATCAGAGCAGAGTTTTAATTTAAATAAACCTTACTAAAAGTTCTGATGTGTTAATTCAAAGTTGAAATGAAGCTCTGGTGCTTTAGCATCTTTTTGTAACAAGCAAATTCAGTGTTTCTAGATAATATCTTACTTTGGACTACAACTGAAATTATGCCACGTGCTTTACTTCCTGTACACCTCCAATAAATGTTGCAGTAATGGTGTAATGGGATTAAAGTAAACTGTGGGTGGTTTTTGTGGTTTTTTTGTCTTCCCTATGCTGAATTTCATACAGTTGTGTGAAACTGGACAAGGTGGTTTTTTCCTGCCAGAGCTTTAAGTATCCAGCTGGATGACTTTTTGGCTCAAAAACCCTACTAAGAATAAAAAATTCTGAAATCAGAATTAGTGTGTTTGCTATCCCACTGCCTTTTTTTTTTTTTTTTTTTTTTTTTTTTTTTTTTTTTTTTTTTTGTCTGTGTGTATCTGTGTGTGTCTGCGTTTATTTTTAGGCAAAAAAAATAGCTGAAACTTGCTTAAACTTAGTTCATAAGAATCTTATTAAATCTGAGCTTTAGTTAATGTTTCTACAACATGCTGCATAAATTAAACGTTGATCCTGGTCATGTTTTGTTGCTCTTGGTTGCAATGCTACTAGAAATGAAAACTACAAATGAAACATGATCAACTTTATTAGGAACATACAAATTTTAATAGTTTTGGACTACAATTACACTTAAATCAGGTTAATCTTTAATCTCATTTACTTTTCAACCTGCTTTGTTTATAGTTTGTTCCAATTCAGCCTTGTTTCCTCCACTTATTCGAAGACTTTTTGGCAGCAAAATGGTGGAATTAGCCCATTCTTCTGCAGTGATTAAAATACTGTATATTACTGCTGTCATGGATAAGTCAAGGTGAATGAAATGGAATTGGCTGTTTTGCATGGCAAGTTTCTAATTTTTAATTAAAGTGTTGGAGTTCTGTGTGTTGCAAATGGTAGGCTGAACATTTTGGATCACACTAAATATATGTATTGGGCTTGGACATCAGTATTTTTATAAGAACAGTGAGGGCTTTTATCCCAAAGGTCTTTTTCATGCTTGCCTTTGCAATCATTTATGCATAAAATCTCTTCAGGCCTTATGGAAACACCTCATTTTGCTGATAGGAACTCTGCTATTAAAGAGACTCCTCTGTCCAAATTTCAGCTTTTTTTTTATTTCTTTCTTTCTTTCTCTCTTCAGTCATAGTTAGGCAAATCTTGAAACACATGGTATTCAGCTTCCTCAGATAAGCCATCATGTAATTTGTTCACTTTTGCCATTATGAACTGTGAATTCTATTGAGAAATAGCTTATGTCAGTAACATGAAATTTCATTGCCAGTACAAGGATGGGTGTCTTTCTGTAATTTGGAAAGTAAGTGGAGCTCTGCTTGTTCTGCCAAAACTGGTTATTGATGACTACTGGTGTTGAGAATTGATAATCTACCACAGGACAGACCATTTTTAGGTGTCCTGTGTTTAGGGATGATTATGATTTGAGCAAATGTGCAGATGCAGTATTATAAAGACAATGTCACTCTTTAGCCTTGATGGTTGAAGGGCTCTGCTTTGGGGAAATCTGTCTCGTAACACCATAAATCATAAATGCTCTGGAGAGGGTCTCTTGTTGCTTGGTGTGTAGGTATAAAGAGTGTTGTGCTCTGTCATGTAAAATTTCTGGCACCTGACATTTAAAATGTCTGCTTGTGGATTCTAGGTATGTTAGAGAAATAGTTAAAGGGTTGTTTAAACATTTTATTAAAAAATACTCTGTTTGGTTTGGAATTTTTTTTTTCTGCTAAATTACAGATAAAAAGTTACAAACAGCTCATTCATTAAGCAGCTAATTAGGGACTTCTAAAAAACTTAAAGATTTGGATTATTGCTGACTATGATTTCCTTTCATTGTCAAAATAAATTAACACAGATGAAGTAGCAGGTGTGTTGTAGCAAAACAGATGATTAGCAAATGCATTAGAATTTAAAGATCCAGGAAGAACAGAAATTTTTTCATTGCCCTTTGAAAACCGAAGACTTGTCAGAAAAAAGCCTCCAACAATATACTCTAAGATTATTTTTAAAAAAGAGATATTTAAGGGGTGTTGTGGGCTTTTCTATTCTCTAGCATTCATTACCTATTGAAAGTGACAGAGCTTTAAATACAAAGCATTTCTCTGCTTGATAAAGACAGTAGTTTTTGCAGGCAGTGTAAAGGCAAACTAGAATATGCTGTCTTCAAAATGTTTTGATATAGATCTCCCCAGTTTTCAGGGATTTTTTTCTTCCTTTCTGTATTTTCATTTGCAGCCATCATTTGACTTCTGTCTGGGTTTGGGCTTCCACTAAGGGGGAGCTCTGCCTTTGATTAGAAGAGTTGCACAGTCCAAGTTTCTGTCTTTCTTTTGCTTCTTGAAGTATTATTAATCACATAAATATTGGTAGGCTGGCACTCTTGAGCTTGTGGTATTCTTTGGATAATTTTTAGCTCTTACTCTTAATAGCCCCAGTGGACTCTCACTTTCTGAAACCCCCATATCGATTCCATCAAATCAAAACAAACATTTGTTTTCCTTAAATAAATAAGTAAAACCGTTGACCCTTATGGAGTGCAGAGATTTTATGGATCTATCAAGGTACATTTATTAAGTCATTTTCTCTTATGACTGTAACTTATTTCCAGTGAGGTTCTCTGTTTTGTGATTCCTATCACGTGCAAGTTTCTTTCACTAAAACATCTCTGCTTCCCTTTGCTCTTTAATCACTTTTGTGTTTTCTATTCTAGTTTGAGCACATATCTCATTGACTATTTTATTATTATAATTCTTCCCAGCTGCTTTTCCTCAGCACTTCTACTCCCATTTGATCAATTTCTGGGGATTATTTTTCTAGTAATGACTTCTGATTTGATTTCTAAACTTTTCAGTCCAGCTTTCCAGAACTGATCTTAAAACAAATGTTGTTGTCACTTCGACTTTCTTATGCAACTATGTTTGCATTGGATTTCTGACCAGTACTTAACCACCAGTGCAGTGTTTCATGGTGTATTATTATTTTCTTTTTCTTCCCAATAGTATCCAAAGAATAATCACTTTCCCCATGTTATGTTTGTGGATTGTGAACAAAGCTGGTTCTTAATTCAGCATTGGTACAGAGACCATGGGACAAAACAAAAAATGTTATACTCATCCTCCTCATTCTTCCTCTAACATTTTTATAAATTCTTCTTTCTGAATTGCTTCTTTCATACTAGCTGACAGTTTTCACCATTATATAAAAGGCAGTGCCTAAAAAGAGAAAGAATACATGATGTAAAGATATGGGCAAAAACGATGTAGAATTATGTCTATTTTCAGAAAAATTACTAATATAAAAATTTAATTTACAGTGTTTTTTTGGATTTTTTTTATGGCCATGTAAATTACTTGCTACTAAATACTGAATTGTTGTATAACTTCTGTGAAAGTTGAACTCTACTAAAGTTTCCATTAAAATGCTTTCTCATTCCTTGGTTTGAACAAGTTGTGTCACTAGAGGGAGCTTTTACTGATTATATAAGTGCAGCTTGTCAAGGGCAAAAAGGATGAAAACTTCTTACAGCTGACTGTAATGAATCATGAGTTCATAACATGGATAAAGTATCAGTGAATTATGTGTTTTTGAAATTTTATTTTTGATTTATGGAAGGTAATGAGCTGGGGAGAAAGCCTGGATCTGGCTTTCAAACAGTACACTAAGTTCTTGTGTTTAATAGTTCTTGATAGAGTTGTTTTTTCTCTTTCTCTTTTGCTGTCTTATCCTTTTTATTTTTTTACTCATTTTTTGTAACTTTTCTTATTATCTTTGGCAGATTTCTAGTTAATAATACCTTATCCATATCAGCCATTCTCCATATCTTGCAAGAGGCAAAGTTTTTAATCTTGTGATTTTTAGTTCTCAGGTTTCTTTAGAAAACAATTATGGTGAAGCTCAATTATCTGTCTTGTGAGTCCCAAGTCCTTCAGGTCCTCTTTGGCCAATGGAACAATCTTGTGGCTTAATTCTGTCATAATTATAAGGAAAAAGTGTCCAGCTGGGAATCCTGTTGCAGTTGTAACTCACTTGAAATTATGCCCTATTGTTCTCTTCTCTGTCCTCTCCACAGAGAATGTGAATCTTGATGCCTAGTTGGTTTGGGTTTTTTATTGTGATTTTCAAACACAAATTATATCAAGAGATATTTCATCGTACCAGGCATCTCTGGAAGCAATGTACTGAACTATCTAGGATAGTTAGTTAATATCTTGGAAGTTTAAATTTTTAGGGGTTATCTAACCCTTAGGCATGAATATTTTTCTGTTGATAACTTACCCCTCACTTTTTCAGTGATTTTCTTTTGCTCTGCATGAAAGGGTATCATCTGTGACAGAATCACATCTTCATGCTGTTGAAACAGCAGAACGATTTTAATCACGAGACTTAATAAATATGAATTATTATTTAGTGCCTCTAAACTTAAAGGGTGTAACTGTATTAACAGTAATAATCTGAGCTTATTAGTTCAATTACTGTTGGTCTGCTTCCTGCTTACACCTGTTCTGTCTTTCATTTTCCATTAAATAGAGTAATTTTCTTTTATCCACAGGCAATACAACAAATTCTCATAAAGACTGATCAGAACTGAAAAGGAGAAGGATCGTGAACTAATTGCTACATAATCATGCCTGAAAACTGCAATATTGGCACTAGGTTTAAATCTGCTCTCATTACACTTCAGATAAACTACTGTCTTTCCCTGAAGCCAATTACATTTCTTTGGGTTTGCAGTTGGAATTCAGTGCTCTTCATGTCCATCTTTCAATATGGCTGCAGAGTGCGCTATCCCAGACATGCAGCATTCTCATTCATAAACTTAGTCCAGAAGCTAAGAGCAATCAATCTGGCTTTTCTGCAACACGAAAATATCTCCAAGTATTTCATTTATGCCATCATTGAAGATGCGGTGTGCTTTGGGAGGCACCTGTTGAGGCTAAGCAATTTCTCTTAATAAAAGCATAGAAGTTGGGCTGTCTTCCATATTGTTTTATTTTAACTTGGAATTTCTTTGTGAATGCCACACAAAATTTGTTTCTCAGTCAATACACTATCACATTTGGTCACAGAAGGAAATTGATTAGTGGAGACTGAAATTGCAATCCCAAGCTCTAATTTTTTCAGGTAAAACCGTCTGCTTCCAGCACTATGAACAGACCATAGAAAACAATAAGTCTCTTTATATGTTTATATAACTTTATTTTATGGCCAGTAGCTGGCCATTACCCCTAAACACAAATGCTCACAGACACCTACAAGGAACGGTGAAATCTTCCCACTACAACAAAAAAAAAATATTTCTTGTTTTATATGGGGATAGCAAAAACCAGACATTTTAATGGGAAAAGTTTTTACTAGGAGTTTTGACATATGCTTACCCAACAGCTCCTAGGACTCTTCAGAAAATACTTCTATAACCATTTTAAGTTTTGAACGAATTTGGAGCACAGTGTAACTGGTGTGTTCTTCTGCCATCCTGTAATTCTGATAGAGGTGCGTGTTACGTTCTTGGCATTCCTTCTAAAGGTGTAATAAGTTTCCAAAGTACCATAAAACTATTGACATAGTTTCTAGGGTAAAAACATGGGAACATAAGCTTCATGAGTTGCAATCTGTGACCTAGAAAGTGTATTTCATATGCAATAATGCATGTTGCTCCACAGTAAGCACTTTCTTTCCTAAACAATAAAGGAACGCTAAATGGATTTTCAGGTGAATAGAACAGTTTTTGGAAGTGGTACCTAGGTTTGATTTTTCTGTGCCTTATTGCTGTCTGTATTGAAGTACAGTAAGTTTTTTGCCTAAATGTTTTGAACGCGTGTATTTTGTCATTATCAGCACTAAAAAAGGGAATATTCATGTTGATGATATTAGCTGAGAAATAACAAGAATTCAATAAACATGTCTCAGAAATAGCTGGCTCACAGACTATCAACTAAACAGATTGACATCTGTATTTTAATATTGTATTAGAAACAGCAGAACAGATAACACAAGACAGATTTTTGCACTACCATGATATAAAAAGTAATTCAGTGCATATCAGTTGCAAATAATATAAAATACAATATACCAATGCATTTTAAGTTTATGCTTTTATTTGAGAACAAGAGGCTTTTTTCTTTTTGGTACCCTTAATAAAGAATTGACAACTTGGGCAGTAAAACAGATATGAAGAAATTATTTGACATTTCAGCAGAGAACTCTGTTAATGAAAACTGATTTGAGGTCAGGATAATTCTATAGTTGGGCAATACCTTTTCATTCTGTAAATAATACAAAATACCTTTATATCATCTATTCAGATATGACCACATTATCTTTTCTTCTTAGAAATAACTAAGGAACATAGTTGATACCTTATTTAATGAACATTTTTCCTCTAAATTCTTGCCTGCGGAAAGTTCTATCAGTCTTTCTTGTACTATTTTTCTGATACTCTTTTAAAATCTATTCTTCCTAATGTCACATGTGAGAAGTCTAAGCATGAGGATTAATTCATAGGTCTTCATTTGTGATTTCTAAGCTTCAAATATCACATGAAGGGCCTTGAAGTTGAAATTATTTGGAAGAATTTTGGCATAAGTCATACCACACTTTCATAGCCTTTGAGTAACCTCAAAGAAAACAAACTTGAAAATAATTGCAGTCATTTTCATAAATAGATGTGTGGGTACTGCATTTATAACTTCACAGCATCAAATTGTGTTTGGGCCTTTGTTTATACATTTCCTGGGCTGATTGTTTTTTTCCTCTTGATTGCAAGTCATACTAAGATATCCATGAGATGGGCCATAAAACTCGCTGCAAGTTTTACTTAAATGTTTATTGCAAACTTCATTTCTCTGTATAATAGAAATGGAGGGGAAAATTGAAACTTTTACTTATAATAATACAAATCAGAATTTTACTGCCCTGTTTGAGCTAGTTCCTGTTTTTTTCTCAAGAAAATTTTACTGGTACACATATACAGGAAGAAAAACTCTTTGGAAGCATGGAAGTGCTTCCAAGTGTATTTTATCAGTGAAACTAAAAGAAGATGCATGGATGCTGGAAAAGGCTCATTAATCAAACAGATGTACTTTCAGTAATTATGAAATCTCCCTATTAAGCAGAAGCAGTAAGTCATTAAAATATCTTCACCGGCCTTTTGGCTAAGATCAAGCATAGAATATCTTCTCATTAGGATAATGGATTTCAATAAAATGATATTCCATCATTCTCCATAAGGGAACAAAATGAAACTTTTTGGTTAACTGCAATCACTTAATCATTCATTATATCTTCCTCCAATCTTGTTCATTCATTTATAAGAGAAAATTAATTCTTCACAAACTCAGCCTACTATCCTGGCAAACTGCATTGAGCATAAAAGTTAACTTTGTAAATTAAATTAAAGGTGGCTTAATGAAATTAATCCAGAAAGTAAAGTGAACAAAATTAAAGAAGTATATGGTTTTCTTTTTTTTTTTCTGGATTTTTTTTTTCAATTAAGGAAGGAATTAAAAAATAAATTTTTCAATTTCATTTTCAATTCATATCTATTAACAGATACGAATTCTGTTTCTTTTTAATTTCAGAAGAATTTACTAAAGAAAATTAGAGGTTTGTTGCATAAATTATTTTAATTTTTTAATTGTCTTTTTTGCTTGAATTTCACTTGTATTGATTATTTCCTATTTGTTTTCAATACATTTTGAACTCATTTTTCTGTGAACTAAAGATCTAAGTTATGCATATGTGATTTTGACATATCATTTACAGATTCAGAAATGGGAGAGAAAAAAAAAGACTTGAAAAGCACCATTTTACTTAGCATACGATCTTACAAATTTTATTATTGGACATTTTCCTTATCCTTACTCGCTGTTCTTCATTCATAGTTGAATGAAAGGAGTAAAACATTTTTCTTTTTGCTTCTAGCTTTTTGCTGATCTTTACTTTGCTACTTCTTACGCAGAATTACTCTGTGAAACCTAGTCGTCTGTAAAAGGACAAGGCGTAGTGTCTTCAGTGCATTCAGTAAGTCATATGAGGTTTGAGGAAAACTTTCAAATCCTGTTAGAGGTCAACATGTGAAGACTGTCTTATTGCAAAGCTGTATTATCACTGTGTTTATGGTGATTGACAACAGAGTACATTTAAACTTTCCTTCACACTTTTGAAAATGCAGACGTGAAGAGACTTTCATCTAAGCAGTATAATTTATGTTGTTGCAGATGCACATATGCCAGGAATGGCAATTTAAGAGATGTAGAATAGCATGTGAATTCAGGGTGGTTACCATGCTTACTATGAAAAGTTCACATCACAAGTTGCTTGCCATAAAATGAATAGTGAATCCTTCAGTTCCGCCAGTAGTTTCAGGCATTGGTGCCAGATATTGGATTTGCAGCCCAAGCTCAAATTTGAAGAACTGCTGCCTAGAACGAGCAAGTTAAAAATATTCCTGGCTTCCCTCTTTCCTTTCAAGAGAGGTCTTTCCCCTCCTGACATACAACTGTTTAGGCAGCTCTTCTGTGCTCATTAGAGGGCAAACTGAGCTAAGCTCAGGCCTTTGTCAGTGTTTTTTGTTTCCTAAGAGGACAGCATATTTGTGTTACTTTGATATGTCTTCCCTATTTCTTTCATGGAGGAGGAATGCTATCTGGATCATAGAATGCTTTAAGTTGAAAGGGACCTTAATGATCACCTAGTCCCTACCCCACTTCCATGGGCTGAGACACCTTCCACTAGAATCCCATGTTTCCTTTCAGTGGCTTCCCAAGAGGCTGTATCACGGAGAGATGAAATCCAGACCTTCACAAATTTGTTCTGGGTGTGAATATTTTACAGTTAAACATAAACATTAATGTACAGTTGAACATTATACATTAACAGGCAGTTAAACTTTGAAGTCGAAAACTTCAAATTTAACTTTGCAGAAATCGTCTTACAAATTAATTTGAGGTTCTTTAGTTCTCCTCAAATAGATCTGTAAAAACCCCAACACTTAATATTTTTACACTGCATTTAGTCAATACCATTGGTGTGAATGTCCATGGTGTCTCTGAGGAGCAGTGCAGTCAGCTCTCTGATGTCTGATCAGCAGCTTGGTGGTCAACCCTGGCCAGCTGCCAGGTACCCCCACCTTTCAGGGAGAAAATAAAATTAAGATGGTTGTGGGTCAAAATAAACACAGAAAGATCATTTGCCAACTACCTCATGGGCAAAACATATTTGACTTGGGAAAACAAGTATATTTCATGCCAATTAAAATAGAGGTGGATGTTGCAAAGAAATGAAACCTAACAACATAAAATGCCTTCCCCTTTACCTCAGTCCTTCTTTTTTGTTCCAGTCTTAACTTCACTCTTTTTCTGCTCATTCTTTTATGTCTTGACTGAGTGGCGGAGAGGATGGAAAATGGTGGGGTCATTGTCTTCTCTGCTGCACCTGCTCTCTCTGTTTCCCTGCTCTAGTGTGGGCTCCTCTCCATGGGGCTGGAGCCCTCCAGAGGAATCTGGCAGCCAGAACCTTCCTATCCCTCTTCCCGTTCTCCTCTTAGGGCTTACAGGGCCTTTTCTCACCCTTTTTTTGCCTCATCCCTCACTTCTGGCCAATGTTTTGATAGCTACAGAGTCAAAAGACCCCTGCCAAGACCTGGGCAACTCCAGTTGGTATGACTGGAAAGTCCTGCATGTGAACCTGCATTGCAGTACTTATGTACATATACAGATTTTCCAATGTATTTACAGGAGACATCCTTCACTTTGAACATAATGGGAGTTCATGACCCAGACAAAGGTAGTAAACTGTAATGTTAGGAACTTAATATTCAGATATCTGATTAAAATTGGAGGGAACTGGCTATAATTATGACATCTTTATTTTTCAGATATGCTAATTTAACTCTGCGGTGTTCCTTTGTTGACATGTTAAACATGGTAAGAATAAGGTTGTACCAAGCATAATTATCACATTCTCTTGGCCTTAAAAATGTTTCAGTTGTAGCTGAGCACGATAATGAAAATACAATAAGAGATGCTGCTGCTGTCAATACTGCTTGCATTTGATAATTAGAAAAACCTAACAACTTATATGTAAAGAATGCTTTGTGAACAGCAGGATAAGGTGCATAGTTAAGGCCATTGTAAAACATTTTGGCTTGAATTTCCACAGAACATTAAAATAAGGTAGGTGCGGTTATTTAAATCAGGAAGAGGAATGCAGTGAAACACCAAATCTAAAAATCTGTGTTTTAAACCTCATATATATAGCATCTTTCTAGCCAGCTTTTAACATGAATTACATTACAATTCTCTTCAATGAGTGTTTCCTAATTCAAGAGTTCCTGATGAGACAAAGTGTACATGGGGAAAGGCTGTGGGCTTTTTAAACAAACAAACAAACAAAATTAAAATCCATAAAATTTTGGGAGCATATGAAGCTACCTGGAATTTTAATACTTGCAGAAGAAAGAGAAATTTGCTATACTAACCCTACTCTTGATTAAGATGTTTTAAAATTGTTTTTGATGTGCAATAAGTTCAGAACTGGTTTTCCTACTTTGCATTTTCTTCCCTTCTGTTCCTATCTAAAGTTTTCTTCCTCTTGTCCCAGTAATGCACCAGACAAGCACAAGTAAAGCAAAGCTCTTTTTACTATGAATGGAATTTTTTTTTTTTTTTAGGGTGGTTAGTTACCAAAGACAAGTGAATTTTGTCTGGGGCGATGCAAACCCTGGATGCAGGAGAAGTGCAGAACCATCCTTCCACCTTTTCAATCTTAGCTAGTATGACAGAACCATATCATACCCTAAAAGATCTGGATTATCAACACTGATTAATACAGGTGGCACATGTCCTCTGACTTGCACTTTATAGTCTGGGTAGATTTTTTTTTTTTTTTTTTTTTTTTTTTAAGTTAGCTAGCTCTTTGAAAATGTTCACACTGTTTATTTTGTACAGGACAATGTATATGCATTTTTACTTTTTTAGGGGAGGACGCTGGAAAGAACCAAATTTCATTTAAGCACAATGTTCTTTGTATACTTTAGGAACTTGTTATGTTGTACATTTCCTATGGCACTCTTAGGGCAGAGAAGCTTAAGATAGAAGCCTTTCTTCTCAGTAGCTTAAAGAGAGGAAATATAGCCAGAAAGTTTAATGCGAGTGTGGATTTCAAAATACTGAGGCCTTCTGTATCTCTTGTGTTTGCATCTCACTGTTTCATCATGACTTGCTCAGGTATTCTGAGAAATATCAGCTGTTGTGCCTCTTTGGCTCAACATCACCCTATTACCAAAACAAAACCAAGACACTACTGTACAATGATCGATTGTTATCTATTCCTCTCTTCTGCTTCTCTCAAGCCAAATGATAAAAAATATTCCTAAATGTTAAATCTATGACTAGTTTTGATTTCCTAAAAATTAAAGAAAAAGTACAAAATAAGAAGCAGATCACATTG
This sequence comes from Zosterops lateralis, assembly GCF_965231275.1. Lineage (NCBI taxonomy): Eukaryota > Metazoa > Chordata > Aves > Passeriformes > Zosteropidae > Zosterops > Zosterops lateralis. The sequence continues at coordinate 51,851,813 of NC_139762.1, read as the reverse complement.
TAATTTCTTTTGTAAAATTGTACCTACAGCTGGATCCCACATGTCATTTACTAATATTCCTTCTTTTGAAAAAATCTGAGCTACTCTAAAATTTAGATATGTATTTTCCTTTCAAGTGCCATGGTTTATGCACTTGAATCTCACTTAAAGTTGTTTGAATTCTTCATCCGATTCTGAAATTTTTTGATATCACTTCCTATTCTCCTGTTAGGGATTAATAATGGTTGACCTTGGTTTTCTTGGCATTGGAATTTAATTCCTTTTTTAAAAGAACAAAGAAAGACCTTAAACACTTCAAACCTTTATCTCCTCCCACTAATGGTAAAATAATCATAGACCCTTACCATCCCCCCCAAGATTTTTTTGTATCCCATGAATATAGGTTTAACAGCTAGAGTTTGGGCATACCACATTTTCTGGAATTAAAAACTGTCTGTCACCTCAAAACTGGAGATTGCACTTTTGACTGATGTTTCTCACTTTAGAAAAAAATTGACCTATCATTCATACAGATATTTTTAAATGTTTGCAATTTTCTTCTTCTGGCATTTAGTCACTTAGTTTAAACATTGACTTTAATCCCAAGTTTTACTCCTAGAAAACCATGAATCCAAGCAGACTGATGAGGAGTTTTCTTGTGATGTTTGTTGTCCTGACCTGTGTCAGAAGCAGGAATCCTATAAATACTTTGCACCTGCGAATCAAACATTCTCATCTATCCAACTTGCAAGTCTATCAGAACAAAAAGTGTTGCATTGAGCTTCAGATATACAAATTTATGCAAATCTTCATATATTTGTGCCATAATGGTGGGAAATATTTTTAGTTTCTAGGGAAATAAATAATCATTCTACCTTTAATTAATAAATGCTAGGTACTTTCAAACCTTGGGGAATATGGTAAAATGCATCCACAAAATGTGTGCTATGAAGATGTGCTATGAAGCTGCTGTCCTGAACTGATTTGTACCTTGTGTTTTCGCTTCTGTGCTTAAGGATGCTGAACACATTGAAATCAACTTGCAGATTTTTTTACCAGTATATGAAAACATTTCTTAGCCTGCTCTGATTTACATACCTCTTTTCTTCAAGGTATTAGTGTAAGAAATTTGGGGCTCTAGTGTCAAAATTCACAGCCATGTTCTATAATTGATTTGAGTTTCCCAGTAGGTATAACGAGCCTCAGAGAATGCTGTGTCTCACAGGCTGGCTGTAATGCAGCTTGATCTTTTCAGTCTACAATACAGAGAGTTCAGAAATCTAAACTATGTTCACATTTTTTTCTATTATCAAATGGTCCTCAATTTCTTTTGTTGTTCTTACTTTCCTAGCCACATTTCTAGCCAGGATTTTGCACCTAAAATAAACGCAGAAGATATCAGAATGTTTTGGAAGCTTATGGTTTTGGGAAATCAAATCAAGACCAACATGATTTAAACAAATGCCATATATACCCTATATTAATGCAAGAGTACGGAAAAAGATCAAAAGCATTTCTTCTTTCACCTGCAAAAATACCTTTTCAGAACACTTTGTTGATGCTTTGGTGAAATCAATGTATTATGACAATTTAATTTCTTTAGTCACTTGATATTTCTTCAGAAATGTGGGAAAGAGTTCTTTTTAACAAAAGAGTTTGCAAAATGCAATCAGAGTTAATCCTCCCATACACCAGTGACAGGAATTGAGAAAGAATGTATTTTAGCCTTAGGTGGAGGTGAAAATCTTAAAAGAAGAGGCAGAAAACAAAATTTAGACCTTCTTTGTCTTTTGCACAGAGGAAAAGAATAATCTGTCAGTATAATATGGTTACATTCATATATCGCATGTTATTTGGCTTTTGCTTCTCTCATCACTTCTAACATTAGACAACTGATAAACAGCAGACTATTATCTTCTGCTATAAATATGACACATCTGTTTTCTCTAAAGGGGATATAAAGGTAAACAACAGTGGACAAACATGAAATTAATAATCCTTTTGAATATAACCCTGATTTTAAGCTTAAGCAATGTTTGCTTTCTGCTGTGCAAGTTGAGAGACAATTCTCTGCTACATTTTACATAACCTGCTAATTTCTATTTTGATCCTCATTTAACCAAAGGCCAAATGTGCTTTGCATTCTTAATGGCATTAAATATTTTGGCTTCCTGGTAGGAACATAGTTTCCTTTCTAGCCATTATAGGGAAAGTGTAGTTTTGTGGTAACCTTCAGACAGGAATCTGTAGCTTTTGCTCTGAGTTAACTTTTTTTTTTTTTTTTTTTTTTTTTTTTAAGTATTAAGCATCTTAACCAGTATGTGGCTTGGTGGATAGCCTCATTAGAGATAATACAATATTTTGAACATAATTTTTTTAAATTATATGATATTAATTCTATACACTAAAACATCTACTTTTCTGTACCTGTGATACATTGATTTGAGAATTAACGTTTGGCTTTCTGTACCTATGATATATTGGTTTGAGAATTCTACAGCATTGGCTTTCTATGGGAGTGCTCTTATTGTTGAGGTGTCTAGCAATTTTAAAGTTTTTGTTTGCTTTGATCTTGCTTAAATTAAATAAAGCCTAGAATAACATCTGTAAATTCAGAACAATTATATTGATAAAGAAACACTAAAAATAAAGAGACCCTTATAATAAGTAGGACTTTGAGGGGAAAAAAGCCCCTATATTTTGTTTTTGCTAGAGATAAAAGCTTAATTTTAGAGATGGAAACCTGCTAAAGCAATGATGAAAAATAGAACTGTTTGAGAAAAATATTTAGAAAATTAGTTGTTGCCCATTAGTGTTTGATAGCTAGGTTGTGAAATCAAATCAAGAACAGAAAAAAACCCCACCCATGAAAACAAACAACTCCCCTAAAAAATCCCAAGCAAACAAACCCAACTCCCTCTCCCCACACACACACACAAAAACAAAAGATACTAGTTGATATAAAGTTGACTGGGGAGGAACAAAGGCTACGTAATTAATGAAATTATTCTAATTTAAATGATACTGAACAAAATAAATTTTGATGATTTTAATCTTTTCCTTGATCCTTTTCTTTGTCATTGTGGGTCCTTCCACCTGCTACTCTGAAACTTCACTTGACTCCAGATTTCTTCATATTTAACTCAGGTATCAGTCTATGAAAAATCACATGTACCTGTAAAGGCACCTAAGCTGGAGCTTTGTTTGCTGTAAAAATCCTTCAAAATGCTCATGTGTTTTCAGTAGTGAAAAGGTGAAGAAGCGTGCCAGAAGGTTAATAACTGAAGAGGCATTGAGGGTTGGATATGCAAAAATATGGAAATATTCATGAGTTTTATTTTGCATAGAGTTGATAGTCTAGTGTTGCTTATGCACTAAAGACAATTTAATGAAAGCCCAAGCATACAACCAGACTGATTGGCTTTCAATTATTCCAGGTGCCATTGACCTGAGTAGTGGAGATTATTTAAATGAGAATAAAAGATGCAGGTTTCTCATACAACTGAGTTTCACAGGGTGCAAAACCGTTTACAAATGTGTTCCTAAAAAACACAGTAGAAAGGGTGGGAACATTTAATGAATTCCCAATGGACTGTAGACTCTAAAGTAGACCCAAGGCAATCCAGGTGGGCTGTTGCTTTAGAGTGATGTAAAAACTTCAGCTGTCCACTATCTTCTAACAAAAAAAACCCAAAACAAATCAGACCACAACCTCCAGCCAACACCAGCTGCCTGAGTAGGCCTAGGAAAGCTTAGACACTATAAAAAAACATATTTTAAAAAATAAAACTGAATTTTACTAAATGATAAAATAATGTATACATTTAATTTTGATGTGCCTTGTTCTTTGTACATGTAAAATATTAAATTTAATATGCATTTTGGAAAATGAAGAATTTAATATTATACTTTTCTGAAAATTTGAATTAAGCAAATTTTTTGGCAATTTTTCCTTTGTGAGAAGTTGAAATTTTGATAAATTTTAATTTTAGGAGGCTGCTTTGTATACATTTATACTTACAATGATTCCATAGTTAATAATTTAATTAAAAAGTAAACCCTAATATCTCTGGTTAAGTTGTAAATCACAGTAATTAATGATGTTAGCTTTAACCCTTTTCTCATTTTCAGTCGTTAAAGACAGAAGCTTGGGCAGTACTGTGGATTATGTGGATTACACTTGATAATGGCAATGCATCCAGAAATGTAGTTGCATGATTACATTGCACATTGATACAATTCTCATATATTCATTTCCAGTGTTTCTCAGGGCTGTTTAAAAAAGTTTATTAAAAATTCCTCATACCAGGAATGTTTTCTTACTTATTAATAACCTGGGCCTTGTGATGGAATAGGATGGTAATTTTTAAGAATCAAAATTTGTAGCCATACCATGACCTTTCAGATTAATAAGTCATTGGCTACTCTAAAACTGGTCAATAGGTATCAGAAATGAAGTTCACGTAAAAAGATACTTTGTGAGAACTTGTAAAGTACTGTGTGTCTTTGGGCATCCACATGCACTTTTAAAAATGGCCCTGGTGGGGTATCCAGTATTGCCCAAAGATGAATTCCTGATTCAGAACCAGAACAAAGAAACAGATCCCACTGCATGTCCACTGTTCTGAGCAAAGTAACAACCACAAAAAAAAAAAAAAAAAAAAAAAAAAAAAAAAAAAACAACACACCCTGACGCTTGTTCCTCTCCTCACAGAGCTCTAAAGAAAGACTTGATATAAACTTCAAAACAAGTTACTTTAATGTTTAAGATTTGTGTGAAGACCACTAAATTAATGTAATTTATTGCTTCACCTTGGAGGGGCAAAAAGAACTGCTACATTTTCTTCCGTTCCAGAAGCAGCTAACCTTTTGAGCAACAATGTATTATATGGAACTTAAAGTGGAATTTGAAACATCCCAGGTGATCAATATGAGCTGCTCTAATCTTTTATATTACAGCTGAGTTTGAGCAATACTTGCAGAAAAGCTTCAGTTACACTTGGGCTCATTTGCTCATGAAGCTGAATGTGAATTTGACTCCCAAACTGTCCATCAAGAGTGTTGTGTGAAATGTCAGTCATGTGAAGAATCTGCCAGCTTCTGCAATATGGAGAATAGGTGGGACAGAGGAGGGCGAAAAAGTAAGTTTTTACTCTAGCAACCATCATCTCTATTTACTATCTAGATGAAGAGGCCCAGGAAACTTGGGGAAGAGTAAAGTTAGCTTGTTATCCTAAGAAAGAGAAAAAGAAAGTAGCAGTATATGGTGGGTTTTCTTTAAACTGCATTCCAAGCCAAGAAAAGCAGAATAAAACACGGAAAAGACAGAAGGTTGTTTGAACCACCCCAAACGTACCTTTGGCAAATACACCTGACGGGCAAGTATTTGCTTTCCCCGTAGGGGAAGGTTGTCTTTGATAAACTCTTCACTGATTTCTTTCTGACTTAAGTATTTGTGAGTATAAGGTATACCCTACCTGGCTTTTTTCAGCCATTATCTGTGTTGCTGTCACACATGATCTGAAGTTTGGATAGAGGCATACCGTACCAGGCAGGAGGGTTATGACATAGGACAAAGGATGAAATTAAACTTGTAACAGCCTGTGCTCAATAACACCTGCTGCTAAGTTTGATTTTTAAAGGAGCTTCCATTGATGATGAGCTGCTTTGAAGTATCTACTGTTTTTTTGGCTTGCATCACTTTAAAAGTCCATTTGAAACAGTGCACAGAATATTCTAGCAACTTATGCTTATTTATTCCTACTCTTTGGGGAGATACAGACTTGTGAATTAAATTGGTGTATTCTAGCATTCATTTTGGATTATAAAACCTGCCTGTGCTATATAGAGAGTGAGGCTGTCTCAGCATAATAATAACTGCAATCCAAACCAGCAGCATTAATATTCCTATTGGTTGTCATTGGAGATATGCCAGTTCCCATATGTACGTACCCACGTTTCAGAGTGCCCTTGCAATCTCATGACTACTTTTCAGAAGTGCTTGGTGACTTATTCTTCCTCCTCAGCACACTACAGTGAAATTACGTATTCAAATTGGAGGAGAAAAATGTGTTTAGGATAACTACCATTTAGCACACAGTACAAATTAAACCCAGATGATATGATTCTCTCCCTTGCTCCCTAACATTTATCTTGGAATTCATATTTAAAGCAGGAGTCTTTTGAGTTACAAGTAAAGATTGAAATTGCTTATAACTTTTTTCCCCCTAAACTTGACAGGCATTCTTGTATAATTAATGAGTTGGATATACTGTTAATCGTTCAGATTTTGTGGTTTGTATTGTAAATGTTCTGTTTGTCTACTGTAAAAGAGAACTGATTAGGACTTTTGATTAGAGTGTCAGGGCTTTGGATATTTCTTTGCTATGATTTTTTTTCAGTGCTGATACAGATTGAGTCATCTCTTTCATCTTCTGCTAGTGATTTATTATGGTTATTTTTAATTCAGAACACAATATTGACATCGCAGTCATTTGCCTTTTTGAATCTACGTTGTTCAGTTTTTGAGTTCTTCATTTCTGACACACGCATATGGAGCTTTTTTTAGTAATTTTTTTATTGGTGGCATGTTTATGTCTTAGATCTATCCTTCAGCAAAATTGCTGTCCTAGATTAAAATTTTATAGGAAATCTTGACTGAAAATTTTAAAGCAGGAGGAGTGAACTGTGGATTTGGGATTTGGTATTTATTTAGTTATGTTCCTCAGTGCACACTGGACCATGTGATGTAAAAGCCTTTCTTTTTCAAAAGCATACTTGGTAAGTCACCATCACTTATTTCTGATGAATTACTGTTATTAGTATCTAAATATTTTTTATTTTTAGAACTCTACACATCATAGCTTTCTTTTTACTTTGCTGACAGATTCTTTGGAAGAACTTCTGGGAGACCCTCTGATGCAGCTCCAAATTATTCATAAAAACTACCTGTGACTATAAATGTATATTGTTCCTATTTCTTAGTATTTTTAGTTAGTTTGTATGCATTCTTACCTACTGCTAGATACAAATGTCAAGAAGAACCAGATGAACTGCAGATTGGGTTTTTTTTTCATCTACTCAGACTACTTTGATAAGATATGTCAGCAACTTTACAGGTGACCTGTTTATTGATCAGGAAGCATTTGAACAGATTCCTGTGAAGTGAAGCATCAAGGTATTTTACTCTGCTTTGCCCATCAAAAATCATTGAAGTGACTGGTATAGTGAGGATAAGCTTTAATAACCTATGGGGTTGATAAGAGACTTTGTGTGTATATGGTCTGCTTTGTGCTGCAATCAACAACTGTCCCTTCAAATAAAGTGGTCCCTCTTCCCCAAATAGTTCACTGACTAGTAAGTGGGAATTAAAACAATTGCAGGCAAAATAGGAGACAGACTCTTTTTATTTTATCCAGGATGATGGGTAGGATATAAAAATAAGCTATAAATAGACTGTAAAACAGGAAATAATGAGTAGATATATTTCCTTTGTTGTGTTGAGTGTGAACAGCAGAAATATGACAGGTTGCAGGACAAGAGATACATCTCATCTGCTATCTCTGCCTGAGAAAACATGTAAGAGAGCAAATGCACAGCACACTTTTGTTTCAATAATCTTTAGGTATTGAGAAATTTAAAGACTGGAGATTGCAGATATTTTGCATTTGTGTTTAATGACATTAGGTGGCCTTCATTCCATTGATCTAACTATTAGAATCTTAAGAAGACTTCTTTTTGATGGACTTATACTTGTTATTTCCCTCTGAATAGGGAAGTCAGGGCAGCAAATGTCATCATACCTATGACAAAGTTATCAGTTCCCTTGATCTAAACAGAATAGAGTGGAGTGGAAGTGTCTTTTTGCTTCAAAAAGTTAGCATTTAAATGAACCTAAGGTGCCTTGGTCGTTAATATATCACTGAGATAAATGGAATGGAGGAGAGTTTATTCATTTTCTGCTGTGATGCTGGCAGGAGAGTGTGTGCTGTAATTGATTAACAGGCCACAGTGCATGGACTTATATGGGGAAGGCTATTATATCTGAGTAACAGGAAGGTATATATGATTCTGGTTACAGTAAGTGAAAAATTGGATTCTGCAGGGAGTAACTAAAAGTGCTGGAAGAACAAAAGGTTCCCAAGGATTTTTTTTTTTTTTTTCCTCTTAAATCTGTGGTATAACAGTATTTCATATTCTGACTGAAGTTTAAATAGTGCAATATATTTAGTGAAACTTTCATACAGGGCTAGAAATATTAGCTTATGTAAGCAGTCTTTTAACTTTTGTTCTGTTGGACCTAAAGTCATGAGTTAATGATGAGATGTAATAACTTTTTTAAGTCTATTAATCTGAAATATAGTACTTCCCTATAATTCATACACATTTATGGTGAGTTTCCCGTATTTTAAATCCTAAATGTGCAGGCAGATTGGGAGGTCTATTTTTTAAAAAACAATGAGAAAGTGAGATTTTTTTTTTCCAATTAGTTGATATGTCAAAATAGACATAGGACAGGATTACACTTCTAAACAACAAGGAAGGCAAATGGCATCAGCCCAGGCAGGAAAAAACCTAGCCCCCACCAGAGTATTGATGATTACAACCAAATTAAGAAATCAGAGGGCTCAGATTAAATACTTCAGAAGCATATATACATCACATGAAGTATATTTGTGACTGTAAAAATTGTGACCAAAGTAGCAAATAGAGGGATGCTCCCTGTGGGATTTTTTTTAAATTTTTTAACTAAGTCAAGCTAGTCTGTCTTATTATTTTGAGTAAGACTAAGACAAGAATATGTGTTAGTGAAACAGAGCTAAGGCAGACCATTAATGATTTAGAAACTTTTGTTCATTCCAAATAAATTTTCCATATTTCCTTTTATGCATCTTCAGTGTTAGCACAAATATAACAGCTATCAAATGGAAAGAAGGGGATTTTCTCAATAGCTACTGGAACCAGTAAAAGATCTGAAGTTCTGATGAGCTTCTATTGTTGGGAGAGGCTTTTTTTGTCTCTCATGTTTTTTCTGAGCCCGATGTCAAAAATTTATGTTTATCTCTGTTGCAGAAATGAAGAGTTTGCTCACTTTTAAAAATAACTTTTTTAAAGTTTATTTATGTTTTAAGATAGATCTTTTATTTCCCAATTTTTTAGGCTATATTAAGCAGTAGCGTCCCATTATATTAGTAACAAATCAAATTGCATAAATTTAACACATTTTTTGTAACAAAGTTTTATAATTCTAATATTTCTCCAGGAAGAAGCAGGTTTTTCCTCCCACCCCAGTTTGAAGCTATGGGTGGCAGAAAATTGTATAAACCTAACAATTTACTTTACAAAATATATTTAAAAACCCTCAGGAAACAAAACAAAGGTACATGTTCAATCTTAGCTTTCATTACTGATGAGAATACATTTTTTTCCTTAAGGGTAAATATCATGTAATATAAGCATACAAAAATGATATAAAGAGGTTTTGTTATGTATTTTTAAAACTTCTGATTGTGTGTTGTTCTGCTTTTAAATGTTTCATTCCATTTTTACCTAGAAAACAGAATTAATGGCAAATGTCTTCAAGTCCCTAGCTAGGTAACTGCAAAAAAGAAGTGGCAGCACAAACACTTTGCAAGTTGAAGAGTTATTGTGATCTACAGACAATAGACTGATAGATAAAGAAATGCTTGAGAAAAACTTTGTTTATACCATTGTGGCACTTAGAACAAAAATTTGCAATTACGGCAGTCTGCTGCTCACTTCTATTCTTAGCTCTAACCTTGTGCCACTTTGACTGAAATAAAAGCAACCTGGCACCCGGGATCTGAGAACACAGGGTTTTCCTGTGTACCATATCCCTGCTCCCAGGCAGAGGTGTGTGCTGATGGAGAGGTGTGGTGTGAGGAGCAGCTGGCTCCAGGCTTCTGACCACATGTGCTGTTCTGCTGCAGCCAAAGCAGAGCAAGGAGGAAATCGATCTTTCTGGTTTGTGGTATAAGCAATAACGTTTCAAACCATTTATCTTCCCTTGTCAAAATTCCATCATTAAACACTGTGGTAGTGAACTTAAAAGTCATTGGAATTATCCTTTAATTCAGTCCAAAGTGGCTGCCCTTTACTCTTGCTTGTGCTTTTGTGGATTTTTTTTTCCTTAATGTTTGTTAACTTGGAGATTCGTAAAGGACACTTATTTTCTTTGTTAAATGTCAAAATGCTGATTCCTGAATGAATGTTCTTTTGTATTTCTGTACTTCGGTTTCTATTCGGTGAAAGTAATTTTATTTTTCACTACACGAGACTGCACATTTTAGGAGAATTGCATTATATATTACTTGATTCACTCAGAATCCTTTTTTTTCCTCATGAAGTTCTTTAGAAGGCAGGATTAATTTGTTCTCCGGTCTGACCAAACTACTGGTTTTTAATTGTACCAAAACTACGTGTTGTGGCTGAGCACTAAATATGCTGCTTATACATATTTAGACCTATTGTGGACCACCTGTGGTGATCTAATGCCTTTTAGATACATAAATAGAGGTTATTTCCATTACAGCAGAAACTGTGCTGCAGTGCATGTGTTTAAAAAGATTAGTTATGCTAACTGGTGTATGCTAAGGCTTTTTTTAGTTTTACCTGTGTTGTAAATTAGTATTTTAGGCTACATATTTCTCCCATCTGTTGAAATATCTACAAAAACTCAACAAAAAGCAGTACATTAATTAAGTATTTGAAAAATCCTGAGCCAGTTCTCTTCATTCTAATTTATATCATACATAAGGAGGAGATTTATTTTACATTTTTTTTCTTCATTAGGAAGGCTAAGATACTGATTTTGGGTTTTTTTCCATTTTAGATGCTAATACCAAGTTAATCTTTATAACAGGGTAAAATGGAAGTGAAGTACTCAAATGAATTATAGAGATTAGTTAGTATAGTTTTTTCAGTGAATCTGTTGTATCTGATAATTCATAGGCATTCATTAATGTTCCCTATTTTCTTTTTTTTAATATATCAGATTTATCAGCACTTCTATTACAGAAATGAAAATGTGTATCTTATCTTAGAAAGCTGTCATGATAATACTTTTCTTTAGCACCAGATTTTTGTGTCGCCAAAAACATCCCAGATACATCAGGGTAGGCTTTTTTGTTCAAGACTATATCCCTAAGGAGGGTGATGGCTCATGGTTATTTTGTCAGTGGTTGAAGTGGTTGAAGTCTTTATTTTCTCATGTCAGTGTGTGTGTCTGTGGGCTTTTTGTGGGCTTTCTTGTGGTTTTTGAGGTGACTTTTTGTTTGTTTCGTTGGTTTGTGTTTGTAGGGGTTTTTTTGCTGAAAAGCTGTGATGTAGCTACATGCATTCCACATGTATGAAAATAACACAGATGTGCTATCACCCAGAGGAAAAATAAAGGGCACATTGTCACTTAAAACATATGAATAATTAAGAGCATAAAGTGAATCTGTTTTCTTGTGTTTCAGAAAAGTGTGATGAACCTCTGGTCTCAGCATTACCCCATTCCTCCTTCAGCAGTTCATCATCCATGACAAGCAGCTATGTGCCAGGGTATGCCAAGTTAAACAAGCGAGGAGGTAAGGGACATTCTCGACCTTAATGTTTAGATATTTCAAAAAGTGATGAATGATACTTTTCATGTGAAAATGTGTTTTATGGGGAATACTATTGCTTATGCTTCTTTGAACAGACTGTTTTTATGAACTGAATTAATTTCTCTTTCATTGTATGGGACAGTAATTTCACTGCAGGTGGAAGGGCACTACCAGTAACATATAGCAGCACAGGCAACATCTCTGATGTGGATGGACTCATACAGCTACATAATTGACTTCACATAAAAAGGCATACCTGTCTTTGCTGGGTAAATGAGTGTTGGAGAAGGGAGACGCGACACCATATGGTCATCAGCAGAACTCAGTTTATTTAAGTACAATCTTGAATTATATACTTTGCTTAATTAGCTCATACATATTGCAAAAGCTAAGCTCCTAATTGGTAGTGACTATACAATAGTTTACTTCATGTTATATCAGCATATTACAACAGTTTGTATCACCTTGTAGCATTTAACTCCTCTTTCTCATGATCTCAGTTCCTCTCTCTCATCCTCATGCTGGCCTTGTCCTAGCTTCTAGTTCTGAGAGCCATTGTGTCTTTTCTGAAAGCTATTGTGTCCTTTATCTTCTTCCCATTTCTCAGCCAGCTTCTCAACCTCTCCACAATTCCTCCTTTTTCTTTTAAAAATTACTAGCATTAAAGACTGAGTACACATAGAATGACAATTAAAATCAGAAACAAAAATCATAGCTCATCATTGATTATCAGCTATTATCATCATAGGCACTGTTGGAAGCCAAACTTTTATATTTTTGTGGTTAACACATAACTGTCTGTTCCACTCACAACACAATGCAGGTGTTCTCAAATTCAGCCCGGAGGTTTCCTGATCACCGACCTGCAGATTTCAGGAGACGAGTCCTGGATCCTTGGGACTCGTCTGTCCGAGGTGAATTTGCAAACTTACATCGCTATTAAATCTATTCGACTGTGGCCTTTTTCTTCTAACCATTCTTCAATTAAATCTTCCATATTTTTCCCGTTTTCTTTTTGTGCCAACAGTGTGTTATGCTACATTTTAATCATTGTCTGCTTCATCACTTGTTGCATACATGAACAAAAGCATGGAATACAAACAACTAGCATCATAAGCACAGCTAAACACAACAGTTCAAACATGAGTAATGAACGCAACCATCCTGACAATCCTAAGCCTTTTACCCAATCTAAAATATCTCATTCATTGCTAACTTGTAGGTGTTGCGTCAATTCCTGAAGCTTTTGAATTTGTTTGTGAATCGATTGTGAGTGATCAGACAAATTCATACAACACATACCTTCACAATTCAAATTATAAGCAAAAATCGTAGCCCTTCTTTCAAAGGCTGAGTTAGCCATGGTGTTAGACCAAAAGTCTGGGTTAGCCAATCATCTAGGGGATTTTGTGAAAGCTTAACCTTTGTCGTGTGCCTTTTTAGCCAGTCCAGTTGTGCATGTATTGATTGGCTATGATCGGATAAATTAAAGCAACACATCTCTTTGAACTCAGAGCACCCGTGTCCTTGAGCAAGAAGAAGGAAGTCAATAGTGGCTTTGTTTTCAAGAACCGTGTGTCTCAGGCTGTTTACGTCCTGAGTGAGTGCTGATATGACCTCCGTAGTAACATTTGCCTGCTTTATGGCCCAACATGCAAGTTTACTGTATTTGCTAAACAATCCTCTGTCCTTTGGATTAGTAAGATTAAGGGGTAACTCTATCAGGCAGGTTTTGAAAGGCTGTGAGACACTGGCTAATGACAGACAAAAAACATTAGTCCTGGTTGCATTTGCTCAAGTAACCCACACATTAGCATTTTCTCATATTGGAGGCATTGCGTTTGCCTCTCTTTTTAGATTTATGCCCCATCCTAGCAAAATGAGCACAGAGATCATCCCAGTCATTTTCTGGAATTACCCACCTTCTGGGGACACTTACTATTTTACCACGGCATGTAGCACAAATATTTGAGCGTGCAGCAGCAAGCAAGCGTGCAGCGTGATGCTTTATCTCCCAGCGTACTCCGGCTATTATTCTTTGTTCCGGAGACTCAAACAGCTGGCTTGCCAAGTGGGTGGGAGGCCCTGTATCTTTTTCTAGTGCAGTAACGGGTGTCTCCCTGCGGTACCGATCAAAGCACAAGTAACAAATTCGAAAAAGTTTGTAAAGAATCCCCCTCTTCAGCAGGCAATATTACTTCTTGCCATTCATTTCTCTGCTGCCATGTAATAGCAGCTTTTTGTGACCTTTTCCCAGCATCTGTAAAACTGTGATTGCTTCTGGGATGGGCTGTTCACTTCACAGAGGTTTGCTCAGCCACTGTTGTTCTCCCACCTATCGCAAGGGTGGGGGCCACTTTACCGTTGTCACAACCGTGGCCCCTCCTCCCAGCAGAGCAAGGCCCACCTCCTCATGATTTTCAATGTACCATTGCAGTATATCTCGAGCTATTGGCAACAGAATAGTGCCTGGTTCATTCTCTGTAATCTGTCGTGCACGCTGTCTACCTTTATGGATAAGGACTGCCAACATTTCTGATTTTTGAAAAACAGTTTTACATTGTTGTAGGGGTGGCTGTAACCATTCTAATACCCGAATGTCTTTCTCCTCTCCCTTATTCTCACCCTTTTTCTTTAATTGCTGAACAAGGGCTCCAAGAAGATAGCATTTCCCGAGCCATATAGCCAAATTAATAGGCAGGAGAGGGTTACGACGAAAAGTACTGCTTTGCTGAATGATTTCAGCAAACCAAGAGCAATATTCCCATTGTGCTGTTGTCTCGTTTTGCCAATGAGAAATGTAACTTTTCCACATTTCCCTCGCACATTCTTGTTTTTCAATTAAACAAGTGTGAAATGGATTGGAAGGCGTGGCAAGTGATAAACACAAACTATCCTGACCAGATTGATTAACCCAAGTGACCCACATGTTTTGCCTTTTGTCTATTTTTGGTAGCTCTGTGAGCCCAGCGGCGACAACACATATCCCAATTAGCAGGATCCACCTGATGCATATGAGGTATTCCCACCCCATATTTGCAGGTTGTCTGCAATATGCGAGTAGCCTTTTGTGCCAACAGGCAACACACCTCTCTTTCTATTAAAAATACTAATTCCAGCCTATCTCTTTGACTTAAATCTTGAACAAGGTTTACTGCTTCTGGCACAGTACTGCACCCTGTATAATTTTTTATGGCTGTTTGCCAATTATAAGGATGCTAATAAAAGGAGCAGCGTGGGCACCATGGCTGTGCAAGCTGCTGTTGAAAGACCCACCACTGTTTGCAACAAGCCCCACAATATATTTTTACCCAAGCACCACAGTTAGGCTTGTTGCAGTGCAGACAGTTAGAACTCTTAATTAATTGTAGTCAGGTGCTTTGTAGTTCATGCAACAATGTTAGTATATCAGTTCTATTTTCTACTACTAGAGGATTAGGCCACACTGGCTGGAGCCAAGCTATCACAGGTTGAAGGATCAGGAGCAGGCGATGCCGCTCTCGTTCTGCTGGACTGCTGGGTGCTGTCATTCCCTGCTTGCGTCCAGCGGCTGGGAATCCACACAGGACCTGTGGGTGTAAGTACACACTTGTGACCTCAACCAATATATTGTACTTCAGCAGGTCCAGTGTTAAGAATGCTGATCTTCTTGTAGAGTCAAAACCATAGTCCCCTCTTTGTGTTTCTGAGCGATGTTCCGGAGCCAAGGTCGAAAATGGTAACAATTGAGCTATCCGGGTGCCAGCTGGAATGAGCACTGGAGGATACAGTGTCTGTGCTAAAATACAAATCTCGCCTGTGAAATCAGCATCAATAAATCCCACAGTAATGTCCAATCCTTTTTAAAAAGTAGAAGATCGTCCCAAAAGTAAAGCAGGAACCGACTGTCCCTGATAGGTTACTGGTCCTTTTACTCCAGTGGGAATTGGCACAGGGCGATTGTCCTTAATAGATATGTCCACTGTGGCTGCCAAGTTCAGGTCGAGGCTTCCGGAGGTGGCGGGGTGCAGGTCGCTGGCTGCTGTACAGCTGCTATTTGTGTCCCGGCGCGGCGGCTGGATGGCACGCTGGTCTTGCCGTTTCCCGATTTTCTCCGACAGGCTCCTTCCTCGGTCTCCTTCGCCTCGCTTTAGCTGACTTGCTGTAACAGCAGCTTGGAGTGGAGCAAGAGCAGCAAAAACTTGAACCTGCCTACTCTCTGCCTGTTTCTGAATTGTTTCGCCTATCTCTTTATAGCCTCGACAATAAATGTCTGAGGCCCAGAGGGTACAGATACTGCTTTCTTTAGAGCCTCTTCTACAGACCAATTAGCTCTCAAGGTGTTAACTAGGTTTTTTGTAGCCTGAAACTCATTTTGGAGTATACACTGTTTTAACATAGCTCCTTGCATATAGAGTGGCACTCTAGCTTTTTCTATTCCCTTTGCTAGTCGATCTACAAATTTGCCTAATGGTTTTTCTTTACCTTGTTTTATTCTCATATATATCCTGACAATCTGCTGGCAACAGTAAATATGTACCTCAGATACAATTTAGCATTTGCCAAGCAGGCTCACTGTTTACTCTATGTTGGTTAACAGTGGAGCGCAATTGGGAAAGTAATTTCCAATCAAGGGAAGTCAACTGGGCAGTGACACCTCCTCTCGGTGCAGGATTATTTATTACCGGGCATGCCATCGAGCTCCCTGCTTCTATCATCTGTACATCCCCTCGTTCTACTTCTTTTTTAGCTAAGGCACTCCATACCTCCCTCTGATTCCTGGCCATTACCTCTGTCAAATCTGATTCAATTTTAGGAATAGTTTCATCGCTCTCCCCAGTCCATGGTAACGGACATGAATCTGTCAGCTGACCCGCAGCGACTGGAGGCATTGGGGGAGCTGATGGTACAGAGTCTGCAGCTACCGTGTCCCCTTTGGTGGCACTTATTTGCTCTGGAGGCACATGTACTGTTGTACATCCAGGAGGCAAGGGAAAGTCTGACTCTGATGAATATATCAGATTCATTCCCTGGGCTGCTACTGCCTGCTGAGCTGCTTGTTTTTCTACTTGGTGTTGCAGCAGAGCATTATGTACTGCTCGCCACTGTTTTCTTAACTTTTTTGCTGTTTTATCCTCCCCCAAAACTAAAGTAAATAACTCATCACCTAACTTTTTCCACTCGGTGAGTTCATGCACCGAATGTGGATTAACAAAATAACCTTTAGCATATCCCCATTCTAACAACCCCGGGAGGTCTTTCCTTATCTCCTTAACCCCCCGTTTCTCTAACCCTGTTATAAATAAATCATATGCTGCTTGCCTGTCCATTATGTCGTCAGCGCTGTTGCAACTCTCCGGCTTCGGCAGCACGTATGGCTCAGGACCACCTATATGGCTCCTGAGGGCGTTATCCCTTCCTCGTTTAACGCCGACCCGGTTGCATCAGGCCCCAACCCTACTTCTCCAACCGTGGCAGACGTGCACCAGGGCGCGGAAGCTCTTCTTTCGCCGTTTCTCTATCAGGGCGCGGAAGCTCTTCTTTCGCCAGTCACGTCCCTTTTTCTTTTAGTCGAGACGTCTTTTAGTCGAGACGAGAGGTAGTTTTAGATTCAGGTCCTATGTTCGGGCGCCATTTGTTGGAGAAGGGAGACGCGACACCATATGGTCATCAGCAGAACTCAGTTTATTTAAGTACAATCTTGAATTATATACTTTGCTTAATTAGCTCATACATATTGCAAAAGCTAAGCTCCTAATTGGTAGTGACTATACAATAGTTTACTTCATGTTATATCAGCATATTACAACAGTTTGTATCACCTTGTAGCATTTAACTCCTCTTTCTCATGATCTCAGTTCCTCTCTCTCATCCTCATGCTGGCCTTGTCCTAGCTTCTAGTTCTGAGAGCCATTGTGTCTTTTCTGAAAGCTATTGTGTCCTTTATCTTCTTCCCATTTCTCAGCCAGCTTCTCAACCTCTCCACAAATGAGCATTTGCTAGGTCATGGTTGGAGCAAAAATAATCAGCTTTGATGTGATTTGTTGATGTAACTTGTTCCCACCTCAGCAATGACTGCTGTCATGCTAGTTTTTTTCTGTCATCACTGTGACTTTGGCTTCTGCATATATATCTGTAATGCAATGAGTATCTGTAAGACTTCTTTGTTCAGATGTAAAAAAGCTACCTCAGACTTAGTGGTTGGAAGAACAGGTGCATATATTTGATGGCACCTGTTATTAAATTAAATCACCTGTGTTGATTAAACCTACCTGGTTTAATGATACTGATGCCTTGAAAGGCTACCTGGAGCAGAGGCTAGACAGTGTTAAAGGAATAAAGTATGTACTCATTAAAAAGGTCTTCAAAGGATACACCTTGGGCAGTACAAGAGCCTGGCCATGGCTCCACTCAAGGTGGAATCCGAGTCATGAGTTTTCAACCTTTTATAAGTTTTGGTCTCTTTACATATTTGGGTTAATTTTCCAATTACAGCTTCAGGCTATGAAGTCCCATCCTCCCAGTTTGCTCCCCTCAATTCGCTGTCGTTTATACTTTTTGGGCCCAAAGATGCAACAGTGTCCTTGGTTCTCAGGCTGGAACAGGATTGTTTTGTCTAACTAAACTGTGAGGAGAACTTGCTAACACTTTATACGAAGTTCAGAGTTACATAATAATGCAGTAGAGGATCTGGAAAATATGAAAGCTAAAACTGAAGGCATCATTTCCCCCCTTTTAGACACAAACAGGGTGAGTAGTGCTGGTAGCTCTGCCAGCTCAGCCAGTTGTCTGGAGGTTACCATGTAGGAAGAGATGAGCTGGGTCTAATGTCAAGCCAGGAAGCATAATCTGTAAGTGGGGAAGAAAATGGGGTGGGTTCAGGCATGGTTATTCCTATGATGTGGCTCAGGTAGTACCTGGAGGCTGAAATGGGACCCCCAGGCTCACTGGCAGTGTGAGTGGGTTGTCCACTGAGTAATGCAATTATGGCCTGTTGGTACTCTCAGAGCCCTGACACATCAGTGCCTACTGGTCTGCAACTTCTCTGTATATTTGTGTTTTAGATGTGTAGAATTCATGGGGTTTTGATCTCTTTATGTTCTTCTTTGGGGGTTTTTTTTGGTGTTTTTTTTTTTTTTTTTTGTTTTGTTTTGTTTTGTTTTGTTTTGTTTTGTTTTGTTTTTGTTTTTTGTTTTTGTTTTTGTTTTTTGGGGGTTTTTTTGGTTTTTTTGTTTTGTTTTGTTTTGGTTTGGTTTTTTTTTTTTTTTTTTGGTTTGGTTTGGTTTGGTTTGGTTTGGTTTGTTTTTTCTAAAATCAGTTTTAGCCAGGTCCTGGAGTTAGTTTCTTTTAATGAGTAGTAATTGACCTATTAAGTTACTTACAGTCCTGCTTCCTCTGATGGCAACCTGTGCCTGTATATTTAATACCTCTACTATCACCCATGATTGTGGTCCTCTACCCTACATTTTTATACAATAACATTTTATTCTCTGCAGAATAGGTATTATAGGTACAGAAAAATATCAAAATTGTTATACTAGTAAACCCTAGCCCATGCAATCACACAGCTAAGTTAAATGTAAAACAGATAGTTATGTTACTGGTTGTTAAAGAATTGCTATTGCAACTAAGCAAGTTTACAGAAGCCAAATACTAGCTTAGAGAAAATATGGCTGATGAGCTCTAATGCTACCAGGCCTGCAGATCTGATGCAGTGCCTGTGGCCAGACAGGATCATTGGCAATTTCTTTGGTTTTAGGCCTGCAGACTAGTAGATAACATGGTTTGTTGCTCCTGAATGAGAATAGATGTTGTTTTATCCTGGTGGCAGGCTTTCATTTCAGTGTTCCATGTATTTTGTTTGCGTGCCTTTTGCAGTTCTCAGACTTCTTGTTGCGGTTTGTTCAAATGTGAGTTTTGGTAGGCTGTCAGGTCCCTTCAGTTGTGTCTTTAAATGTTCATCAGATGAAAGGAATGGTTCTTCAATTCTAAAGAACTGGTCATAGATTAGGTTGAATTCTGTTGTATGACTATAGTTATGTCCATTTCCATTCTATTCCCCATTTTAAATTTAAGAAAAGATCACTAGAACCACTTCAATAAAATATAACTTAGCATCAGTTTGTCTGGGAGGATCTTCCTTTGTTTTCAGATGAGTATTTCCTCTTTTAGTTTACAAGACTACTTATGTTCTAAGTGAAAGGCAGATTGACATTTGGATTTTAATTTTTTCCTTTAATTATATTTACCCTTCCTGTTCATACACTTATAATCACTAAAGTGCAGTCTCTTTTAATGATGTTTCTTTACCAATAGGGATCAGCATTGTCATTAATCAAACACTGTCTTTATTTCCTCATTGGAAATTTAGTTTCACCTCTTTGTTAAATAGCAGTTTCATCTCTTTGTTTAAATAGCAACTTTGCCAGATTGTTGTTATCCATCCCTTAGTACCTATGGAGCATAGCACAAATAATTTTCAAAACTGAGGGTCTATGTATGTGAACAAATATCATTTCCCTAATCCTGGTGGCAGTAAAAGTACTGCAGAATTCAGGAGTGTGTTTAACATAGGAACTTATCTCTCTGTGTTTATGCTTCTGCTTCTGCAAGTGATAGAAAATAGCTCAGTTATAATACTGAGCTATTTTACAACTTCATGGAATTACAGATATTGCTAATCAAACCAGTAATAAGTGAATCCAATTTTTTTCTCTCTGAGGAGTCATTATCAGCTAATAGATTCCCAAATCAAATGTGCTATTTAAACCACACTGTGCTCAAGTCATTAAATGGAAAGAACTCCCACTTCTCTAGCCCCAGACCCTTTAAATTAAAGAAATGTACATTTGAAAATTCTACTCTCCAACCCAATTATTTTTCTTTCCTGTTTTCATGGCACTTCACTCTAGACTGGCAAAACACTTTATTTGAATAGATAGCATTTTTTATTCCATTAATTAAGACACTGATTCACTGAACAGCCACATCATGTTATTAAGAAGGTTGGAGTTGTCACTATAGTTGTTGTGGTTCAATTTCCTGCTATAAATGTTGCAATTGGAAGGATGCACACCAAAAATAATTTAATATTTTCAGCAGTTTTTAGGAGTCTTCAAAAGCAGAAACATCCATAAATATAATGTTTGATAACACTTCATTTAAAAATCCTATAACTAGTGATTTAGGCAAATAGAATTAAATCTTTGTGGAATAGCATTGATCTGGAAAGTGCCAGGATGTATATGTAGGGTGGGTTTCTGTGTTAGTTTGTGAAAATATTTTGCATTTTCCACATCTGTCTACTGAGACCCTGTAAGCCTTCAACAACCTATGGGTTAGTATGTACACTGCACCATATCATGAGAAGGATTCTTAGCACATGTTTGATATAATGCAGTATCAACCTTCCTATTAATGGTTCCCAAGCTATTGGACCCTATACTTCTCACTAGTACAAGAATTAATGCTGCCTATCATCCATCTCATACCATTTTAATTTAGGGAATAAATTCTACATTTTTTCAACATAATGTAATGTTATATAATATAATTGGAAGCTGCTTGAAACTGAGTAGAGTCGCAGAACTTCAGAAGCAATCTCAGCAGACAGTGAAAGTATGAAGGTCATAATGAATTTTTTTGGATATGTGGAAATTATCTTTTGCACAGTGGAATAAAAAAGAGGAAATTTGGCACCCAGGGGTTCTGTTTTAAGTCCAGTATTAGCAGGGAATCTGATGCTACCTATGAAATTGATAATGAAATATGAAAGGAAGTTCTGTAGAGCAATTGATGTTCAAAAAAAGGTCCTTCTAGCACCACTGTGTAACTTGTATCTAGGCTTTCAGGTTACCTTTTAATCAATGTGCTGACCTTGGCCTGTTATCAGAGTTAATAATGTGACTATAAAACAAGCATCAGAAATTTTAAGTGTTGGCATAGGTGTAATTGTGGCAGGGTTTTTTTTTCTCAGTGGAGTTTTAAATTCTGCCTTCTGTGTGGAAGATGCAAGAATTTACCTATAGTGGGATATGATTCTTTTATTCCCCAGATCATTTCCAGTAAGTCAATCAGATCTATGGCAATGGTTCTAATAAAAAATAAAAGTAAAAATGCTTGTTAGAGCCTTGCCCTTAAAGGATTCTAGGGACATCTAGCCTAGGCTCTTTATACCTTCACTTTTAAAATCTCCAATACTGTAATGACTATCACTACTTCTCCAATTGTTTATTACTATTGTATAATGGAATATGAGAAGGATTTTATGTAGATTTCCTTTTGGCAAAGTGAATGTGGAAGGGGCAGTAAGCATCAGCCTAGACTGTGTGAACAGTCTGGGCTTGTACCTTCACAAGGCTTGCCAGGAATTTAGTTTGGGTATGAATCTTAAAGTAAGGAGGTGCTACCTCTGAACTAACATTAGTCCAAATGAATAGTATGGAGTTGGCATGCACACAGTAGATCATCACCTTAAATACTGTGATCTCCTTGTGTTGACAAGGATGCCTTTGAGCTGACTAAGAATACCTGTACACAACATAACTCATTGTATTTTGATTAAAACCCTCTTAAGAAAAAAGTAGTGGAGTTGCCAGTGGTTTGGAAGTTCACTATCCAGGTTACAGTGTATATTGTCTTTTGTAAGTAGACAAGATCTACGGTCCTTCTGAGCTTGTCTTCCTGGCTAGCTCTGCTCTTCAGATACCATATAAACAAGTTATTCCTTTGGGTCCAGATTTCAGACAGAGATGTGACTTTGCCTACAAGAAAGGAGCAGATCACACTTGGTGTTACTTAGGAACACACACTTGGTGTTTATTCGGGGTGAAGGCCCAGGTGGTCAAAGTGTGAGTGTGTGAGTCAGGATTTTTTCTCTTACTTCCCCTTAAGTACAGGGGCATTACTTATGGAAATGAGGAGGAATGATTTAGGTACAGGAGGTTTGACATTGCCATTTTGGGGTAAAAGAGGTGTGGAGATACCTGAAGCCTTGGCTGAGCCACCTGGCTCAGCCAGGGCCATCAAACACAGGGGCGTCAATAGGTAAGACATAATAGGAGATACAACAGACTGAGACAGGGCTATTCAGGAGATACAATGGGGAGAGCCAGGCCTATTATGTGGGTTAACAACAGTGATTAAGGAAAGCAGGGTGGGGGTAGGCATGAACCATTACAGAAACTTAATAACAAAAATCATACAGAACTTTAGAAAACCCAAAATGCACCCTGCAACAAAGATCCTGAAAGTAATGAACAGAGTAGCATAAGAGAACTGTTAAAATCATGAGAGTAGTATCATCCACTTAGCTTTTGCAGGTCTATAAGAGAGCTCTTGCTGAGCTAAATCACTAAAATATGGTTACCTTTTAAAAAGTAAATAAATGGAAGTTCTCTTTCTGTAAATATACAGAATAAATATATATGCTTTAGATAAACTCAAGTTTTACAGTCCACTCCAGTACGTTTGCTAAAACCATCTCATGAACAGTGTAGATCAAACTAGGTTTTCAGAAGTCAGGACAAATTGATAGCCCTTATTTATTAAATAATTACTTATATTTAAAAATATAGAAAGTTACTTATGGTTGAAAAAGATAAGATCTATTGGTTCACTTATTAATAGACCCAAAAAAACATTTTTGTGTGACATAGCATTATTTGTGTTGCACAAAATATAAACAGTATTTTTGGAATGCTTTGAGGAAAATACAAGCAACTGATGTTTTGTACTGGGGGAGTTCTCTGAGTTGTTTGAGGGTTTTTTGGTTTAGTTTTTGGGTTTTTTTATTCATTTCAACATGACTCCTTTAGGAGCTCCGTTACCTGTGAGTGTAAATTAAAACTTTTTCATTTTAATAGTAACACATCCTTTTGGTATTACTCATGGTAAATTTTTGTGTAGCGCTAACTTCAGTCTCTGGGGTTTTTTTTGTT
Organism: Zosterops lateralis; assembly: GCF_965231275.1. Taxonomy (NCBI): domain Eukaryota; kingdom Metazoa; phylum Chordata; class Aves; order Passeriformes; family Zosteropidae; genus Zosterops; species Zosterops lateralis. Next base: position 51,828,307 of record NC_139762.1, on the reverse strand, counting down.
TTTCTTTTAAAATCCATAAAGAATTTGGGTTCAGCTCTTTGTTTGCATCAAAAAGAGGTATAAAATTTTCTCTGTCTTTATCTGCCTCACATCCTACCATATAATCAGTTTTGTTTATTCTTCACCTTCAAAATAAATAGTTATGCACCCCATTTGATTTTTAACATAACCCACAACCCACTTCAGCTCCATAAATGCTTACATCCCCCTTTAGAAGGTAACTGTGATTGCCGCTTAGTCAACCTCAGAAGTTGTTTTCTGTGCTTTAACTATCTGGCGTAATGAAATATTTTTCATAAATACCTATTAGTTGCAGAAGGAGTTCTTAAAAAGACAAATTAAAATATTTGCACTAGCTCGTTCCTCTGAAAAACATTCAAACATTCATTCCAAGAGGATAGTGAATTTTGTGAAAGTGCAGGAAAACTGAAAATCATGAAGAGGAAAGGAAAGTGCCAGTGTATATCCAGGACAGACTTATGCACTGAAAAAATAAGTTTAGGAAGGAAAGCATTACCCTTTTCATTCAAAATGCAATCCAAGAAACAAAGTCTGTAGAGAGTGAAGCTCAAGTAATTGCATTAAAAAAAGCATCATTAGCTTATGTTAATTTACCATAGCCTGATGAATACAGAAAGCATGACCGTTTTTTCCAGTTCATAACTAATTTGTTAATTAAAGTGTTCAGAATACCTAATTGGCTTATTTCATACATGTATAGATGAAGAGGAGGAAAAAAATTAACACTGTGCTCTGCAACTTTATAATTTTTTCTTACAGCAATCATTTGTAGAGGCAGCAGCTCCCATCCCAGCTAGACACATAAGGCAAATAGCCAGCTTTCTCAGGCAACAGGGACAGCAGATCACCCTGGCTTTATTGAGCAGCTAGCTTTTTTCATACAAAATTCAGCTTAGTTCATTTATTGTTTCTGATGCTAATTGGCAGCTGGGTGTGGCTGTGCTGATGGCAGAGAGGAGGCAGCCTCACAGAGAGCTAGACTTGATCCATAGATACACTTTTCCCATATCCTTAGGGTACTAGTGTAGCTCTGGCTGTTTATCCCCAGAGTAGCCAAATTCTGAGCTTTCAAGTACTTTGAGAGTATAATTTGACAGTTTCTTAAACAGCATTGGGGTATTAAGTAAATAGTTAAGAAATCTTTTTGGTGTTCTTACTGGCTTCAGCTTGAAAATGCAGACCTGATTAGCTCTCCTGCTCTGCTCAGAATACTGCTATGATTTAAGTCAAGCTGGAAATTAAACTGGGAAAAGAGGTTTTGGGGAGACCTTCTAGCAACCTTCAAGTACCAGTACAAAGCCTACAAGAAAGGCAGAGAGGGACTTTTTACAACAGCATGTAATGACAGAACAAGGGGAAATGTCTCTAAACTGAAAGAAAGTATGTTTATATTGCATATTAAGGAAAAATTCTTTACTGTGAAGGTAGTGAGGGAGTGGAACAGGTTGCCCAGAAAAGTTGCAAGTGCCCCATCCCTGGAAGTGTATAAGACCAGGTTGGATGGACCACTGAGCAGTGAAAGGTGTCCTTGCATATAACAGGAACTTGGAAACTCTATGATCTTTAAGGTCTCTTCCAACCCAAACTATTCTATGATTTCATTTAAAAAATTGGCACACTACAATTAAATTGTTGACTTAATATAAATGGAGGTTTGTCTGAGAAATGCGTGGTAATGACATATTAGAGTTCAGCTAGATGTCCCTTGAAACCAGTGCCTTGCAAGGAACTTATACCATTTGGCACACTAAACAAGCAAGTTGGACAACTTCATGTTCCTCAGATACTGGGTCTACATTGTTTGCACAGAACACTGGGAATATGCAGGATTAAAAAAACAAGCAAACAAGCAAACAAACAAAACCAAAAACCAAAAAAAAAAAAAAAAAAAAAAAAAAAAAAAAACCACAAAAAACACCCCACCAATATAGGAAAACTTGGCCAACTTCTTTTGACAGGTCTACTATGCTTAAAAGCACCTGAGACTGAGAGTTTAGATATCCTACACTTGGTTTTATCTACAGATACTTCAATATAGAGAGCTGTGTAAGTACAGAGCTCTGGAATCAAGGCAAAGATGTGTAGTGAGTGTACAGGAGATGCACTGTCAGCTTTTCCCAAGGTCAGTGCCTCCTGCCAGATGCTGTGAGTGTTTCACCCTCTCCTGCACACAAAGCTCAGGTTTTCCTTACACAGATGGGTGTAGTGCAACTGATAGATTGCTGCTTTGAGCATTTGAGCCAGAGCATTGCCTTTCCCAAATAAGTCATAAACAAGCATAAATGCTGGTAGAAATGGGAGCTATTTGGCTACCATTATAACCTCCCACTACAGTTATATGCTGAAAGAGAGAAAAGAAATAATGTGATAAAATGAGGCTATTTGTTGCAGGATGGGAGAGTGCAGCTATTATTCATGTTTCAGCTTTCACAATGAGATTATTCACAAGAAAATCTGAGCTACGCTGTTAGAGACAGAACATTAATACTTGTTTTTCTGTAAATAAGTCACTACACAAGTCACAAAAAATATCTCTGGATCTGGATCTGGAAGAGTCTGACTTAGCATCCAGTCTCATGTCATAGATGTGCTGGTGGTTTCTCTTTGTTTTCTCTCACTTAGATTAAACTAATTTTAACTTTTTTTGTGTGTAAAACTCACTTGAACATAAAAATGGGCCTCATTTGAAGTAGTATATCAACTTTTACTGAGAAAAAAAATTTTCTTTAGAAATCTTCAGCTTTACACAGGCCCTCTACAGTGAAGTAAAGGTGGAAAGTGAGGGGATGAATGACAGTTCAGGAGTGTTGTATAGAACTCCCTCAGAGCTTTTTGAGCAACAGAAAATTGCTCAAATATTTGCTTTGAGTGAGAAAGAATAATTTTTTTCTATTAGGTTAGCACTGTAGCTGAGATTTGAGAAAGCTCCACTAGACCTCCTGTTTACAAACAGAGAAGGGCTGGTGGGAGGTGTGGTGGTCAGAGGCCATCTGGAGTACAGTGACCTTGAAATAATAAAGTTCTTAATATTTGATGCAACAAGGAGGGGCATCAACACAACTCCTACACTAGACTTCTAAAGGCCAGACTTTAGCTTAATCAAGAGACTGATTTGGAGAGTAACTTGGGAAACAGCTCTTAAAAACAAAGGGGTGCCAGAAGGCTAGATATAGTTCAAGAAAGAAATTCTAAAGTGCAGGAGCAGGATGACTGTATGGCTGAAAGACAAGTTGTCAGGGAAGACGACTGCCCTGGATGTGCAGGGAGCTTTTGCAAAAACCCAGTATAAGAAAGGAGAGTGTTTTCACCTTTGGAAAAAAAAGGGGCAGGAAACTCAAGAATTGTTTAAGATGTTGTTAAGTCATGTAAAAAGAAAATTAGAGAGAAAAAAAGCTCAATTAGAACTTCTGCTGGCCACTTCTGTGAAGGATAATAAAAATGTTTTTAGAAATACATTGATATGAAAAGGAGGGGCAAAGAAAACCTTAATTCTTTATTGGACACAATAAAGGCTGAGGTACTTAACACCTTCTTTGCCTCAGTCTTCAACAATAAGAGATGTCCTCCTCAGGACAACAGGCCTCCTGAGCTGGTAGATGGAGACAGGGAACAAAATAGCCCCTCTGTGATCCAGGAGGAAGCAGTTAGTGACCTGCTGAGCCATGTACATGCTTGCAAGTCAGTGGGACTAGATGGGATCCATCTTAGGCTCATGAGGGAGCTGTCAGAAGAGCTCACTAAGCCACTGGCCATCATTTATCAACAGTCCAGGCTCACTGGAGAGGTCCCAGCTGACTGGAAGCTGGTCAGTGTGACACCCATCCATAAGGAGGAATGAAAGGAGGATCTGGGAAACTACAGGCCTGTCAGCCTGGCCATGGTGCCTGGCAAGGTTATGGAACAGTTCATTTTGAGTACAACCACACAAGACCTACAGGACCTTATCCACATGGCATAGATTTAGCATGGGCAGGTCCTGCCTGACCAACCTGACCTCTTTTTATGACCAGGTGACCCACCTGGTGGATGTGGGAAAGGCTGTGGGTCTTGTCTACCTGGACTTCAGTAAGGTCTTTTATGTCATCTCTCACAGCACACTCCTGGAAAAGCTGGCAGCCCACTGCTTGGACATGAGCAATTTTTGCTGGATTACAAACTGGCTGGACAGCCAAGCCCAGAGTGATGGTGAATAATCCCTCCCAGGGATCTGTGTTGGGCCTAGTCCTGTTTAATATCTTTAATGATTATCTAGATGAAGGAATTTAGTCTACCGTTAGCAAATTTGCAATTGACACCAATCTGGGAGCGTGTGTTGATCTTTTGAAGTGTAGGAGAGCTCTGCAAAGGGATCTGAATAGGCTGGATAGATGGGCTGAGTCCAATAAGATGAAGTTTAATAACTGTAAGTGCTTGCTCCTGCACTTTGGTTACAACAACCCCCTGCAACATTACAGGCTGGGGCCAGAGTAGCTGGATGGTGGCCAGGCAGAAAGTGATCTGGGGGTTCTGGTGACAGCAGCTGAACATGAGCCAGCTGTATGTGTGCCCTGGTGGCCAAGACCAGTGGCATCCTGGCCTGTATCAGCAATAGTGTGGCCAGCAGGAGCCTGGAGGTTATTCTTCCCCTGTACTCAGCACTGGTGAGGCCACACCTCGAGTGCTGTGCCCAGCTCTGGCCCCTCAGTTTGGGAAGGATATTGAGATGCTGGAGCATGTTCAGAGTAGGACCACAAGGCTGGTGAAAAATCTGGAACAGAAGTCCTGTGAGGAGCAGCTGAGGGAGCTGGGGTTGTTAGCCTGGAGAAGAGGAGGCTCTCCACAACTGCCTGAAAGGAGGTTATAGCCAGGTGGAGATTGATCTCTTCTCCCAGGAAACCAGTGAGAGGATAAGAGGAGACACTTTTAGGCTAGACATTAGGAAGTAGTTGTTCACAAAAGGGGAATGGGCCATTGGAATGGGCTTCCCAGGGAGGTGGTAGAGTCACCACCACTGGAGGTGTTTAAGAAAAGGGTGGATGTGGCACTCAGTGACATGGTCCAGTTAACAAGATGGTATTAGGTAATAGGTTGGACTTCATGATCTCAAAGGTGTTTTCCAACCTAGCTGATTTTGTGATTGTCAGGTGACTCTGCAAGTTACTGACAAACTGTTGGAAGAAGAGGCAAGTTTAGTTATGATGACACAGATAGCTATAGATAAAATAAAATTATACTTTATGTATTGTTCCCTGCATGAAAATTTGATGTGCTGGAGTTCAGCTAAGGACCAAGCAACATTCAAAAAAAACCCAAAAACATTAATAGCAATTTATCCCTTTCCTCCTGCTATCTGCACTGGTATTTGTCTTCTGATATGATCCATTTTTTGGCTTTGATGTATAGTTCATGTAGGAAAATATTGTTCTATATTGAACATCTTTGAGAGTTTGTCAGCCAGCTAAGAAACAAATGAATATCAACAATGAACTAATTTCTTTTCAGAGCCCAAAACTTTTCTGACTGCTTCTAGGACAAATTCTTTTATTCCTTTTAGGACAGACTTATATTCTTTATGGTGAAATTTGTTTGAATGGTCAATTTTCCAAGTCACTCAATGTTAGATAAATTGTCTCTTCTGTGAATCATGGGGCTGTATAATGTGATAAGCAATGGGGAAAAAAGAATTAAAAGCTAGCTTGCTTGAAATCTGCTTTTTGAAAAGTTTTCTTTTAGATGTCTTTGCTTTTCAGTATTGACTACCATCAAATTTAGCATTCCTGCTGGGCTTTTAGAAACTCAGCTCCCAGCGAGCTAATTTTGCTTTAGTTAAGAAAGTTGTCAGAAATTATTTGATTTTTGTAAGGATCAAAGTGTCCTCTGGTATTTTGAAAAAGGCACTTGTTCATGTCTATAATTACATAATATTTATAGATCAGGAATACGTTTTCTTAGAGGTATCCCTGTCTTCCTTGTTTTTGCTAATATAGACTGGATGATATGATGATGTCTCAGTTTTGAAGGAATGATCAGGTGACACTGAGTAATGTAAAAAGACATGTAAACAACATTATTGCATAGTGAAACAGGGCAGTGTGCTTTCGCTGAGATGGAAAGCTTGGGTATTGCATAGTGGTGTGCTCAGACAACTTTAGCTGACATTCTGCTGAATGTAGAGCATATTAGAAATTGGATGTTTCTTTTAATAAACAAGCCAAAACGTTTAATATTTATAGTGGAGATGATACTTGAACTGGATTTGCTTTCTTCAGTATCGAGTTGTATGTTTTCTATGGTAGAGAATAAAATCTCCAACAAAAAGCCAGTGCTGGAATATTTGATTTGCTTATTTTAAAAGCTGGTCAGCAACATCCCCCATAACACAATTTGAATATATTGAGATGACTGTTTCTTGTACATATTAATTTCCAGGTGGGATGATTTTTTTTTTTTTTTTTTTTTTTTTTTTTTTTATTTTTTTTTTTTTTTTTTTTTTTGAGGAGAGGGAGATGTTTTTTCTTTTATAATTGTGATTAACTAGTTTCTAAATTAGGCTAAAATGGTGCTCAGCTATCAAGAAGAAAAAGTTGAATGCTAAGTCTAAAAAATAACAGGTTTTGAGAGACCAGAGAAGCTGTTAATTACGAGTCTAATTATTATGAGCAACCTCTAAAAGTTGCTTTAATAAACTTCTAGTTTCTAGGCAAAACCAAATTCTGCATATTATGCATGGAATATATGATGTTAAGCACGGTGGTGCTTAAGCAAAAGCTTTTTTCTTATCTTGAAACAGCAAAAAATGTGTAATTTAGCCAAGGCAGCAACCAACACGTTGACTAGCAATGGCTGTTCAGTGAGCCATGTCCAAAATCATCTGGAAAGTTGATGGACTTCCGTACCTGGGGATCAAAGCATAGACAGCAGAAACTGGGTAGCAATTGGCAAAAAGTATTTTTAAACATTTCAGTTCTCAGGTTTCCACTAGACTTTCATTAAGAAATTGTATTGAACCCTTCACAGGGAATGTTTTTTTCTGCAATTGGAGCAGAGGCTGGAACACCTTGCTTAAAAGTAGGTGGTAATGGGCACCCTTTGAGAAAAAGCTGGTAGTTTACCAGCTCACTAGGTGTGATATGGCAATTCCTGTGCTCTTATCTTGTTCCCTTACAGCTAGCCCCTCCAAGAGACTGGAGTCACAATGACAGGGTTTGATGGGGAGATCTACAGGCTTATCCAATTTTATGGATGACTGCAACACTTTCACCCTCTCAGACTCATCTACAAAGGCAAGGAAGTTTAAAAGAACAGGGGAAGTTGATAGCAAATAAGAAAAAAGACAGGAGAGACCTCAAAATAAATTGATTTAACCTATCGGCATAGGTCCAGAGCTTATTGAAAAATAAGAGTTGGAGTTATGAGGTAAAAAGTACAAACAAATTCCTAAATTAGCAGAGATAAGAAAATTACATAAGATAATTCTTTGATTTGACAAGGCGTTATCAGAATCATCAAGCCATATAATTTCTAGTCACCTGAAAAGAGCTGTTCCCTTTTCTCTCCATCTTCTATTCCCTGAAAGATTTTTTTCTCATTTTAAGGCCTTTGTCAATGACAAGCTTTTCTTTTTCTTGTTTAGAAGGTTGCCACATTTTTTAGCTGGTGCGTAACAGCAAAAAAAGATTGTCTCCATAGTCTAACATGCCTCATGAAACACAGCTGAAAGCTTAGCTATAAAAGTGCTTACAATTATTTCAGAGACTTACCATATATCACATTACAAGCGGGTAAATTGAAGACTGTAATCATGGCTTTTATCTTGCAAATTTCCCCGAAGAACTTTAGAGAGGTCTAAATATTACAGCTAAGGAACAAGATGCTGCTGATCAGAGATATAAAAAGCATTAAGAGATTTCAGCTTTCGGTCAAGGTGCTAGAATGTATTACAGAAAGTATTCTAATTATGTACTTTATTATCCATAACAATTTAAAATTGACTGGTTTATTTCCAAAATTTTCAATTAAATATAGGCATTATTTTTTCATAACACTGGAAGCTCATTGTTAGTATTTTGCAGAAAGCCTTTGCCCAGCAGTGGTGGTACTATTAAGTATTCTGCTTTCTCCTTGTGTATCAGACAAATGCTGTTAATTCCATCTTGTGATACAGAAACCCGCAAAGCCCATGATAGTGTCCCAAAAGATGCTGATAGCATAATTTAAAATATAATGTTAATACTGGAAATATACTATAAGCTGCTTTTATGCATGATTTTCAACTATTAACAGTACCAGCCAAAGAAAATATTTTTAAATGTATTGAATGTTGAGTCTATAAAAGACTTAATTCAAGAATTATGGCTAGATTTAGTTTTGAGGTTTATCAAATAATAGTAATATTAGTAAGTATTGACAGAGTTTTAAATAATGAGTACATGCAACTTTCTCACAAAATTATATTTAAAATATGCTCCCACTTCCTACTCCACACAAAGGAAAACTAAAGATTTTAAAGATGAAAAAATATAAATGTTTTAGCGAATTGAGTAGGAATGAGCTAAACTATAGATGATTATATGAAATCGGGAAGAGGAGAAAAGATTTGTAAATGTATATTAGAAAACTGAGCCCTTAAGTTTTGTTAATTTTCCAGGCAAGCCTAGAACAGAAATCCATTTTTGTTCTTAATATTAATAGAGAGAGTGTCAGACTTTTTTTATTTATAATTTACATGGAAAACATAAGGTAGGCGTAACATGAATTCAGATCTGTTCAAGCAAAGCTACATTGATATGCAGTGGCTACAGAGCTAATTCAGAAAACTGCTCTCAACAAATTAGGACACACTTTAAAATGTAGCTGTCACAGCACTGTCTGGTTCAAATTAAAAGGATATGTTTCACCATGGATAGTGCTAGTGAAGGAAGATTATGTAAAAAACAGGATCATTTGTGTTTGTTCCTAAAGGGACCCTCAGGCCACAGAGTTCGTAAATGTCTTTCCTGGATTTTATTAAGCTAATGTACCATGTCTGCATTTGATTTCTTTTTGTTCCCAGAGGGATTATATTGTTCTTTTTAACTATGTTTGCTTGAAAGTATATAATGTGCTTCTACAATATAGAGTTGAGCATCTGAGCATCAAATTTCCTTTGCCAGATAGATAGATAAAACTCTAAAATTAAGTTCACTGATTTCTCTAAGAATTCCTTTGAAAGAGGAGCTCATACCAAATAAAAGAGGTAAACTCCAAATGATAAAGGTGACCTTTTATAAAAAATTATCCCCCTATAAAAAGAAAGATTTTTTTCCATGAAAATCTTTGGTCTTTGTTGGTGATTGGACACAGTCAATTAAAATCCCTGGAAGTGCCTAGAAATTCAATTTAACAGCAAAATAAAGTTTGGATATGGCTGGGGATGGGGAGGATGTACAAAGATACTTGCTCTTTGTAGAGACAAAAAACAAATTCTTTTTCTGGATGAGGAGCTCAAGGACTTCAGCTTTTTCACAAAGCTTGTTCCCATGGAAAGGAATCTTTCACAGGTGAGAAGATTTTAGCAGCTTGTTTGCATTTGATGCTGTGTGGTGATTTAACTTCACCAAAGAGGACATGTTTTATCTATTGCAATACTGGTACCTTCTGTGTCACAGCCATGACCTCAGATTCTACCAACAGTTATTCACGGCTGATGGAAAGTCACATCACATCATAAAGAGAGAGACTGCCAAGTTTTAAAAGGTTGTAGCATATTAAAAAGCTGATGGCTGTGGCAGAGACATTGTTAAGTCTGTGACAGTGATCATCAGCCTGATTAAAAAATGTGTAATAAAAATTGTTGTGTTTTTGGAATTCTGGAATGTACATGGAGATTTTACAGATGCTTGATTTCTGAGGCTTGTCACTTCAGAAACTCAGCTTTAGTGTTGAAGGAACTTGTCACTGTAGATCTGGCATGATAGAGTGTAACACAATATGTTCTGACTTGCATGTAATTCTTCAGCAGATGAGTGTAGCTCCAGGGATTTTGACATGACACGAGCTACTGTTTTAGATCACTTTCCATGGTGCTTGGCAATGCTAGCTTTAAACATGAATTTGTCAGGCAAAGTTGCACAAATCAGGAGAAAATCAGTGGCAACAAAACTATTTAATTTTTATTAAATTAATTAATTATATTAATTTCCTGTGGATTCAAGGACTTTTGTGATAAGAACTAGGAATGCTAAAATGTTGGCTGTGATCCAAACATGCATTATGCCAGGAGAGATATAACTGAGACCTTCGAGTGTGTAAATAAAGATGGGTAGAAACCTTAGACCCTGAGGAATGCTGTGTCCAGAAAACTTCACATTGTTTTGCTGAGTAGGAATCAAGTATGATTTTTTGTTTTCTTCTGGATCTTTGATGAAGACTATTAAGTCATAGTTATCTTGGCTTTCAGATTTTTAAGTGACTTTAAGTACACCCAGCGCTTGATCGTACATGTTGCTGATCGCATTGTCTGGTTCCACAAGATGTCTCCTCTAAGGTCATTGTGCAGATACTGACACTATGCAATACAATGAGCTGTAAGCACAGTGTTCAGAATTTTTGACCTTGTAGCAGAATATTGATAAAGAGAGCAAAATGGTGTTGCATCTGTTATAGGGCAAGCTGAACCAGCTCTTTTTTTTTTTTTGTGACTCTAGTATTTTTGCACTGATGCCAAAGGAAGATGACAATTTTTCTAGTCCCATTTCGTTGAATTAATTGTGAAACTCTTGGTAAATGTTTGTGATAAACTTTGCTTTTAATATGTTATAATTTTTCTTCTTCAAATCCATGGCATTAATCCATAACTTCCTTTACAGGACAAGAGTTTAAAAGCTAACTTTCTGCTCTTTTTGAGCCCATTTCTACTTCCAGAATGAATTCAATACTGTATGTTTCTCAGTCTCTGAGGGCTCATGGAGGTTTTTTGTGTATTTTGGTAGGTTTTGCGGGGCAACCCTATCACTTCTCAAAAATATCTATTCAGAAAAAAAATGGAGATTGTTGGCCATGAGATATCAGGCAGGAAAACATGAAAATTGAAGTCTACATCCATGGTTGTAAGATTTCCCAATAGCAAGAATTTTAAAGAAATATGATATAAAGTGATATAATGAATGTATCATTTTAGGTCAGTAAAAGAGGTCAATGTCATATGGAAAATTAATGTATTATTTTGATGTAGATAATAGTTGCTAGTGCTGATTATACAATACAGAGCTTTTTTTTTAAAGGTAAAATAAAAAAGCAAGTGTGTGAAATGCTGAGAATTTATTACTGAGCTGTTTTCTAGAGCAGAAATATTACCTAGCTTGGCAAATTTAGCAACAGAATTACAGGACAGATTCCTGTAGGTTAGAGGTTCTTGTTTAAGGAGAATAGGAAAGCTTTTAGGGAGTAGGGTCCTACTTTTATGATCTTAATAATGCGAAATACCTTAGCCCATGTAAGACAGTTGGATGATACAGTATTTCCTCATCTCATCTCTTTTCAAGGCTGAACAAGGCCTGGTCATTCAGTCTCTCCTCACAGGATGAATGCTCCAGCTCTCTACATTTTTGGTCCTCTACTGAATTTAGGGAAGCACAGGAAAATTACTACCCCCAGTTGAATGGGAAAGTGGTGTCTGGGGTTGGAAGACAAAAGCTTCAAGAACGTCAGGAGGAGAAAAACAGAGCAAAGAGATGCCTCTTAAGTGGTGCATGCGAATACACACAAACTGGGGAAGTAAAGCTGGGCCTGTCATTGAGACATTTGTGTGTCAGGGTCCAAGGAGAAGCTGGTGAGGGGTGAAATTTTGGCAGGAATGTATTACGATCCACAAAATTAAGATGAGAAAGTGGGTGCCATATTCTCTGAACAAAATAAGAACATTTCCAGATTGGATACCTCCATTCTCATCCAAAACTTCAATCTCTGACACCTGCTGGAAGGATGGCACAGTGGGATGAAGTCAGGCCAGTTTTCTGGAGTGTGTCAGGAATAACTTTATGATATATTATACATTTTGATAGATCAAATTAATATATGTTACAGACATAAATGTTTTTCCTGGAGTAACATTTCTGAAAAATTTGCTTTGTAAAATCTATGGCAAATAAAACTTTTGTTCTCCAAATGATACTTTGCTTCTACAAAAAAAAGAAGAAAAAAAAAGAAAAAAAATTGTAGTAATAAAAATAAAAGAGAAAAATAGTTGCAGTAGCTTCATAAGCATTGGCTAGATCTTGTTAACGACTCTGATTTTTTGATGCTTAATTAACATTGCAAAATCAGAAGCTAAACTATGGGATAAGATGCTTTTATACCCACAATTCATAGCACATTTGTTTTCCTCATTCATTCTTTTCGAAAACCTATATTTAAATCTATATTCTAACCATAATAGATAGAATTATCATATCTCACTTTCTCTTCTTAAGCCATGTGGTTTTGCCTGCTTAAAACATTTTTATAGCACAATAATCATAGGATTCAATTTTTACAGAAGTAGTGATTTAGCTACTTTAGTGCTTTAGGAGCTCTTTCTGTATACTTATTTCCTGGCTTCTGACATAGGAAAATCCCTCTGTCTTCAGCAGGAATCATATCCATGAAACTGAAAACAGAGAAACACTAACTGTCTGTGATAAATGCCTTTCTGTAATACAAAAGTGAATTAGGAGAGCATGGAAAAGCTGTCATACAGTTGCATGGATGTTCCTGGACAAGTTATCTTGAGCTGCAGTGCTGTTTCCTTGTCCAGGCTCAGCAGATGGAAATTTCCTTGAAGACTTTCTTGTTTCAGAATGCAGGAAAAAACTTGACCTTTATTCAAGAAGAGAATGATGTAACTTCTGTGAGATCAGAGCAGCAAGCTCTATGGGGATGGAACCCTGGGTTGTGCATTTATGGTGAAGTAGGAGAAATTACTAGTTTTAGCAATACAGCATTCCTCATAAAGTTTCGGAATACTGCTCATTTTCTCAGTTGTTTGTGTGAGGTGAATGATGCATTACAGGGGCTTACACACACACAAACTAAAGCTGGTTTTTTATAGTTCACTTAGGTCTTTTTTTTTTTTTACCTGGGCATTGCTTCTGCCATGTTAGATGATTCCTGTCTTGAATACTCCTTTGATTGCTGTGGTGTTTCTTCATCTGCCAACTGCTGTTCTATACTAACAGAAATGACTTAGGTCCAATCTGCAGTCTAGCTGCAGATTTGAGGTGATGGGATTTTTTTTCCTTTTGTTGGGGGAGGAGATATATTCAGTTAGCCCAGACATGCAAAAAAGTTCCTTTCTCTTCTCAGCAATGTTGAGTCTTGAATGACAGAGTTGAAAAAAATGCATTCAGAACAAGTATTACAATCTGTAGCCTGAAGAGCTTAAATGAAGAGTGTGGAAGCTGCAGAGAGATTAATTTCTGCCTAGGGAGCCATGCCATCCTGAGTGTTAGAGGGCTAACAGAGGCAGGGGGAGAAGTGGGGATGATTCAGCACACCTGAAGTTAAATCCTACTTTGAATCCTCCCCCAGACTATGTATGTTGAACCTTCCCACTGTAAAGCTAACATTTCCATATTCTCGTCCCTTCTGTGGGTTAAAATTTAAAAAGAAGGGTTGGAGTGTGCATTTGGGGCTTTTAATTTATTACAGTGTAATTTTTGAAATGCTCTGCTGAATGAACTTTGAGTTCTCATTAATTTATATTGAATAAAAATCCTAGCAGAATTTCTTTACCCTGATTAGTGTCTAAAATGTATCAGATTAGTTAATCCCATGAGGATAAATTAACATTTGATACCACTGATAAGAGCACTGATACTTTTATTAGTGTTATAACTTTTTCTGCTGGCTTTTTTTTCCCCCTCATATAGTCTCACGTGATTATAATGATTTTTGTATACAGGGCTATGTTTTGGCTCCAAGGAGTGTAAACTCATTAGGGAATCCTCATTGTTTATTCCTAGTTTACCACAGACTTCAGGCAGATTGCTGCCCTAAAAAGTTTAATTCTACTGTAGTATAGTTCCATCTTGAAATGAACATATTATTTTGCAAATTAAAATAAAGAAGAAAATTGTTCCTCTGATGTTCTTGCGACTCTGCATATGATATTAATAAATGTTTTGCTATTAGCAAAATAAAAGGCATAATATGAGCTTTCATCACCAAAATGGGTCCAGTACAGAGTAATTTTTAAAAATGGAATGTATTTTCTTAATGGAGAGAAAGGATAAGGATCTCGGTACTGCTTGCAATAGATGCATTAATGAAAAAATAATTATCTTCTATCTGTGCTAAAACAGAAAATGCCACAAGCACCTTGAATCAACTGTATATTGGATTTCAAAAGTCATCTCTCACTAGTTCACAATTCTGTGCTCCTGCTTGTTGAAGAAAACCCAGAAGAATTAAGTACATTTACTGGGACAGATTGAGCAGTACCAATAGCTGATATTCATGCATGGCCCTGGTGCTATCAGAGCTCCTGTGATATCTTGAGCAAAGTGTGATTTTCAGAAGCATTTGGAAGCAGTGGCTAATCAATTAGGCAGGGAAAGTCCTGTTCTCAGGATTGTGTCAATACCACATTGACACAAATAAGAGGATAAGTGTATCTCCCTCTAACTGTTAATTTTCTAGGCAATTCACATATGGAAAAGACTCACAAAGCTATTTCTGGCTATACTGAAAATTTCAGTTGCAATGGCTGATTTAATTTTTTTACTTTCAATAATTTTGTTCCTCTTTATGAAAATTCATTAGCTTCACTTATAATTTTTTGTTGAAATTATCAAAATGTGCAGTGATTTAACGCCTCAAGAAGGAAACAATATTTCAGACTGCTTTATTAACAATTTTGATCTTTGAGAAATCACCACCATTTGGGTTGAGACCAGCTGCTCAGAAATTCCTGTAAAATGGGAATTCAAGTTTGAAATTTTGAGCAGATGGAAAAGTATATAGAGGAAAAGCAGGTCTAGCCTGGATAGGAAACACTAGGGAGGAGTCTTCAACTTGAGTATATTCCTGAATGGATTTTTTTCTTGCCAATCTCTAAAGAAGAAACTTATTAAAAACCAAGCAAACTAAAATCCCAAACCACACCAACAGCAGTACAAATAAGAAACTGGTAGAAATGTAAAAAGAGTAACAGAGGAAAAAGTGCCCAGTCTTCAGATTCTGTAGCAGTCCAGGAGCTGAGCCCAAGTGGATGTTGCAAATATCAGCAGCAGCCAGCAAAAGTTGACTATTGGCAATCATTAAGGGAGCTGGACTTCAGAACTACTATATTTAATATCAGGAGCCAGGTTGTTTTTTGGGGTTTTTTTTCTACTTGCTGGGATAAGACTCTTAAGGGCCTGAAAGAGGCTTCTATTTTTTCACAGTGAGGACTTCACTAGAGGGTTGTTTGCACACAACTAGAATACTGGGATATACTTAAGCACAATGGCAGAAACTATGTTCTCTATAGGCAGGAGGTTCTCTATAGGACTGGAGGTTCAGCTTTTATCTTTTATGGTTGAAGACTTGTCACAGAACAAGATATGTAAGCCCAAATTACATCATATAATAAATTTTCAGTGCAATCATTTGAGGGAAAAACATTAATCAAGATAAGCTGGAACACGATGATATAACTTTCAGTAATTCAGCTTTGCCTTCCATCAATTTGTGGGCTCAACTAATGGGAACAGGAGATGACTTAGGTGACTAAAATATTTAGGCATCTCATTGCTATTGAAATGTTATGAATCAAGTGCTGGGATACCTTAATTCCTTTTCCTCTGGAATCTCTACTAAGGAAGGATCATAGCAGTTGCAAGGAAGTGTTGTAATGAGCTTATATTTGTATTTTAAAGTGGCATAAATGCTGCTCAATCACAGTCAGTAATACTTTGGTATTTGTGATCTGGCCATCATTAAAATCTTGGATATGAATCTACTAATCAGGGCTCTATTTCTCAGCACAGACACTGCAGAGGTAGTATCTGTTCTCCATTAACTATACACTTGCTATTCCTTGCCAGGGATATGACCTGAGTTGTCAGGAAAACCCCAGTGCTGCAATGCATAAACAGACAATCAGAGATTTGTGTCGTGGTACTTGCAAAGGTGTTGTGAGGAAAGGGAGATCTCTCTGCTCTCTACCTCATCTTTTGTGTGCCACTGTGGTTATTTTGTATGCAAGGGATTTGTATGCCAGGGTGCAGCGATCCATTGCCTTGCCTCAACTTTCTTCCTAAAAAACAAGAAAACACCTCATGGAGAAGAAGCTGCTTGATGCTTTGAATACAGATGATGCGAGGAGAATATTTAAATCTCCTCCAAGTTTTGTTTAAGATTCCATTAGGATGCAGTTGTGAATGAGCTTCTTTTTGCATATGTAATTAGAGAGCAGAACAGATGGGAAAGGCATAGTTTAAAGTGATGTGTTCATTAAAATAACCAAAGCTGCAAAGTGTTTGTTCCCCAACAGTGAATTCAGGATATGAGACTCCTTAGGTTTCTGACATTTTTCCCCCTACTTTGAGTCTGGCAATGGTGAATGACAATAATGAGATCTCTTTTGCATCAGTTTTTGTTCGATATCACTACTGTTCCTTAGGGCAGATTGATGTTCATTCCCTCATATGTGGTGTGTGCTCAGTTAAGATATGCTAGGAAGCGGTGGGTATTAAGAAGCAGACACTACATCAAGGGATTTATTTTAATTGCATTTACTGTAAGAATGATCTATTGGGATTTAAAAAATAATACAGTGATTTTAATGTTCTTTTATAAAAAATCTATGTGGACTGTATCCTGATAAGTACTCTTATCCCTTGGGTTATTTCAACTTTTAACTCTCAGGTTCTTAAATGAAAAGAAAATAATTTTAAGAAATATAATTAGGATTTTTTTTACACATACAGACTGTGTCTATTTTTTACTAGAAGGCAAGTCTTCTAAAATTAGTCTAACAATGTCCAAAAAATATTTGCTAAAGTGAATAAGGGATGATCCTTACTCTCCTCCACCAAAATAGAAAAAAAATTGGTTTACATTGTTTAAAAAATGAAAAGCATACTCCCTTTATAAGCTTGTATCTTTCAGCTGCTAAGAAGGAAGATTAATTTGAGGAATGAATATTGGACTTTTCCAATCTTCTAACCCTGCAAAATGAGTTTTATTAGATGTGTTTTATAAAGAACTTAGAGTTTCAGAGCTTACTGTCTCTTAATTCTTGCTGTACTTCTAGAAAGCTGTTGAAACTCACAGAGAAGTAGGTCAAAGGTTGGATCTCATTGGCCAGTTTTAAGTAAATATGGTTTGATTTGGGGTAAATTGTAATAATATATTCTAGAGAAGAAGATACCTAGTCATCATTTTTGTTCTCTTTTTCTCTCATGCTGATATTTTCTCAGTATTTTTTACCTTCTGAATATCAACCTTTTCTTCTCTTGAAGCTGAATGTTCATTATTTGTTCATCACTCGTGTTTTGCATGGTCTTGTCTGCAAATGCATCCCTGCTGTTATGTGCTAAAGAGAAGAGCTTTTCAAAAATGCAAAAGCAAATCCCTACCCTGAAGATAGGGAATGGATTATAAATCCAAATTTAGCTAGACTAGCAGATGGATACAAGAAATAAACAAATGCATGCTCTTTATGATAAGGAAATAAATGTTTGTCCATGACAGTATCAGGAAAAGATTGTCTCAATTAGAAGTGAAGCCCTGTAAGAGGACTGAAGCATCTTTGTTGGAGGACTCGATCAGTACATGGTAAATGTGACCCTCCCTCAGAGCAACTTGAAGTATGAAGTCTTTAATCGTCCAAGATTTCTGTATAAGCATAAATTTTCCCAGTGTGACTAAACCCACTGCAGCATTCCAGGATTGGAATGGACCTTGAAGGTCACCTAGTTTCATCACCTTCTACCAGACCAGAAAGACCTTTTCAATCTGACCTTGAACACAGCCAGGAATGGGACATCCACAACTTCTCTGGATAACTTGTTGCAGTGTCTCACTAACCTCAGTAAAGAATTTCTTTCTAATGTCTGACCTAAATCTACTCACTCTCAGTTTGAAGTCATTCCCCCTTGGCCGGTCACGACAGACCCTTAGGAAAATGTCTCTCTCCATCTTTCTTGTCTGTTCCGTTCAGGCACTGGAAGACTACAATTAGTTCACCCCAAAGCTTTCTCTTTTCAAGGCTGAACAATCTCAACTTTCTCAGCATGTCTTTATAGATGTGCTCCAGCCCTTAGAGCATCTTGTGACTTCCTCTGGACTTATTCCAATAGCTCCACATCCTTCCTCTATTGGGGGCCTCACAGCTGGAAGCATTTTATTTTCTCTGAGTAATGTCTTTATCTACCCTGTATTATAAAATGGACAGAGGAAGACAAGGCAAAAATGAAAACCTCCATTGATGTCCTGCTTAACTACAATGGTGACAGAATGCAGGTAGATTTATGCTATTTAGGAGTTTG
This sequence comes from Zosterops lateralis, assembly GCF_965231275.1. Taxonomy (NCBI): domain Eukaryota; kingdom Metazoa; phylum Chordata; class Aves; order Passeriformes; family Zosteropidae; genus Zosterops; species Zosterops lateralis. The sequence continues at coordinate 51,809,816 of NC_139762.1, read as the reverse complement.
GGTCTCTTATATTGTTTTCTAGGCACGGTAGAAAATGGCTGCCCATATTTTCTCTGAAGTGCAGTAAATGAATGATCTCAGTATTTCAAAGATTTCTTTTTGGTTTTGATTCATCTTTTATGTAGCAGAATGACAAGCAATGTCTTGGAAAATAGCAAAGTGTCAAACGGTATTGATTTCATGGTATTGCGGTGACCTAGAAAGTGTTATTTCTCATCAAAAGATTATGTTGTGGTTTTCCCATAAAAATAAGACTATTCAAACTCTAGGAATGTTTTAGGCTATTATTACAAAATTAATAAAAAAGACACATTTTTTCCTGTGCTGAAAGGCTATAGAATTGTTCTATGATTAGATAAAATAATCCACTGAATCGTAACTACCCCCAAACCTCCATCTTACATCTATAATTTACTTTCTAATGAAATTTCTGAGTAAGGATCCTCTTCTTTTTAAATTCATGTCATTGAAACTTTTTTATTACTTATTTGGGAAGAGTAGGGCACTAGATTTACTGCAGTACTGGTATTTTTAATTTGTGATTTGAAGTAGGGAGTGATGAACAAGTGAGACTAAAACAAGAATTTTTCCCATGCAAATTAATGTTTCCAGTTTTCATCATGAATGAAAATGAAAGTGCCAAATTTTCAGAAGAATGAAAACTGAAAACTTCTGTTTCTAACCAAAACAGAACAGATATTTTCAAAAATCATCAGTGCCCCCCTTCTTATAGGTCTGTAAACTCAGTATCCTATGAGAATTTGGATAAAAATATAAAATCTGTGAGCCTACCCCAGCTTTGCTGCTTACTGACAATTCGTTGTGGGGAATGATAAGAAAGTAAGGCTAATATGTTGGCTGCCTTTGTGTGCAGTAAATGGAAGGTAACTCACTCCCCAACTTTGAATAGGGAGCTGAAATGTGTAATTAATTAAAAGGAAGGAATTATGTATAAAAAAATAGGCCCACATTGTCTTAAATTCTTTATACTCCTAGAAATAAATTGTGCATGTGGCATTCAGAGATAAACTCTGTTTTTCATGCTGCTTTTTGTTCCACAGAATGAACCTGTGGAATAAAATGCATTAAAAACAGAAAACGTGTTGGAATCTTCATAATTTTTAAAAATTAGGCCTTTGAACTTCAATTCTTGTAATAAAGTTAATACTGTTTGTTAGCAATCATTTTTATTTGATGTAAAATCATTAACAATTTATACTTTTACAAGTTCTTAGTATTCTGAATATAGTTTTATGTCTTCTGCATAAGACATGTCAAGCATTTGTTTCAGTAGTTTGGTCAGTCTGCAGTAGGAGCAGATCAAATTACTTGTTTAGAAAATAAAGCTTTATGAAATCTTTCATAGTAGCCTTTTACCACAGGTATGCTCTGGCTGGCCGTGCTGGTTAAACTTACAGACTTTTATGCACAGGAAAGATTCTTGGATGCCCAAAGATTTTTGGGCCACATGCTCAGTGATGACTTTACTGTTGCTGAACTTGGAGTTCTCTGTTGACAAAGTTCATGTACAGTCATTCTTGCTCAAGAATAAATGAGTTGTCCTGTGTGTGGTGTGGAGTGCAATGTGGCATAAATCAGTGTGGCATAAATCATGATTCACTTGGTTCATGTCGCTTTGGCTGCTGACTGCATGAATATGTTTAATCACATTAAATTCTGGAACAGCATAAAAATAAAAATACGTAGCAGATATTGTCTGCAATCCAATTTATTGCACCGTTACTACCAAAAAGCTCTGCAAATACTCCTCACCTTTTTAGGGAAAGTAAACTGTTTTATATGTATCTGTTCAGTATCTTTAAAACAATTTTTTAGTTCTAATGTCCTTCTAATTTGTAAGTCTATTGATTTCATAATATATTGAACTATTTGTTGCTAAAAGGCAGTACATGAAATAAAGGGAGCGTTGTATGAAAAAACATGTATCCAGTGCCTATTTTTATGCCATAATAAAAAGTGGAAATGATAAATATAATAAAATTCAGGATATAGCCTATAACTACTAAAAATGAACAGTTTACACCAAGGTGTGAATAATAACTCTGAATAGCAATTATTCAACAATTTTAATACACCACTCTAGTTTCAGTATGACGTAATATTCCCTGTAAACTATTAACATGCTGTTATTTTGCTCCTTCCCTAAAGATAATTCATTATTCTTTCATAATGTACTGGCCATGAAGTTCTGTTCATTTCAAAAATAATGCTGTATTGTGGAAATTAGGTTTGATTTTGAAATTCCTCGCTCATTTAAATAGGCAAAATACATTATTTATCAGTAACTCCTCTTTTCCCAACCCAGTATCAAACAAAATTCTGAATTCTGATGAAGAACCAGGGGTTTATTCAGCAAAATATTTAACAATATGCAGAACTGTGAGCATGTGCATATTTAGAGGGATATGAGATTTTTGGAGCTACTTGAACTGAATGGACACAAATGTACTTAATTAAATTCCTCCAGTGAATTCAGGATGTTTTCAAGATTTCACAGTGGAGAAATTTGTATCTAATTCAACATCTTCATAACTTATTTAGAGCATGCACCTGAAAAAAAATTTGAAGATAAAAAAGGATCCTCAGACCACTAGGGGTTACATATCTCAGCAACAAAGTGAACAAAGTAGTCATCTTCCCCAAACTATGCAGGTTGGAGAACCAAAGTGGAAGAGGACAAATTTGATTGATGCTCACTGGCTGCTTCTGATGACTGGCTGATGCCTGCCTGGCCCACTCAGACTGACCACCATTCCTTTACCATGCTAGTCTTCTCAGCAACACATTTAGCTCCAAAGCAGTGTGCTTTTCCTTCATCCTTCCAACTATTTATTTCTTTACTTGCTTGGAAAAGCCAGAAGGCAAATCTGAAGCTGAGATATAAGATAATATTGTTTGCTGCTCTTTGCAACCTTGACTAAAAGTCCTGTCTCTTGCTTGTTAGAAATGGTTACAGGGCAGTCTGTCTTTCAAAAGTAACGTTTCCATCTCATGGCCTAGATGTAACTATTGTGCCACATCTCTAACTTTTCTTAAGCATGATGTGAAAAATGGTTTCCAACTCTTCTTACATAAAAATAAATGTTCAATTTTTACAAACTTTTCAAATTATTTGTAGGTGAAGACTCTTTGAAACGTAGTTGAAATTTGCGATGACTTTTTATCCATTACAGAAGGCCAAAATCTTGTCTCAGTAATATGAATATACTAAATAAAGAAATTATATCTTGTTATGCTTAAAAGTCTTTTCCTTTAAACGTGCTTAACAAAATCTCCTGGTTTAATGTAAATCTCCTGCATTATGGTAAAACCATAATATCTATTTTAACCTTCATCGCATTATAGTATGTCATACTTTTTCAACCATTGCAGTGATGAAAGAAATTTCATTGATTGACTATTTAACTTTGTCTTTCAAAAAACTTTTTAAAAATCTTCGATTTTGAACGGATTTTTTTTGGCCACCAAAGGGTTTTTTTACAAAGGTGCCTTTTGGATACTGCCAGCTTCTTATCTTTTGTGTGCTATCAATCTCAGATATATCAATTTGATGAAGATATTAGGACAGGGAGAAAAAACATAATCTCTGCTATTTCATCTGCTGATTCTTCCAATCTCCATGCATGTATGAAGAAGCTGCATTCTGTTTTGAATAATCTCTGCAAAACTAGATCTAGTTTGAATTTGGGAATGTGTGGGAATATTTTTCCTGCAATGTCAGTAAGGATGGTTTTTTAGGTTTATTTGCTTTAAATAACATTTAACTATTCCCTACAGCTATAATATCCTGGTTTTTTTGCTGGGTAGAGCAGAAAGAAAGCATCTATTGCAAATCTTGAGAATTTTGACAAATTAGTTGTCATTGGTGTAGTGCTACACTTTTAATTACCATGAAAGGCAACCACATAAGGCATCAGAACATCCCGTTGATATGACAACATTAAAAAATCCAATGACCTGTAAACGTTAACACCTGTAGCAGCTAAATGAGTTTTAGGGCTGTCTAAGACTGAGGCAATGCTGCCGCCTAATGATGGGAGTACATAAGATGCAGTATAGAAAAGTTGCTTGTTTGGCAAGCAGACGAGGCTTGTGACATCAATTGAAGACTGTAAGTGAAATTAAAAGCAATAAAAATTGGCCCATGAACTACGCTACATGATTTGATGGTGTGCCAAGACATTTATTTGGTTCAAAGCTAAAAGCAAAATGAAACCCCTGTAAATCACATCAAGTCTGTAAACATTTTGTTTTCTGTGTATTAATGTCTGTTATGATTATAAAGAGAATGATACTCCACTTTTTCTGTTTTGATAGATGAGTTTTTTTATTTCATGTATTTCCTAATGCTTACTATTACAATAGCTATCTGAGAAATTTTATTATTCTCTGAAGAATCCTAATCCAGTTTTCCCCTTAATATTTTTATTTCAGAATAAGAAATTGCATTAATTAATGTCTCAATATTACATTTATCAATGCATCACTGGCCTTCTTTATTTAGAACAGTTTAATACAGTCTAGTGGCTGAGAAGAATATTAATAGTATTGCTGTCAAGTTAATTCATAGACCCATAAAGAACACTAACACTTGTGTAAGGCATCTGCCAATGTAATCTGTGACAGCTTGTACAACAGCAGATCAAAACTGGGTCTAGCCCTGCAGTACCTGCTCCTTTCTCAGTTCTTCTGGTAGATCTTTCAGTTTGTGCTCTATAGTGAAACATAAAAAATAAGAGAACTTGTTCTTATTTCCTCATTTTTATCTATATTATCTCTTCAACTTGAAATGTTATTGAAAAGGCATAGAAAATAAAAAAATAAAATATTGATTTGCCCCTTACTCTGAAAAAGAACTTCATGGAAAATTGGTCAACCCTTGAAAAATTATAATTTAGCAAAAAGGAATAAGCCATAATTAAAGCATTATAGAGGCATTGATAGATTAGCAGGTATCCCATTAAATCCTTATAATTATATAAAAGTATGATTAGGACAATAGATTTAATGTACTTAAAGCCTGTGCTAAAGTTTGTTTTGCATTTTCTTTTTGTTAAGGAATTCATATTTCTTTTGTATGTGTTCAAATATTTTTGGTATTCTATTCCTCTCAGCTGGGCTGACTTCCAGCAATCAGCATTTTCACAATGTGTTCACATCAAAGCAACTGCCTGAGACCTAAATCTCACTTCTGCTTCTCCACAACAGGTGCAGGAGGTTGGTCTCCATCAGACAGTGATCATTACCAATGGCTGCAAGTGGATTTTGGGAACAGGAAGCAGATCAGTGCTGTTGCAACTCAAGGCAGGTACAGCAGCTCCGACTGGGTTACTCAATATCGGATGCTCTACAGCGATACAGGGAGAAACTGGAAACCATACCACCAAGATGGAAACATCTGGGTGAGTAATTGCTATGAAGTGGGGGCATGTGCTCATAATGGTGTTGGCTATCAGTGGATTTTTGGAATTCTACAACTTATATGACTACTCAGTGTTTATATTGGGGTAGAACAGAGCTTTGCTCAAAACACGGGCATTCAAATTGTAGCTGCTGTCCAGGAGGACTATCCCCAGATTAGCAAACCCATTGTGGAAGGATGGTATTTAGCAAAACATGCAGAATTGTTTTGTTGCTGGTATTGCTCAATGGGTCTTTTATGCTTTGCCTCCTCTTTCCTTTTAACAAATTTCATGGAATGAAATAATAGGGTGGTTTTGAAAATTCTCCTGTTAAAATTTTGGAAGATAATTTTTTTCCTAGTGCGTACATGTGCTGGAGAGCTGTTTTATCATGTATGTATGGTTTTCCATACAGGTGCTACAGGGTTGTGTTTGTATTAGCTGGGATGGAGAGGATTTTCTTCACAGTAGCTGATATGGGGATGTGTTTTGGACTTGTGCTGGGAAGACTGTTGCTAATTCAAGGATATTTTCCTTAAAGCTGAGCACTGCTTGCACAGCCTGAAGGCCTTTTTCTACTTCTTACCATTCTCCAGCAAGTAGGCTGTGGGTGCGCAAGAAACAGTGAGGGAGAGCAGCCAGGACAGCTGAGTCCAGCTGACCACTGAGATATCCCTTACCTGGCCTTGTGGAGTCATGCTCGTCTTGCCATGCTGAGGGAAGGAGGAAGAGGATGTGTTTGGAGGGATGACATTTGTTGTCCCAAGTCACCATTTCATGTGACAGAATCCTGTTTTCCTTGGGATGGCCAGACAGCTGCCTGCCCATGGGAAGTGGTGAATGAGTTCCTTTATGACTTTTCTTGAGTGTGGCTTTTGCTTTACCTATGTCACTGGCTGTATCTCAACACATGAGTTTTCTGACTTTTCCTGTTCTCTCCCTCATCCTACCATGGGGGAGTGAGTGAACAGCTGTGTGGTGCTTAGCTGCTGGCTGGGGTTAAACCATGACAAGGGATATTTATGCCATAATCATTTTAGGAAAAAAGCGTATAATTTGGCTTTGGTTTTTACATTTTTTTTTCATGGATAAACTGCTAATTTCATTCTTGTTGAAAACACTAGCCTTCTATTTTCCTGACAAAAAAATGATAGCTATTACTTAACATGCCTATACTCATAGTATTTCTTTCAGATGGTTTTCTTTTTCAAAAGAATACTTTGAAAACAGCAGAATGTTGTTATTCTTTCTGAAACTAAATTAAGTGATTAGCTATTATGTCAAAGCAGACAAGCTTTAACATAGTGATATTTTAGATTCACATTCTTGCCAGGTGCTTCTTTTATTAAGGTCTGTTATTAAAAATGAATGTCAAATACTGAGCTTAAGGTGAATAATTTTATCTGTATAAGAGAAACTCAGTTAATATGTGAAGTGCGTAGAAACAGTCATTTTTTTTATTACAGTATTGATTTATTGAAAAAATATCCTCCATGTGCCAGATAGGATTTTGAAAGAGGTAGAATTTAAAGCTGGGGAAGTAGACAACCTTGAAGAGAAAAAAATATTGGTTTTTGGCTTAGATTCCTTAGAACTTGGATATGAAAGTTATTCATCAGAGTAGGGGACAAGTTATGCTTAGGCTTGATGAATATAAAAATTTCTCTTTTAAGGCAATTTACTGTAAACATTAAATGCTATAAATATTTTTATATACCTATTCTAACTGTATAAGAGCTTTTCCAACAACTACTGTTGAAATCACTAAGAATGGGAGAGAGCTTTGCAGCTGGCTAAGTGAATAATATATAAAGCAGGATAGTTAGGCTGAGGAAAAATATGTTCTTAATAACTTTCAGTGATGCCTAGTTTGGTTGATTTAGTCACAGCTGTGATTGCTTGTTTCCAAAGCAGAACAGCTTTCCGAGTGAGGCCTTTGTAGCAAGTCTTTATGCTTTTACCATCACTTAGTACAAAAATATTGATAGCTTCTTCATGCAAGAACATTTCCTTTTTCTCTTTATTAGCCCTTATGTATGCTTGATGAATTCAGGAGAATACTATTGGTCTGTTATTGATCATTGACATCACTGGGAAAAGAGTGTGATGATCCACACAGGTCTGCTGTTTTTATTTGGAATGCTGTGTTTTGATATATTGTAGGAAGCTGGTTGCTTCAGTACTGCTATTGTTCACGTCTTAAAATTACCAAATATTAGAAAAGCAGATTAAAAAGTAAATGCTACCTTATCCTTGCTTTCTTTTAAGAGTAGAAGTGGGCTGTTATCAAAAAAATAAAATGGCCACAGTTCTTGACTCTAATTCTAGTTTGCCTAAAATAGTATTTCTTTGGTGGTTAAATGATGTCTCAGCTTTTGTTTTATCTTAGAAATACTGTTTATTAGTTATTATAAATATTCATCTTAATATGTTCCCTGAGCATGGAGAAATTCTGTGGTCCTATTGTAGTAGTAGTGTTACAAGGAGACAGACTTCCCCCATGTGAAAAGAGAATGATGTAGATTTCCCATTAAATCTTCTGTTTAGCATCAATTTGTACAAGCAATTAAAAGCAGTGGTAGTCGTTAGGACCAGACTAGACCATGTAAGCCAAGTATCTATCATAGGCGTTTTAAACTCATAAAATCAGATTCCTCCTGACTGAAATGGTTGTGGTGATTTTAAAAATCTCATGATTCTGGTGCCCTAAGAAACCTTACTAGAAAGAATTTATTCTTTACCTTTGGATTTGTGCCTTTTAAGAGATTTATCCACAGGAGAAATACACTACGCAGCCTTTGCTTAAAATCCCTCTTCCATCATCCCTGTGCCTGAATGTCATTGTTTTCTGACAACAGTAAATTTAAAATTAAATGCAAAAGTAAATTAAAAGAGGAAGAGAGAAGTGCAAAAGTCAACAAATTTAATACTAAAGAAGTTACGATATCATTTGACACAGAGGACGAGATGTGAGAAACAAAGGGAAATAAAAATAAAGCTAAATAGATGAATTAGAGAGAGAGAAAAGGAGAAATAATTTGCAATAGAGATCTAGTCAGGAACAAAACATTATAATCTGCATAAAAGGCTGAAGTGAACTCTTTCTGTATGTGTTCGTCAGGGAGGAAAAGAAGTTCTATAATTACCTCCTAAGTAGGAGAGAAATCAAAAGGCTCTCAGGAAGTCTGTGATAGGGAAAGTGCTTTCAAGGTGAATTTAGAGTAAGCTTCCCAGTTCTGTGAAATAGATTTTGTGACCCCACCCCTCCTGGGCTTTTGGATATTTTCAATTTTCATGAATTTTAATAAGATGAGTGAATGTGGCCTCTTTCCATAAAATGCCTAGCAACTAGAGAATTTTGATCACCTCTCCTACCTTCACTCTTGTAGTCTGAGATTCTAATTTTGATAGGTCATGAGGTTTCCCTTTATATGTCAATCCACTGGGGTGTTTCATGTACACAAAAAAAAAAAAAAAATCTGTTTTGTAATAGATGCTCATTTTGGTTTCTGTATCAGTGCTATCTATTTGTCTAATGAACACATACCAGACAAGATTCTACATATAACACTGTTTCTATTTGCTAACTCAGATACAGATTATATTAATGTCTCCCATTAAGCATAATGCAAATATGCACTATAGCTATAAGAAAATGCTGACATCTTCTGAAACATTGAGGCTCAAATTATATGCATCAGTGGCAGACGATCAGCATGTCTAACATTTAAATCTTTCCTAAAGGAAATTGGTAGATCCTTGCTAGAATTGAAAAGATCTTACCAAGTATTGTCTTCTAAAATTTGATTACTCTAGCAGAACTTGATATCAGCTCTCAGCATTTTATTCTTGGGGATATCAAAGTCACAGAATCAGAGAATAAGTTGTCTTGGACGGGACCCACAGGGGTCAGAATCTCCAACTCCTGGTCCTGCACAGCCCATCCCCAAGACCTACACCACATGCCCCAGAATATTGTCCAAATGCTTCTTGGACTCTATAAGGGCTGGTGCTGTGACCACTTCCCCGAGGAGCCTGTTCCAGTGCCTGACCATCTTTTTCTAATATCCATCGTAAACCTACCGGGGCACAACTTCAGTCTATTTCCTGGAGTCCTGTCACTGGTCACCACAGAGCAGAGATCAGTGTCTGTCTCCCCTCTTCCCCTCACAAGAAAGTTGTAGACTGTGATGAGGTCCCCCCTCAGTCTTTTCTGTGTTGAACAGACCAAGTGACCTCAGCCGCTCCTCATAACACTTTCTCTCGAGGCTTTTCAGCATCTTGGTTGTTCTCCTTTGGACACTCTCTAATATCTTCATATCTTTCTTGTATTGTGGCACTCAAAACTGCCTCCAGACCTCAAGGTGAGGTGGCTCTAGTGCAGAGCGGAGTGGGACAACCCCCTCCCTTGCCCAGCTGGCAATGCTGTGCCTGATGAACCCCAGGACATGGGTGGCTCCCCTGGCAGTGAGTGCATTGCTGACTCAAATTCAGCTTGCCATCATCCAAGACCCCCAGGTCTCTTTCTCCAGTGCTGCTTTCCAGCATTTCATTGCCCAGTCTATCCATACATCCCAGGTTGTTCCATCCCAGGTACAGAATCCAGCACTTTCCTCTGATTAACTTCATATGGCTGATGATTTCCCAGTCCTTTAATTCGTCCAAGTCTCTCAGCAGAGAGAAGCCTTTCTGCCTTCCTCAGAGTCAACAGCTCCTCTCAGTTTTGTATCCTCTGTGAACTTGTTTATCCCTTCCAGTCCTGTGTCCAAGTAATTTATGGAGATGCTCAACAACAGAGGGCCAAGGATGGAGCCCTGCTGATCCCCATTAGTGACAGATCTCCACTCTGATGTCACCCCTGTAAGCCAGTTGCTCACCCGTCACATAATATGGTGTGGACCATGCATTTTTTGAGTTTAAAAAAAAAGGAAAGGTGGAGTGTAGATTCTCTGCACATGACCTCCAAATTATATTCTGTACATCAGTGGAGCTGCAAAGATGTAAATGAAAGCAGATTTTTCTCTATTACAGAGAATTTAGGCCTCGACAAAGTGCCTGCTGCTACAATTAAAAGCCATTATGTATTTCTGATACTATTGTTGTTTTTCTTTCAGTTTTAATTAAAACTTAGAGTGTTTTATGCACAACATCTGCTTTGGTATTATTTTTATTATTGAAAATATATTGAATGAGTACATTGTTTTCACTAAGAATGAGTTTTGGAAAGGAATTTAATTTATCTACTTACCAACTAGCTTTAAACCCTGGTTTTTTTAAAAAAAAAATTTAGTACTTCCAATTCTGTTCATCTTTTGGGTGAAAAAATCAGGAATCCACTGTGTTAACTGTAAAATGAACTTTGTGTTTCTCTGGGAAGTGAGGAATAAACTACTGTTTGAGCAATATACTCTCTTCATTTATGTGAAAGAAATTTACATGGTTCCCCTTGGTATTGAAGGAAGTTGCTACAGCACAGTGGATTTAGCTTTCACAGGAAAACAAGCTCTCAGCATTTCAGAATATTTTTCTACCAGCTTGAGCCAAAAGTCATTGTGAAAGAAGCTCAAGTGAGTTAGATAATTAACTTTTCCAAGCTGTGTGAGACTTCAGATATTTGATACTCTTGAGTGCCTTTGGAAATACCAACCATCAGACAGGCCTAAAGTAACATTTAATGATTAGATAGATATAAGGAAATCATATGCAGCTCTACCTAGCTGAAATTATATGTGAGCCATCTGCTCAGAATTTCTGTTCATACTGGCATGCAATTTCTGGTGAGATTATTCCAAGAAAAAGTTGCAACCCTTACCACATTCCCAAGTGCTTTCCACCTGCTCTACAGAGCAAAATTTTCAGCTAACCAAGGACTTAGCGCATACCTCTTAGAGGACAATGATTTGTGTATAGCAACAAAAAATTGAAGATGAATAAATTCTAGCATACTCCCACTATGTTAGGACATGCAAGAATTATTTGCTTTGTGAAACTTGTCACTGCTTTTTCCCTTGAGAGGCAACTTATTTCCAATACCCTAAACTGAATATTAATGAAAGATGTTATGAAACAGTTCTTGAGTTCAATACTTAATGCTGTTTTCCTTTTTTAGTGTTTACTTCATAAGATCTTAACTGGCAACTTACATCATAGAAAGATTTACTAGGTTAAGGGGCTTATAGGCCTGGATATTTTGTCCTTTTTTTAAGTACTTCTTTTGAATTACATTATTTAATAAAAATAAATTAGTTTACATGACGTTATACTTTTTTTATAGCTATGAGAGGATTTAGAAAATATGAAATGTGATTAGAATGGTCTTTGACCTGCGATTTGTTGTTTCTGGGCTGCTACTAGAATATCAGATACTGTGCAGACTTATTTAAACATGACAAACTGGTTTGATCTATTAATCAGTGCAAAAGTTTTGGCTAGTGTTTATAAGTCTTTTGGGAATGTCGTTTTCTATCTGATGAGTCCCTGACTTATCCTATTTGGCAGGATTTTGTCTGGTATTTTGCTGTCTCCTTAGCAATGTCTCAAGGTTACCAGTGTCATATTCACTGGCTTTTATTCTCCAGGTAATTAATTGCTAAAACCACTTTTTTTTTTTTTTTTTTTTTTTTTTTTTTTTTTTTTTTTTTTTTTTTTTTAATGGTGGGTATAGCACATAGAGGGAAAATTTTCATTTTTCTACTGGAATTTCCCATGTGACTTTTGTTAATTCCTTCATGCTTTATCCTGCCTGGCTGCTATGCCTCTGAGTACCTGTCTCCCATAACTTTATCTCATAAAGATTTCTCCATTCACTTGCAACAGCCAATATCACCTTTATGGGTGTATTGAGAGAATGAGGAGTCATAACTCCCACCCAACTCACTTTGTCTCAACACTTAGTGGACATTGCTGACCTATACATTGAGGGCCTCTGACTGATACGAATACAGAAAAACATTTCTTTTGCTGTAGTAAACCTAAATTCTCTTACAGATCAAATTTAATAGTCTCCACTATTATGTCAAATAAATGTAATAAAGTTTTGATGGGACACCTTTAGAAATTCAGGCAGTTGCTGAAATGGAATTTTTAGAAACCCTGGAGAAAAGAAAGTTGCAGATAAGCATCAGTGCTATCCTGATGAAGCCTGTTTCCTAATCTACTCTTCTCCATGTGGAATCTGTTAAGAGAAGCTGTGAAGATTTTTAAATGCATCTAGAGAAACATACTTGGGGTTATCTGAAATATCATGGCAAAATATATCTATGCCAAATGCTGTCACAGCCACAGACTGTATTTGTATTAAAATGTCAGAAGATCTGATAGCCTTTTAAATGTTGGAATAGTAAGATTAACACCAAACTGGGCTAAACAGTAATGCTAGTTTAAACTACTGACTTTTTCTGAAAAAATAAACAAACAAAAAAAATAGACACTTATGTGTCTCTAACTAATAATATATTTTACGTATGAAGTTATATCCTCCTTAGAAGACCTTCTAAACATATTTTTGCTTAGAATCTTTGAAATTATGTCTTTTTTTGCGGGAAGAAAGACCTTTATATTATTTTTAGCAGAAACATGGGGTTGTGAGTTTGCTTATAACTTTAAATAACATCTTTAAATGGAAAATAAGCTGGCATTTGGAAACTGATTTGATCAGATAGAAAGTTATTATTATTTTCAATCTAAGGTGCTACTTCTGTTATTGAAAGGAAGATTCTATAGTTGTGTTAGCCTATCTCCAGAGGCATAAGCAGAATTATTTTTAATCCATCACAAAGTATGCCAGGTAGAGAGAAGACAAAATTCCTCCTGGTGTGGTGGCAGACAGCATCCCAGCCCTCCCTTAATTCTGTACAGGCTATTAAGAAAAATTAGGATAATGTGTGAGGTATGCAATGTAGTCTGATAAGTATTTCCATTCTAAAGGATTATTTTCTAATCTGTTGTTTTTAGCCTGAGGACTACTTGTCTATTTATGTTAAACCATCCCAATTTAAACAAAGACATCTAAAGGCAGGCACCTAAATCCATTTTTTAGCTCTCAGATAACTTGATTTTCAAATACCTAAGAGCGTCATCATCTCACAATGAATACAATGCACAGGTCCTTAAATCAGCCCAAAAGACTACATGGTGTACTTAATCAGCTCAGCTATGACAATAGTCATAGTCATGGCTCCATGGCATCACATCTAAGCTAACACATCTTTGTTGAGTACATCAATTGTCTCTTAGAACTCCTAGCATAGTTATCTAGGTCACTCTTAATCCCCTCCAGGAAGCCTGAACACATCCTTAGATGATAGAACCACTATTTTCAAAGATTATACATTTTTACAGGTTCTCTCTAGAAACACTTTTGAATGTCTAGATTAAGTCTACTAAATGTGCCCAAGTGAAATGGACTGTAGTGATTTCCTTGAAGCTTGCCAGCCCTTTTGTTTGGGCACAGTGTATAAATATACTAAATAATTTATGAGACTCTTATTATAGAAGATGAGCAGCATATGACCAAAAGTCTGCTTTAGGACACTTTTATTTTTGATAGATACTGATTTTTAATTTCACATCACATATTAGGTTAAAAAGTCACACTAGAGTAGTGTAGCTAATGTCTCATTTGATAAAAGTATGGCTAGAAATCGGAGGTCCAGTAATTTCCACAGATGTAAAAAAACTCCAAAAAAGTAATGATAAATGTATTTGATTTGCCTTAAAATAAATTAGAAAATGTAGAGTTATAAAGCATGAGTGTTGTTTTTAACTTTGTCATTATATTTTGTTATGTTAAAAGACTTCTGCAATGCATTTGCCTTCATAGTAGAAGAACAAATGCAGGGGTGCACCTGGGTCAAGGTAAACCCCCAGTACCAGCACAGCCTGGGGGATGAACAGATTGAGAACAGCCTTGGGGAGAAGGGCCTGGGGCTGCTGCTGGATGAGAGGCTGGACATGACCCAGCCCTGTGCACTCACAGCCCAGAGAGACAAAGGTGTCCTGGGCTGCCTCCAAAGCAGCATGGCCAGCAGGGCAAGGGAGGGGATTCTGTCCCTCTGCTCCTCTCTGGTGAGACCCCTCCTGCAGTGCTGCATCCAGCTCTGGGGCCACCAGCGCAGGAAAGACATGGACCTGTTGGAGCCAGTCCAGAGGAGGACACCAATAGAGTTAAGGGGTGGAGAACATCTTTTTCGAGGAAAGGCTAAAATATTTGGGTTTGTTCATTCTGGAAAAGAAAAAACTTCAGGGTGACCTGACTGCAGCTCTTCAATACCTGAAAGGAGCCTACAAGAAAGATGGAAAGGGACCTTTCGCAAGAGCACGTAGTGGCAGAAAAAGGGTCAATGGTCTTTAATGAAATGAGAGTAGGTTTAGACCAACCAGATATTAGGAAAAAAAATCTTTACTGTGTGGGTTGTGAGGGACTTGAACTGGTTGCCCAGAGAAGACATGAATGCCCCATCCTTGGACCTGCTTGAGGCCAGTTTGGATGAAGCTCTGAGTAACCTCTTCCTAGCGGAAGGTTCACAGCAGGGGAGTTGAAACTCGATGATACTTAAGTCTCTTCTAACCCAAACTATTCTGTGATTCTATGAATACATTTCTATACTTAGCTGTCGAAAATCTGATCTGTCAAGAACTTGCTTAGCTTCTTCCTAGTTTTTTCATCATGAAACTCAAGAAGTTGTCCAAAGAGGTTTTCAGTGAGCTGAACCAAACAACGTGCAGAAGTTCCTTACAGCCTTTTGATTCTGGATATTGTCCAAGATTTGCCCAAACAGCTAACTTGTTGAAATGAAAAGGCAAATCAACTCTAATATATTCTGTATTTGATGCATATGGCTTTTATTTATCTGGCCTTGGTTTCTGTAGTGAAATGCATCATAGAATATCCATAAACATTAGGAAACTTCAGATATTAGTTCTAAATTCAAGGCAAGCCCCATTTGGTAGCACTACTAGTCTACATTTTCCTTTTAATAGTGCATATGAAAAGTGATTTAAGTTCTGATCCATGAAACACTCCTATACCCAACTTCAAATGTTAAAGTTATAAAACTAAGTGTTTAAAATTGAGTTTGCATGGCCAGAGAGTAAGTCCAAGTGTGTTGGTATAATATTTACAAAAAAAAAAAAAAAAAGGAGAAATGGTCTGACTGAAATTCTTTGTGCAGTACCATATGACATTATAAAAACCTTAGTTAAGTGTTAGGCAGGTGGAAAACAGAAAATGTTCTCAACTTTTTTTTTGCTGGGCCCTGGCAAAAATGAAACTGTGTACAAAGCTGTGGTCAAAGCTTCAGTCTGGTTCTTATTTTATGGATTTTTAGAAAGGTTTTTGGTTCTTCCTAATTAATTAATTTCCCTTTAAATTATTATTTAATTAAACTGAAAGGTACTCCTATCAGAAGAACTCTTAGGTTGAGACAACTACACACTGCAAATACTAAAATTCTTATACTGGGAGATGGTCACAGACAGCATTTTATTTTTCTCTGTAATATGCCCTGTAAATATTTGTGTTTGGCAGAATAGATGGGTTTGTGCTAGCACATGAAAGACGAGGTTGTGGCAATTTAGGTGAAACAAAGGCCTTTTTCTGTACTACTTCTGGGAGGTGTGGTATGAACAGAGCATAGCTTGTAAAAGTTGTCTCCCATTTGCCACTTGGCTCATTAGGTGTTATCTCTCTGCTGAAGATGAAGTTAATTACCTGAGAGCAAGTGATGGTTGAATCAGTGAGCATTCACTTCAATGTATATTTTTGGACTTGTCCATATGTGGAATTGTACTTTTAGCCTCTGGTTCTCCCTAGAGAATTGGTATTTGCTTACTGGGGAGACTGGAGGCTGAGATTTGCGAAAAAGAAGGTGAGATAATGCATAGTGGGAGGCCAAGAGGCAATTTAAGGCCAAGAGTCTGATTTCAAAATAATAATTTGCTCAAGTAAGATCACAAAAAAAAAAAAAACAACATCACAAATATATGTGATTTGAAGTCCCCTTAATGCTAGAAAGTGGCCTCATTTCTTTATGAAAGTAATTTTCCATTCTTTTTTCTGATATCAAAAAATTAAATAATTTTTAAAAAAAGGTAAAAAGAAAACATCTTAATTTCTTTAGCAGTGTATAAACTTTGATCAGCTTAAGAGGAGAAATTCATTTTATGGGGAAATTTGACAATGCTGCTGCTGATGCACTGTGTGTCTGTGGCTGTATAGATAACTTCAGCCTGAGGGGTCTTAATCTGACACCTTTCACGAGTGGTAAATTGACATCAAAAATATAAAAAAGTTAGACTTGGGCTAAGCACACTCCATTGTGCTATTTATTAAATTTTCTTCTTGCCATGTATTTTTTAGTTTTTAAAAATATCCTCAAATTCCTTAAGATAGAGAATAGCACATTGCTTATTGGCACAGATCTTATTCAGAAAGGCATATAAAGAAGCCCTCACCTTTTAGGTGGAACTTTAACTCCTATTGGGTTCAATAGAAAGCATGAAGTAAAATGACAGCAAATATGTGCTTAATGTATTTCTGAACAGTGCTACTTTTGTATCATCATACAGACTGTACTCTTGGCAGAATTTGTTAAAATTGTTTTTATATAACAATTTGTTAAAAAAAATTGCTATTTTAGTTGTGTGAGTATTTTTCACTACTTTATATAATGTATTTTCTTATGCTCATAGATTATGATTTAATCTTTATTGAAATCTGTTTATGTAATGTAAATGAAAATAAAAATAAACTGCATAAGTTTTCTGAACTGCAATACAGGAGCGTTAGATATAACAAATGCGTTCAAGTGAAACATTGATGCGGATTAATAGTGCTGTAACTCTAATTTCTTGTAGACAAATAGAGAAAAACTTGCTTTAATTTATTTCCAGTCTCTTAAATGTGTCTATTAAATTGCTTTTACATACATAAATTTAACTAAATTGACATCATAGGAACTTACAAAGGTATAATAGGATTTTTATTTGTATA
Organism: Zosterops lateralis; assembly: GCF_965231275.1. NCBI lineage: Eukaryota > Metazoa > Chordata > Aves > Passeriformes > Zosteropidae > Zosterops > Zosterops lateralis. The sequence continues at coordinate 51,792,401 of NC_139762.1, read as the reverse complement.
ATTACAGACTGCAAAAACTGGTATATACTAATCTTTAAAACCTAATGTGGAACCATTCCTCCCAACTCTACTTGAATTCAGCACAAAATACCACAACAGAGAAATAAGTCTTGACTGCTATAAAGTCTTGTCTTAGCTATAGTATAAACCAGTTTGAATGTGCTTGATGATATCCTTACCAGTTGTGATCAGATGAAAATGATATTTTTGACAATTTTTGTTTTAAATATTGGCACAAATGTCACTGGCTATACTGGATGCTGGATTGTGTTAAATGTTTTTTTTTTTAAAATTAGCGTGTTTTCTAGAGTGCTTAGTTAAAGTTCAAGAAATGCTCGGCGAACGTTTGTCTGAGGATTCATCCTAATGAGACCACCCACAGGAAGAAATTCTTACTGTTTGGAGGATTAGATGCACTGTCAAAATTTTAGGAAGTGTCAAAAATAATTGTTTTGCAAACTGTTTTTTCAGAGTGTTATTCTGACTTTGTCTTGCAAATTCAGAAAACTATAAAATATAATAGGTTTCTTACTCCTAGGTGAGCCACTGAAAATACTAGAAGAAAGTGTATACAATGAATCACTATTATTCTGAAGCTTGTTTATTTTCTTGCTTAGATTATAAACTAAGTAGATTCTAGGAGCAAGTTACTTTAAAAAAAAGTAGAAAGGCATTTGTTTCTAGAAAGAATAGCACACAAACTCTTTTCCAAATCCAGCCAATTGGTTGTACAGAATGATTTGCAAAGCAAAATCTTTTTAAACTTCAGAACATTAACATTGATTGGATGAAGAGGAAAAATATTCTGTTCGTCTCATCACTTCTTGACCTTAGTTATTTAATTTTTGAGATATTTAGAAAACTGTGACAGGACTCTGATCTGATCCCTGTACTTTATGACAGTATTTCAGTGCTAAGGTAGAAAAAAGTTTGTGGCGGCTGAGGATAGATTGAGTCTTTTTAAGAAAAAACAAACAAACCCCACCCCAAAACAACAGCAACAATCCCCCAACACACACACACACACAAAACAACAACAACAAAAACCAAAACTTTTCAGCTTTATTTTCCGTATAATAAATTTACTGGAAACCCAGCACAGTTTTGTACACATGCTTTTCCTATTCCCATCAAGACAGCTTCTTTAGTTCATGACAGATTTTACTGAAGTACCAGAGAGACAGGAAAAAAAGGGTGGAGAGGAAGAAGAGCACTGTTGGACAAACATACTCAGGATGTGCCTCTCTAAAGCAGCATTTTTGAAGCAATAAAATGTTCATATTCATAAATCGAGTAAGTCCCAGTGCTTAAAGAAATAAGGCAAAGCTGCTGACATGGCACAGTTGTTATATTTCCTTAGAGAAAATGAGTTCTGGTTGGGAGTAACTGTAACATGAGTTAAGGCTTTTGATACTTAGAGATTTTGATAATTACACACAGGTTTTTTGTGGTTTGTTTGTTTGTTTTGTTTTGGTTGGTTTTTTTTTTTAGCTATAGAAAAGATGGGTAAGCCTCTTACTTCAGCAGAGGTAAGGGCCTAGATTAATATTTAGTTAACACTGGAATCATAAAGGCAGAGGTAAAATTCTCACAGTGTATTGGGGAAAAAAGAAAATATATCAACATTGTACTGTGTTAGGCAATAAGACCATGAGAGATCTGCAGATACGACATAGCTAAAACTTTATTATGTGCAGTTTAAAAAAAAAAGTTAAATATGTTTGTTAGCTTGAGTAGAGAGAAGGGAGAGGTAACCCTGTCAGCCTTGAGTGTTTGATCAGTAGAAACAAGCCAGGAAAGAAAGAATTCCTTGTGTATGGAAGCAGATGTTAATGGCAGGTCTCAAGCTGAACTCTGTAAGAGCTTTCTGACATGTCCATGCTGTCTGTGTAAGGTTAAAGAAAAACCCACAAAACCCCCCAAAAAATCTGAGAGTAAAATAGATCAATAAGAAGAGTTTGTTTTTGACGATCTTACTAGACAACCTATTGATTAGATCTTTTCCCCATATTTCATTCGAGTCTGTGCCTAGTGGAGTGTTTTTATTATTGCTTTTGTTGTTTAGTATGAAGTTACTGACAGGTATGTTAGTTTGAACGGCTTTCAGATTTATTATTCTACCATTATTTTCAAGGTTAGGTGATAGAAAACTATTAAATACTGCTCCTTTCACTGATGAAGACCCAAAGTCTAGAGATATTGCGTCACTTCAGAATACAATTCCTTTGAGCAACAAGTACACCAAGAGCTCTACACTACAGTTTCTGCCCAGAAATGACATACTGATAAAACAAAGTCTCTGTCCTTTTCAGGCCTCCTGTAACACGATTTATCCTGATACAGGTTGCCACTAAGGCGCTAGAATCCTGCTCATATTATAGCAAGATTTTCATGATGGTGACTTTATTTTTTTGGTTTAGGACATAAAAAACTGCTTTATGGCTTCCTAGTTCTCACATATACAATATTTGTTCTATATTTAGACTGCCTGATCTGTGTAAGGAATATCTTGGGACTGAAAGAGAAGATGAATACATAACCTGCTTATTCTTAGCATCTCTGGCTCTTTTATTAGAACTTGTGAATTAATATATCTGGTGTAAATCCTTTGCACTGGAGAAATTTTCTTTAAGTAATGGTGCAGAGTCCCTTCCTCCCACTAGAACTATAGCTGCAAGAGCAGTAAAGTCCAAATATATTGTGATTTAAAAGCATTTAAGTAAGTACTGTTGTCACAGTTTGAAGGTCAAAAGCCAAAGTCTTTGAAATCCAATTTAAAGACTAATTAATTTCTGAATAAGGCATATAAGCATTAATACCGTAGTTAGAGCACACAATTTCTATTTATCTAAAGACTGCAATTTCTATACAATGATTTGTCATACTCATCACACATGCATATGTAAATACAGTGAATGCCAGAAGTGGAAGAGATTCATTAGCTAAAGGAACATAAACTTTCTATCCTATCAGTAAGTTGTGAAAACATGTCATGTCATACAAAGCAACTGGTTAAAGCCAAACAAACTATTGATAAAGGTTAAAAAAAAAAAAAAAAAAAGAAAAAAAGAAAAAGAACAACACTGATGTAGCACTGTACTGCTGCTTTGAAGTACAACGCTTGTAGGAAATTTGCATGTATCAACACTGGCCCACTCCCTGGGAGCAGCAGAGAATAAGTGGGTAGTTTGCTCTCTCTGAAGAGATGCTTAAGCGGAGTTCATGACTTCCTCTTCTGAATACTCTTGCCTGACTTACCAAGGGAAAGTAAAACAGTCAAAGGTAAACAATGTTCACTGCTTCTTCCTGATTAAAGTATCTGCAAAATGATACCATTTCTTCATCTGGCTATATTGACCTCTAGTTTGTTTGCTTTGGTTTGACTTTTTGTTTTGCCTTTTCTTCAGGGGTGTTCTTACACACACTAGAGCCACACTCTTCTTTCAACAAAAATCTGCCCTTGATCTTTCCCCTAGTTTGAGCCCACTTTCCTGTTGTCAAAACAAATTATACTAGGTGTAATATGCCTGAGTACAATGTAATGGATTCAGCTTGCTGCCAACATTGTTTTCTTGTGGCAATTTTCATTGACTTTTCTCAGTTTTTTCTGTATGCTCTCTGCGCTGGAGATAAGAAGAGACTTCAGTTACTTTGGGGTTCTTTTTTGACTCTTCAGAAGATTTTAAACACACCATTTTCACATGGAAAGGAGCACACAAAAAAGGGATTGTGAGCAATTTTGTTCTAGTGTCTTGGTGTTCCTAGCCTGAATACCAGGGAACATTCTTACTTTTTTTTTTTTCCTTATCTCCTGCCTTTCAGCATTAAAGTGTAATGGAATACTTTCAAATAGGAAAATTGAAATTTTCAGTTTTGTGGAGACATTTACTGAATATTCATACTTCATAAAACCAGCAGCAACTAATGAGTTGCTCCAAAATGTGGTTGTAGGGACTAAATTATGCAGTATCTAATCAGAATGGGCCTTACACCTTAAAGCATTTAAAGGGTAAAGCAGAAAAATAGTAATACATAAGTGGTTAAATGTGATTTTTGAAAGGGTCATTTTTCTTGCTATAATTTTTTTTTCCTAATAATGGCATTATTATGCTGAACAGGGTGCATTATGGAGCATGGCTCAGCATGAAAATATTTTAATCTGTTTAAAAACCTGAGTATGTGGCAGAGAGACAGAAAAAGTAGGTATCCATAACCTTCTTAAGAGGAAGACTTGTAGGATTGGCAGGGTCAAGGGATTCCAGTTGTTCTAACAATGTTAAAATATTGATATTAGTAGACAATTTGTAGTGTTATTAGTACTAAAGGTTTTCCTGGTACTACTTTGCTACTTAGCATTGCCACTTTGCTCATTGTTGGCAGCTGAAGCCCAAAGAACTATATGTTGTCATGAAAAGAAAAAAAAAATCCTATTATAAATATTATAGAAGATTTTAGAAATATATTTATAGAAGGTAGTTTTCTGATGTTGTGTTTGTAAAGATGGATGTCCCAAGTATTTGTTATACTGATCCTGCAAAGCTCTGCTGGATTTAATGGATAATATTTTAAATTTTCTAGATAATATTTTTTAGGAGTTTTTTTTTTTTTGCAAGAAATGGTGCTTACTTTTGTCTTTCATTAAAAAAAAATCTTCATACCAGGCTTTCTTGGCAACCTGTGTAAGAATTTAGTTGTGACATCCAAAGTTTGAAATTAAGTGCAAATAAGAGTATTTGAATGCAAGTACAAACTTCAGCTTTGTACTGTACAAGTATGAAGTTCAGCTTTACATGTGGAAGCAGTCTATAGTCTTCAGAGTGGCACTTATCTTCCTTAATCATGACATTACCTTCTTCCAGCAATTTTTTGCTTGGATTACTATGCATCTTTTGGCCAATTCAAGAAATTAGTCTGGGGGTTAGCACTCAGGAAACCATTAAGTGACTAGCATGTAACAAATGTGTTGCAGAAAAAATAATATTGTGGTACTCACTACAGGTTACACAGTAATGCTTAGTGCAGAAAGTAAGTTGCGAGGGGAGTGCAACTTTCAGGAGTTTTTAGTGCAAGACCTGCCAATTTTCACATTCTTTTCACCTAGCTATAAACACAAGTTCTTGTGAAACTGAAAAACAGAGGCGTCATTTGTTTTTTCCCCACTCTGCTCTTCATATCAATCTCTCCAGCTTTCACTCTTCATTGTGTGCTATTGCCTTTGCCTTCGCCTTCCCCTGTCTCCGTCTAGCAATCACAGCCAGTTTTCCCTTGGTCCATAGTGAGGAGACTGTGGCTCACCTTCTGCATTAATGTAGTCACAGCTTTTGAATAAAAGCTGCCTGTTTTCCCATAGCAGGACGTGTCTGATATTTTCCTATCATATCCCCTTGTCAGCCAGCCTCTCATCAAATCAAGGCAGCACCAGTGCATCTGCTCAAGATGGTAGATATGCTTCCCATCTCACATATGTGCTTTAAAGGGTAAGGAAAATTCAATGATCAGTCTCAATGTGCTACAGGTTTGAAAAATTCTTAAGCAAAGCCAAACTGGATGATTTTTAGCTGAGCATAAAAACCTGAGTACTTGGTTTTTCCTTCTCTAATGACACATCCTGTGTCTGTCTTCCACATCTTAAGGTGACAGGACCCTGAGACTTGATATGATTTTGTCTCATGTAGTAATTGTAACTAGTGTCATTGTCATATCTGTGAACCATCATTCTTGGCTTATGTATTGCTGGGTTGTTTTTTGTTTGTTTGTTTGTTTTTTGTAATGCAATAATAATCCGTGCACACTCATCACTCGGAATAGTGAACAGTGTGGACTGTAGTTTGTTTATTTCAGAGAAGTCTAATCTGCAGAGGATGTTGTCTCTATGCTACTGTACCACATAATACTTTTTTTAAACGATAAGAAAATACAATCTTACATTAGGACTGTTTGATTTGCTGAGGATAGGATGACATATAAAGCCACAAACTAAATCCCTAGCTGCAGAAATAGCACCCTAAGGAAAGTGATATGGGAGTAGAACTGACCAGTTCACAATATTTGACTGGAGGCAGCTCAGCTAAAAATGGAATTATTTTAGATGTACTGAAATGCAGGTCTCTAGGAAAACAAAATGATGCAAGTCCAATGAAAACAACATCAAGATGCTAAGAGGCAGAGTTCATGTTTTATCACTGATAATGAAAAGCGCATGTCACATAGCCTCTCATTTTACTCGTCTCTCTGAAGTTATCTGATCACTGGAGTCATTGTAGGAAATCAATCTGTACACTGCTGAATGCCACTATTGACATTATCCCTATCAAGTATCTCCACAAGGCTACTAAATTTAAATCCATTTCTGTTGATCAAATTAGAGGGATCATAACTACTAAGCACTATGGAAAAATACTTTAATACCTGTAGCCTGTTTCTTCCTCTCACCCCAAAAGCAAGCCTTTTTTATGTCTGGTCTTCACCAACAGTTTAGGTGCTACTAATGTAAAAGCACTTTCACTCTGTGCTTTCTAACACCAGTTTGTGGAAATACTGCCTTTTAGTCATCTTAATCTGAGAAAGATGTAGTGTGTGGGAGTTGTTTGGCAGGGTTATTTTGATGTCCTTTAGATAGACCCTTTATACAATAAATGAACTAAGACATCACTGCCAGAATACATCAAGCAGTCCTACTCAGAAATCCCATTTTACCAGCCAAATAATTGGCCTGAAAAATGACTTCCAAAGATTTACACTGTAATCTTCATAAAATGAGCCTTTACTGATGCTATGGGAGGGAGTAGGGAGGACAGTGAGGCTTGCTGCATGTACTATGCTCTGTATATGGCTATTACTGGTATTAAATCAATATTGGTATTAAGTCAAACTTTGTCAGCAGACTGTGACTAAAATAATAAACCTGCTGTGACTTCAGATGTAGCATCTCTTGCGATTTCTTATGGTGTTATATTAGCAAATAGAAGAAAAAAGAGGAAAATACCTGTAGACCTAAAGGCGACCTTGAAGGAGATAAAAATAATTTTGAATATATAGAATAAATAGAATTTTGAATAAAGAAGTGTTTAATACATCTGCTTGCACATATAAAAATCTAAGTTATTGTTGAGACATTCACTTAAAATCCTGAGCTGTCCTGATTAATTCTCTGTTTGGATCTCCCAGTTTAAGAGGTCACTATTCTTTTACTGGGAAAGGAATGTAAAACATTGATTATGTTATTCTTGAAAACATCTCTTTTAAAGTGTACATATTGTACATTATGTGAAATAATCTTAATTTCCAACTTTAAATTATTTCGTAATTACATATTCCTATGTTAACTTCCTAACTTGAAACTATTTGCTGTTGAATGATAAGTCAACAGAAGCTTGTGCTGTGTAATTCGACTAGACATAAAGTTTATGAAAAGAAAGGTTTATTTGGATCCAGATTTGGATTAATTTTCTTAGCTGAGCCTTGTGTTTGTTGCATTAGATGAAATCTTCTCTCTTATGTCTTATTTCCCTTAGCACTGTGACCTTTATGTAAAAATTTTAGTCTCGATTGTCCTACATGAACTGAAAGTATTACAGAAGAATGGAAGATTTAGGATCTATTCTGAAAGAAATTAGCTAAAGCAGCCGTTCAGTTAGAGAAACAAAGAAGTTGGTTGAGATTAGGTCGTTGAAATGCTAACAACCCTTATTCAACAGGGAAAGCTTATTCAAACTACAGCAGACATGTGATAGCCTTTGGGAAGAAATTGGGGAGCATTAGGGAGAAAATTCTAATGCTGTATTCACAGAAACCATATGAAGCTTTCAAAATAACCCTTTGATCTGAGAAAAGACTACGTGATCTGCTAATACTAATTGGAAAAGACTCATTTTTGGCCTGAAGGGCAAGAAGTTTAATTAACAGTGTAGAATGATGTTGGGTTAAAAGTCTAATATTAATGAGAAATTTTAATATTCCTAAGTATCACAAGAGCACAAACAGAAGCAAGAGTCTAGAAAAATGACTGGAAAATTCTGCTTCTGATGGCTTGTACAGGAATAGACCTGAACTCAGGATTTTAATGGTGGATTACAACTATCTTTTAGTTATAGGATGGGTCTTCAAGTAGCTGTTGCATTGTTCTTGCTTGAGGGATGCACTGATGGAATACACTGTTGCTGGTGGGATTTATTATTTAGAAATTACATGTTGGTATTGACCACTTACAAGGACAAGATATTTTCTTATTGAAATAATGACTTTTCAAGGCTTTTTCTGAGCTATCCATACACATGTTCCAAATCAGCAACTAAAGGAGCAGATATACTAAAAAATATTTTTCCTAACATTCGCTGAGTGAATTTGATTTATGGGAGACATTTTGAAACTGAACATGAGATAGAGCATTCAGTACAGGACAGGTTATTGAAGAGAGAATCTGACATTAATCTTTTAAAAAGGAAGATTTTTCTTTCACTAAGGAGAAAAATTTTGTTCCATGTCTAATTCATTCCCATGGGGTTTATTGCTTTGGCATGTTTTATGCCATGTGTTGTTACTTCTGCACTTGTTCATGTTGGACGAACCTCAGAAACAACATGGACAATGTTTATGCCAAAATTAATATTTTTGGAAAGATCATACCAATGATTAGATGATTCTTTCAAACAAAAGAATACAGTAAGAGGGGAAGAAATATTGCAAATCCATTCATACGCTACTGGAGACAGATATAACAGATTGATGTAACAACTTAGACTAGAAAGGACAGCTCATCAATTGCTGCACAACTTGAGGAGGTTGGACTCCATTAAGAATCATGCTACACATTAGTCTCACTTATTTGAGAGAACTTCAGGGTCTTTAAATAACTTCCACCAAAAACTGTCACCAAGTGAAAGTAGTAAATACATGTTAAGCATGTAAAAAAAAATAAATTTATGTCATACCTGATTAAAACCTATAGTCAATTTGAGATGCCTTCCTGATAAAGCAGAGTCAAAATGCTCTTTGAGAGTCATTGCCCTTTCTATTTATTCAATTTGCAGTGAGAAAGCTGAAGTCAGATGACAGTAGTTCCCAGATTTACTACCACCATTTATGGACACATTTATTGTTTTACTTGATCTTGACTTCCTGACTCAGCAGGAAGTTGTTTATCATATAACCCTGAGCTGTTTGCTAGCACTTAAGTCCAGCTTGGGCCCCAACTGGGATGTGTAAATGATGAACAGAATAGTTTGGGTTTTTTAAAAGCTCCCAAGTGTAACATGTAAAGAAGAGTAATATTTATTTTTGTAGTCATACCTTATCAAACTAATCACTTTACATATGAACCTGTGTTTTAAAAAATAAATTGTTATTATTTCAGAATCATCTCTCAGACTGTTTGCACAAAATATCAATATTAAATTTGGAGGCTAATGATAGGGAAACATCTATTTATTTGGCAGTCAAAACATTTCCTGATGGTCTATATGGTGTTTATCATAAATTAAGTCACCTTTTACAATCTCAGGTTGGTTCAATCAGAATGAGAGCTCTGTGAATCTACAGGACAATTTTTATTCTTCATTTATCTGTCAAAATAAATTTCCTAATTGCTATAACTTTAGCAAGCAGCATTAATAGCTAATCCTCCATTTAAATTTTTCCACAATGATAAAGTAGATTTGTGCTCACATTTGAGTCTTTTTACTTAAGTGAGTTATACTGTTTAGTATTAGTCATCCTATAATTTCTTTTTGGAGACATGTAAGTAAGTCGAGGTTATGTACCTTAGAGAAATGGGCTTTTAGCATCTGCAAATTGCTTTTTTTGTCATATTCAGTCAGTAAAAGAGGATATAGAGAGAAGGGTCACAAATGATGATGAGATTATATGACGTGGACAGAAATTATGCAAGTTACCCAGCAGTCCCTCTCACTTGGGGAAGTAATATTCCTTCCAAATGGACTAACAGGTTTTGTAACATCAAGTTGCAACCCCCTGACTGAAATGCACAGTAGAGCAACACAGATTACTTTCCAAAGTATAGGTTTTTACTATTCACTAGATTTGAGAACCCAATTAACAAGCAAGTTCTCTCCTTCTTTACCCAGGACTCCATATCCTGGCCAGTCTTGTGGTCAAATGCTTGACTGGGAGCATCAGCATAAATACCAAAGTTGCCTGGAACTAAGTATAGATATTTTGGATATGGTTTTCAAATGTTTTTCCTCCACAATCAAAATGACTAGGAGACTTGGAAAACTAGTGGAAGAAATCACAGTATGTGGGATATTGTCATACATAGGCTAGTCTTTCTATGGAACCAGATGCAAACAGAGCAAATTTTAACTTTGAGATATGTTACTTCTCATAACTCTTATTTCTTTAGAGACTTTCAGTTTGCTTGTTTTTAAGGCTTTCCTATGACAGCATCTCTGAACTACAAAATTTTTATGGAAATAGAAAATATTCCTTTTTTTACCTCTTTCATTGAAAAAGGTAGATTAGCTCAAGGTGTGGAACGTATGAATTGCCAATCTAACTTGATGGAAATGGGGAGGCTGATTTGCCTCATGTCAAAAGTTGTTCATTGTTACTCATTCAGAATGTGAGTACAATAACCTTTTTCTGCTAATGTGAATAGTATTATAATGAAAGCAGAAGCAACAGTTACAAGGCTACCTGCTATAGAAATGCAGAACAAAATCTTTCCTGTTCTTCTAAAGCATTTTTCTTCTAAAACAAATGAGCAGATAAACAAACAGAAAATCACACCTGAAGACATGCGTTTTTGTCAGTCTTTTTATGTTGACAGTTGTTTTGCAGTTTCGTGGCTTCACTGAAGGAATTGTGATGTTAATTAACAGCTCTTTGAAGCAATTTCTTCTAAATCTCTTTACTTTTCAACTGTTTTCACTGGAACATATGATCTGTAACCTTAATGGCAGTTTTTCTGCAATTTCTGTCAGAAATGCTACTTAGTAATGCAGCTTAATAGCTATGCAGTGCCTGACTGGGTTTCAACACAGCTGGAAATTATAATTTTGTTTCTATGGATGTGAAATTCCCATTTTCCTCAAGAGTAATGAGAGAGGCTATGCTGACCTCTACGTCAGTAGCATAAATCAGCTATCACTTGAAAACTTACTTCTGAGCGCAGGCATGATCTTTTGGAAATATTTGGAGATTTAAACTTGAGCTCAGGCAATAACCAACACACCTTGTGCAGTCTACAATACTGATAACAGCCCAAAGCCTTCTGTCATTCAACCAGAATATTATATCACTTCTTTATGCCAATCTTTATTTAAAGAAATACAGTAAACCAATGTCTTCAAATCCCTCACAGATCTTGTCTCAAAATCCTTCACAGATCATCTATAAACTCTTGATGTATTTACACTGGCTCTGACAATGCCAGATTTAATGTACTTTCAATTCTGGTCTTTATGGCTGGTCCCTGGAACCTTGTATTTTACGTGTTTATTTTTAGGCTTGATTAGTATTTTATGAGCCAGTTGTCCATTTTGATAATAAAAGCTTTGCATTCTGGTGTTACTGGCAGCAGCCACCACGCCCACCATGTTAAATGCTGGGGGAGCAGGAGAAGGAAGGCAGGCAGGGGCAGTAGTTTTAAGCCTTCTAGGTGTTGTAAAGTGCACAAAAACATTTTTTCATCATCTGTTGCTGTAGCAAAAATAAATACTATTCAGTGCTCGTCCAAATGAATGGAACTTAATTAAGGGAATCACAAAGTTAATAGTTGGATTACCAAAGGGTAAAATACAATAGAGACGCATATTAACTCTACACAGCTCAATACATGATTGAGCTAAACCTTTTGTCAGTCAGGTTTTAATAGTTTACACTATCTTTCCTTTTTTCCTGTGACCTAACAAGTTCATTATTCTGATTAAGATAATTATATTAATAAATGTATATGCCTGGTAATGCTTAATTTGTTCATTAAGGTTGGAGTTTCATAGAGACTGACTTTCACTGTAAATAGTTTGAGAATTCAGGTGCAGAGAAAATGGATTAAAAATAGAACAGTGAATATGGCTGATGTGGTTACATGGAGACTGGTGAAGTGGAATGCTCAATGCAATAAGAAAACAATGACTGTTTTTGCTCAAGTAACTGAAAGGTGCTGTCTTCCCTTTGTCACATAAATGTATCTGTTGTACTAGAGGATTATGGAATTGTTTTACAGCAGCACATAAGAAATATTTGAGAAGGTCACCTAAGACAGTACAAACACCTTCCTGATAACAAATTTCCATGAAAATACCTTGGCACAGTTCGGATCAGTTTGCCTTGGTAGCTAATTGTGAACCACCAAGTTATATTGGTGAAGATTTGCAAATGCAAGTGCTCTCACTTCATTTAAATTAATTTCTTGACAAGACAGTCCAACCAAATTCACGAATTCTGCAAGGGTGTTTTTGTGTCCATTTATATCTGTTGCCCATCAGGGTCTCTGATTCTATATAAGAATGACAGGAAATTACAAGGCACAAGCAGGATTAAAATGAGGAGTTGCTTATTCATGGCTGAGGGTTCCAAGTATAAGATAAAACATCTGGTTGTGGTAGGATTGCAGGAGCCCTGATGAATCTCATTTGTAGTTCTGTCTGTTTTTATCCCCAGTGAAAAATGCACAGCCTTAGGAAACTGCAAAGCTTTATCTTTTCTGTTTCTGATCACTGGGACTACCACAAGCAGCAGTTGGAAGTCTCCTACCTAATAACTGTCTCCTTTCAGTGTAAAAGGACAGGGAATGGTGATAGCATGGTAGCAGACAAGTTTTATTCCAGTCCTAAGCTTTCTACATAAACAAGGTAAAATGTCACTAAACACCAGTAAATACCAGACTTTTGTTGGGGCTGGAATAAAGCCTCATATAAGATTTCCAATAAATCTGTTGGTGTGTCTTTGCTAAAGACTTATTTTATATAATAAATGCACCAAATAGACTTGTAAACCATAGTAAGGAAAATAAATGTGCTGTGCAGTACAGTGGTGGTCTCTTGATGTGAGTTTGTTTCAGGCATATGAGCAAAGCAATATACAAGTTCCAGGCAGGGGGTGGTTATTTGCATTTTCCATGCCAGTTGAAAATAAATGATGAGATAAAGTCTTAATAATAGCAGAATGGCAGGTTATTTCTTATTTGGCTAAAAATAAAAAATAAGCAAAAAAATACTTTGTTCTCTTCACAGGCATGTATTGGAATCCATCTCCATTCATAATTCAAATGGGTTTTGAAGTTTTCCCTTGTGGGCAGTGTCTTGTATCAAAGGGATTTTGCAAGTAATTTGGTATGATTCAACCAAGTTAATGGTCTCTGCTCCTATGAGGCACAACAAAACTTTAGCAAATTTCTCCAGAGAGCTCAGATATTTTGCTAGTTCTGAGAAATTAAGTATATTGATTGAGGCTGTTTAGGAAATGCTTCTCTCAGCTCAAGAATCAGAGAGGGAGAGAACAACTAAAATTGCAACCATATCATTTTACATATCCATGTATGGAGCAGATTTCAGGAGTCCAGGGTTGCCTAAAGGAAGATTTGGACTTAGCGCAGACTCACATAACATTATTTATATTAAAACACTTATTTTTATTGTCAACAAAGTGATCAGCAAAAGAAGGGATGCTCCTTTCTCCTCCTTTTCTGCCATTTTTAACTTGCACCCTGATTCAACTTCCAACTGCAACAGAGCTTTGTCATAGTCCAGGTTTTGGCTGCCCTTTACTGCCCAGGACAATTTTTGCAAAGGATTGTAGCCTCTGCACTCTCCATCAGCTTGGCAGCCTATAGCTGAATGATGTTTCTTCATCTGGGTGCACAGAATCCTTCCTACAGGAGAGCCTCAAGCCAAGTCCTAGGCATAACTTTCTCTTGTTGATCAATAGTGTTATTATAAAGGGTATTTTCCATGTGTAAAACCAAAAATTATTGAAAGTTAGTTTTCCCATATGCCTGTTTTCTTCATTGAACTCCTCTGTGCTCAGTTTTTCCACTGTTTCTGCACGAAAATAATGGTCACCATTTCTATTCATAGTTCTGTTTATTCATGAAATTATTCTGGGTTTGTTGTATTTCAGTTGTTTTACGGATTTTTTTTACTTGGTTCTTTGGGTTTATTTGGGTTTCCTTTGGTTGGGTAGTGGGGTTTTTGTTTGGGTTTTTTGTTTGTTTGTTTGGGTTTTTGTTTGGTTTGGATTTTTATATGTGGAGGTATCTTAGTTATTAGCTGCTGGAAGAATTTTCCAAGAAAAGGTATATCAATACTTGTGTTTCTTCCAGAATTGAAAGAATTATTGCTGTAATGAATAATAATAATGTTTTGGTACAACTTCAGAAACAAAGAACTTTTTTAGGAAGGATAAAACAAAATTAGGAGGTAAACACATTTCTGTTGTATGTCATCTTATAAAAGTTATATTGCATCATGTTAACAAGGAAGCTACTAGAAATTTTGCAATTTGTTTTTAAATGCCAGTGTAAGTTCATAAAAACTCTTGAGAACATTTCATAGGGAGTTGGAGAAGTACTGCAAGTAAATTTCGAGTAGGAATGCAAAGCATTCTTTATTTGATATGTTAGGATTTTGGAGTAAAACATCTCTTTTGGCAAGTGGCATCTTTGTGAGTTCTTCATGCATATATATTTCACCCATGCATAGAAGAATTTGTGTATTTAGTATATTATGACTTGCCAGGTCTAGTTCACCAGCTATTAACAGGCTCAATATAAGAACATGTTTCCATGGGAGAGATTGAAAGAACAATAACATTGGAATTAGTGTTTCTTCTAATATGAAACTTGACTGATCTATTATCAGATGGTTATTATAGGATTAATATATTATTATATTTTTAATTGTGGAAGTACAATAGTAAGCACTATGAGTATCCAGGAGAACCTGTTGTAATGATGTTCCCCTGCACAATTCTTGAAGTCCACTACCCTTTCTTGGCTGCACAGCTCTACAAATACAGTAGCAGTCCCGGAGAAAAAAGTGGGAGACATTTCAGGGAGCTGTTTTCAGGCCACTGGGCAGGAAACAAATGCCAATATTTTCATTAAGGTCAGGAGGTCATCTGTTGGATGTAGTGGACACTCATGTTCAGAGCATTAAATTAATTCTTGCTTACAAAATCTTTTTTCCATTTTGACCAATTATTTGGCTACAGATATAGCAAGGACAGGATGAGAAAAATCACAATTTTGTTCTTTGTATGTGGAATAATTTGGATTATCCTGGAAGTGTAATCTTGAGATCTGTTTTCTCCCTTTCATAACTCTTCTACATAAAAGATGAGTACAAAGCCATTTTGAATATAGGACTGAATTGTATGAGAGTTTGAAAGGACATAATTTTCTTAAAGGTGAGACTGCAGGATTTTAAGGTGTTCTTTTATACCATCTTGCTAATTCCATTCTTCCCTCACTGAGCTAAGGTAAGTACAGATGAGATGCTTGTGACCACTTTTGTGACTTTTGTTCTTCCTCAAGCAAATTCCAGATTCAGAAAGAACCAAGATTCATCAAACTTTTAAGAAAACAAAAAGTTTGTCTTAAATGTCACAACACCTAATGGAAGTGTTTCCTCTCACAGCCTCCATAGACATCAGCTGGCTCACGACAGACAATTTTTTTCCCATAGACCACCTGAGCTTTAAGCAGATTCTAAATTTTGATAATTATTGGCTTTCTAACCATATTTCTGCAAGCACAGAGGACTGCCTAAGTGCTATTTCTCAAAACTGAAGTAGCTGATTATATTTGATTTTCTGTAGGCAGTAAATCAGATCATCTGAGGCCAGAGAAGACTTCTGTTGCTAGTCTATCTCCTCTAATATATGTACTCCTCCAGAAAGAAAAGGCTCTGATCTTTCTCTTCTTTTATTTTACTTCATTTCATGTTTCTCTGCTTGCTCAAGAACAGCCCAAAGGTGAAAGCTTTCCTTTTTTCTTTTACCTCTTTCAGTATCTCCTGCTGTATTCCAAAGGAATTTCTGTATTCTGCTTTCAAAAATACAGATCATCACAATTGTTTTGTCCTTATGAACTAGTAAAAGCCTAGTAAATGATGGGTTTCAGTTCCTGGCAAACTTGCATAACATGCCAAGGATCAAGTTAGTCAAAGATAATATATGGATCTTGCCAGCTGAATAATAAATACATTTATCCTTAAAGGCCTGCAAACTGTTTCAGAATTGGCACAAGAAATGCAAACCTCTCCTGAGCAGATGAATAGGTGATCTACAGGAGCCTATCTCCAGACCAGCCCAGAGCCACAAGCTCATTTCCAAGGCTATCAACTATTCCCATAGTTAGAGTCTGGAAATCTATGTTGCTATGTTATTAATAGATATTTTACAGCATTTCACCATGTGGGCTTCATACAGCCACTCTCTGAGAGGCTTCTTGGCAGTAGGGCAAATTTTCCACTCATCAGTTTATGCATAGTGAGGAAATTAAGAAGATAATTCAGACTCTTAAGTTCTGAAGCTGCTGTTTAGGAGTGCATCATCTGCTTCTGCATTAGTGAATCTGTATATTGTGGAGAAACTGGAAGGTTAGGCAAGGTGGAAGGTCAGCTGGAAAAATCACAGATCTAGAGCAAATATCTATAGAGGCTATAGTTGAGGGAACAGAATTTCTTTTTGGGATTCGAATTTCTAAGAAGCTTTGAAGCAATTGCTTCAAATGAGGAGCTGATGAAAACAACATAATCAGCTATTTATAAATAGGGCAAAAAGGAAAAAGAGACAGCAACTAGCGTTTTTCATATATGGAATACTTGGACTTGATGGTAGTCTTAATGCAGAAGACTTCTGTAAAGTGTTCATTTACATTTTATATTTTCAGTTTATGGAAGATATTTTATATTTTGTTCCATAAATGTGGATTGTAGTAGTATGATATATAAAAGTAATAGCCTTAGATCAAATGAGGGCTTGATTGAAACACTAGGAAATTTGGAAATGGACAGGCCAGCATAGCACTAGAATAAATTAGAATTGTAAGGACACACTGGCTGTGGTAACTTCCTTTAGGTTTGAGGCATGGGTTGCAATATCTCTGGCTGTTTCTTGTCATTGGAGGAAACTGTGGGGAATGCTGTCAAGGCAGCTGCCTACAGCGGGCTTGTGGTGGTTGTACCTTAACCAGAGAATGCCACCAGCCCTGAGACAGCTCAAGAGTTGTACTTTCACTCTACTCTCACCCTGTCCTAGACAGTGTTAATATGTTAAATCTGTGTATCTGTCTTGAAGATGGTTAGCAATTCTAGTGTACTGTCAACAGAAATCACTTGTTGGGGAATAATTGATACACTGCTGTGTAAAGCTATCTGGCATTTGAACACAAGAATTTACCTAAGAGAAGTATCTGTCTAATGCATGAAATCTTCAAGCTGAGAAATTAAAATCAGAGGGTGACTAATCTATATTTTGTAAGAAAAATATACTATTGATAGTGCTACTGCTTTTTCTAACAGCAATCTTGGTAAGCCTTAGGCATTTTTAAGCCCAAAGCTATTTCATTTATCTTGTGGAAAAAGCAATTTGCATATTGGCGAAGGCAAAGAAGGGTTGAGTGATCTTTGAAAAGATTCTTTATATAATAAATATTTCATCTATGACTAAAATATTTTTTTTTTCTTATTGGAAATTTTACTTTCAAAATGCTAAAAACTACTATTTTCAATATGGATAGAGATTACCCACACCAGTGGTTTTAAATTTGCTGTAGAGACTTGGTCTCAAATTTTCTAGACTACGTGCTAACTTTTATTAAATTTTCTTTTGGTGAATGGGACTCTTATATGGGGAATGAATACAGACCTGTAATACTGTCTTAAATTACAATTTAAAAAACACCTGAGGATTCCTTTTACAAATGTCTGAACTACTTAGGTGTTGTACAGTACAAAGGATCAGTTCGTTACTTCTTGCAAAAACAATAGAAATGGAAATCAAGTACTTTTCAGTATCTCTAAAAGTAAAGGTTCAATAATACAAGATGCATATAGAAAAATTCTCAAATTCACTAAAAATTCATAAGGATGCCTACTAGTTCTTAAGCCTTGCTGAAATTAAAATTATTGTTCTTATTCTAATTTTTGAAAATAAAATAGAGATAGGGACCATATGTTTTTAACTTTGTTTTCCAGATCTTTCAGGCACTCAAAATAGATCAAAAAAACCAAACCTGTGATTCTGAGAAAAGGTGTGGGTCTAAAAGTGGTAAAACTAGTATATCACAAAACTTTCAGAGAATAAAAAAATAAAAGGAGGATACAGTTTAGATCTTTTTATTTTGATTGCTGTTTGGAACCCAGCTTGGAAAAGCTCCAGTGATTCAAAGCACTACATTAGCACGTTCTGTGTACACACACGTTTTTGTTGTAGCACAATCACAAAGCCTTGAAATGACTGGGAAAACAGGTTTTTACCAGCCCTCTGATGACAAGGTGTTTGTTACCTACCTCTGAGACTCAGTATGCCAGAGGAGCAGTATTTGGAGCCTTAATCTCATAAATCATGGTTCGTTGTGGGTGGGTTTATTACTATTTAAAAAAAGAAAAAAGGAAGTGAAGATCTAGGTTTTTTATGCTTATCTAACATACAGCCTGTTATGAAAGGGAAAATGTAGCAAAACTGATACTGTCCTGTTTCTCCATGTTATCAATAATTATGAAAGATGCTTGCAGTCTTCACATTCAAAACATTGTGCAATTGCAGGTTCTAAATTTTGCTCCAGTTTAGGTTAACAGCAAAGGTCCAGCCATCTTTAAATGACTGGGTTAGGATAGTTCAACTACTCTCATAGAGCAGTAGCAAAAAAATAGGTTTATATTCCCTGTTTACAAACATATTAATATTCTGTTTTATGGTCATACCCTGGCTCAGTATCAGCCTTGAATTTGAACTCTGGAGTTTGTAATTCCTCATCATGTCCTCAGACCATTTGATCTAGACCTTGACATCCTCCTCTCCATAAAAAGGTGAGAAAAGAAATTAGTTCTTACATGAAATTGATTTCCTAAAATTCCATGAGACTGCTTCTCCTCATGATACTTTGCTAACAAGTTAACGATCCCATTTATTTTTTAATCAATACACAGCAAGGGACCCCAGTGACTTACCTCTCAGGCTTTCAAAACATCTATAATTTTCGCCTTGAGGATGCCTTATAAAATTGGAACAAACAGTCATTTTTATTCTCTTCTGCTGAAGAGCAGATGCTTGCAGGTACAAAGGAGTTACCCATTCACCGTATATTTGGAGGCTCAAAGATAGAACAGTTCAGTGTATTTTTGCTGCATCATATTTGGACAGATTTTGCTTTGTCGTTAGCAGAAACTGGATACTTCTGCTTATTTATTTATTTAAAAATAAGGCAGGGAAAGTGAATATACTTGGTGCTGAGGGACTTCAAATGTGCTTTACCGGAGCAATAGAAGAATGATGTGAGATGAAAGCAGGCTATGGAAGCTGATATCTTCCCCACTGTTTATTTTAATATAGCTTGTAAATGGAGTTTTTGTTTAGTGTCAGCCTTGTCCAAATACTGCAGCCAGTATGAAGAAGTAATCTGCTCTTGAGACCTAATTCACTACTCTAAAGGCATTTTGTAAGCATTTTATAACTAATGTTGAAAGACCCTAGTTATTCTGTAGTAATAGATGCTATGTGTGAGTCACGAGAATTTATTTTGGCTTAGCTTACTGCCCGCAATTGATACTTTAGCATTGTGAGTATCCATAAAAGTTCTAAAGTTTCACATTTGTGATTCTTGAGTCTGTCCTGTGTGGGGTTTGGAGCTGGACTTTGATAATCCTTGTAGATTCCTTCCAACTCAGAATATTCTGTGATCTTTTCTTCTTCTTTTCTTATTTAAGTGCTCTGGACTTCAGACAGACAAAGCCATCTGCCGCTCTCTCAGATAAGGTTTCTAGAAGTGAATTTAAATGGATGCTGAAGTCATTCCTGAATCTCCATAGAACAGTCAGACTGAAAATGTAGCATTGATAAGCTTTCCTGGGTAGGGACAATTTTAAAAGCACTTACTGTCATGAATAGTCCTTTCTTTGTCAGGTACCCACAGTAACATGCACTTAGGTCTTATGGCTACCTCTAAGTAATGAATGGCTCTATTGACTTCATGCACTAAAGTGCTTTACTGGATCAAGTTTATTTCAGGGGACTTGTCAGATGAGAAGAGGTTTACAGAATTAGATACACAGACTGACATGAATAAATTTCATCAGAACATAGAGATGTAGGGGGACAAAAAAAGTCAGGGATAAGTAAAAAAATGCAAGTAAAAAATATTTTCTGATTTTGGATTTGGTACATTGATTCTATCTCAAGGCAAATGCACAGAATTAAATAAACGCAGCTTCTGTTGATAACATGTGCAGAAAGGTTGCATATTGCAGGCATTTGCTTTTTCCAGGTTACGGATGCGTAGTTCCTTGCCTCCTGTTTGTATCAGATCTAGCTGGAGTCAAAAGGCTTTGTGTGCACAGATGCACAGTTTCCATTTCCTTTCCTGAAACTCACATTTTAACAGTCCATTTTGCTGAATTTTCCCCCTGATTGCTATTGTTATTCAGGTGTGCGTCTGTGAAATATGCTATAAGGTGTGATTTGTCAGCTTGCTGTACTACCTGCAACAGATTTCAGGAATAGCCCTTTGAGCTTACCCCCCTTTCTCAGTGATGTGATTAAGGGAGAAAAAACTGTTCCACCTCCCCCAGTTAAATGCTTTGAAGGGGAAAAATCCTTTTTAACACTTGCCTAGTGTGTGCTGGTGGTCCTCTAGTGTGTGGTATGTATATCTTCTCTGTGCAGGTCTGTGTGGGACTGGATTTCCCTGTTCTGGGACCTTTGAAATAAATGAATTGGCTCTGGGGAAGCTGAAGCAAATAAGCCCTTTGCTGGGAAGCTGTTACCTGGTAGGAACATCCCCTGGGGATAACGAACATGACATGTGACAGCCACCTGCATATACTTGCTAGGAATCAAAATTTTGTTAAAATATGTTTGTGGTCTTTTTCAATAGATCAGTGCATATATCAAGCAATGAGTAAGAAGAAATATCAATAATTTTTAACTCCTTACTAAATTAGAGGGAAGAAAAGAGAAAAGCTAATGTCTTGGAGCTATATTTCCACTGTTGTGGTAAACCTCATAAACACGAACAAATATTTGAGCACTACCATGCTATTAGGGGTTAAAGCATCAGGTGAAAAACTAAAGTTACTGTGTCCTGCCATTGTAGTGCAATTCCACACTTCTGACCACTTCCAGACAGGACAGGAAAGAAGTAGTATTTTTAAGACAATATCTGTTTTAGTACTTCAGGAGTTCTTGGTGTGCCTGTTTTTGCCAGCAGAAAACCCAAGGTATGGGCAGCAAGAAGGCCTCCATGTGCCCCAGGAGTTCTGTGAAGTTTGGGTGGGAGGAAAAGAAACCTGCAGGACACATGTGAATTACTCCCACCCCTGGGAGACCCCCACGACCACCGTGGGCAGCTTGAGAATGGGTGAAGTGTGCTGAGGAAGCCACGTGCCCTGCAGTTGCAGACAGCCAGGAAATACCATGTCATTCACCAACTGTTGGAAATGGAGTTGTTATTTACCTGTACCAGTTTCAAAGGCCTTATGAAGACTCTCAATGAGGGTAGGACAGAGAACTTGCCTCCCATGTACACTTATTTTGGTGAAATCAGTAAGACAACATCATTTTCCAGAAATTTATTATGATTCACAATCTGTACGTAAATTGTTTGCATCACAAATTGTGCCGAACCACCACCATTGTTACAGTGCAGGAAATTATGTGCTGTTTACAGGCGCACTCTCTAGTCAGTTATTGATTTAAAGCACCTAATCTATTACAGAATTGCAGTGCCTCTCAAAAATAGATTTTCTGCAGGTGTAGAAGGGATTATTAAATTACTAAAATGAATTATTTGTCATTTTCATTTTTATTTACATTACCAGTTTCAATTCACACTTGTAGAACAGCATGTTTTACAAAACAAACTTTGCACAATCAGATAATATATTTTCATTATCTTTTATCTTACCATTCTATATCCCAATTAAGTATCTGAATAATGCAGTAGATATTAATTTTTTATGATACCTATACAAATTCACATTTCATAAATAAAAATGAATATGTAAAACATTAAATTCATGTACCTCAGAAGACACACAAGTGTATTGAAAATCCCATGGTGTTTTCACTATTCTGTGTGTTTCCAGCGTGAAGAAACTGATTGCTCCCTTTTGGGCCTCTTTTTTTTCCCCACCCCCTACACACTGGAAAGAATCTGCCTCTTTCTGCATGTGAGGTGTCATTTAATTTAGAATTTAATGAAAAAGCAGAGTTTGTGCTGCTTCCAGCAGAGGGACAGTCAAGTCTTTCAGCTGTTTACCTCCAAGAATATCAGAATTCCAGTGTGAGACATCACTCTGCACGACGTTTTCTGTGCTTTCACACTGCTGTTTCCAACCCAGACATTTTCTTATGTGCTTACTTAGAAACAGGTCTGAGGGAAAGTTTAGAAAATATAAGCTCTAGGTGGAAAAAAAAATGGAAGAACTGGGTGTGTTAAGTAAGCCTGTGGTAGAGATCTTCATATATGTAAAATAATATGTGAATTAGAAGGAAATATACTCTTTGTGTTTACTAGGCAGAAGAGAACTTTAAATCGTAAGTGGCAGTAAAGGACACAGGAATTTCTTTTTATCTGTATAAATATTTAGATACTTTAGTATAATCCTAAACTACCCATTGATCATCAAACTAAGAATAAATCAAGTAAAGTTGACAGGAATGATTGTGATGCTCTTGGTTCCCAGTTGCTGCAGGAATTTGGGTGTCTCAAACTCTTACAAGATCCTGTTGTATAGTGATGGTGAAATATGGAGTGTTTTGAGTTGTAGTCTTCAGCTGCATATGCAGCAGTGTTTAATGCAGCTGTAAGAGCAATGCCTACTTCTACAACTATCAAGATTCAGTAGACTCATTCCTACAGTAAACAGTACACTTATTAAAAAAAAAAACAAAAAAAACCCAAAAAAACAGACTTCCAAAACTTGTCATGAAACAACCAAAGTGAATTATAAATGCATTTAAAATCTAGAAAATGTGAGAAATATTTTTTCATTCCCATATAATTTATTGGAAAAAAGAAAGTAGTTTTTTGATTTCAGCGCATTGAAAAATGGAAAGTAAAAGCATAATTTTTCTATGGTATAATGGAGTTCAAATATTTTCATTAAAGATTGGTTAATACGAAGGAGAGATCATTTTCAATGGAGAGAGTGTTCTTTTTAATGAC
Source organism: Zosterops lateralis (assembly GCF_965231275.1). Classification (NCBI taxonomy): domain Eukaryota; kingdom Metazoa; phylum Chordata; class Aves; order Passeriformes; family Zosteropidae; genus Zosterops; species Zosterops lateralis. The sequence goes on along the minus strand of NC_139762.1, from coordinate 51,769,054 downwards.
ACAATTGGGTGTTGGAGAAGAAATGGGGTTTTTTGAGAGGGGAAAAAGAAAAGCTGTTAGGCTGCCTGAGAAAATAACATAATATGATTGTATCTTGTGGCAAAATAAAAGATAACAATCCTCAAACTCCTACGCTTACACTCATAGTGTAATTTTCCCTGTTTCTCTCCCCTTTTTAGCCTTAATCCTAGGATATGATACTGCAGAAACATTACTGGGTTTTGTGTTACCAATGAGCATGTACTGTGGATTATCATAACTTATTTCCATATGATTCTGGGGCTTTCTTGACTAACTGGCAATTAAAAGAAAATAAAGCAAAAATACAAAAAACTCCCAAAGCTCAGATCAGTTGCCGGGGTGTTAAATATGTTGCATCCACCCCCACCTCTCATTTGGGAAGGAAGAAAGCAGCACAGATATGACAAGGATGTTTTGCAAAGTTCTTTTCTTTTTATGTCTCAGTGGTTTCTATAGTCTTTCAAGAAACAGAAATGGGTTCACTGGCACTCTCAGCTAGCAGCTTGCCTTAAACGTTCTTCAAACTCGCCACTTGCAAAGGTTTCCAAACTGTCCAAGACTTTCCAAACTGTGCTATAGTAGTCTGAGATGGGCCTCCTTTGGTTTCTCCTGCTGGGGAGCCCTTCTGTCTTGAACACAATACTTGAACAGGCTGCTAGACAGGCAGGAGAGGGCATGAGTGACGCTGTAGGCTGAGGGGCAGAGCAGTAGCCCTATGGGCTGCTCTGCCCTTATCAGCACCTCCTGCACACAACAATTGGATTATGTACCAACCATCTGTTCCTGTGAATCTTCAGTTAAGAGGAAAGCTGAAAAGCCCTCTTTTAGAGCATCGTGTACTTCAGAATATATTTTGTCTGGTAGTTGATCTGCCATCCTATTGCATCTGCAGTTCTCCTCAGGAGACAATTAAATTTCAGTCTCTCAAATTCTTGAGGATTGTTAATGTACTTAAGGACTGAGCTATGGCATAAAATACAGCACAGACCTTTCCTCCATTTCCTTGTCTAATTCTTTCCCACCAGTGCTTTTAATTTGTTATTGTAAAGAATTTACTTTCCTAGGATAGGTTTTTTCCTGGTGTAATGTATCAGTGGAGAGACAAGAAATCCAAATATGTGAATAGGCGCTTTGTATGTGTTTGGATTTTGCCTGTACAGGGCAATGTAGGTGAAGGCTATAGGTTTCATTAAGACAGAGTGCATATAATGGTCTTTAAATGTATTTAATTTGTGGGTTTTCTTCGCTTTTATTAAATTATTTTTCTCAGCAGGAAACTGAGCCACAGAGATAGTTTTGCCTTCCACCCAAGCCCTTTTCTAATGAATTTTGCTTTTTCAAAAAGATTTCAAAGTACTCACAGTATTCATTCTCCTGGCATTTATTTAAATTATTGGTAATTTGTGTTCATTTCTCTGCTATTATGTCAGCCTCTTACAGAATGAGCATATTTTTGCAATATAAAAAAAAATTTAAAGAATTACATTTTCTGTTTTCTGAAATTGTTATTAAGTCACTTCATTTTTCCATCATTATTTGAGCTACTTACATTTGAAAAGTAGTGGAATGCATTTCCTTCATTTTTAGGGTATAATCAAGATTTTAAATGATACTTTTGGAGAAGTAATCCTTTCTTTGTCATCCTCTTGCTGGATAAGCTGTTTCCCTTTAAGAATGAATGGGTGTCAAAATCCCTTCAGTATGACACCCTGAATGTATTGAAAAGAACAAACATATCCTTAGGGAAATTGGTTTTAGCTCTCAAAAAGAAAGAAAAGGAACAGGAGAAGTTTTCTACATTTTTCTCGTCTTGTAACCTGCACTTTGACAGTTTCAAGCTTCATTTTCACTGTTCAAAAGCAAGTGTTTGATCATCTGATAAACAGTTATGTTATCCATCCCTTTCTAAAATTCTTGTGAATACAAATAATTTTAATTCAACTATAAGAGCTGCTAGAGAAGCACAGATTTCCTAATTTCTTTCATAGTTACAGGGAGTTACTCTGCAGTAGAATTTTCCTAGCTTATATTTCTGCTTCTATTGCTCTTCTTCTGCAGCAAAATCTGAGAATACAAACATTTACATCTCCAGCACCCATGTTTTCCTCCTGGTAAAGCATGGATGATAAAATTCCCTGCTCTTAGGTAACCTGTACAATGAAAGTATTTGAAGCCAAAGTTACACAGTAAGAAGTGTGTTCAAAGCCGTGAAAATATGTTTGAAACCATACCAAGTTTTTTGAAAAATCTTCTCTTGCATCATATAATTGAGAAATGTGTAAAACCACAGCACACAAAATTATTACTAGACAGATATTTTGGAATTGTTTTCCTTTAATTCCCATCCTTGTACTTTCTTTGTTGCAGTACAGATGGGCAAATATAGGAATAGATTTAGTTAGTGAAAGTATTATAGAGAAGAATGCTTGTCTGCATTTTCCTAATGCTCTAACATTTTACCTTTCCTTTTCCTCTTCAAAAAATGAAGACAAGTAAAAAAAAAAACCAAACCCAAAAACAACTCCCCAAAAATGAAAAAAGAAAAGGGTCAGGTTAGTTCATTCTTAGTAAATTTTACCAAGTCTGAATGGCAGGGAGGTACGCTCTGAGAAGATGTCTCCTGTGCAGTTCAAGAATATTGCCATCTCCTGTAGTGTTGTCCTCTTGACAGGATTTATTATAAAGAAAATTCTGCCCATATCTTGCCACACTCTTGGGTCCCCTCTCTAAAGAATAGCTGCCAGGTTGAAGTAGAAGAGAAAATGGAAGACAGAAGTTTGGTTATCTACATAGCTTCATTCTACATTCAGTGATTTGTCCTCTTTTATTTTAGTTTCAATAGACTTAAGGAGGCCACTTCCTTGTCAGGATAAGCCCTAACAGTGCACCCCAAGTGCCAGGAAACCTCATAAAAATCTCCCTACCTCTCAATCATTTTCTGTGATTTTTGAACAATCTTGTCCTAGACTTTTGTTGTTTATGCTTGGCTTCTGACTGCTGTGAACGATGATGCAGGAAGTCTGCTTGGAACACTGTTAAAATGGAGACAACTGCAACTTTTCCTCAAGGGAAAAAAAAGGCAAAAAAAGCCTGAAGGTCTTCAGGAGATGATTTGCTGATGTGTACAGTTCTGTGTCTTTGTGAAGCACTTTACCTAGGAACATCCAGCAGATGTTCTGAAACATTATCAGGTATAAAGTACACAGATGTCACTAAGGGCTTGCTTTCTTTTTATTTTAATTTTATTTTTTTATTTATTTATTTTTATCATACAGCTTCATCACTTGCTTGTAAAGAGCACATCCTTATCCAAAAGTATGTTTAGTTTTATGAAATTCTGACTTTTAGCAAGAAGTATTAAGGGTAATGGGGAAAAGCTAAAGAAATAGACATATGCATTGTTAACTTTTATGCCTTATTTTATGATAATATTCTGAGGAAATGAGACTAAATCTAAAAAAAAGAGTTCTAGATGACTGCTTGTTTTATCAAAAGTTTTGACTATCTTTTGCAAACTCTCTTTGCACGTTTTATTGGAACAGCCACTTTTTTTTTTTATTTCCTGAATTTGAAGTATGCTAGCTATGCTAAGTGTAATGTGCAGCTCTGTTGATGATGGTGGTGCTTTCTATCTAAAAATCACTATAAATTTGAAAGAAATTGGCTTGGATTTGCAATAATTTTTCCAAATTCTATTCCAGTGTCTGAAACTATAGGTACTCCCTATGCTGTGTGGTGCAATTTTCAGTCAGACAGCAAAGGCTTCTTCCAAAACTTCACTGCTAGAGGAGAGGGACATTAAAGAGTACAGGGGATTTAGCTGACAGGGAAGACTGACAAGAAAGAAATCACAAATACTCTCTCTGTGATATAAGAAGAACACAGGGCTAGTGCTGTGTCAAGGGATAGGGGATGCAGACACATCTGACTGGGAAGCTGCACAGTCCCCTGCAGATGGGGAGCTGCTCAACAATCCTGGTTTCAGTCCTTGCACAAGGGCTCCTCCAGCAATAGAAGTATTCCCTTGTCTTTCTGCCTACAAATTTGGAAGCAGAATTTTATTTTAAAAATATTAACCTTCTACCGACGCCAGTCTTTCAAGATCTCATTTGACAGACATTCAGGAAAATATTACTGCTTAAGGTTTTTAAGAAAAAAAAGGTGTTGGTCTTTTTGTTTTGTTTTTGAGGGATTCCTGTAGGTAGCCTTAGCACTGGCTCAGTGAAAATGGAGCACTTTATAATAACCCAAAGAAAAATGATTTGTCAGAGCTTCCCAAATGTAACGTCACTTTATGTCAAACATATTGATTGGGTCACGAGAGGGATCTTATAGAAGATAATTAATAAATTGTCCTGAAACTGGGTGGGATTTTTTTCAAAGTAGTTAGTTTTTGATATATATCACAAGAAGGTCTATGGGGAAGAAGTGTCAGGCTGTACAAAATTACTTTCACGAAACAGCTCCCACTGAATGTAAAGGAGTTTGTTTGACTTTTGTCTGCTAGCCTGATGACATGAAATGGAACATTTGTGTAGGCAACCTGTACATCCTGGATTCATAGGAAAAAATATGAGATGTCCAGTAGTGTCAGGTTTGAAGTCAGTACCTTGTCAAATCTTAGATCCTATCGGGTTGAGGAAATGGACATATTCTTCTATAAATGAATATGAAATATATGAAGATTCCCTTGACTTGGAGCGATCCCTTTTTTCTCCAGGAGAGACCTCATTATTCTCCTTTTTCTGTTTCTGGAAAAACCTAAAATCAATGACTCTAAGATCTTGAAGGAAAACAAAAAAAAACCAGAATTCCAAAAACTGAAAATTCTAAACTGACTGTGTGCAATTCATATATTCCTATCTTAGTTCAGAATATACAGATACTGTGAGTACCTTTGATGCTTCTTCATTCTAAATCACTAAAAATATCATGGATCTGCTTTGTTGCTATTACTACTCAAATACTGATAATTTAGATGCAATTTTCCTCCAAAATTCAGAGAGCGGTCTCCCTCTTTTCCCTGCCTGCAGAGTCTGCATTGTAAAAAGAAAATAACATTGAATATATACATAACATTGAAAATATACATGTTGAATGGTGGAATTGGCGTAGCAAATACCTGGATAACTGGTGCAGAACCATGTGCTTCTTACACTGTTTTATAAATGTTAAAAAAGTTCCTACAGACAGCTAGCAATTAATAAGTTTTCATTTATTTCTCTTTACTGTTTCTGTAAACAGGTATTGATTAAAGTAGTAAGTGCTACTGGACTGAGTATCTTCAGAGATGTTATCTTATTCTGGATTGCGATAAGGGAATTTTGGAAAAGTCAGCTGCTGAAAAACAAATGATCTTTTGAGGTCTTTTGTATTGAAACATTCTCTTTGCCAATGGAGGAGACACCAGGAATTTTTTATTTATCACAAATCTATAACATCCATTCTATCTTCTTTACATTGTTGTCTATAATGTGGAATGGATTTGCTCTGGCACCAAGTTACTAAGTACTAGGTTGAATATTATAATTTCCTTCCTGTGATGTGTGAGTGCAAAGCAGAATTTTTGGGCCACCCTTAAATATACACGAATCACAAGCAGTTGTCCTAGGTCCTCTCAGATTTTAGCACAATATCCCTTGTGATCCATGAGCCTATTCATCATTAAGGTTCCATATGATAATGACTTTCTTTTGGCCTGGGATACTGTATTCCAGCTTTTATCCTTCTACCAAGAGCCTGTTGCCAGGTTACTTAGTTTCTAGCACGGCTCTTTTCAGGAGGTATAAGGCAAAGGTGGCATAATGTACTTTCTGAAGTCAAGAAATGCTGGAAGTCTGTGATGTCAAGATTTTGGTGCATATTGTGGTGAGCTTCAGTAGGCATAGAGGTGATGTAACTCATACCTGCGGGCGGAAAAGCAGAAAATGTACCTTGTTAGGTGCTTTGTTCTTGGACCATTGTGCAAGGAGCAACTGCAGCCTGATCCACAAGTGCTTTTGAGCAAAAATTTCCCAGGAATGTTTTGTGCTAAATGGGGACAGAAGTTGACAGAGTGCAACTGGTGCTGACAGGGAACATCTTGAAAAATCAGCAGCTGTGCAATAAACCCTCAAGTGTCAGCAACTGCACAGGAATCCTTTATGGTCGCTGTAGGTTATACCTGACAGAAGACTGTAGCTCCTGTCAGGAATGGTTTTATATGTTTCCAGCCCCAAGCAAACAGGCAGGAATGTGTGTGTTGTAGCTGCATCAATTACACTGGTTCACAGCACAGAAAACTCATTTTGAGAGTGAAGAACAGTTAAAACAAGACCTCAAGTCAAACTTCTTTTAAAAAATGGGATTTATTGAAGTCTTTGTCTTGTTGTCTTTTCTATAATTAGATGATGCTTTGAAAAGAGCTTGGTAAATAATGAGAAGCTGATTCACCTAGGGATAATTTTAGCCACATTCCTGATTCATACTTACTGAAAACATGCAAAGAGCAGAAAGGTGCTAGAAAACTCCTCCTAGCTTGAATTCATTATCTTCAAAAGCATTGGCTGCATCACATCTTGAAAACCTCATATATTTTATTTCTAAAGAGTGTCTCAATATTTTCAGACAGCAGTTGTTCCTGTGAACATCTGGAACTTGATGTGAAGCTGTGGCACATGTAAATCATTACAATATTGTCTATAGGCAAGAAACTGTGGTACTCAAAAATTAATGACAAACAAACTAAATGCACTCTAGCCAACAATGATATTTTCATCTCCTTAGGGTTTCTTTAAAAAAATCTCTTAAATTACACTCTGGTTGAAAATGTTATGGCTCAGGCTGGGAGAACAGAATAACAGCAATGTGGTAAAACAAAGTTTGCAAATGTGAATACAGTATTAAGTTCTCTTTATGCAATTATATTTTCAAGAGGTTAATGGAAATATTGCCTGCATAAATCAATCAAAGGTTTGAGGACAATCTTAGTTTGGGGACAAAAAAGTTGTCTATATACAAAATCTTAGTGCCTTCTTAGAATTTCCAGACAGTCATACGTTCAACCAGTTTTTTGTCTGCTGTCTTTGGCGTCAGCTGGTGCCATATTCCTGAATCATTAAAAATTACATAACCAACTAATATTCATAATGTGACATCAGTCAAAGAGAAGTATATAGTTCCTAGTAATTTGTCTGTCACAAAATGACGAGGTCCTGGTGGAGCTAAGGCACAATAAAGAAGTCCTTCGCATTTACATCATTCAAATTAAGAGACTTCCATGATTGTCTGAGCAAGAACTGCAGGCAAGTTGTGCATAAATGTCCTTGTGCATAAATGGGTACTGTATCCACACAGAAGTGATGCCCTACTTGCATCACAAAATGTTTATGAAAATTAAAAATACTTGCTAGTCACAGAGAAATATCCCAATAGGAATTTCACGGGGTCATTCAAATTTAACTATAGTTGATTGTCTCAATGTCACAATTTCTTTGTAGATATTTCTTTTCCAGGAGGCAAAACTTGTTAGTGTCTCAGCAGATGAATACCTGTTTTTTTCCCTGAAGTCCTTGGTAATAATCATGAACAGGTCATTTTAGAGTCTTAGCTTTTTGGAAAATCTACCATTTTAAAGTAAAAATGTTTAATTTGGAAAAATGGGTAATTTAAAAATTACTTATGTGTATATGATGTGCTATTTTCACCTTTTCCAGTTCTATGCTGTTTCATCCAGCTTTCTCACAGATCCTCACTGGAACTAAGAGTGTGATAAAAGTAACAGCTTCTATCTCAGAAGTAAAACAGCAATCTTTGGTGGTAGTTACACCTCAGCTTGCTGTAAAGGACTAGAAAGCTGTAATATTGGTGCACTTAGAGTGAATAAGCCAGATTTACTTTGAAGAACTACAGACCTTTCCTTAATTTCTATAACAGGAACACCAGGGAGATGCTCCTGAATGCAAAAGTTATGAGACCCAATTACTGCTGCCCTTTGGCTTGGTGACAAGAACAGTTTTGCTTTCTGGTGGGACTTGGCATTTGTACAAGTTAGTTGTAGTGTGTGACAGTCTAGAAAAGGTAACTCAAATATTTCTAAGTGATGTGGCCATGTCTCTGCAAGCAGGATGACTTAAGCCAGACTGACATGTCTGCTAACCAGGGCTAAGTCAAGAAGTGCTGCTGCATACATCATTCCTCTGCACAGTACAAAGCACAGATTCCCCAAAGAATCTCTTGCCCTTAGCTTGTCTTGTCTCAATCCCAGACCTACTGAACTAATGCTCTAATCTGGCTGTAAAGCTTAAAATAGTTTTACTCTATCTCCAAAATGAAACTTTCTCTGTAGCAGGTAAAGAACCACTGCTCTTTTCATACCCATATAAAATATTTTCCATGACTCTTGCCTGCCTGCATGGAAACAAACATAGATGACTGTTCATTTGAGCTACCTCAACTCCTAGTGCCATGAGAGAGATGAAAGTAGACCAGGAATTTCACCTGGTCGTTTATTCACATAGATGTAATACTGAAATCTTACACCGGTGTTCACATCACTGAAGATATTTACAAATAATTTTCTCTTTGTTGGTTTAATTTCCATGGGTTGAGTTTTTCTATATAGCCTTTATACAGTAATATAAGGAGCAATTACACCAATGCCATTTCTTATCAGATTGACATTAAAGTGTCTGCTTTCAATATGCACAGTGTCTGTGGCAACTCTTCACAGGCTACCACCAGATTCTCTGCCTTAGACTTATCGTCACCAGGCATTATAGAAGTGATGAGCTCAGTCAAAATGTGCAATACAAGTGGTTATCTCAATTTTCTGGTTCAGCAAATTACATTGCTCCAGAGGTTTTGTGGTAATGGTTTACTGCAGTACAATGTAAAATGTAATGGTGTGGAGAATATTGGTGAGCAGCTAAAGGCCGAACTCATGGAGCTGTTTTAGCTAATTCAGGAGTAGTATTTGAGGTTGTAGTAACATCCTTTTATACATTCAGTGCTAAATATAAATGCGCTTAATCAGTCTGAAATAGTGACTGAAATACCATGCAAAATATGAAGTGCTTATATGACTTATCTCTTATAGTCATAAAAAGTTTCTTCTCAATGGCCAAACTGATAATATTTCAAAGGTTTTGAGACTTTGCTGTAGCACTCTTGGTTACTTTCATGGCCATTTAGGCTGCTAAAGCTTCAATATTTTTGGTATGAAGCAGAAGGTGTTGGCAAGAGGGAAAACTGTTTCAGACCCTAACTTTCTAAGGATTTCTGGTGCTAGACAGTGCTGAAAGATGTAACTTTCTTAAAAAGAACTCTTTTTTAACCAAAGTCATAAACTATGTATTAGAATGAACATATAAGATATGAAATTGAAACCATGCAAACAAAAACCCAACACAATGCCTAGTGGCAATATATGTGTGAGTATGAAAACAATGTCATGAATCTCAGACACTTCACATGTCTCTGAGCTCTTTACAAAAGAACAAGTTTTGAGATTCCTTTCACCTCCAATGAGCAAAAACTAAGGTTTTCCTGAAGCCACTTTGATATCACAAGCACCAACTTGGCTTCAAATGTTGCCTTTGTTGACGCTGCATCCAGAAAATCCGGGAGTAGCTCTAAAAGATTCCATTAAATTTTCTCACTCACTTCCTTTATTCCCAAGTTCTTTTTTTGACTACTGTTTCCCCTCTGTTTTCTTTTCCTTTTTTACTTCCCTCCTTGCTCCTTAGGGAGATTAGGTTCATGGTAGTTAAATGATTCATAGAAATAGCTAAGAATCAAAGCTAGCAGGTCTGGGAATCTAACACAGCAGGCTGAAACACCGGGCTGCTTTCAAATTCCGTCTTTCATCTTGCCATGCCCCAGCTATCTGCCACTTAACACTCTCAGCTTGGACATACCCATGTTACAATCAGCTGGCAAGAGAGTTACTCTGAATGGCAAAATACAGGATCATAGAAAAACCAATGTTTTTACTGGGTGAATGTACAATATGAATTATTAAGGAATGATTGTTCACCAAGGTGGACAATAATGCCTGCAGTAACATGACTTTTACTAAAATGTAAGTGATTTTTAGTTTAATAATAGAAAACCAATTTGAAGTGTTAACACTGACTTGAGCTTATGGTTTAGACACAAACAATCAAAAGTAATTTTGGATAGCATAGTGATGTCTTTTTTGTTTGACTGGGAAATTTAATCCATTCATTTACATTCATCAGAAGAAGCTTTTTGCAATGCAGTGTACGACCACAGCCCTCAAAGTCCAATTTACATCTAGTACTTTCGCAATATCTTTATAAAAATGAGGAAGAAAAAGTCATACTATTATTTTTCTTTCTTTTACTTCCAAAAATGCCAATTTCACTGACAGAAAAGGATTAGATTATGTACTAAATGGAATAGAGGGTGAAAAATGTTAGATAAGGCATCTTAAGAATTAAGCGGAGCTCCCCAAAACTGAAAAAAACTATCTAAAAAAATATAATTAATAATTTATTTTTCTCTAGCCTCCACCTTCCTCAAATACTCTTGAACAAGGATTCCTGATCCCTTATTCCCCCCATATTGCTTACTTGTGGTAGCCCATCTATTTCTTTTGAGAATAACATATCCATAACAGGGAATTAAGCTTCTCTCAGTAGTAATTTGACTATAGACTATTTATATTACAAGGCTATGCTGGAACTAGGCAGGTTTAAAGGTCTTTAAACATGGGGGTTGGGACTAGGTGATCTTTAAAGTCCCTTTCAGCCCTTAACATCCTACAGTCCTGTAGCTCTACTAAATAGTTCCACGCAACATCGCTGTTTAATGGAAATTATTGATTCATGCAATTGTAAAATGGTTTTGGCTGGAAAGGACCTTAAAGATCATCTGGTCTCAACCCCCCTGCCATGAGCAAGGACACCTTCTACTAGATCAGGTTGTTAAAGGTCTTATCCAACCTGGCCTATATATGATACAGTTTGGTTTAGGTGGAATAGGTATGAGTCTTTCTTTCCTAAATATTAGAAGAGTTTACTTTGCCTTGCCTTCACATTTCCTTTGCCTTTTTCACTGGACAGAACAGTATAAGCTCAGAAATGTTGTTCTTAGTTGCCAATCTCCTCCTCCAGACACATTACAGTGCCAGGTTTAATCTAGATCTGCATGTTTGAAGAAGCTGCTAAAGACAACAAATCTTCTCTCACATCAGTGTAAGCAGAGGATAAATATGCAGAAATCAGCGAAGCATAGATGCAGTAAGACAGCAAAAACAGATCTCAGAATGGAAAAGCCAATCTCTGCCCAGAATATTTTATCTAGTTTTCGAAGAAAATTAGTCTGTTTTGAAGCATTATCAGTAACAGCTACCTTCAACAGAAAGATCGGGACAGGTGAAACTGATTAAATTATTTTATTTTCCAATTTATTGTATCAACATTATTGTGACACACAGAAATTCTGCCTTTTCATATCTTCACATGGGAGAGGCAAGCAGTGGTGTATACAATATCATTGTGTATATGCACCTGTTTGCAAATATAGATGAAGGTCCAACTCTCAGCAACTCTGACAAAATCATTCCCTTTTTTATTCTGTTGGTATAGAAGTGTTAATAAGACAAATTTTATAAATGAAATTTAAGGCTCTTAATGAGTCATAAAAGTGAGCAGCAAGAAAGAAAAAAAAATTAATAAAAATTAGAGTAAGATAAAAACAATGAGCTGGGATTACTAGAAAGAAAGTTGAAAGGAGTAGGTTAAAAATTATGTAAAGGCATGAATCAAAATTGTATAAAAATCAGTCAGCTGGTTGTGGAAGGCAGAGGAATAGGAATGCTCTTACCAGTTAGTGGAGTGGTTTACTCCAGCAAAGTCTTAGACTGCCGCATAGGCAGAAAACAGAGTGTTTTATTTGTTGCTTGATATAAATTTTCTTTTTTAACCTAAGACCTCTTTTGCTAGGTAGCCCCTTGACATTAGGACCACTTATGAATGTTTGATTTTTTTCAGCACAAGTAAAACTGGCAGATTCTGACCCTTTTTTAAAATTTCCACAGTATGTTCACTGTTATACATTACTTGCACTTAATATTGGGGGAAATCTTTCAGGAATGAGCCACAGTGAATCAAAATTATGGTGCTTAATGCTATTTTAAGGATATATAATAGTAAAGCAGAAACAGTCTTTTAACTATATTTTATGATTATCCTACTAAATCAAAAAATACGTATTAGCCTAGAACAGATGACGTTGCAAACAATAAAGGTTCACAAAAAATGATAACTTTGGGAATTGAAGCATGTATGATAATTCTGTAGAAATACACTGTATTTGTTTCATTGATGGTCCTAATTAGGATGAAATATTGTTGATACATAATCAGAGAAATCTAGGAAATTAGGTTTGAAACACCAACTTTATAAGTATGAAAACAAGCAAAAAAAGTTTGCATTTTGCTATTTGCCTAATCAACTTTCCAAGTTTACTATAAGAAAAACCAACAACAACAAAAGCATTAAACCCCAGTGTATTCTATTGCACTCTCCAGCCAATTTAAAATTAAAGGTAAAATGAAAGAAAATACACCAGTGCATTCAGTAGCAACTGTAAACATCTTGCTTTTGCCAGTGACTAAGGACCTGTTTACCACTATCTTGTAGTTTCTGTGGATTGAGGAAATAATTTTTTTTTCCAGTTTTCTCATGTCAGAAAATATAATAGGATACCTGTGCATGACGGAAGGTTACAGATCAGTGCCCCCTAAGAGATACCTGAAAAAAAGTATAGGCTCAGAAGTGACTGGATTCCACAAGGATCATAAAAGTTACTAAGCAGATGATAATTGGAATCAGGTTTTCCCGTGAGCTCCTCAGGTAGAATCTCAGATCACATTGAAGGAGACAGAAAAATTCTGTTTCTCCCATCTTGTCTTTACCCAACCCCCATCTTCAGCATCATGGCTTGAAACTCCTTGATTTTTTCGAGTAAAAATAAGCATCAGGAACTCCGCAACGTGAGGAGGAATCAGAAGACCTTTCTTTCAGCTTACAGCATATGTTCAGCCTCACCCCATTCTGGTTCACTTTCCAACCACTTCCATGCTCATACCCAAAGGCTAACCCTGCCTATTTCCATATGCTTTGGAAGAATGCAGATAAATAGTGTAAAGTAGTTCAGCTGTCTAAGGAACACACCTCCCTTACCCCTGCTTCTTTTTGACTACCCTCCAGAAATCAGACCTTCTCCAAGCAGCATCTCAGGGAATGAACAGATTGTTGAATTTTGATATGCGCTTGCAAGCATTTGGCAAGATCCAGCCCATCCAAAAGAGGATCACATTGTGTAAATATCAGCCCTGCACAACTGCAGCTCAGTCTCTCAAGGGGGTAGGCTTTCTTTTTGGGAACTGGTGGACTCAGATGAATAATGTCTAGATTATTTTAAAAGGTTTAAGGTGTAGTTATTGATAACTTAATGAGTAAAAGAAGCCTGTTTTTTTGAGGCAGCACAGGCATTTACAGAAATTACTGCATTCCTACTACTAATTTAATGGAAACAGACATTTGTCCTTTGCAGGTAGAGTTTGAGACATTTGATTCTCTCATTTTAAGTGGAAAAAAAAAATAACTTTCGATTGAAGCATGGCTATGCAACACTGAGAATCTTATAAACTGTTTCTAATTAAGGAAAACCTATGTCAGACTGAAGTGGAAGTTTCTCATTTATGTGCTAGGCTCACAGTCCTAAGAGAAACCTGAGAAACAAAGAGAAAACAGCATGCAGTATTACTGCTATCTGGCAAACTGGCTGTTTAGACTGTAAAACCCAAAGAAGTTTTTGTGATTTGTTAATGCAATTCAATGATTTAATTTAAAAACTCCCAAAACACACATCTCCTCTTCCCACCCTTAAAAAAAAACCAAATACAAAACCAAAAAAAAAAACCCTATTCAAACCCCCCTCCCCTCTTATTTTTACCTTAACGTATAAGAAATATAATAGTTTGAGTTTCCAGGTGAAATTTGTGTCCTCCTCCTTTCATTTTTTGCACTAGATACCTTAGATTCTGCATCTTGTGTATTTTGACAACCTCTGCAGACCCATTTCATCTTCATTTTGCTCAGTACAGTAAGAAAGCCAACAACTGAAATAGAAAAGCTTTTACAAATACAAGGGCTTTGAGGATCTAATAAGAAAGTAGGATCTGTAAAACATACAGTGACTAAAAGGCGTCCTGTGCATGAGTGTATCGTAATCAGATTACTTTTTCACTGAGTGCTAAGCACAAGCCTTTCAACAACTGCATTAGGCCCACAGTGAGATCTCTATACAAAGGAAAATCCAGCTGCTGGTCTCCTTGGGAACAGTAGAGAATGAAAGGCTGTGGCCCACCAGATTTTGACTGTAAAACATTTTGGTTTAATGCTTGCATTCACTTTCATGTGCTTGTTGCTGATGGAGTGGTTTTTGGGGGGGAGTCTTGGGGTTTGGTTTTGTTTTTTTATCTTTGGAGATATTTGATATGTTTTTTGAAATCTGAGGTAAATCTTAGGAAGTACACATGAACAAACAGAGAGGTTTTTTGGTATTTCTTCACAGTTTACTGGCATGAAATAAAAATGCCAAAGATCAATCAAAGCAAAAAAAAAAAAAAAAAAATTTAAAATGGAACTGTCGGTATTGTAATTTTTTCCATCCAAAGATTTCCTCCCACTGCATGATAATGTGCAATGCAAATTGTTACAGCATACACTCACTGCAAAATGTTGGTGTATTTATTAAAAAAAAACTTCATCTTGCCATTACTGTTCAGCCCTAGATAGAAGTTTGAAGAAAAACTCCCAATATTCAGAGCTTTCTGTTAAAGTAGAAATTAACGTTCTCTCTGTGGCAGATAAACTGGAATGTAGTACAGGATAAAAGCTTATACATATTTACTAGGGATCTAAAACCTGTAAAATTTGCCTTCTTTTGCAGTAAATTTTTCTAGTCTCTAATTGTACTTTATGGAGTATTTGTCCATAGTGAGATCTGTTGCTTTCAAAAAAAGTCTGAAAATGACCAGCTTATTTCAAAGCAGGTTATTCTGGTTTATTTTCCATACACAAAAAATCAGCCTGTCCTGTGAGGCTTGAAAATTATTATGGCTATTAGAAAAATAGAAATATGAAGAATTACAATAAGAAATATCTTCTCTCCCTCTCTCTTGCAAGATGTCCATCTTAGATTGCCTACCATTTTTCACTCAACATCCCATCCAGTGGAGAGTCATGAAGCCTTGTTTCCCTTACATATGATACACAATAGAATAATTAAATGTCCTCCTTACTGAGCTGGAGAGACATTAGCAAAATAGAAATATCATAGAAAAAAGTTAGTTTCCTTCCAACTATCAAATGGAATGGAAGTAATGGAAGGACTAAAGTAGCCCATAAAAGCTGATTCTGATATAATTTGTTGTCCTGAGCACCTACTAACTGTGTATAAAATTATCATTTCCAGGGAACTCACATTTTCATCCCAAGCCCCTCAGAATGAAGGCACAAACAGCAAGTGTAAATATTTGTGCTAAAAATTAGTTGTTACTGGAGAGAGAAGTCTTATCTTTAGGTTTTAATTAATTCTTATCTCAGTTAAAAGACAATTACAATGAAGTCATGTTCTTGTAAAGTATCCATTGTCTGATTTCTGATGTAACATGTAGCTTTAAGAGGAATTTTGTGAGCCACAAGAATTCCTTTGATTTGTATCATGTGCTTGTTTGTGAGTGGGGAGAGATCATGGTCGATTTGAGTGTGTATTTGGAATCCAAGAAAAAAAAAAATCTCTAAATGAAATGCAATTTGTCAAAGGAACTAATAATGCTTGGAAAAATAGACGAGTTTTTGTACCCCACATGCCTTATGGATGTTCTACATTTCTTTTTATTTTTCTTTAACAAACTGAAAATTCTTCTTCTTTAAGTGAACAATGTGATGAATTAACTGAATGAAAAAGTTTCTGTTTGATGAGGGATGAATAGATTGCTCTTTATTCTTCTTGCCAAGGAGTTAATTACTACATTGGTACGGTTGGTCATTAAGAGTTGTACTCTCAAAGGCGGTCCTGCTACAAAACAGATGTAGTTTTTTCATCTTAGAGAACAATAAGTTCTGTGGGAGAGATGAAAGTAGCAAAAGTAGTCTGTTTTTAAAAGTTCCTAGGCTGTATGGCTTTCACCATAAGCTGGTAGATGTGTTTGTTTCAATTGGAGCTTGAAGAGAAGTAAATTAAAAGGACCTAAGTGTGCAGGAGTGAAAATGCTCTAATGTTGCAACTTGAGAGCAGTTTTTCAGCAACCTGGGTGTTTCAAAACTGTAGTTTTGATTAAAATATTGGCAGAACTACAGCTCCAACTAGCTCCCAGTAGACATTCAGTGTCCTAAAATCTTATTAACTTCATAACAGCCTGCAGTTGAACAGAACACTATGGAATATGTGTCCTCCACAGAGCACTGAAAGAGTTATTAGAGGATAGTCATTAACGCTCAAATTTGAAAATAATGCTATATTTTTTTAATGCTGCACACATGTTCTTAGTCTCCACACTGTATATTCTAGCTCAGTTTTTGCCAACATGGATATATATATATATATATATATATATATATATATATACACACATATATATATACACACATATATATATATATGTGTATATATATATATATATACAAATTCATTTATTTCTCAGTAGTTGCATGACTTCCAGAGGTGAGTGGGACCTAAGTATTGCTATCTTTTCAATTTTTTTAACGTTTATGGATTTTTTGACAAATTATCTCAATGCCTTTCATATCATATAAAGTTATATGTATGTATGTGTATATATGTATATATATACACACACATATAAAAGGATAAGGTCAAATTGGTAATATTACTGTGTGTCGCCCCTGCATTTCTTGCTTTCAAGTGTTTGAACCTTTGCAGCAGCTTTCTCACACTGCTTCATGTAAACAATATTGTATTCTTAGAACTTATCTGTATGTTTTGCATAGTTGTTCTCTGAGAGGAGAATTTGACTGATGGTCATGGTGACCAATGGAGTCAGGAGGTTGTAACCTCCTTGGGCCAATCTTGGCCCTTTGTACAAAATGTATATAAGTAGAATTGGGGTCAAATAATAAAGAGCCTTCCATGTTTGGCCCTGCTGCTGCCTGCTGTCCTCTGTGAGGGTCCACACCTCCACACCCACATCGCAACGTGTTGCCCCTCTAAAGGCAAGGGTAACGAATGTGTAATAAATTAGGTCTGTAAGCAGTGGTTGTGCAGAAGGCTGGCACAGAGAATGAGATTGCAGGCACAAGATCATACTCAAATCAGTGTATTAATGTTCTCAAGCATAGACTACAAATATAAAAATTCTTGCCTTACTTGTGTATTGAGCATTCTTGGCAAGTTTGCTGAGATTTCAGGGACTTGGGAAACCCACTGGGTCTTTCTCAGCCTCTGGAAGACCCTACAGCATCTTTTATTTAAGGAACTGTAAGACTGGGAATTAAACATTAGAGAATATTGGACTACAACAGACATATATTCTGACTTCACTTCAATTTAAAGTGTCTTTGAGGCAGCAGTTTTTGCCTTTTGGAATAAAATACAGGGATGACATGATTAGTTTTTTGGAGGAACCATAACATTTCTCTCAAGGAACACAGTAACATAATCCCATGTTCTCCCCAAAGGTGGCTATAATGGCCATGGGTCAAATATTGTTCCTAATAAATAAAACTTTTTGTTCAGTTTAGCTCAGGATTGCTTATACTTATATCTCCATCTCTTGAGACTTGAGCAGATGCCACTTTATGTATTTTTTTCATCTCTTGTACAGAAAATCTAAATTATAAAGGCTTATTACTTCTTTTGCTTTTCTTTCAGCCTAATCAAGATTTTATGCTTCCTGCTTTTCATTACAGCTTTGACTGTCACACTGAAAACCACATGCATTATTCCAGAGCACAAAATTCAATTTTCTCCTGTCTTGTACTGCTTCAATGACTCCTCTTAATTCTGTTAAAAAAAAGGAAAAGTAAAAGAATCTTCTGAAGTATTGCATGAGCACATACATTCCTTTGTCACTTGATGTGACAACTGAATAGAGAAATGTATACCCACAGGCAATCCACTTTATTTCAACCTTGTTAGTATAGAGAGTGATTTGGTGCATTACACTGGTAATAAAACCATATTTGTTGCAGGTCCTATTAATAAGCAATAACTATTGCATTTTTAGCCACCCTCACTTATTTGCCTTTAGGGTGAATATTTAAATCTCAAAAGAGTATTTTAAAAATCCAGTGGAAAAGTTTCAAATAACTATGTTTTTTGTTGAAAGAGGAAGCATTGCAATTTCAATTAAAACTTTTGAATGACATGACAAAAAATTTAAAGAGCATTTTTAAACAATGCCTATTTATATTTTTAACGTAAAACTTGGACTAAATATAAAAGGTTATATTCTAAATTAATGTAGATGGCAAAAATATTTACCTCAGAAAAAATACTTAAACATTTTCAGAAGTAGGTATTTATCTAGTAGATATTTTTCTTGAGATTCAAAATTGATTTTTTAAAAAATCCTACAAAATTTGCTTTTTGTTGTGATGTTTTTATTAGTTGAATTTCTCATAGAAATTTTTAAGCTGTTATAGTTAGATTTGGATCATCAAGATCAATTCAGATCCCTATCAAATTAAAAGTTATCTAATTTAACCTTTTTTATTGTCTTTTAAGAAATTCAGTGGAATTTTCATGCACAATATTTAAGCATGTACTTGTTTGAAATGGGAAGAAAATACTTGATTAATATAAAACTCATAGAAATTCCTCTTACAGTAGAACTTTGAAAGTGAAACAATTTATTTTCCTGTTTTAGGGCCTTACCTGACATTACTAATCTCCTGCCTTGGAACACTAAATCTGTGTTGTGTGCATCATTCATCTGTTTTTCTTTTTTAATTAGCATTTAAAGTATCTTCTTTTTCCCCTACACCTTGGCAAATGTAATATAATCGTTGTTTTTTTCATAAAAGACTGCGATTGAACATTTAAGAATTATGGTTGACTTCTGGAAGCATAGATTTCTTGGGATAATTATAGGGTGATCAAGCCTTGCCATAACTTGGCACTTCCACAATAAAATTATGCCCCAAGGTGTATGCCATTGCAGCTTCCTTGCTGAGTGGCTTATATAAGCTCTGTTGTTATTTCTTAGCCAGTATGAATCTTGAAGATTAGCAACTCCTAAGACAAGGACTGAAATATGCTTGCTGTGTTAATGAAGTCTCAAAATCACAGTATGGAAGAAAGCTTTCTTTGAAGTGCTGATAAATCTCTTCATACAGATCATTGCCTGCAAGGAGAGGAATACCACTTAGGTATAGAGATAAACCCAAAATATCCAGCCTGTAACAAAAACAAGCTAAACCAATGATGTCATTGTGCCCTACCAGTATCACATTCAGTTTGGGTTTTGCAACACAGTAAGGGGGAGATCCTTCTCTCACTCCTCTGGCCAAAAAATAGTTTTGTAACCCAGAAAGAAAATTTACGTCATTGTCCCATACAATTATTTTAGTACAGACATTGTAGAAATATTTCTAGCCCAATTGTGTATTAATAGGCAATAAAACACAACAATGCTGTGTCCTCAGCCATTTTCACATTCCATTTTCCTAGATTTAAACTGCTCTTATCTGGTTCACAGCATTATATCTAAGTGTTTGTGTCATAACTTCTGTAGGTTTATTAAAATATTAGCAGTGTTTTCATGTAACTTCATTCTTAATTTATATTAACTTCAAACTGATATGACAGTAACATTAAAATATAAATCTGATTTTATACTGCTGCCCTTCTGGTCATCCAGCTTCGCTTTCTTTAATGTAAAAAGAGAGGCTAAATAAATTAAAGCACAAGGCTAATTAAAGCATCAAGCTAATGTTTTGTCTATCCTATTGATAAAGCCCATTTCACAGTCTTATGAGCCTGACTTCTGCCATTCCAGAGCTACTGTCCTTTGAACTTGGTAGATGGTACAATATGTGTGAAATAGTGTAAAAAATCATAAGGTAGTTGTATGATGAAACTGACAAAAAAGGGAAAGATTTCAGAAAAATTCTTTGATTTATATGTAAAGTAAATCATGCTTCCTCAATTTATCTTCTGTTTGAATTTTTATTTAGCGCTCCTTGGGGAAATGCCTTGTGTCCCAGAGCACCTTGTGTTTGGATACAAGGGGCAGTTCTTCAACCTTCTTTTCTTTCTCGTTATCTTTGTTTGCCCAATTCAGTCTTACTACTTTCAGAGCTCCTTCCACTTCCAAAGGTTATGCAAACACAAGTTCCCCTGTCCGCTCCACAGCTTTAAATCTCCACTAGTGCACACAGAAAAACAGAATGCAGAAGCAGTGTTTGCTGCAGCTGAACTAAATGTATCTGTAGGTTCTGTAAGCAATGAGGCCTCCTGGCATCAAACACCCCCTTGTCTGCATAACCATGCTTTCTTAGTTGCTCAAGTACACCAGCCAAATAGATTATTGGGAATGCCATCTGACTCATTTCATCTACAAAACATGGCTGCTGTTTGAAAGATGACTAGCTGCCTTCATTCAAAGCCACACCAGCATAGTTAGTAGTCTGTTAACTGTTTATTAATAAAAGCAAATCCAGAGATGTAAACTGATTTGACCCTAGAACAGTAAATGAAATGTTGGAATTGAATGAAAGGATTAGAACTTTGTCCCTGGTTCCTAGTCCTGTAGTACTTTTCCAGAAAACAATGCCTTTTATGTTCATGATTAATAGAAAACCTGATTGATTATCAGCTTGGAAAGGTGTATCTTAAGGTTGTACTTATATTGTGAAGGTACTTTAGGCACTTTTTCCTCACGTTTCAGGTCCTCTTATCTGGAGCTTATGTAATTTGAATATTGCTAACTATTTCAAACACCCCCTCCTACCTACACACCCATTATTGTGATTAATAAGAATACTTTGAGTATCTCATGTTGTATAATTCTTCATAAAACTTACACATAGATGTACTTTGATTATAGTTCTGTTTGCATTTTCTGGGGAAAAGAGTGCCATGATCAGGTACCATTTCCATTTAACTTACAACTTCACTATCTGGAGTAGAAGAGAATATATTTGATTTCAGATTACAGATATTTTAGAAATCTTCAATCTAAATGATTCTCTTGGCCCAGGTGAGTGGTAGCATTTCATCAATGCCTGTATGTTTTCTTTCATCTCAATCTCTTGTTACTTATACGGGGATTATTTTTGCTACTTTGAAGAACCATAGAAGTTTGGAGGAAAATATCTTTTAAGCAGGCTATGAGTTATTAAGAACACAGTTTAGAAGTCTGTTGTATTATAAAGGGACACAAAAGCATTGGTTACAAAGCATGTCTGTTAAGCCTTTATATACCTGTACCTCAGTAAATTATTTCCTACAGGTGGATGTTGCACACTTACCCATTCCGTGTATCAGTACTGGCTGGGAATGAATAGATTGAGAGTTTCCCTGGGGAGAAGGACCTGAGGATGCTGGTGGATGAGAGGCTGGACATGACCCAGCCATGTGCACTCACAGCCCAGAGAGACAAAGGTGTCCTGGGCTGCCTCCAAAGCAGCGTGGCCAGCAGGGCAAGGGAGGGGATTCTGTCCCTCTGCTCCTCTCTGGTGAGACCCCTCCTGCTGTGCTGCATCCAGCTCTGGGGTCCCAGCACAGGAAACACAGACTTGTCATAGACTGTCAGAGACAGTCCAGGGGAGAGTTATGAAGATGCTCAGAGAACTGGAGCACCTCTCCTATGAGAAAACAAACAAACAAAACAAAACAAAACAAAACAAAACAAAAAAAAAACCTGTGAGAATTGGGGCTGTTCAGCCTGGAGATGAGAAGGCTCTGAGGTGACCTTATTATGGACTTTCAGTAGCTAAAGAGAGCCTACAAGAGATTTGGAGAGGGTCTTTTTACAAGGACATGTAGTGACAGGAAAAAGGGGAATGGCTGTTAACTGAGAGTGCATTTAAATTGAATGTTAGGAAGAAATTCTTTACTGTGAGGGTGGTGAGACACTAGAGCAAAATCTAGAGAAGCTGTGGATGCCCCAACAGTGGCAGTGTTCAAAGCCAGGCTGGATGGGACTTGAGCAGTCTGGTCTAGTGGAAGGTGTCCCTGCCTGTAGTGCGGGAGTTGGATCTAAATGATCTTTCAAATCCCTTCCAACCCAAATAATTTTATGATTCTATAAGATGCTCTTTGAACCATGTTTTCTGGGGAAGAGCTGCGTACACAATATTGAGAAGGAAAAGCAATTAGGACAGAAGTGTTTGAGCTGCTTCAGGGAACACCTCTGAGCCCATCTCCAGCTAGGAAGGTGGGACTGTTTTAAGTGTCTTTAAAAACTGCATTAATTGGGAAGAAAAAAAAAATAGCCAGCAACAGAAATGTTTCCCACTATTGCCTTAAAATATTCACCTAACAATATGAATGGTGGATGGTATTTTTGTCAGTGTGAACAGCTGCTCCCTTCAGCTTATTTTGCTTTTACTGAATCATCTGTAACAAACACTCTGCTCAGGAGAGCCTGCGGGTAGCTCGGCACTTTTCATTTACAAAAGTAATCCATGTCTCTTGTCACATTCAACTTTGCTAGAATGTGGCAGGAGTTTGCAAAAGTCACCCAGACTTCAAGGGAAAACAACTTCTACTGAACACTCCTTGGCTGGAAACATAAAATATTTATACTCTTGAAACAGGCAATTCGATCATTCAGTCGCTTTATATATACCTCATTGTATAAGCATTCCTCTGCAGGCTCCTTTCTCTGTTAAATATAGTTATACGGTACATAATTGCCAGGAGTAAAAAAGGGTTGCACATGCTATTTTTAGTAGCATGGATGATGAGCACAGCATTTCTGGAGGAAGAACTATTATGGAGTTAAAACTCATGCATATCTATGAAAGCTTAGCTTCTTCCTTGGGAGTTTTGGAACAAGTCCAACCTTAGAAAGTTCTCATGGGGTTTCTTGAGCTGTGCAAGTTGGAAAGAGCTTTCAGCTAAGTTGCTGATACTTAAAATAACCAAAGGGCAGTTTTAAACGTTTGTCGCTAAAAGCAATAAATCACTGCTCAGCACAAGCTGTGTTAACTCTGCTGTCAGGACAGGTGTCTGCTGGGCTCCCTGAGGCAGTCAGCAAACACAAACTAATGTGCAAACTACAGTAATTTTTTGTGCCAGCTCCCCTATTTTTGAGTTGAATACTAGAAGATCTTCATACTGCTGCTGTTACAAAGTGACCTGACCAAACCTGTGTGATTGAGTTCATCCACCTTGGTCTCTGCACGTGAGAAAATGTTCTGGTGACAATGGTGTGAAGCTGTGTGCTCACACACAACCTGTCTGGGGCTCTCACTTGTAATGGCCAAAAAATTTTCTATACATTCTTTTACAAAGAGACTAATACTAGATCTGACTTCTAGAGATCAGTTTTCAATGGATTAAAAAAAAAAAAAAGGTTTATGACCATGTAAAAAGGTTGTGCATATAATTAGTAAATTTTGGCCTGAATAAATGATATTGAAGGGACTGACAGAGTTGATACAAATACTGTCCCAGTGATTATATTGGAATGGAATGCTTATGCTCTTAAGTGCTCTCATCTTAATTCACGCAGCTTTGGGAGAAAAATTTTAGATTGCTTCTAGGATTTCAATACACGTTTCCAAATAGTAGTTTCCTATAAAAGGCAAATTTTTTATACATGATGAAAAAATTGAAGTCTTCCTTCCATATTTGCACATGTATTCCTTATTAGTACTCACTGCTAACTCATAGTTATGTGCCAAGTCTTTATGACTTATTTCTGTACATTGACCTTGGTGTATTCATCTATGCATCTCTATAGATACAACAAGGAATAGAGAAATGCATCTGGCTTAAGTATCTCTACTTAATATACAGCTGAATTTTAATGGTTTGTAAATAAACCCTGAAATGGTCTTTTGTCTGAAAACCTCACCTATACTCGGGTCACCCATATTTCTTTTATAAATCTAAAATTCATTTTGAGCTTCCTGCATCTTATACCTCTGCAAGGCACGTGTCATACCTAACCTGCCGTGTAAGGATGTCATTCAGTGTTTTGCACTCAATTTCTTCAAATCTAATACTACTAAATCTGGTAAAAGACAGTAGTGAACCAGCTTTACAGTGTCTCACATTTCAAGCCACAAGATCAATTCAGTGTAAAAATACCTTTTTTCTAACCACATTCCTCAATAATACTTCTTTCTTCTCCTCCTGGCATAGTATATTCTATGCCTAAATTGCTCAGATTCAGCCTATTATAGCATTCAAGTGTCCAAACATGAAAACTACCCATAATTCACTCTCTGGTTATCCATCATGATTTGACAATTTTATTTTTCACAATAAGAGTGATTTTATGTGATATTTAAGGGCTTTCCAAATGAATTAAGTAATTTTCTTCTCCATTCTCTATAATTAGACTTGTGCTTTCTAAAGAATCTCAGTTTCAAAATTTAATAGGACTAAGAAATTTCAATAACTTAAAAATGTATTTGGATTTTTAATGAAAAGATAACCCCCAACGACTCCAGAAATCTGTAACATTAATATTAATTTATTGCAAATAGATAACATACCATGTGCCAAGTTACACAAGACACCTGCAACCAATTAAACCCCTGACATGAAGTCCTGAGATAAGTGCAGACATAGCATTTATGTGTTTTTAAAGGCAAATGGTAAAGAAGTTTCTTTTTCAAGATTTGCTCAAATAGAGGAGAGGAAAGGAAAAAAAGAAATGGTTTGTAGGAACTTAGTTTTTTTGTCCGTTTTGCTGATTTTTGCATGAGAGGCAGCTGTTGATCAGTAGATGATAGGTGAAGCCATCCCAGTAAGAGCGAGAAATGCTGAAATTAATACGGAAGCAAAATTAAATGGGAACTGAGTAACTTAAGCGATATGACTGGTCCGTTCATGAGCAATTTACATTTTTTTCTGCCTTTGAAAAAATGATCGATTGTTTTCTCAGGCCCCCTTTAAATTTAAAGAACCTATGAAACTATAAAGTGTCTCAATATGAAAAATATTTACCTGAATGTTTTCATGATCTATAGTTATATTTTGGTAAAAATAAATAAATGAAATAATGCATCTCATACCTATAATGATCTATTTCTTGTAACCCCAAGGAATTATTTTTAAGTATTTTGGTGTGCCATGAAAACAGAACGCACCATGTTTTTTATATGTATTTCAGTTATATTTGAAGGAGGCCTGCCATAAGGAAATGAGCTTTCAGTTTCTTAATGCTTTTTCTGTGCCATTGACTTTTTTATCATTTCAGTTGCCTTTTCTAAAATATAGAAATAACCCAAAGTAAACACTATAAAAAACTGCCAGAATTAAAGGTACATTTGTTTGAGGCCTTTCTGTGTTCTGTGTGTGTGTGTCTGGGTTCATATTGTGTAAAAAACCAGGCTCTTGCTTTTATACTTCCCCAACTCAATCACAGCGGGCAATAGACCTTGTGTGCTTATTTTATCTTCTGCTTGACATACTGCCGGATGCATATGATCAAATGCAGCATTTCATTTCAAGCCTCACAGATGACAGAACAAATTCCAGAACGCACTTCTGCAGATGTCAGAAAGGTCAAGAAGGACAGATAGAGACAGATTTGCTCATGTCTTAATTTTCTGAAAAATCAGAAGTAATTATGTAGAAAATCAAGTTACTTTTTAAACCTTATCTTTTAAGTATTTTATTTTTTTATTCCTAACTTATTAAATAAATATTATTAAATTTATTCCACGTTTTCCTCCTATTTATTAGCAATTAGTTAAAGAACTTTACTACTTGGTCTGTGTTAATGGATTTCTAGGAAATATGGAAATCCTTCATAGGTTGATCAAGTAGCTAAAAGTCTTTAGGTTTCCACCTGCCAGCACATTTCAGGATTTTACAAGAATAAGTAATGTTTTATATTTATTTAAATTCCTCAGCTAGGGTACAAAGGCCCAACTAATTTAGCAATTACATAGAGAGTAATCAACTTTTCTAGTTTTCTGACCTACATATTTTAAAAAATGTGTTTCTTCTAAAATCTCTTCTAAATTCTCCATGTCAATTTATACATATGATTTTACAATATTGAAACTATTTCCAAAGTCCTGATGCTGAACACAGAGTTAAAACTCCATCTTTGTTTATTTAATTTTGCTTTTTCCACTTGGTTGGACTGGCATGGGAAAAGAACAAATTTTTGGCTTTTGTCTATATTTTTTTCTTGAAGTCACACTGCTAAAAATATTAGGGACTAGAATGGCAATGTTGATGTTAATGACTTAAAATCCTCACTTATATGATCTTATTAAAATTACTTTAAGAAATCAATGTGAGGATTTTCCCTCTTATTTTCAGAAACTTTGGATTACTAAAAACTTCCAAATGTATTTTTCAGTCAGAGTACATCTGGATTATTGTAGAGGAAAAATGACTGAATCCTGATTTTTCTTGGTGGAGTCTTCTTGGTGGGGAGGGCCTTCATTCTAGTTCTTGGACATCAGAAATAAAAGAAATTTTTATTTTGTAATCCATACTTTGATACATGGAAAAATGTTGCGATTTTCAAAAAGTAAATATTTTTATCTGAGCAATATGTTTATTAATCTTGTGAATTGGTAAGGTAGGAGAGAGTAGAGCGAGAATACAGGAGACAATAGCTGGATTGAAATAGTGAAAAATTAATTGAAAATTAGTTAAATTGAAATACCTGAGATCATATTTAGGAACCTTAACAAACCTGGTAACTTGAAGTTTTGATTTAGAAAAAATAAATAAGAAGCCTCATCTAAGTAATAGTCATTGATCTTTCACTGCTCTTTAGTGTAAAATTTAAGTTCATTTTTTGTGGGTATTTTTAAGTGGCAAGGATAATATTCATATTTTGTCTACTTCTGAGCAACAGCAGTTCTTCAGTGGAGCATTTTCTTGGTTTTAAGTTGTAGTGCAATCAGACTCACTTAATTTTGCATGCTGATGTGCTGACCAGAGTCAGCATTTTCGATTTTACGAGCCAGGCACAAAAGGTGCCTTGACAAGACTATTGTTTTTTGAGTGAGAGCATCTGACTTCTCTTTCACTCACAACTGGAATTTGAAAGCGGGTAGAAATGCTCTGCTGCTACATGGGAATGATTAATAGAAATGGAACAACTTCAATTTCTGTGAGCTGTAGGAGGAACAATGATAAAACATACAAACTTGGTATATTTGAAATACATTAAGACTAGATGGAAGTAACTTAATTGACTTTTCAGCCTTTCTTAGAATTCTTGGGGCGGGGGGGGGCGGGGGGAAGTTGGAAGAAATCCTCCAATCCTCCTGTTCAGTGTTCACTTTTTATTTTGTGGGTTTGTGGTGTTTTGTTTGTTTAGTGTCAAAGCAAGGGCTCGGTCTTCTAAATTTCTGTGGCAGCAGAAGTGTTTCCTAAGAAGAGGAAGCTATTGTTCTGCAGAAGAAAATAAGAGGTTTTTTTTTAAAAATGAAAATCACATAGATCTACAGTTTGTTTTACAAAAATAGCAAAAAATATGGCCCACATATGCAAGCTCTTTCGTTTTTTAAGGGTATGTTCTGTTTTCTTGTTATTATAGGCATCACTTTTAGGTTTTTTCTTATGGGGGAGAGAGAGGAGCAAAAAAACCTCCTTAACTTGCACTGCAACTTCAAATCTTCTCACAGCTAAGGCATATGAATTAATGACAATTCTCAGTGTTAAGGGAGTCCTGCTGATGTATGACTCTGGCCAAGTTCAGGTGTCATCTTGGCTCCCTGAGCTTGCTCAGCTGCAGTCTTCCAGCAATGGAATTCTTTTATAAATGTTTTCTTTGAAAATGCTGCTGGACTGAGCAAGTGCACTACCCAGGTTTCTGAGTATGTGTATGCACCACACACAAACTAAGCACTGAAGAAATTTCCTTCTGTAAATTCAGAATTTGTGAGCATGAATTCCCAAGAATTTTCTAATATCTTCTCTGCCGTGTGTCAATCCACTGGAATTTTGGTGGAGCATATATTAGTTCAGAAGCGGGTTAGAGGTTTATTTGTTGTTATTGGGGTTTTTTGGGTTTATTGTTTTTGTTGGGGTTTTTTTGTTTGGTTGGTTTTGGGTTTGGTTTTTGGATTTTTTTTTTTTCTGCAATTACTTAAAGAGGAGAAAATCTGCATTTTCCCCCATAGTCTTAGTAGGGAATAATCAGATGTACTAAGGTAGGATGTTTCTGTTCAGCTGATCACTCACAGACTTCTAACTATATGTTATTTTTGAGGATCAATCAGGAACAGGAGTGACTTCCAGCAAGTTATTTCTACCTGAGAAAACTGCCTCCTAATTTTGTGAAGTTTTGAATTTTCAGAGGGAAATATTGAATAATGTAAGGGAGGAGTTTTCAGGTAAACTTTAGAATTGATGAAATATTAATTCAGCGTCTGAAGTTAGGCTAGTCTGGGAGAAAAAAAAAACCAAAAAACCCAAAAAAAACCCCAACAAAACAACCAAAAACAATTTCAGAGAAAGATTTAAAATATTCAAATGTAATGCAAAAGCCTTTTGCCTTTCTTGTGTAACATCAGATACCAGTGCATGGCCTGCCTGGGCTTTGCTTCCACTCATCCTGCCAGAATGAGCTATAGTAGGGCTTTGCCAAGGTGAGGGATGAGGCTGAATGAAGGTTCTGTGTGTCAGTCAGACTCTGCCTTAGCAATCAGCCTAAGCACCCTTCACACCAACAGAGTGCTTTATATAAGTGTCCAAGGGAAGCAAGGCTTCCCAAGAACAATGTGTTACAATACTGTGATGTGTCCTGGTCATATTCAGGCCACTAGAGATTACTTCTCATCTGAATGTCCTCCTTTGTTATTTCGTTTAAGATCAAGGACAGTACATTTCTCAACACAATTACTGTGTGAAAGCTTTTAGTTTAAAGGAAAAAGAAGCTTGTGAGCTCTTCTAAGCAGGGTCAGTGTCACCTTTGGTTTCTCTAAAGCACTTAGCCCAACAGGGCTCAAGGAATGCACTGCCTGATCTTGAAACAGGAATCGACAGTCCTCACCCTGATTGGAACTTTCTTTGGCTCTGCTGAAGTGGAAAATGTGGCTTCCTAATTCTAGATCTGTGTACTCAAAGGATGAGTAATTTCTCACTGTCTGTCAACCATGTGTCCACACACTGTCCATCTGTTCCAATGGTGAGTGTTTAGAGAAAAATATTGCATGTTAATACATGGCTAACAGAGGAAGATTGTTATAATTTGGTTTTGAAAAAAAACCAATGTGATAATTTCTGTTCATGCACACCACAGCAAGACCCGATTCCCCAAGCCCTCACAAGATGTTTGAACAACTTCCTGTGCAATCCTGATGCTTTTCCCCAGAGCAAAGTAACTCTGTGTTAGAACTCTGATTTCCATATGAATCCAGTAACTGCTTAACTTTTTCTTACCTCTGTGTTGCTGGGTGTGTGTAACCAGGCAAGATTTCTTGCTTTTACATCTCTCTCAAAAAAGGAGAAAGCAAATTAATATTTCTCGTGGAGAAAGTTTTGGTATTCATGGAATGATTCCTTTTTCAAATTGCTAGGTAGATGAGAAAGAAATAAAGTAATAATAGAAATTAAGTTATCCTGTTTTAGAAAAAGAAAGGTAATTTTTCAGTAATGCTAATACAGAATAAAAGAAATATGTCTTTATTTCTGCTTTTTATTTGCAAAAGAGTGTAATAATATGTTTTTGCCAGAGTAAGATGATAAAACACATTGTATTTGGTTCACTGTGAAAGGTGAATTAAACAATAATTATTAGTGCTCAGAAGAAGACTAAGAGGTAGCAAGGTTAGAGATGTGAAAAAATCTAGAATTCTTTTTTCCTTTTCTTTTTTCTACTGCAGCACTTTTTCTAGCTTATTGAAAGATCTTGATCACTATAGTAATTCCTTGCTTATTGAAACTAAATCTTATCTGAGAGTAGTGAATGCCTTATGAATAATTTATTTAAACCTTGACAGCATTTAAGAAGTACTTATGCATGCCTATTACTTCCAAATAACACCAAATATAACTAGCATGAAAGGTAGAGCTGCACTGTGCTCTAAAATTTGTGTACACTTTAATATTTCTGAAATAAGTAGAGGAAAAAATTTGAAAGCCTACTCTTAGCTGGTTGAAACAAGATCTTCTTGCTATATCAAGAAGATTTTTAAAATGTAGATCTGTTGTTAAAATGTATTAACAGAAAACTCCCATGACATTCTGCAACAAAAATAATTGTTCGTTTTTATATTTAAATTATTTTAAAATAAACTATATTGATTAATAGACATATATGCACACATATGCTTGAATGTAACTTTATGTGAGTGTGTGTGAGGTAGTTTGGGCTAAATTTATACTCTTTATAGTCTAAGTATAGTCTATAGTGTATTTATAAACTATATAGGGAAGACTATTCACAGTTTAGTCACATAATCAGTTGTGCAAAAATAATTCAGTGGGCAAGTCAGGGCATCAAAATGAGAGCAGAAACCATAAGACAAGATGGACTGAAAAAAAAAAAAAAAAAAAAAAAAAAAAAAAAAAAAAAAAAGCCAAACACAGAAACAGAAAAGGACATTTGGAGCCACAACAAGAGCTTAGAGATTCGCTAGTTATGCAGAAAATAAGCCCGAGGGCAGCAGAAAGAAAGTGTCCCAGGTGTCTTAACCAGTCCTTATTAACAATCAAAAGAAACTGAATTCCACTGTTTTTTTCTGTAGGGGTGGAAAAGCTACCTGGGCAGTTGCTAGATCTCCTGCGTATCTACAGATTTTAAACATCAGAAGGATCTTGGATGATTTTAGTACTTTGGTAGTCACTTTGGTAACTTCTGAGACTGAGTGATGACTCTTGGAAGTGTGCTTATCTCAGTATTGGCCAAGGGTGAAAGAGTTTTAAAGGAATACGAAGCAATGCTGAGGAAGGGAAAATGGCCCAGCAGAAGTCAGCAAGAGGAAGGCAGAACATAACTGTCCCTACGTTAGTCTAATCTGAATTAAAAGAATTAGGCACAGAGCTTGACCATTGGAATGACACAGTACCAAGCTTCATGAGGAAATGACTTATGGATTCTGGAGTCCAAAGAAGTAGAGTCTGAGTTTCTGATGTGAATAGTTCAAAAAAGCAGTGTAGGAGGTAAAACTAAACCATAACCTAAGGCTTTTTGGTGCATGTTATGAATGCTTATAACAAGCTATTGGATTCATTTCTCTATTACTAAACAAGCAAACCTTCTTTTAAATTTGTTTGGGTTTTGGTTTGTGGCTTTCTTTTTTTTTTTTTTTTTTTTTTTTTTTTTTTTAGGGGGAGTGAAGAGATGTTGCTGACCTCTCTGTTTTCTTCAGTGACTTTTCTCAGGTGCTTGTTTGCTGGTCTGTTTTGCAAGGTTACCACACTCTTTGAACCTTTTTTGTAGGGAACCTATTTCATGCCTTTGTCTGACAGGAATCCCATACCTGTAAAAGATAAGAGAATGCAGCAATTAATATTACCTTGTGCAATTTGTTGTCCTTGTCACATAAAAGAAAAGAAGTCTCGGTGCCTGTGCAGTCCACCACCCACACAAAGAATGTGTCTAACCTGGCAATCTCAGGAGCTTTTTCATTAACCTTCTCTATGTGAACAGTCCTATTCTTGTTTTTTTTCCTGCTTCCTATTTGCTTAAAAGTAGCATCAGATATGGTCCCATGCTCCTACTTATGTCCAAGTGGGAAGCAACTGTTTGATACTGGAAAAATGGGACCTTTTTCCAGATATATTTCTAAATAGAACACAAATACTGGTTTTTTTCCAGTAACTTCAATATATAATCACTTCTATTTAACCCTGATGCTTCAAGGAGTTTTGAGTACATGTACTCAAAGAAACATAGGAATTTAAATCAAGTGCTCTGCTTTATAATGTCCTTTCATCTCAACTACAAGACCTTTTCTTTAAAAGTGGGTTGAATAATGTACTGTTAAAAACTGGATTTTCCAACTTCTCTTCATTCATAAGGATATTGGTGAAAAAGAAAGGTCTATCACCTCCTCAAGATACCCAAACCAACAAACTTGCTTAAGGCTTAATTACTTGTGTGTGACATGGTCTTCCCTTCATGATGATTAAAACCTTACACTTAAGCTCATATCTGTGCTTAATTCATACAGAGTGCCTCATGTAAGGTAGGTGCAATCAGAGAGCTGAAGTGGTTTATTGGTGTTTCCCTTTACTTGCTTTATCCAGTTGCTATCATCAAGGGTAGCCATATATTTAAATGAAAATATAAAAAGTGATTTGCAGTGACTTCTCACGCAGACATATTTTTTTCCTCTGCTTGGCACAGCTGCTTGGATGCAAAGATCCCAAATGAAATAAAGTCAGAAAAACTATAAATAAATTGCTAGGTCAGTATGGTTTTAAATATGGAAAAGCACTCCACCATACTTTGTTTTGATTTGTTTGATTTACCCCTTGAAGCAACTGAACATTATTCTAGTTTCCTACAGATTTTTATCCTATGTCTGTACCCTCTCTTCCCTGTGACCTTCAATCCCCTTGAGACATCCATTCCCATAGTGTGCTCCCTGCCCACCTATCACCATAATGCTCTATCAGCAAAGAGGTAGGTATCACTACCTATGTCCTTCTTGAATGATCTACCAGCAAGTATAACAAAATAATTAAAATAAATAATCTCTGAGTTAAGACTACATTTGAATCCCTCTACTTAACTTTCACAAGTGTCACATTAAACTGCGTTCTATGAAGGTATTCAAGAGTAATGCTGAAACCTCTCACCCTTTGGCAAGTGTGGTCAGCCGTGGTAAACTTGTTCTGAAGTTGCTGGGAGGCACTAAAAGAAGGGCAGGAAAAGAAAAGAACAAGAAGGATTTACATTTAAATGTGTCTATCAGTGTGTGGTGGTGTTTATGTGTACAGCAAAAGTCAGGATGCTGAACATACACACCTGTCTTGTAGCCAATGTCTCTGATCCTTTTCTGAGCAGAGGTGTTTTCTTTCTTAGTGTAACTGTCTGGATGAAGAATAAATTTGTGTAAAATCCTTTTTACATGCTCTGAGAGATCTTTTAATGATGCATCAAATGGTCAATAATTGCAATCACATAAGATTCAGATGCTTAAGCAGAGAAGATGCTAGAAAGAAATAACACAAGTGGAACAGTTTAGGAATAAGGTCTTTCTCCCAGTAAGCTGCCAAGTTAAATTTAGCTGCCCCAATGCCCAAATGAGTTTTCTCATGAGCTATTTCTATGCACTTAACTTATTACAACCTTCTGTAAAATACTGTTAGTGGAATTTTATGTAGCCCATTAAATTTATTAAATTATTGTTGTGTTACTTCCTAACACTAAAATGTCTTCTTAGAGGTGATAGCAGATCAAGATGAAATGATGATTGCTTTTGGCAAGGGGCAATGTTGTCTTTTTATGAATTGTAGTATAGCTAGGGTAGTTAATTTAGCTTCCAGATTGTCTCATATGTCTAAAACTCAACTGCTACACTTAATACTTTGATAGTTTTGCAACACTTTTTTTAAAATTTGTGTAAAATAATACATGAAAAGGGAAAAGAGTGCAAGTAATCAAGATAGGAGTGTTTCAAAAATACAGTTTATTCAAAATAAAACAAATGTTTATATAAAAGCAATTTTTTATTGAATAATGAAATTGTTAAATAAAAAAGGTAGAACTGGAAGTGTTTTGGTTGATTGGTTTTATTTTTATTTTTTAATAACATATAAAAGAAAAATTAAAGTATTTGCAATGAGAATGATTTTTCTTGGTCAGTGGGTCAAAGTCAAATGCCTTTTTCCTGGAATTCTCTACTAAGCCATAGAAAAATCCTTGCCACCACGTTCAGACATAGATAAAGTAAGGCTAAAGAATCTCACAGCTGTAATAAGAACTTGTATGCAAATTAATTAGGTTTCATCCTACAGTTTTTAGTCAGTGTCTTCCCTTTAAACGGAGGCAGAAAATAGATGTATGGCTGAAATACAGCTCCAGTAGAAAAGGCACTCCCCTCATTATTTTGTGGAATGAAGGAGGATAAACAATCATTTCACACAGTAAACACAATATAGAAAAAGTTAAAATTTCTGAATATAAGTATGCCCAGAGTCTATAAACCACTGGACTTCCTCCTAAAAAGAAAGACTTAACAGTCTCAGTGGTTTAGCTGCCTTCTTAGGAAGTACTAAAACACCAACAGAATATATCTATCTGGCTTATAGATAGACAGATATGTATATATGTAAGTGTATGTAAATATACTCCTTTTTTCATACATAAAGTCCTAATTTCCTAGAAATAAGCTTTCAATTACATCCAAATGGCTTAGAAATATTGGGGGTTTTTTGATGCAAGGAAAAATAGGAACCGTTACTGCAGAAAAATATTTGAAGTAGGTGCATATTCAGAAATCTAAATCACTTTGAGAAATGTACATTCTTAACTGTGGCATGGATGATGCACCATGCAGCATTCAGTGTGCTGTGTGTGATTCTGTACCCAAGTTTCCTTCCTTAAATTAATGGAAAAACTCTCCTATTAAGTACAGAAGGTTAATTTCATCACTTGAGATCTACTCTTGACTGAACCAGTATAACTAACAACTTCTTGCACTAGACATCAGTCTGCAAGCAAATAAACCAAAAATAATCTTGTGTGACACTGCAGCATTTCTGAAAACCATTAGTGAACACTAAGTATAAATCACAGAAGAGTTGGAAGGAAAAGTGCACCAAATGCAGTCAAGTGATTTCAGAAACTTTTCTGAAAGTATTCCTCTGTTTAAACGTTACAGCATTTAGTAGCAGTTATGATTTAGAAATAAGAATTAACCAAACACTAGAAATACAAGTCAAACTTCAGAACAAAAATAATATGGTAAACAAGGGAAAAGTAGTAGAAATGGAATAGTTAGTATAGAAAATAATGGACTGTCTGCAAGGAAGATAGTCACTAGGGAAAACTGTTAAGCTGGTCAAGAGTGAATGTGTTGTTATGGGGCTTAAAGAAAACAACTTAAAAAGTGTTAATGTCAAAGAATTTTTTCTGTTTTCCTACTGCAAAAAATGAAACATAGAAACAAGCTGACAGTGTTAGGGCAAAGCTAAAATCCTTAAAGAGCAATTTGCTGTGTTTCCATGTTTGTACTTAGAAGCATAGACAAAAGGTAGTTGCTAATGTGCTTGATAAGAAAGGTGAAAATACTTGTGCTTCATAAGAATAGTATAAAATCTCACAAATACTTTTGCTATTGGACTGGTTTAGAAGGTTAAGGGACCGTCTCTAAATTCCAACATTTCTGTAAATGTCCATTAATTATTAATTATTCAGCAATTATTATGAATTAGGTTATTTCATGTTGTGAGATAGCCCTCATGTGTGACAGAATCCCCTGAACAGAACATGTCTGGTTCAGTAGACCTGCCTGGTTGGTTTGCAGCCATCTCATCTGGAACAGACATTTGTCAGATATTCTAAGCAGCTCAAACAAACATAAAAAGTTTAAGCTATTTTTTTTTTTCCTATTTTGGACTGTTTAAGTGGGATCAGTGTGATATTCTGTAACATCTTGCTGATGTAGAAGGAAATTTTTATGGTATCTATCAGCATTAACAGTCCTGTGGGGCTGAACACTTGCGTCATAAATCTTAAGTTTTCCCACCACCAAAATACTTACAAACTTTAGGGCATTTAGGTCTCACATGAACCAGATTGCTCATATATGCAACGTAGAAGATCACCATCTAAAATCCACTGGTTCTGTTCACTAGAAAGGGCAATAAACTCAGAGTTGATTAACTGACTGGTATTCTGCTGTAGCTTTTGTTGTGGTTACGTTTAACTGCTGTCTCTGTACTTGTTTCTCGTTGTAGGAATGAGAAACAATACTGCTCTATTCCAGATGGAATTCAAAGATTCCATGAAGCGTATTTGGATTATTAAAGTTGAAATAGTACATGCACATATAAAATTATCTCTATGTACATTTTTTTAATGAGAGTATTAAACAGTCATCAGGGTGGAGTAGATATGTCTCCTTTTACAATGGTACTCAAAATGATCATATGGTGCAAAGAGCTGAAAAATGAACGTTTTTTTCCCTTCAACCTGATGACTCTGTTTGGAATAGAAGGAAATCAAACACTGTCTTCTAGTTAAACTGTACGCTTTTCATAAATAATTTAGCACTGGAGACATAACTTCAATCTATAAAACATGGCTGAGAAAATAGCAAAAGGATAGACGAGACAGTAGCTAGAGAAAAGTCAATCAGTTTGAAATTGACTGAACAGTAGTTTGCAATATTAGACATCCTGTGACCTTTCAATATCTTTTGGTTGTCATGCCTTAAACACTTAGAAGGAATTGTCCTCATTTTTTATAAAATAAAGAATACTATACAGGAATTGATTAGTATTTTATGGGGTTTTTTTAATGTCTTTAAAATAAACATGGAAATATTTTTTTCTCTAAGTTCAGAGTGCTACTTGTGTGCTTTCTTGAGTTATTAAGTAGTGCTGCTAAATTACCTGCCTACAAAAGCTGGAGAAGAACAGAAGGTAATAACATTATGAGAATCAGTTTTGATTATTTGAATTTTTGTTATAGATCCTCAAGGCAAGGATGGCGTAGTGTCATTTTGTTTTTTATTACTCTAGCAAAAATGAAAAAAAAGCTTAAATTGAAATTTAAATACCTAAGAAAGTAATTAAAAATTCTGATAGATGATACATCACTCAATAGTAAATTTTGAACATTTTAATATTTCAGGAGTCCCTTTTTCATTAGTCAATGGTCATAGTGTATCAAAGCACCAGTTAGAGCTCATGATTGTAAAACAGTTACTAGATGTATTTTGATTTGATGACTTTCACAAAATATTTTTTTGGGTATATAAAGGTGTGGAACAGATAAAACTATAAATCTATCCTTCTAAAAATGTTTACAGCTGGATATGAATATATAGTAGATTAATAGTGAAATATAAGTAATACATATAAAATTACTTTATTAGTTTGTTGATAATAAACAGAATATAATATGATAGATCAGTTCTTTTTAGTCAAGATTCATCTTCAAAAATTCATCTCCTGAAGCAACTGTGTCAGAAGACTTAGTAGGAAAATGAAAGACTAACCTAGCCAAATCAAGAGATTATTACTTTTTTTTTTTTTTATTCATCTTCACAATCAGTGAAGGCAAATTTCACAGAGTATTTCAGGATGTCTTTTGCCTTTACCTGAATTCTTCCTGATACTAAAATAGAAATCAACTGTTATTACTTGTAGTTGCTGTTTAATTTCCTGTCGTGTATCTATGGAGAAAGAATAAAACATAACAGAAACTATAGTATCAACAAAATATTATTGATACACAGGGGTTCCTTCATCTTACTAAACATAAAAATGTAAGTATGAAATGTGTGGGGGACTTTACATTTCAGGAGCACTAGACAAAAAATGCATAGAGTGGGTGACAAAATATGCAAGTAGTTTATGATACTGAATTTCAGCAAATACACTTAAACTTTTTGCTTCTGTTCTTGGTATGACTGAGTAAAAATGGAGGAAAATAGCTGCATTTTTAAAGTTATAGAAGATTCCATGAAATTCCATGAAATGCAACTGTCAAGAACACTGTTTAAAAATATTATTTCCTTTTTGTAA
This sequence comes from Zosterops lateralis, assembly GCF_965231275.1. Taxonomy (NCBI): domain Eukaryota; kingdom Metazoa; phylum Chordata; class Aves; order Passeriformes; family Zosteropidae; genus Zosterops; species Zosterops lateralis. The sequence goes on along the minus strand of NC_139762.1, from coordinate 51,731,194 downwards.
AGCTTTCAATTCAGTTTTCATGCAACCATAAAATAAATACCTCATCTTCACAAAAAAAAAAAAAAATAGTAGCTAGGAATTCCCTGTTATTTTAACGCTTTTTTTTTTTCCTAAATACCAGGCTTTCTGGATTTTTTATGAATTTTGGTATATATATGTGGATGTACAACCACTACGATTTCATGCTATAGAGGGGGACATGGATATAAGTAGGAAATATGGCCTTCTATTACAGAAATATCAAATCATCTTTATGTCCAGTGGTTTATTTTAGCCAAGGGACTTGGACAATGTTATAGCAAAGAAGTGAGTATTATTCCTTAAACCTAATGTACTGAAACATGTTAAAATTATTTCATATCATACAGCCTGGAGTGGTTTTGAAACTTGTTCAAGTGTTAAATCTCTCCTTGAAAAAAAAGCTTAATAAGCTAAAATAGTTAAGGAGAACAGGTTTTTATTTTCCTTTGTAAAACTGCTGTTGTCCGCTCATGTACTGAAGTACCTTGTAATGCATAGTGTAGTCTGGAACTGGAAATATAGTTGGGAAACTAAGCACCCAAGTGCTACTTACTCTTCCAGATTTGTATGAAAAAAACAAGAATCTTTCTGTGTCAAGCAAAATTCAGCTGCATGTAAAGAATTAATATCTTCTCCATTTAAAGAACCAGATCTTTGAGAGGACACAAAATATTGGGTAGGAAAAATAATACAAAAAGAAAGAGCATAAGAATGTAAAATTCTGCTACAACATTCTCTATTATCATGTAAGGCGTATAAAAATTTAAAGATTGTGTGTGTATGAAGGACTTCTAAACAATAGAAGTGCATTTCCTATCACTCTTTCCTTTAATTGAATATGTTAATTCTTACCCATGTCAGTGCATCTCCTGCTCATATTCATTAAGGAATTTCTTTCTGCTCATTCGTATTTATTCCCACTGATACCACAGCAGTTTTCTCACCCACAGTATTTGTCCTTGTTTGACAGCTCTCCTGCCTACTGTTGGTGGCTTTTTCTTCTCCCTTACCTGCAGATATCATCCCAGTGACTACAACCTCATTGTTAATAATTCTTGGAGACATCTTTTTTACTGTTTTTTTCCTTCAGCCATACAAATTCCCTTCAGCAGCAGCCTCTCTTCATTTCCCAATAATTGCACCTTCTTTGCACTTTTCTCAAGAGCCCTTTCATTAAGACATTAGACATCCCTTCTCAGCTTCATGATCTGCTGTTAGAGGTGTGAAGAAAATGATCCTCTGAGAAGAGTATGTCTAGGTTGTTCCTGATCCCTAGTTAATAGTAAATATATATATAGATATATTGGTTTATGTGAATGTTTTTCCATTTTGATTAGCGATCTACCTCACTCATCTGACCTCTCTGACACACAAAATGTTCACTCTAATTGAACTGTGATACTACTACTGAGATCACCTTCCATATTTGCTGATGCAGAAACCTAAGATTTCACTTCGAATCCTCTTTTCAGTTTCCAATATTTGATTTAAATTTCTTGGGGTTTGTGCAAAGTTTTGCCTTTTCTTATTTATGCACCGTTCTTCTCTATTTCACACTGCTCTCTGCACAGCCTACCTAGGATTTTTTTAGACCACCTAGAGTGGTCCTCTTATTGTTAGGCAATTTGTTACAAATAATAATGAAAATATCCTTCCAAATTATTATTTCTGTTAGATGTCCTGTATGCTCACGTCAATTAGATGTCTGTTTGCTCACGTCAACAGCAGTTCATCCTTGGTCCAAACTGATAAGTGGATTTTTTTGTGAACAAAGCATAGGAAACATAGAAACATAGGAAAATGTCCATAAGAAAAAAAGGAATTGTACCAATAATAATAATAATAGTTTTTCATTGACACATACATGGATATTTTGAATATGAGGAATTTTTATGAAGTTGAGTGGAAAATCTACTCTGTTTTCATGTGTGCTCATTGCCTCACAGACCACAGATGAAGTGCTCCTCACTGCAGAGAACTCTGTTGTAGTTTATATTACATTAAAGAGAGCTATTTTTCCTGGATTTAGCCAAGAATAATTATAAACAACATTTAAATTAAATCACGTTAATCACAAGAAAAACATGTAGTTTTGTCTTCAGTGTATCAGCTATTTTTATCCAAAGAAAACCAAGTCATTTTCAGGCACCAAGCTTACACTGTTTGTCTCACATGGTGAATAGAGATCACTTCTGGGAAACAGTTCCTAGTGCATCAAACTGCTGAAGTAGGTGTTTGCACATGAATTAAACATCAAGCAACCTGGTATTTGACAGCTGTTCTGTTTAATTTTCTGTAACTGTGATAGAAGCTAGAGCTACCAGTCTGACAAAAATAAATTTCCTAGTTTGTTGAGGCATTCTGACACAATCTGGTCAAAAAACTTGCTGAAATTCATCAAAGTGAGATTATATATTATTTTAAAATTTATTTTTCAGTTTAAAAAAATCCCAAAATCTGAAACAAACGTCTAATGATACAAGCATAAGAAAGGGATCTAAAATATACCTCTTAGATAGGTAATATCTGGTTGTGTGACCTTTTTCTGTAGCAGCTCCATTTGGGTAAGAGTTTAGACAAATGAAGGCTCTGCCTCTGAGTTAGATTTCCTAGCCTTGTTAACTGTTTGAAATTTGTCATGATTTTCCCCCTGATGCTGATCAGAAACTTTTTCCCAACTTTTATCATCATTTTAGTAATGGATATTTGATAACCATTGCAATTTTTTATCACATCTTTTTCTTTTTCTTGCCAACATTTACTTTATTCAGTGATAGGGTATTTTCTTTTTCGCTTTGTGTCCTGTGTACTAAGTGCATCTGTGGCTCTCTGGTAAGACAGACTGTTTCCCTGCTCTGTCTGAGTGTATTTTCTATATACTCCTTCCATGTTTTAGGACTGTAAAAATGGATTGCCTGTACAATGAACAGGGAAATTTTCTAATGCCTCATAAAATAGCAAGGCATTTACTTATAATTTATAATATTATAAATAATTTTTACTTATTTCTGATGGAGGAGAAAAAAATCTGAAACAAAGAAGCTGAGATACATGAAGATCAAGTGTATCTTTCCTATTGCAAAATAGCAGGGACTCAGTGATATGTGCCTGTACTGCATAGAACAGAATAAGAACAATTTAAGCATGGCCATAATTAATCAGATGAAAGATCCTTCTGTTGTGTCTCCCACATTGTTCATAAGGAAATGCCTGGGGGAAAATGAAATTGGAGGGAATATATATAATGCTTCCATGTAAAATGCTTCTATCTTCTAATTAGTTTCAGCCGAAAGACTTCCTGAGTCACGTCTGGTATTGTGTATTTAGCAATCCTCAGTGGATCCTTTCCTATTGTGTTTGCAGCTTTCATTCTTAGACAAACACACAGGTCTATAGTAGCTATGATTGTGGTAATAAATACTATAAATTGCTGCCCCTTTACTGAGCTTCTTATCTTTTGAATGTGTTGAACCTACCTTCTTTTGATTCCCAGTATACATTCAGGCAGAAAGAAACTGTGAAAAGCTGATCCCTCCAATGTTCTCTCCACATTCCTTGCGATTTTGTAGAGCTTCTTCATATTTCAATAAATTGATTTCTTTTCCAGATCAAAAATTTACAGACTGTTCTTCATACAAAAGTTTCAGTTCCTTTTCTATATTCCTCTTGTCGTGAGGGTCTGGACCTCTAACTTATGTCCAAACTGTAGATGAAACACTGTTTACAGTGGCATAACTCTTTTCTCTGTACTCCTGTACTAGCATTTAATTTACTTTCTAACTGCTACTGAGCATTAAAATGACTGTTTCATTGAACAATTTATTATAATCTTAAGGTCTGTCTTCTGAATAGTAATGGTTAGCTCAGAGCTCATCATTTTAATGTGAAATTAGGATATTCTTTTCCCCATGTGGCACTTTACATTTATCTACACTTAATTTCAGTCATTCAGGTTCATAAGACATATTCTGCTGCAGTTCTTCACAGTACTCTCTCATCCTTACCACTCTAAATAATTTAGTACCACCAGCAAACTTTCTTGTCTCTCTGCTCACCCTCTTTCTTATGTAGCTTATGTGTGCTGAACATCATATAGCTTGAGTGCGCTGAACATTACAGGTATCAGAACAACTCCACTGCAGATTTCCACCATTAGAATTCAATATTTTCCAATACTTCTCTTTTAACCATTTAAGGGCCTTCTAAGCACTATAAGTCTTCATCACCTCAAAAGTCTTTACTGAGGAATATTTTCCACAGCTTTATGGAAAGGTTAATTGATTACATTACCCACATCACATTTATCCATATATCCATATATTCATCACATTTGCTCTCCTCATGGACTTCAGTGGATTGGTAATAATGGATTCTTTTGTAAAATCCAAGTTTATTCTCCTCAAATAGATCATAATTACTTGTGTGTCTGAAGGAGTTTATAAGATTTTTGTCTAACATTGATGACCCTCTTACCAATCTGGTTTTGTCCCTTGCTCTTGAAGATGCTTTTGTAAAATTGACACCCTCCTATGGTGAAGCACCACAGCAGTTTCAGGTGAGAATTTATATACACCATTGTTAATAATTCAGCTGTCTCATCCCTGAGTTCCTTTAGAACCCACGGTTGAATACTGTCTGGCCTTTGTGGTTTGTTACTTTTCATTCTGACTATTTGTTCCAAAACTGCTTCAAACTGAATCATTGACAAAATCCCTTAGAAAGAAGAAATTCACAAGGGACATCAGCCCAGTTTCATCCAGAGAATACAAAGAATGCATTTCACTTTTCTGCCATTGCTTTCCTTTTATATTCTGCTTATTAATCTGTTAGTATTTCAAACTGTCTAGAAGTCTGGGTTCTTTTGACATGTTTGAAGAAAGAGTTTTTACTCCCTTTGTTTTGGTATCTGATAATACATTCCATAGACCTCACTTATTACCTTCTTTTGCCCCAAATAATAGAACAAGTCATCATTTGGTTCCTGGGTGAGGTCCTTTGGCTTTGCTGTCTCTTGAGCTTTAGTGCATTGTTCACATTTGATAGTTTTTCCTTGAGCTTGGAAGAAACTTCAAACTTCATGTCACCTGTGCATTCATCATCACATGCTTTACTTTCTTGGTCAGAGATAACAATGAAATAATGCAAAGCCCAAAAATTATTCTTGGAAAACTCAACCAAAGAATTCTCTTGTCTTGGTTCTCTTATTGCATTCTCTTGGCTTGTTTCCAAAGCTTACACTATTTGCCATCTTCTCTTCCTCAATTTCTAATGTCCCATGAGTGAATAACAAACAGTACATTGAAATTTGCCTATATTTCATCTGTTACTTTAAAAAAAAAAAAAAAAAAAAAAAAAAAAAAAAAAAAAAAAAAAAAAATCCACAACTATTTTTGGAAAATAAAGAAGAGATATCAGATGGGTTAGTTTAGCTCTGCCATTAATGGGTTTTATTGTTTCATGAAGATTTATATGTCTTTCTTTGCTTAAAAAAATATATATTTAGTGTTCCAAGTCTGTAGATTTTTAGGCAGCTGTTTTGCCTTTCTTGAACTTGACAAATATGTAGCTTATTTTCAAATACTTGTCATTCCCAATGTCTTTTATTCCTTACTCCCTATTGTCCAAATTTCAAAGATTAATAATTCCTGGCAGAAGAATTTACCATTTCATGTGTAATTTTCTCCATTCTTCCTTGGATAAAAATTATCTTGTCTTAGATATGTCAGACGTTGTGTCCACAGGTTTTGTTTCTGATGTGATCATTTTTATTTCAAATCTTTCCTTTTTATTAGTTTTTTTTTGTTTGTTTGTTTGTTTTTGAAGCCTACATCCATTTTTGTCTACATTAAGGAAATAAAAGGCCACCTGAGTATTCATTTTCTAACACCAAATCTCTACTCAATTACCACAGCATATTATTTTTTCGTGTTGTCTCATAATTTCTGTCGTGGCAAGATGATCTTTCTATTTAGTACTTTTTGCCCAATCCACAATAATATTCACTCTCTTCTATCTGAAACTTCATTTTCTAATCACCTTCTCTTTTCAGACTGTAAGTTAATAAGAGGTTCTACTTAGGGCAGATCTATGTGGAAAGAGAGAATATCATATCATGTATGTTGATGATGACATGTCCTCTGTACCTAAATTTTCCTCTGTTCCAGTGTGTTCAGCCTTGCTCCTTAAGGAGAGAATTTTTTGGGTTCATTAAAGCATAAGCAAGGTATACAAGATCATACAGATTTTCACTAACAGAAGAACTTTTCATTAATGTTAGGGACATATCTATTTAGAAAAGTACTTATGGATTCCTTTTAAAAAATTCACACAAAATTTGTTGTTGTTGTTTCTGTTTTTAAAAACTCAACTCTATCTAATAATTATAGTAAAGGATTTTTTTAAAATATGATATTTCTTCACTGTACAAACTTAATGAAATTCTGGACAGTATTCTGGAAGGCTCTGCTTATACAAAGCACTACTTTACAATCTGGGAGTGTCTTATCACACTGAGCAGGCAGTACTTATAGTTTCTGCTGTTCCTGAAACACAAAATCAACTTGAGATAGACACCTAATCAGACCCAGAAAATACCCAACACCACCACTGATTTCCAGATTTCTGCTGTTCCCAGACCTTTGTCACTAGAAATTGACAGAAATGTGCATGCATTTGCTGGATCTATAATTGCAATTTACTTTTTTTTTCCCCTTATTCTTTCTTCTTCCCTACCCTACTATGTTATTTTCTCCGCTTTAAGGCTTTTGAAAGCTTAATACTATTATCACAGTACTTAAAATTCTGCTCTTTCTACAAAACTTTGTTCATTCATGACTTTTCTGGCCTTTAAGATGCATCAGTACACTTAAAATTTGAGAAGACATATTTACTTTAAATTCATAATTTAGGTAGAAGTATAAATAATTTAGAAATCTTGTAAATGTCTGAATTGATAAACTTTCTCCTGAATAGAAACGTAGTGCCTCACTTGGGCCCAGAACGGGTCAGGTCACTTGCTCAAATATTTCAAATATTGTGTCAAGATGTATCTGTCAAAGGCAAGTGCATTGTTTCAGCTCCACACAACAGTTTTTCAGCATAGCCCTAAGGGTTTAATGCTACTTTCAGGAGTGCAGCATTGCATAGCCATGATTAGAACCAACTTCTTATATATTCTCATCATTTACTGCTATAGTTCTTTTTCCCTTAACACAAAAAAAAAAAAAAAAAAAATACGTGAGAAGTCAGCATTCTAACTTACAGATGATGTGCAAAGAAAGCAGAGCTGACTTACTGATTGACCTGTTGGAGAAAAAGATAAGATACTTGGTATTCTTGCTGAGAAAAGTTCTAAAATCCTTCCTCTTAGGAGGACCTCTCATGAGCAAGCAAATCACCTTCCTAAACACAGGCAGTGACTTAGATGTCTAGATATTCAGCTGAGATGCACTTGGGGTTATCTGGAAATAGAGGTAAAAACCTGAGCTACAGTCATAAAATATAAATGAACATTTAGAAACTTTTCTTTTTATTCTTATACTGATACCTAATTTTGATTTATTTTTTTAATAACAGTATTTTATCCTGCATGAAAGAGCAATATAAAGTTTCACTGTTTTAAAAGTAAGTTTTGTTAGGTGAATTAAATGAGAAATAATAAAAGCCCATTATATAAAGGGTTTATATTTTGTAAATATAGAACTCTAGTCATAATATTAAAAAAAAAAATCAAACAATCTCATTCTGTATTATTTGCACTGATTTTGAGCATGCAATTTTTTCATTTTACTGTTTATGGTACCACTCCATAGATCCAGGTTAACACTTTTGGGACTTTTTGCTAGATTTTAGAATCATGGTTTGTTGGCAAAGTGATATGAGGCAATTATTTCACTCAATTATTACATCTAAACATAGAGCTGAATTTGCCAGCCCAGACAAATGACCCCATCTTAAGTGCAATCTAATAGAATTTTGGTATATTTTGTTCCTCAGTTTGACAGTCTTCTGTCAAAACTGAGCCCAAAATACACTGATCCCAAATATGTAATTAAACTCAAACACACTGATCTGTATAACTGAAGATATATATATGAATTTGCATACGAACATTCTACTCTATGTTTCAATGGCATAGATACCTAGAATACATCTATTTGTGCAAGTTACTGTCACAAGAATAGGCAGAATTCTTTTATCTAAACTTCTTCACTGAACTAAGTTTCTCTTGCTAGAAGATAAGTAGAGAACCCTAGGGCAGGATTAATCTCATACACTGACACGTGTTCTAGGCACCTACTGTGAAAATCCATTTCCTGAGTTTAGGTACTCAGCACCAGCTGAGACACCTCAGGCATGCTGCCTGGCCACAGGCTGCTGGTTAGTATCAGACCTCCTGTGTCACATCTGCTGTGCTGGTAGGGGTCTCTTGGTAGTCTAGCATGTCTGTCACTTCAATTTGCCACCTAAATTAAGCTCTTGAATCGTAGAATTATAGACATAGACATATAGACATAGTTAGGGGATGGAATGGACCTTAAAGGTCATCCAGTTCCAGTGCCTCCTGCCAGGTGCAGGGGCACCTCCCACTAGACCAAGTTACTCAAGTCCTTATCCAGCCTGGCCTTGAGCACTGCCAGGGTTGAGGCATCCACAACCTCCTTGGGCAACCTGTTCCAGTGTCTAACCACACTCAATACAAAATTGCTCCTTAGCTAACCTAAATTTCCTCTCTTTCAATTTGTACCCATTATTCTGTGTCCTATCACTGTAGCTCCTGACAAAAAGCCTCTCTCCAACTTCCCTCTAGGATTCTTCAGACACTGGAAGGCTGCTGTGAGGTCTCCACACAACCTTCTCTTCTCCAGGCTGAACAGCCCCAGCTTTCTCAGCCTGTGTTCATAGGAGGAGTGGTCTAGTTCTCTTATCAGCTTTGTGGCCTCCTCTGGACTTGCTCAAACAGTTCCTTCTTGGTGGCTTTTCAACCACTTGTCTGAGGAAGTTGTTAACCCATTTGAGGAAGCTCTGGGATTGCTTATGCCCTGCTGTATTCTCCCTCCAACAGATATCAGGTGGTTGAAATCCTGCATGAGGACCAGAGCTTACAAGTGTGGGCCACTCCTGTCTGCCTATAGAGGGCTTCATCTGCACCACCCTCCTGACTGGTCTGCTACAGGCCCTCACTTTAATATCCCCTGTCCCTGCCCTCCCTTTAATCTTCACCCATAAGCTCTCAGCTGGATCTTCATCCTTCCCTAAGTAGAGTTCCATACTCTCCAGCCAGTTTGTGGTGGTGCTTAAATTCAATTCCAGTTGGGTTTTATAATTTGTGTTTTATAATTTTGTATTTATTACTATTGTTTAAGATGGCCTCTCCTTCCCTCTCCTTCTCTCCTTCCCTCAGACTTTCCTTCCCCCCCCCCTCAAACCTTCCCGCCAAAATCTTGGTTGTCCTGGTAACCCCATCCCATAATAGTTGTTTACCACTTTTCGGTTACCTGTCAATCTTTAAGTTATATAACTTCCCCACCCCCTCATCATGTATTCCTCCTCCCCAAGTTACCTGTTACTGGTTCAAAAGTTGTGCATCCCCTCATTATACGTTGGCAAAAGGTTGCAATTGGTCCCACGCAATCCCACCCCTGAACCCACCTAATAAAAAGCCGTGCCATCTTGAGGCCAGCGTCTCTCTCCGGAACGCTGCCTTGGGACCACGCATCCCTTGGTTGCACACCTTGAGAGTCCCGCCTTTCTATTCTGCGCACTATCCGCACCGTTGTCGAGTTTGCCCACGCCTCTGGCAAAGTGGCCCCTGGATGTAGTGGCGGCAGGGCTGGCCGGAGCTGCACCCATTGGAAAAAGCCGAACCACTGCAAGCTGGCGCCCAATGCGGGGCTGTCACGTGTGGGCGAACATCTGACAGCTCGACGGCGACGGCACTGACGCGGCGCACGCGGTTTGAGAGCGTCGCGGTCAAATCCGGTCCGTCGGGACCTTTTACGGATTTTTCATTGTCGTCGCGCCTCCTAGTGGAAGCAGCCTTCAGGTGCGCTCCCGGGAGGGAGGAGAGGGTAGCTCCACAGCACCCAGTGGGGTCCTCTTCAGTGCGGATTTACCCCAGACCAAACCGCTGTACCCACGCAGGAACCAGGGACGGGTAAGCGAGTGAGCCCCTTGCCCTCACCCTACCCAAAAAGGGGGTCCAGCCCAGGAGAGACTGTCCTGGGGGGACCAGCCGCGCGGCGCCCGGGGGGGGGTTGTTTTCCTCTCTCGGGTTTTACTTTCGGTTCCTGTTTTTATTTCGTTTTGTTGCTTTGTGTTTTGTGTTTCGGCGGCTCCGAGCTGGTGCGCCTGAGCCCAGCTATCGGGAAGCCGCGCTCGGGATCGGGGGAAGCGACACGGGCGCGCCGCGGCAGGTATCAGGAAGCCGCGAGGCGGGAGCAACACGGCAGAGCCCGTGGGGTAGTGGTTAGGGCTCAGCGCTCTGACCGCCGCGACCCGAGTTCGAATCCCGGTCGGGGGACCGGGATACTGGGATCGCGGGAGCGGCGCCGTGCTCGTCTTTTTGCTGGCCCGGGCGCGGGCGGCGCAGGTTCGATTCCCGGGCGGGGACAGCCCCGGGACGGGGACCGCGGAAGCGGCGGAACCCGGCGGGTCCCGGCGCGGAGCCCCCCCGCTTTTTGTCTGCGCACGGGCACAGACGGGGTTTAAAGCGGGTTTTTTTGTTTTACGAGGCACCTTCGGGGCGGAGGCAGTGGGGGGGGCTGCCTGACCGGAGTTTTTCGTGCTGGGTTTTGATTTTCAGTTTATTTTTTTTTGCGGAACGGTTTGGAAGTGGAGAATGGGTGCCAGGCTCTCGGCAGAAGAGAAAGGCGTTTTTCGTTGTTTTGTTGGAGTTCTGAGTTTTAATAATCTTAAGTTTTCTAAAGGAGAACTGAAGCAGTTTGTGCGCACGCTCTATTTGCATTTCCCCCAAACGAACCCGGAAGTAGTGACGGAGCTCCGATACTGGCAGCCCGTCGTTTTAAAACTTACCAAATTAGCTGCGTCCGGGGACAAAAATGCGGCGAAATACCTGTTCTGGTCGCGGCAGATTCAAACTGCCGTGAAAAACATGAAAGGAGTGCAGAAAGAGCAGTCTCCCGGAGAAAGCTCTGTTTCCCCCTGTTCTTCCCGTTCTATATCCCGCTCCCCCTCACCCCGCCGTGGCATCCTCAGAGGTGCAGCGGGCGTACCCCAGCCCGCCAGCCCTGGCGCTCTCAGGACGCCCTCCCCCCGCCCGGGACAGACAGGGCAGTCTGCCCGGGACCTCCGACAGAGCACTGGCCACGCTCTCGAGGAATTTTCCCTTCCCCAAACCTCCCTAAACAAACCCCGAGTTCAGTTCAGTGTTAGGGGAGGCGCCGGCGCGGAGCCGCTCGGCGCCCGCGCGGGAGGCGCGGGGGAAAAGCCGCTCGGCGCCCGCGCGGCAGGCGCGGAGCCGCGCGGCGACCGCGTGGCAGGCGTCCATGCGGAAGAACCGCATGGCGACCGCGTGGCACGGGCATGCGGCTTCCATGCGGCAAACGCACGCGGCTTCCATGCGGAAGGAGACCCCGGCGCCGATGCGGAATGCGCATGCGGCTTCCATGCCGCAGGCGCATGCAGCGTCCACGCGGAAGGCGCGCGCTGCGTGCGCGTGGAATGCGCACGCGGTGCCCACGCGGGAGAACCGCGTGGCAGCCATGCGGCAGAGGCGCAGGCACGCAGCGCTCGCGCGGCACAGGCGCGGAATGGCGGCGGCCGCATGGCGCGGTCGCTCTCTTTGTCCGCCCTGCCCGCCAGCCCGCTGCCGGAGGTGCCGCTCGCCGCCGCCGCCCCGCTCCCGTTCCCTTCCCCTTCCCAGTCCCCCAAGTTTTCCCCCCCCGACCCTTTTCCGTCCCCTTCCACCCTTCCCCGAGGTTGTCACTGTTCTGAAACCCCTTCCTATGACCCCCCCACCTGCCGCTCCTCCCGAGTCTCCTCCCAAAACCACTCCTCCGAAGGCGTGCCTTTCCCAGACCCTGGCACGCCCCCCTCCCGTCGCAGGCCACTCCCCTTGGTGACGCCCAAGTCCCGCCCACTGCCTCCCGGTTCCCACGCCCCTTCTTTCGGTTCCCACGCTTGGGGCAAGGAGGGGGAGGGGTGGGATCCAGGAAGTGATGGTCCCCATGTCCCTTCTATCGCTCCAGTTACCTACAGGAGGGGTAGGGGAGGGCATGAGGAGGCAAAGTGGCAGCAGTTGTCCCAGAATGTTGTCAGGGAACTCATGAAGGCCCTCAAGGAGTACGGCCGCATGAGTCCGTACTTCCTTGGTTTGTTAGATGGCCAAGTTACCGGGAATGAGGTTGTCCCACATGACATCAAGTACCTTTTCAGGTGCTTGCATTCCAGAACTGAGTATCAGCTCTGGTTTGCAACCTGGAAAAGGCACTTGCAGGACGCTCTCCCAGGATGGTCAAATGACCCTGACACAGCTGTGGACAATGAAGGGAACATGATCACGCTGTCACATGTGATGGGTGAGGGAGAATGGGAGATGCCCCAGAAGCAAGCTGAAAGCCTCCCAAAGCCGTTGTTAAGGCAAATCGCTCGTGTTGCTGTGAAAGCGTTTTCCACCATGCGGCCTTCCGGCCCCATGGAATCGTATTCAGATGTTTTTCAGGGACCTCAGGAAAACTTCCTGCTGTTTGTGGAAAGGCTAACGGTAGCCATAGAGCAGCAGGAAGAGGACGAAGTGGCAAGGGAGAGGCTGGTCACGTCGTTGGCGTTCAGGCATGCCAATGACGTCTGCAAACAAGCCATGCTGACCCTTCCACGGATTCCCAAGCCGACATTACAGGACTATGTCGAGGTGGTAACTGAGGTGGTCCCCCTGATGACATCAGCAAAGCCAGAGAGGCCGGAACAGCGACGGAAAACCGTGAATGCAGCAACCACAGAGACCCCAACCATCCATCAGAACAACGCGGCCGTGGTACCAAAAGGGAGGCGTCCATCTGGAAATTCAGCTGACAGGCCTTGCGCCTTATGTGGCAAGCAAGGACACTGGTGGCAGGCTTGTCCCCTGAGACGGGAGTTTCAGGAATTTAAACAAGCCAAAGAGGGAAGAGGAGGAAATGGGAGGGGAGGACGCTCCCAACAAAAAAACGAATAAGGGAGCGCGGAGCCACCCAGTGCGATGACCCCAATCGGGTGGCCCAAGCCGGGGGAGGAGGAATGGGGAATGATGATTTGAGTTGTACCGGACATGACATTTTAACGGACTTGAGTTTTTCTTCCCAGAGACAGCGGAGGAATTCTCTGCAAGGTCCAGGGAGGAATTTACCGGACGAGACGAGAGATTCCCCTTTGAGGAGTCCTTCACCTGATGATCCTGACCCGAATGTGCCTGTTCCTTTCACAGGAAAGTCCTTGACAACAACAAGCGAAGGAGTGCCCTTTCATCTTCAGTTGTCTGATGCCCTGTGGATCCGTGATGATGAATGGCACCGCGTGGCGGTATCTAAAAATAGAGGTACCTGGCACAAAATTGGCACAACATATGTAGTCGTGGGGGATTGTAAACATACCCCGCCAGAGATCGAGATTGTTCCCCAAACCACTCCTGCGGATCCCGAGTGGTTTGAACTCTGGCTTCGCTGCACGACTCCACCCATTTATCTGTCAAAGGGACAGATAGTCGCCCAGGCAATACCATCACTCCCTGAAAGGGTGTGTCCTGAGGGCGATTGCAGGACCTGCCACCCCCAGATAAACACAGTCATAAACATCACACATGACAGACCTGAGGAGGTGTGCAAATTAAGGGTGGGCGGGGAGACCACCACCATTAAAGGTCTCCTTGACTCGGGGGCGGACGTAACGGTGATCCCGGAACACCTATGGCCGTCACGTTGGCCGTTGCAGACAGTGGTGGAGCAAGTTGAGGGTGTTGGAGGCCTTCAATTGGCGAAAAAATCAAAGCACATGGTACAAATTAAGGGGTCCAATGGGCAATTGGCAAACATCCAGCCCTTTGTTTTAAATTACAAAGCACCCCTGTGGGGGAGAGATGTCCTGGCCCAGTGGGGGGGCAACAATTGAATTCCCTGACCCTCCACAAAATTTTCAGGCTGCGGTCACTGAACTGCGCCCCACCCAAAAACTGAATTGGAAGACGGATTCTCCAGTTTGGGTGGAGCAGTGGCCGCTTTCTAAGGAAAAGTTAAAGGCGCTGAATGAGCTCGTGGAAGAGCAACTCCGAAAGGGTCACATAGAGGAGACCACCTCTCCTTGGAACACCCCGGTGTTCGTAATACAAAAATCGGATAAGACCCGATGGAGGCTTCTCCAGGACCTCAGACAAATTAACGAGGTCATCGAGGACATGGGCTCTCTCCAACCAGGGATGCCTTCCCCAGCCATGTTGCCCCAAAATTACAATTTGGCCGTGATTGACATCAAAGATTGTTTCTTCCAAATTCCTCTTCACCCCGACGATGCTCCGCGGTTTGCATTCTCGGTTCCTAACATCAACCGAGAGGCCCCGAGGAAGAGGTATCACTGGAGGGTTCTTCCCCAAGGAGTCAAAAATTCTCCTGCCATTTGCCAGTGGTACGTGTCTTCCTTGCTGACCCCCGTGCGTGCAGCTGCACACCAGGCCGTCATCTTTCATTATATGGATGACGTGCTCGTGTGCGCCCCCAACGACGACCTGTTGACGCATGCGCTTGACCTGACAGTGGCTGCACTGGTTGCTGCAGGGTTTGAGTTGCAGGAAGCGAAAATTCAAAAGATGCCACCATGGAAATATCTTGGCCTCGAAATTAATAAGCGGACCATTGTTCCGCAAAAATTGGCGATCAGAACCAAAATTGAGACCTTAGCGGATGTGCATCAGCTGTGTGGGGCTTTGAACTGGGTGAGGCCTTGGCTGGGTCTCACTACCGAGGACCTAGCACCTCTTTTCAATTTATTGAAAGGGGGAGAGGGGCTGAGTTCCCCTAGGTCACTCACCCCGGAGGCACAGAAAGCACTGGAAAAGGTTCAAGAGTTGATGTCCACCAGACAGGCAAATCGATGTCATGCTGATTTGCCTTTCCGATTTGTCATTCTAGGGAATCTGCCGCACCTCCATGGAATGATATTCCAATGGGACAATGGGGTGACCAGCATACCCCGGAAGGACCGAGGCGGGAGAGATCCTCTTCTTATTATAGAATGGGTCTTTCTCAGCCACCACAGGTCCAAGAGGATGACACGCCCACAGGAGTTGATGGCTGAATTGATCCGGAAAGCCAGAATCCGCATTAGGGAACTGGCTGGCTGCGACTTTGAGGTGATCCACGTACCAATTCGGTTGAGTACGGGCCAAATTTCAAAGGCAATGTTAGAGCACTTGCTTCAAGAGAACGAAGCACTTCAGTTTGCCCTGGACAGTTACACTGGTCAAATTTCAATCCATCGGCCTGCCCACAAAATTTTTAATTCGGATGCTCAATTTAAATTAAATTTAAGGAGTGTTCAGAGCAAAAGACCGCTCGATGCCTTGACAGTTTTCACAGACGCGTCCGGAGGGTCCCACAAGTCAGTGGTGACTTGGAAAGATCCTCAGACTCAGCAGTGGGAGTCTGACGTTGCTGAGGTGGAAGGATCCCCTCAGATTGCTGAGTTGGCCGCAGTCGTCAGGGCCTTCGACAGGTTCTCTGAACCATTTAATTTGGTAACTGATTCGAGCTACGTTGCAGGTGTAGTGTCCAGAGCGGAGAACTCAGTTCTCCAAGAAGTGACTAACATTGCCCTGTTTAAGTTGCTCTCGAAGCTAATAAGGCTGATCTCCCACCGAGAGCAACCGTTTTACGTGATGCACACCAGGTCGCACACGGATTTGCCAGGGTTCATAGCGGAGGGAAACAGGAGGGCTGATGCTCTTGCTGCCCCTGTCGCGAAGGCCCCGCTGCCTGACGTTTTCCAGCAGGCAAAGCTCAGCCACCAACTGTTCCATCAGAATGTGCCAGGTCTGGTCCGAGGATTCAAACTAACCCGAGATCAGGCCAAGGCCATTGTGGCGACGTGTCCCAGCTGCCAGCGACATGCAGTCCCAACCTTGCATGCCGGGGTAAACCCCCGAGGGCTGAGCAGCAACGAGGTATGGCAGATGGACGTTACTCATGTCCCTCAGTTTGGGAGGCTGAAGTACGTCCATGTGTCTGTGGACACCTTTTCTGGAGCAGTCTATGCATCCGCCCATACAGGGGAGAAAGCAGGGGATGTCATTAAACACCTCCTCCAAGCCTTCTCCTTCCTAGGCATCCCTAAGATCATCAAATCGGACAACGGGCCAAGCTATATTTCCAAGGAGTTCCGCAGCTTCCTCCAGCAATGGGGAGTAGAACATAAGACTGGCATCCCCTATTCCCCGACAGGCCAAGCAATTGTGGAGAGGACACACCAAAACATCAAAAGAGTCCTCAATCAACAGGGACAAATTCTGAAATTGGAGTCACCCCAAATTCGATTAGCCAGGGCCTTATACACAATTAATTTTCTAAATTGTTCATTCGAACTTATGAATCCCCCAATAATTAGGCACTTTGGAGGGAACCCAAATTTGAAATTAGAATCCAAGCCGCCAGTTCTCGTCAAGGACCCGGAGACCATGAGAATGGAAGGTCCACACGGTTTAATCACTTGGGGTCGCGGGTACGCCTGCGTATCGACACCCACCGGACTTAAATGGGTGCCGGCCAAGTGGGTGAAACCTTACATTCCCAGGGCCTCCAAAGGATCGGATCATCAAGTGAAAAATGTCACTTGGCGAAGAAAAAGGAAGCCCGTTAGTCCGGAGGAAGAGAGGTCCGCTCCTTCCTTCCCCATTCCTCACTGGCTTTTTGTTAATTAATTTATTTTGTTATATTTTAAGTTACAGGAGAGACCAGTCAGATACCAACTGAGAGCCCCAGAAGGACTGGTTTGACCAACTGTTTGGAAACTGGGGACTCTCAGGCTGGGTCAATTCTGCTGTCAAAACTGGACTTTTAATTTTGTTTTTGTTACTTATAATTGGAATTGCATTTGGCATCATCCGACGAGTCACTCAGCGTGAACAACGTCTGGGCCAGTGTTCCTCCTGTCGAGGAAGATTGAGATGCAGCAGCTCCCGCCATGGGAAGATGAGGAATACCCTGACCCAGAGGACTTCTTCACCGGAGACTGATGACGAGAGGTGGCTCACGGAACAGAACATCTATCCCCCGAACAGACAATACTAAAATCCATCACAAAAAAATAAAAAAGGGGGAGATGTGGTGGTGCTTAAATTCAATTCCAGTTGGGTTTTATAATTTGTGTTTTATAATTTTGTATTTATTACTATTGTTTAAGATGGCCTCTCCTTCCCTCTCCTTCTCTCCTTCCCTCAGACTTTCCTTCCCCCCCCCCTCAAACCTTCCCGCCAAAATCTTGGTTGTCCTGGTAACCCCATCCCATAATAGTTGTTTACCACTTTTCGGTTACCTGTCAATCTTTAAGTTATATAACTTCCCCACCCCCTCATCATGTATTCCTCCTCCCCAAGTTACCTGTTACTGGTTCAAAAGTTGTGCATCCCCTCATTATACGTTGGCAAAAGGTTGCAATTGGTCCCACGCAATCCCACCCCTGAACCCACCTAATAAAAAGCCGTGCCATCTTGAGGCCAGCGTCTCTCTCCGGAACGCTGCCTTGGGACCACGCATCCCTTGGTTGCACCCCCTGAGAGTCCCGCCTTTCTATTCTGCGCACTATCCGCACCGTTGTCGAGTTTGCCCACGCCTCTGGCAAAGTGGCCCCTGGATGTAGTGGCGGCAGGGCTGGCCGGAGCTGCACCCATTGGAAAAAGCCGAACCACTGCACCAGTTATTGACATAGAGGGCTACACCCCCTACTTGCTTCCCTAGCTTCTCTTTCCTAAAAAGCCTAAGCCCTTCCATTCTAACAAGGGCTCCTGGCAATTCCCCCCTCCTTCCCTGCAGGGAGGGGTCCCGAGGGAGCTTTGGGCAGCTGCTCAGATGTCCCTGAGCCAAGGGTTCCTCCCATACAGCACAATCCAACAATCCCCACAAGACTAACCTCAATCACCCTAATGTCTCTACTGCTGTCTCTTTGACTGACTCTTGAACACTTACCCCAGCTCAGAGAAGTGTCTCATTTCAAGAAGGCACTTAACATTTTAGCCATTTAACCTAATTCTACATAAGTGGGTGCATGATGTGAAGTATGTGATTAAGGTGTGCTTGATGTTCTGTAATGAATTCATACTTCTATGCCTTATTTCTTCTATTTTCATCTCCTGTCCTTAAGATAAATCTCTGTTTGTAGATGTAGATGTAGCGCCCTCTCCCTTGCAAAGATGCAATGCCCTGAGCCATACTTATCAGTGTGCCTCTTCAGCATTGCAAGATGCAACGTCCCATCTTCAGGGTCTGGGTTCTGCTGCTTCCTGTTTTACTCAGACCAGACATGGGAGGGAAGGATATACCATGCTGGCATATATTTTCCTGCTGGCAGACCCAGGTATAGTGGATTAATCCTGTCACTATAAACAGGATGGATTGATTGTCCAGCTGCAGACCAGGAGATTTTAACTCTTCTGTGAGATGCCATCTACTCCTTCTTCTCTCCACTTAAAACTGTTTTTCTTTCCAGTGACACAAGACACAGATCATGCCAGGACTATGGGAAGCTATTGGGAGAAAGGGGCTCTTGGGGTATTTGCCTTCAGCCCCCTCTCTGGCTTTTACATTACCAGCTGTTTTCCTGTGTATTGTTATGATAGGGAGCAGAAGTAAGGTTTCCTCAAGTGTTGTAATTCCAATAATAGCATCAGTACTTGAGATATATGATGTAAAGCTGTTTAAAAGCCCAGCACAGTCATCTGCTGCTTGAGATAGATAGCTTCCAAAAAATAAATTCAGCAGCGTCTCTAAACATGTTCTTTAATTTTTCACTCTCTATGTTTCTTAGGGATGGAGGATGTAAATCATTTTGCATACATCAATGCAAATGCAATTCAACTTAGTACTGACATGAAGTCTAATTGGCTTTAAAATGGAATTTTGTTTTTCGAGTGCTAATTTTCAGGTAATGACTTTCTAACTGATTTTCTTTTTATGAAGGACCATTGATTCACTCTTTTCAATGAAATTCAGTTGGCTTCCCAAGAGAATTTATGAAAAGCTGTTGAAAAAAAGGATCTATCACTGCTGCTTTCTACCCACCTTGCTTTGCTCTTCATTATGTCTAAAGTATACCTTTTTTTCCATTTTTCCATGCGAAAGCCTATCTGAACAAGGCTAAACAATTATATTGTGTATATATATGAGTATGAAATGGTCTCTTTAAGAAAACCCAAACATCTTTATTTAAAGATGGATTGAATTTTTTTTGTTACATTCTTCCTAAAAACTGTCTATGATCTATGGCCTCCAATGTATTAATATGACAGCTACTTAATATTTCTATCAGTTATTCTAAGTCATCAGTTTTGATCACAGAGAGATTATCTTAACAAAAAAAAGATTGACAATTTTTAAATGGAAGTATGAGCTATTGTATTACCATATTGCTTA
The DNA here is from genome assembly GCF_965231275.1 of Zosterops lateralis. Classification (NCBI taxonomy): domain Eukaryota; kingdom Metazoa; phylum Chordata; class Aves; order Passeriformes; family Zosteropidae; genus Zosterops; species Zosterops lateralis. Next base: position 51,711,566 of record NC_139762.1, on the reverse strand, counting down.
TATCATTAAGTCAGCGATGAGTTTGCATGAAGTATATTGGAGACTGCCTGAAAATTTTCTGTTATTGTAAAATATAACAATCTCGGCTAGATTATAATGCATAGTGTGAGTGATAATTTGAAACCTTTTGGTGATCCTATTTTAAATCTTGGTGTTTAAATCAGTGACATGACAACAGAATGAATTCCACAAAAAAAAAAAAAAAAAAAAAAAAAAAAAAAAAAAAAAAAAGGTGTGGAAATCCATGCTGTTACTTTAATCTGAGTTTTCACATCCATTGTGGGAAGGAAGGAAGGAGGGAAGCTAGTGACTTTAGAAGAAATCATGTAAAGGTTTTGCAAGCCAGATCGTGTTGTCACTTTGCAAGCTGTCCCAGACAAATTGCAGATTTTAATTACCTCATTATTATTTTAATGTTATAGAAGCAATGACAGTATTTTCTCATCATAGTCTGCCAAGTTCTTCAAAAGAAGTTATCCATGATAGTGAATTATTCTTAGATATAGAGTAAAAGATATTATAAGATCCAGTGGCTGGATGAACAAACCAAGTAGAACTAAAGCATATATTTCATACTGAATATAAATGTGGAAAAGCTTCTGTAGGGGTGTGCTAAATTTGATTTTTCTATCACTTTCAGTTTTGGAATCAAGACTGGATAACTTCATGAATGGTGCACTATAGCCCAGACTGGGAACTCATTTACTGAACTGTGACATGGGAGTTGGCATTGTGTCCACCAAACTCTAAAATAGATTACCATAATGCTCCCCTCTGGTCACCAAAGTCAATGAATCTGTTTATATTTTTTATTATTATTATTTTTAGTTGAGTGAGCAGGGATGTAAAAAATGGTGTATGGATTGGTTTTATTTTTAAAGGATCAGTGCATAAATAATAGCTAATTAATTCTCAACAAACACTTCTGAGAGAATTATCTCTGTCATACAGACAGGATGAGTTTCAGAGGCATTGGGATGTCAGTCTGAGTTCACACAGCAAGTAAGCAGCAAACACAACTGCCAGCAGTCATTCCTGGCTGCTGTGCTTATGCTATTACAAGTATTTACAGAGTTTTATCAAATGTCTGTAAAGGCATTTCCTGCAGGTGCTTTCTGTGATCCTGTAGAGAAACAGAGTAACATTATGATGGCCTCTTTCATCTGAAGAGCTCCAAATTCATTCTGAGCACTCACAAGCATGTTTTCAAAGTACTCTCAGGCAGTAAATAAATAAGTCTAGAAATCAAGGAAAGGGAAAGATAGGGAGATCCTGGTAACTCTGTCTTTCCAATCCTCCTTCCTATAAATATCCACACAAGGATATTTGGTTTCTTTTATATTAGTTTTAGAGAAAGTGATATAACAGACTAAAAGCAACAAGATAATTGTGTCTCCACTCTACTAAAGCTAGTGATGCTGGAAACACTTTCCCTTACTGGAAAACAGCAGTATCAGTGTGACATAGCTTCAGAAATAAAAGAACATACAAGAAGATTCACTGAGTATCTTCCAACCTTTTCCTGATCAATTTGGGCCTTTGCATAAGAACAGAACCACAGCCATCTTCTCTGTGCTGCAGCAAATCCTTGTCACAAGCAATCGGAATCGTGTAAGACAAGAATTGCACCCTAACTAATGAAGATCTCTGTAATTTCCACCTTCTCTTTCTACATGAAGGTAAAACACATGAAAGTGTTAATAACACGCTGCTCTACTGACATCCAACTCTTGAGTTAGTGGCCTTGGAGGCTGTCAATCCTGCTCAGTGATAGAAAAGACTGCAATGAAATTATGCTAAATTCAAAATGTCACTGCCTCCTTGGCAAGGGAAGCTTGTATCCTGGCTGCCAAAAAAAATGAACCAGAAATACCTGAGTCAGATAAAATTGCCAGTGCCTGTGAGGAAAAAAAAATTACTTTCACGCAACTAGTAATCAATTTGCTTTAATGTTCAATCCCCTAAGATTTATGGCACAGATTAAAATTAAATTTAGGAAGTTTCTGTTGAAAGAAAATTAGTCCATTACATCACTTTACTACTTGTTTAATGAATTGTAAGGAAAGAAGTGGACAGCTGATCAAAATTTTAAAACCCTTCCCTCTTTCAATTGTTTTCAAACTAGATTTCCCCTTGATGATTAATTAACAATGGTTTTGATTTTTGGAAGTCCTCTTATTTCAGATGCTAACAGCCATTTGAAGGCATTTCAATTAAAAGATGTCTATTCAGTCACCTTTGGAGTAGTAGTTGATGCGAACCTGAGCAAAACAGCATCATATGGAAATTATAGATGCATATTATCTTTGCAAAAGGAAAAAATAAAACTTCTAAAAGCATAGAGCTGCAAAAGCGGTAATGGGATGAAGTTAAATTATACACTTTAAAACAAAAATAGGACCTTCACTATTTCTTATTCCATTATTGTCTCTTTTGTTAAGACATCTAACAGTTTACTAAATTCACAGGGGTTTCAAATCAAAGATTATTTCTTACTCTGAACTTCTCATATAGATACCAGGCACTTTTTGTATGAAGACTCAGAATGGACTTGAGCCAAAACACAAGAATTCTACATTTCTCTCAGTATTCTTTCAGTCATGCTCATCTTAGCAGGAAAAAGGAAAAAAAACTTCCCTGAAGAAAGAGTTAGCTTCTGACAATTTCGATATTTCTTTCCACATTCCTTTGTAGAATATTCTTGTGGCTTTTTGGTATAATTTCAAAAAGCCAAGTGGTTAAAACTGTCCTTATTTCCCTAGAAAGATGAGCAGCTATTGAATACAAGTTGAAGGACAAGCAGTCATGTTTGAAGCCTGTCACATACTGTAATTCTGCCTTTGGGGATTTCTTAGTAATATTCCTTTGATCAGTTTGAAAGGACTATTCTGAGGAATCCTACTCCAGGTAAGACAAGAATTTTGTGTTTGCTTGCATGCCATTTTGCTTATGATTCTCTGTATCTAAAGCTCTTTTAGCCTTGTATTGGGTTTTAGAAGGGATCTACACATTTTCGTTGACGCTTCTCACAGTTACATTTTGGTTACATTTTTTTGCTCTTGTCTTGGATCACAGACCAGACAGGAAGGTTCTAAACTTGTGAACCTTTGTCAGGAAGATTTTAACTGAAGGTCCTGATTTTTGGAATATAGGCTCTGCCTAGGATGAATAAGAGAAAAGGAAACAAAAATGATTAGTGGGTTCTTGTATCATAGTTGGCATTGATAGCTGCACCACCCTTTGGAATTCTTAGCCTTAATGTATGTGAAGTATTTTAGATAAGTTACTTTTATTTTTTTTAATCTTGATGTATTCAGAGATTACTGTAGCTACAGCCAGAAACTGAAACATGTTAATGTTAGGTGGCAATAGTGCTATTTTTTCCTTTTTTTTCTCTTCAGTAATTTTTTACTAAATCATGACTTAATATTATGTGTGAAGTTCATTTATTTCATAAATATTGCAACTTGGAAGTATGCAAAAACAAAACCAAACAACAAATGCATACTTTTTATGTTTCTATAATTTAAAATCAATTTTGTAATGTTTTAATATTATTTAAGGACAGCGGAAACATGTTTAAAATACCTTATTGGCTTTTTTTAATCCAGTCGTACTTCCCATTACTGGGAAGCTTATCTGAATTATGGTGAATATAAGTGCTATTTGAAATTAACTAAAATCCCAGAATTAAATAGATACTGAAAGTATACAAGGAAAACAACTGATTATTTAAATTTTATGTTCAAAGTTTGTTTATTTTATCTCAGTATACAATATTAACTTTATATGTGAAGCAATTAATACAGAATAACCAGATTTTGTTCCTCGCTGATTGATTTACAATTGTAGTCTTGCAGCTATTTCAGATATGCAAAGTTTTGTTTACACAGTTATTTCTTGCATGCTAATAGTCAAGTCAGAATTGCAATGGTCTGGAAAGCAGTCTCCGGACTCTTCTGTGAATGAAATATAGGAATGAAAACTATTCAAAACTGAGAAAAGTTTATCTTAAATATTGACCATCCTGATTTACATATGACCCAAAATAAAAAACTATAAAACCAGCAAGTAGCAACTTTTATTTATAGTTATAAACTGAAGCCACAGATAATTTTTCAATTATGAGTAAAGATTGCTGTTTAGATTGATATGTACCTAATTAAGAGCTAAAAAGCTTTCTTTAGTTGCTATGTCCTTACTGAAGATAGATGATTCTCAGCAGTGTTTAAAATAGATTTTGCCTTTGTACTTTTTCCTGCAGGGAGCTTTAGTCTTTTAATCTGAAGCACTAAGTCAGGGGGTGTGGAATGACACTGCTGAGTTTGTGCTTTCCTCTCCTAATTGCACCCTCTGGTAACAGCCTCAACTCCTTGAGTGACAAGTAACCCAGTAGTGTAGTGAGGCTGTGCAGAAGAGATACGAAAATCTTTGAGACAAGAGTGGTGCACAAGGAGTAAACACTGTTCTGAAAATTACTAAAAAGCATTTTTAAAATCATCAAAATGTGCAAAAATTTCTGAATACATCAGTAGTGGAGAGGGAAAGAAACCAAGAACTGCTCTGAGTTACTCGGTGTTTGACTTTCTTCTCAAGGTGAGAGCTCCTGTTACTGCTAAGCTCTGTGGACCAGCAGCCAGTGATCGGAGAGCTGCTGCTCTTCTTATTTCAGTAATGATTGCAATTGTGCTTAGGTATTTTGGAAACACATTCTTCCTGTCTCTCTTTCATTCTACAGAAGATGCAGCAGAAGTAATTTTTTGTGTAGTAATGAATAAAATCTCACAACTCCTGTAGAGAAAAGCAGGTTTTATTCTGTCTGTAATAACCATTTTACACTGATTTTTCTATTCTTTTTCTTTTAACATGAACCAGTCAGTGGGCAACTTTTGGAAATAAGGTGTTGATCACATTCTTTATTTTGTGAATTACAAAATACATTATGTTATTTTATTGTAGATATATTATATATATATATATATACACACACACACTATACAATATTATTATATTGTATTGTTCTATTGTATAAATTAAATATATACAATAATATATATATTATATTATATTGTATATTATATATTATATTGTGTTATATTGTACCCAGGAAAATTTATATTTTGCTGTGCAGCAATTGAAGTGTGGCAAGATTTTAATTTAGTTCCTATCTCCGACTTTGCTTCACTGACCACAAAAGGCTCAGCTTTCTAATTTAGACACCCATGTGAATACTCGTGACTAGGTGCTTAATAAGAATTATTTTGTTTTTACAACCCCATAAAATAACTTAATTTTTACTCCATATTTTATATGTGGAACAGAGACAGTGAAAGATTAAGTCAAAACTACCTAATCATTTTGTGTCTCCATGGAATTATACTAAATGCCACAGAAAATTTGTTTTTGCAGCTTGGTTGTCTAGCATCACATGGGAACTCTCACAAAGATAATCCATCACCTGTGCCATAGGGCACAGCCTATCTGTTACCTTCATGGAAGATGGCCCATTCCCATCTGGCAGTCTAGAGGTGTTTTGGTTTGGAAAGACAAGTGTCTGCTAGGAGCCTCCCTTGAAGATGTAAAGCCCCTCCCTCTGAATAATTATAATTTTTAAATTAAGGGCCTCTCAGGCAAAGATATGAGAATAGAAATAACAGTTCTTTACTAGGAAAATTAAAATAAAAATGTAGTAGTACAAAAAACCAATCAACTAAACTAAAAAACCATCCATCACTGAGCAGAGTCAGATTACAATCTGACACCCTGCTGGTCACAGTGTTAGTATCGGTCCAATTAATTCATGGCTGCAGTCCTCCTGGAGTGACAGATGTGGCTCTGTTGGAGCAGAGATGATCCTGTAGAAGGATGTCGTTTTCTCTGAAGGTCCAGTGGTGATGAAATGAGTCTGGTCTTCCTCTGGGAATCCAGTGGAAATAGGCTGTCCTGGTGTTCCAAATCTCAGATTATATCTAGGTAGGAATATTTGGCTCCTCTCCCTGGGTGGAGCATCTCATAGTGGGATGATGTAATTTTATCAGTCATGCAGTGAGATTTGATGGCTCGTTAGCAGATGATAGCCCCTGGAGGAAGGATGGGTCGGGGAAGAGATATACTGCCCCACTTGGTTTTGACATCTGGCCCATTAACAGAAGATTCCCCCCCTGGAGTTATGAGGGATAGCTTATGAAAGAGACAAAGAACACTGCCCCACCTGGTTTTAACAGCTGGTAATAGAATACATACTTTTGTTTACGTCTTGTATTGCAACCTAAGACAACAGGCTTGGACACTGTGTGTACTTCATTCTCTCATGCAAATAAATGAGAAATCTTAAAGATACCAGTCTAACTCATTATCAAACCCCAAGCTGCTCCTGGAGTGGATCCTGCAGTGTCTGAGTGTTAAAATCTGTTTAGTTTATTTAAGACTAAGAGCAAGATAATGATTACTCCCCAATGTGCTGAGAAGCGTTTACTAGTAATGTAATCAGCTGATCTTAACAACAAAGATGGAATGTTATTCAGTGGTGGGAAGGCCGTATTTTCTCAATTTAAATCAAAGTGTAAATGCTGGATGCTAAATCTTAGGAACAAATTGTGAAAGACAGGACAGACTTCTATTGGCAAAATTTTCCAAATCAGGCTCATGTGTTTTTCCCCTTGAATTTAGATATGGTTAAAAATGAAAAAACAAAACAAACTACCCTAAAGCCTCAAGGTATTTCAGCCTCAGTTGTTTAGTGTATCAGGATGAATAATCACAATTTTCTGTCTGGGAATTGTATGAATCTCTGGGGAATAAATATCAGGTAATTATGTAAATAAATTAATATCATAATGATATTCAGGAATTCATTAAGACCCTGCAGAAAACATAACTTCTACAAGCAATGTTGACTTTACAACCCTAATGATATTTTAATATTCTTTGTGTATAGCTTAGGTTTTAAAGAATTTTGGAATTGTTCCCATTTTATGTCAAGTGGAACAAAACTGATATGGTTCAGCATAGGGGTTGAAATTTCTTCTTCATTATACAGGCCTGATAATAATTTAGGAGCTTTGTGAATATTAGTTTAAGACATTTTTCATGATGTTTGGTGTCTTCACCAAAAGGGAAAAATGTCTTTACCAGTGAGATATTTCACACATATCTGGAATATTTTATTCAGTTTCAGGATGTAAAGAAACACGACACTGTTGGTGCCTTTGCTGTGATGCTCTGATGTTGTCATGTCCCATAAAGTAAAATTTAACAGTATCCATATGTCTGTGTCCCTTGTTCATGAGTCTAAAGCGGAAAATAGGGTCATTAAATGGGGCTCTGGGCAAAAGAAAAGCAAACAAAACCCTCCAGTTTGTATACATGTGCATTGTCAGATGTTGTACGTCAAATATTCCAATAATGCAAATTCAACAGAGTCGCTGTCCAGTCCTGAAAAGATGTCAGTTTCCTTAGCAAAATTCAGAAAATTTGTTAATATTTCTGTGCATAAATAAAGGATGACCAATTGTATGTAAAAGTATGAGAAAAGCAATTAATTATTTGATTTGGGACATATGAGCGAGATGGATAGGTAGTTCTTTGTTTGTTAAGGCTTTTGGCTTTAGGCTTCATTACTTAAAGTAAATTTAACAAAGATAATCTCCTACAACAGTGCCAGAAATAAAATAATGTTTCATTTCATCCAGTTACTGAGTCACATTCTGGAAGCAGTATTTGGAAGGGTGTGGGGATTTTTGGTTTGTGTTTGTTTGCTTGTGTATAGGAGTTTCATTTGTTTCTGTTTCTCAAAGAAAAACTGCACACATCAACACATTAAAACTCACAGACTTGATAATGAAGCTCACGTTTGTAATTTTTATTTCAGGTATCTAAAATTATGCTCAGATATCATGTCTTGCTCTTCAATTTTCTGTCTTTAAATTTTAAAAACATTTTCTAGGAACATTATGCAGAACTGAAATCTCTATGAGTTATCTGTGAATAGAAAACGAAATATTCCTTAAAAACTTTTTGAAACTTAGAGCTTTCTCGAGGTTCTTGTTAAAATACCAAAAAATCAAGCTCCTGTAGAGGAGATTGAGTTCTTTTTAAGTGAAACAGTAGTTATCAGGCTATAAAATGTTGATATACTTTGTTATAAAGATCAATAATGTTATCTTGCTAAATAATTTACTTTTGTTTTGAAATGTGTAAGGCTAAAAGGCAGCAAATAAGCTTTTGGTTTTAGTCTTTGCATGTAATGAGAATTCTATTATATTTTTCATTAAATTATGATGAATACATGGTTAGAATAGGTTTTCAGCATACAAAGAGAGAATTTGAAGTTGAAAGTAAACTTCCTAGGAATCAGTAGAGAATATAAGGGTGTAAGGTGAACAAAAAGATGGATCTGATTAAAAATGCTAGGAAATGTTTTGAGCTCAGAACAAAAAAGTCTAATCATTTCTTGTGAAAGCCTGCAACTAGATGTTCCTTACTTTGAGTATGTGGGCATTTTCCCAGGATTTTTTAGCACTGCACAAATAACATAGGGGTTATATATGTATATATATAAATATATATAAAATATGTGTGTGTATATATATACATACACATTTTTTTATAAAACAGAGAAATGTTGCTGAGGGAAGCATATGATTAGCTACTGAAAATAGGATTTACTGCTAGCACTGAATCAAGTTCATATGAGCTCACCATCATCAGCATTATAGTGTTTAGTTGATCCCCACTTGTTAATCCTGAGCTCTTAGGAGTTCTGGTCATTTTATAACAGCAAATCTCAAAGATGAGATTCAACACCTGGTGAATCATGTGAGGATTTCATCATTTGTGATAAGCAAAAAGTTGCTATAGCTTTTAATTACTTTCAGATACTTTTTTTCTCTATTCAGCTGCATTTCTTTGTGAGATGAATATGCAGGATGCTGTAGAAACTTTGTTTTGCTTTGAACATGTTTGTTTTAGGGAAAGAGAAGAGTATGCAAATTGTAGTGTTACTGATTGTGCTGTTCAATGGAGAAAATGAAGAAATATTTCTTCAAGTAAAGATTACTGCTTCCTGTCACTTTTTTTTTTACTCCCCACAGTACACATGAAAGTACAGCAACCTGTCAAAACTGAGCTAAAATGGACATGACCTAGATCTGTTACTTTCTGATGCATTTTTTTTCCTCTCTATTTGCTATTATTCTTGCCTTCTGCAAGCTATTTTCCTACCATATTTCTTTTATACCTCCCCCCTACCTTCTTCTTGAAGTTAATCTCTTACATTCTCTTTTACCCAATCCTCTTATTCTTGCTGTTTGACTTTGTATGACACAGTTGGGCTGGATTTTCATAGGTATTGAGCAAAGAAATGTTTCACCAGCAAAGAGGAATTGATGAGGTTCAGGTTTTGTCTTTTTTTTCTTAAATGTCCATGTGGTAAAGTAGGAAAAAAATTTTTGAAACGTCTTATCTGAAATCTGTTGTGGATTTCAGTCAGCTTGTGCAGAACCAGTTCATGATATTAATTTTTCCAGGGCCCCTGGATTTGAAGTGCCCTGCAATGCCAAACCTCATTTCACTGTACTGCTGGTGGAAAGCTTCCAGCACCCAGCCAGCCCTGCTCTGCTCATTGATGGCGCAGATTCCTGAAAAGACAAGTGAAAAACAGTGCAGTGGATCGGCTTTTCCAGTGGGTGCAGTTCCGGCCAGCCCTGCTGCCACTACATCCAGGGGCCACTTTGCCAGAGGCGTGGGCAAACTCGACCACGGTGCGGATAGTGCGCAGAATAGAAAGGCGGGACTCTCAGGGGGTGCAACCAAGGGATGCGTAGCCCCAAGGCAGCGCTCCGGAGAGAGACGCTGGCCTCAAGATGGCACGGCTTTTTATTGAGTAGGTTCGGGGGTGGGATCGCGTGGGACCAATTAAAACTCTTTGCCAACGTATAATGAGGGGATGCACAACTTTTGAACCAGTAACAGGTAACTTGGGGAGGAGGAATACATGATGAGGGGGTGGGGAAGTTATATAACTTAAAGATTGACAGGTAACCGAAAAGTGGTAAACAACTATTATGGGATGGGGTTACCAGGACAACCAAGGTTTTGGCGGGAAGGTTTGAGGGGGGGGGGGAAGGAAAGTCTGAGGGAAGGAGAGAAGGAGAGGGAAGGAGAGGCCATCTTAAACAATAGAAATAAATACAAAATTATAAAACACAAATTATAAAACCAAACCGGAGCAGTGAAAACCCAATTGGAATTGAATTTAAGCACCACCACAAAACAGTTTCCAGATTTTCTTTTCTCTCCAGCCAGAGGGCTAGCAACCATAAACAAAGCTGTCAATATCTCAATTTTGTAATCTCTTTGTAAGCTTAGCTTCACACTTAGCTCACCTTGGAGTTGCAAAAAAAAAACCCAGTTATGTTTCCTGCAGACATATTCTGCCTGCCTGTGGATGTTTCCATATTTTATAATGGTATTTCTGTTTCCTGTTTCTGCCATTTATAGAGCTATAGTACCATGGAACACAGACTCTGTACTGTTTTTACTACTGCAGTGTCAAAATAAAGCTAGAATAATAGATTTTTTTTTTTTTTTCAGAAATTCAGAAACATAAATTATTTATTCCTTTGATAAAAAGGCAAAAAATTACTATCCAAGAGTGTAACAGTGAATATAAAATCAAAGTGGTGAAAAAAGTACTAGTAATTAAAGTTATGAAAAAAATTGGTGTTTCCTCATACAAGAAAAGAAATATCACCCTACTCTTGCATGCATTGCCCTATTTTTACATCATCCCAGAAAGAGTTTACACTGAAGCAATTTTACTACTCATCTCTGAATAGATCATTAATTTGGATGGAGAATTCTTCACCTGAATTAAGTGAAGTGAAGAATTAATTTTCCCCTTAACTAAGTTACATTCTCTGGTATAAATGTGATGATGTTTTTGAGTGAAGTACAGGGTTTTTTTCTTTGCTTCACAGAGAGCCAAGAGATTGCAAACATTTTTGTTTATCTGGTTGGGGATCTAACTACAATCCTTCCATCATTTTACTCTTTGGTTAAAGTATGAAAGCTTCCACTTTTGTTCATTTGATGACATTTCAGGCATTTCTGTGCCTCCTTATTTCAGAGATAAATTCTTGAATGCTGAGAATTTATTTTTAATCTTTTATTATAAAAAGCATTTTCCCAAAATGAGATTTTGTAATGTTTTTGATTTGTCTATGGAATTGAGTACTGTAAAACTGTTGCAAACTGTCCTATTATAGGAAATCAAAATAATTTTGGCCAGTTTTACTTACACACTACTGTTAAGCTATATGCTATTTCATTGCAATACTTATATGAATTTATAATTTAGCTCTACCATTTTTAATTAATGATTAGAATGTTGTTGTTCTTTAAGTACAGGATAAAAAATTGAGTCTCATCTTAACTTTCCATAGCTTTGCTTCCAATTTTGCCAAACCCTTACCTTCACTTTTCTCCAGTTTCTTTAGCTATGCAAAGATAATTATTCTGAGTGCCTCTCCAGTGTCCCCATGTACAGTGGGGACAGTGGGGATAAAGCATATTGGTAAAGCCAAAGTGAAATTTAAAAATTACACAATTTTTGCTGCAAATTCTGCTGAATGATTATTTATTTATTTAATACATTTTGAACTCTATTAGTTGTCCTGTTAAAATATGTTATCTGTCCTATAAAATATGTTTTCTGTGCCCTGTTAAATTTTAAAAATTATTTGGAACTAAACAGAATTTCTAATTGAGTGACAAAAATCTTGGTGTATATGTTTGAAAGCTCCATTCAATGTATGTTCAAAAGCACTGTTTAGAAAGGATTTGGGAACTTCTTTTCTTATCTTTTTTCATTCTTATTCTGTTGCTGTCCTGTGGAGCATTACCTTTGAGAAAAGTGGTTGTGGCTAATAACATTCCCAGTGTTTTTATTGCAATGTGAGCTGAAATATGAAGCAGCTCACAGAAGTGAGTATCCAATACAAGAAGAGAAATGGTTTATAGAACAGAGAATTTTGGAGCTGGGCTCACGAGACAGTGTTTTACAGATAAGTGAACCATTTTGATAATTTTCCCAGTTTGGGTTAAAGAAAAAGCCTGCTATTTGGCAATAATATTTAAGTGACTAAATGAGATTAATAATCTGAAAAAAATGTTGAATTCATTATAATATTTATATTTTTTCTGGAAAAAATGCAAGGAGGTTTCTTATTGTAAAAGTCTGTATTTTATTCCTTTTTTAGCCAGAGATTCACTCCTTGTTTTAAAAAAAATCTCCTATTAGAGATATGGGTCTAAATTATGCTTTTAAATCCTATTGGCCAGAAAAGGAGATTTTACGGCAATTGTGCATAATTTTCAAGGTCCTGTAAATTGATTTTTCAGTCTTGCAATAATAGATTTTGGCCTGGTATTTGCATTATCCACAAGCGTGTATTACTCTTCCCCATTTATTTAAATGAAGTCTGTGTTTAAAAGATACTGTTCTGCTGGAGACTAAATAGAATGTGTTTTATTAATCTGGGACTGCCTTATTCTCTGTTCACTATGTTTATGCATTCAGCAGAGGTTACTGATTCATATAGCAGTAGGAACCCTTGAAATGCCATGTGCCTGCTGGGATCAGCTCTCTTTCTGACAAAGGACTGCTAAAGCACAAGTCAGGGTACAAAGTTTTGAGAGCTACAGAAAATAATTTTGATTTTGAGAATCTTTTTCATAAATAAATTGATTAAATTATGTAGAAAATATCGTGTCTTCCTATATTCAGCTTCCTTTGACAATAACTCTTCTAGGAAATTTTTTAAAAAACAAGTAAGCCTGGACCAAAGCAACCACTAAACCTCTACATTTAATAGGGTTTTGATAAGATTATACCAAGCAGCATAAAATTAAAACTCAAATGGAATTTGCTCTTGAACTATGGAGCATTGCCTTGCTTGCTCAGTAAAATATACATTTTAAAGGAATAAAATTTTTTATTCATTCCATGAAGTTCTGTGATTCCTAGAACAAAATTAAGAAAACAGGCAGCTGCTCAGCAGGAGTTTTTGTTGTTGTCTAGTGTATGCTTTCTTTTGTCTTCTCTTCAGCTCAGAAGAGAGAACTGTTTGCTTCCTTATACCACTCACATATATAAGTACTTCAAGGACACTAAATAATGTCTCTTACTAACTCATCTATGAAGTGAGGAGTGCCATCATCATCATTTAGCACATCAATAGCTGCAGAATAAAAGAAATAAGCCTGAAAGTAACTGTTAATCTGTTATAATTTTGTGAATCCACCAAAGAAGGGATCCTGTGCATCTTCCTTACATCTACCACCACCTGGGTCTATTATGCATGGTACAAAATAATTATTCTTCTAATATATATTTCTTGAAAAAGTAGTGTCTGAGCATGTAATTAGCTATTCCTATAACTGACCAACTTTAATTTTCTCTCTTTCAATATTTTGATGAGTATAGTTTGCAATAGTAGTCCTTATTCTTTGTTTTTTGTTCCACTATTGATACTAATTATAAGATTTTATATGGGGATCTTCAGATGCCAACCATACAGGCACTGGAACTGATATTTTTTTCTTCTTCTTTCCCTTAGGCATTTCCTGGAAATACAAACTCTGACAGTGTGGTCCGGCATGATTTACAACATCCAGTTATTGCTCGCTATGTAAGGATAGTTCCTTTGGACTGGAATGGAGAGGGCCAAATTGGGTTAAGAATTGAAGTCTACGGTTGCTCCTACTGTAAGTTTTTCCATGATGATCCTTTTTTCCCCCAAATAAAAACTCAATTTGAATTTTGGATTAAATCCAGATGTCAAAGACTTTTACCTTAGTTCCAGGATTGCTAGCTGTGTTACTCAGGGCTCCATGAAATATTTGTTGGAACTTTAATTCTGAGTTGATAGTTTGTTCTTCTCTGGAAAATGCCACATTGGAATTTGCAGTAGTGCTTTGAAGTTGCTCCTTTTCATCTTCATAGTTTCTGTTGTTGAAGGCTTTGGACACTGTATAAGCTTGATTGGGACATTTGAGAAAGAGATTGTATTCAAACAAATGTCATGCTGGGTCTTGAGAGATTAAAAGGAAACAGGATGTAATTTATTGCCTGGTACAAGAGATAAAATTAAAACCAATAAATAAGAATTCTATCAGAGTAGCTCAGATTGTCTGAATATCTGACATGTTTTCTGAGATATTTTGTTGAGTATTTGAATTTCTTCTGAAATCCAGGTGAGATTTCAGAAGTGTTTCCATAGTTAAGAGCAGAACTGATAATGCCTTAAGAAATTAGTTTCTTATGCCCTTCCTTCAGTTCAACCCAGCTAGTGCTTAAGTCTGCAAACCTGCAAAACTGAGTTTATGATAGCCTATCTCTCTGTACTTTTTAGGCAGTATCCTGGATTTGTTGGTATTTTAGCTGGAAGATGTTATTTGAGATTTGTCTTTTAATAACCAGACTTTAGGATAAAGTGAGGAAGAGTCATCATTGACTTCATTGGGTGACATAAGACCTATTTGAGCCTTTTCCCCTTCTGACTAGGAAAAGAAGCTGTGATTTCAATTGGTTTTTTGATTTGATTAGATAGTCAAAAGACTCCATATTTGAATTCAACACCAATAAAACCATGAAGAATAGAATCTTGATATTATTTTTATTATTTCCATACAAGGAATGTTTTAAAAATTTATATTTAATCAAAGAGAATTTCCCAAAAGCTGCAGGAACTTAGTTGAGAAATCACATCAAACTTGCTGCGATATTGGTGCTGCCGTACTGGGGGTACACATGGTTGCTAGAAATATTGCAAAAATACAAGAGCTGGACCTGTTGCAATAAGACAAGGTGTAATGGTTTTAAACTTGTAGGGGGTCAATTTAGATTAAATATAAGGAAGACATTTATTACAAGGAGGGTGCTGGAAGACTGTAACAATTTACCCACAGAGGTGGTGGATGCTCCATCCCTGGAAACATTTAAACTCAGGTTTGCTGGGGCTATGGGGAAACTGATCTAGTTGAAGATGTCTCTGATTATTGCAGAGGGATTGAACTAGATGGCCTTTAAAGGTCCCTTCCAACCACAACTGTTCCATGTTTCTATCTGTTGCCTGAGGAACTGTAGGTTACACTAAAGTTAATACTTACTCAAAGAGAATTGAGCTTCTGAAGTTTTAGGTACAACTATGATTATTCTGTACATGGCTCTCAATAAACAAGTGTTTACCATCATACCACTAAAATGTTTTATGTGCTGTTTTAAGTATACCAAACGCTCCAGCATGGCTAATTTTCCAGCATAATAAATACTTGCTTCTAAGTATATCTCCTTGCTTGTATATCAAATGCAAATTTGGGGATTTGATACAAGAAACCAACATCTAGTTTACTGTCAAATAAAACTCTCTTTAACAGCATAAAATGTAGCAGAATCAAACAAGAAACCCCATGATATTTACTGCAATATTTACACATAAAAATGGTACATTTTGATGAAATGAATAGACAAAATGTTGTAGGTACACAACAAGATAATTTTAGAGGCTTAAAGTAAATGTGAGAAAAAGTAACACAGCTTGCTGACAAAATTATTTTAGTTGTTTGATGAAAAGTTATTTGCTTGCTGGACTTTTGGAGGAGAATAAAAAGCATCTGCCAAGGGCGCAATGTATGGAACCATAAAAATGCTGATAAAATATGTCTTCACAGAAGACCTAAGGTGGCCAAATATAATTTCATAATTTTAGTGAGAGAGTATTACTAGTCTGTTTTTATTAGAAATTATTTCAGTTAATCACTGGAGATTTTTTTAATGTAAAATTAAAAATAATATATTGTGGTTTTATGTGTAAAGGGATTTTTATTTCAACAACTCTGTTACAATGCAGTGAGGTTTTTACATGCAGGAGTTGGGCTGCTCCCAAAATGGTATCAGTAGAGAGCAGCAGAGCAGCTGAGAACAAAAAATAAAAAATCACTGTGTAAAGAGAGAGGAAGGCAGCCCTTTGGTATGAAAGCTATAACCAGGGAGTACTGTTTACAAATTCCCAGATTGTCTTCAAATGAATTACTTGGAGCCAGGTGTAAATGCTGCACCTTTCCATGTAGATGTGTCCTTTAGCAGAGGCCAAGTTTTTAACCTTATGATTAGAAGTGCATATATTTGCATATAAATATAAGCACTGCCATTAACCAGTGTGATTTGCAAATTAATCCTGCTGTCATTTAAGGAACTAACCATTTCGATAATCACTAATTTTAAAAGCCTGATTAAAAGACAGGCTTCTAGTCAAATCTGCCCCAATTTTTGGAACTATTACCTAAATAAAAGGCTGCCCAATATATCACAATTTTAATTTTTCTTTTAGTTAATAAATTAATACTTTTTTATTTAGATATCTTCAGATACAAAAATCAGGTTTTCTCACATTGCACACAAGGTTTAATTGGGAAGTCATGCGCAAGTGACTGTGTAAACCTTTTCCTTGCACATTGCTGCAACCTGGTCATTAGCCTCAGACCTTTAAGAAAAATGCTTCCTCATACTGAACTACTTATTCAAACATCAGGTCACTAATGACCATATTTCTGATTCGTATTTTGTTTACATATGTATATAAATGCACATTTAACTTTTTTGTACAAGGAGTGAAATCCATGTCCTCCCTTGCCCAGCAAATCAACTTCAAAAAGAGGTGAGCAATTAGACTTCACATCTGTACCCTGACGGAGTTAATAACATTACTAAATCTTCTTTTCTTAGTTTTGGTTTGCGTAAATTTTAAAATCTGTTCTGTCTTTTAAATTTCATCTCTGTATTTTATGTAGATGAGATCTGTGGGATTGTCTTCTAAAAGAGGAGTCCACAGAAGGCACTGAAAAAGAATTAGGGCTGTACTCTACAACAAGGTTCAGAATGAAATTTGTTTTGTTTTTTTTTTCTATAGTGGAAAACTAACCATCTTTAAAACAAAAATAAAATAAAAAGAGTATTAAAATTGGGTAAAGAACTTACTTAAAAGCTAAATTAATGGAGAAATTGCATGAGCAAAATAGGTTTGAAAAATCACAATACACCATTATATAACATACAAATATATTTTTTGGTCAATGGGAATTTTAGCTTTTATTTTAAAATTATGAATTTCATAAACTATAGAGGGGAAAATGGTCTTTACACTTGAAGTAACACCCTATGTCTAAAATCAAGTCCCAAAGAAGAAAGTAATATAATCAGAGTCAAAATAGCCACTGATACCAGTTAAATGAAGACTGATGGCCGAATTTCATTTGTGCTCTTTTGGAGACAGAGAGCAATGGCACATGACCTAGATCTTCTACCATGTTCACTTTTATGAATTTCTGAGATAGGCAGCAAAAAAGGCATGGCATCTGGAGGCCATGAAATCTACAACATAGTACCTTTTACTATGGATTCATGAAGATCATAATAAGCTTCTGCATTGCCATATGAACAGTTCCCTTAATCTCTATCCTGTGGCAAATGAATGTCTACAAAAAAAGGGGCAATAAGCATATTATTGCATAGGCTTTGGCTATGTTTTTCACGGTATGAGGCCTTCTGGGTCATGAAATCCTAGGAGTGGAAAACATTCATGATACTTATGTTCACAGAGGAGTTTTTATATGGCTGTGCTGATTTTCTGGATCTAAACAGTACATTTGTGTCTTTTTGATGCAATTGCACATCTGATTGTAAGAATTTTCAAATTGCAGATGACTCACTTCTGAATTGTAGGATATAGTTGGAAAAAAACAACAAAAACAAACAGCACCTGGAGATGACAGAAAGCCATGCAAATATTCAATATACTCAAGGCAAATAGGTGGCAGGAACAATTATATAGCTCCATAAATGGCTGGAAGCCAAGCTGTTTACATTCACTGACCAGCTCTATTTGCTAATACTTAGGAAGCAATGGGACTGAACAAATGCCACATGACCTGTATTTGCAAATCTGTTCTTGTTCAAATATTAACTATACTACATGTAGAGCTACATGTCAAATGTTACTGTTTCAGTTTTCTGATTGGTGACTGTTTGTTTGGTTTCCTTTTAGAGAGAGAGGGAAAAGAAGGAAAAATAGTAACCACAGTCCTGTGGTTATTCATGAAATAAGGAATGTTTTTATGGTGAGCATTTACTCTACAAATAGTAAAGTGAACAAAATTTTGACCATGGAATTATGTTACAAGAACTAAAATAAGATTTGGAGGTGCTCTTAAGGGGTGAGCCTAATGAATATTTGCAAGAACTGATTAGGAAGTATTGAAGTGGTAAAACCTGAAGGCTGAACAGATCTTTGGGTTATTGTAGTTAATCTTGTTTGCTTGCGGTGGCTTTGAGTTAAACACTGTTTCCTTTGACAGTTAATTCTGTATTCAGCTATACTTAGCTGCTAGGAAATTTACTTGTTTGAAATCTGCTCAGCTTGGTGTCATGCTATTGGCACTAACTAACTATCCATGTCCCACTCGCTGTCTCCCATGGTTGCCACAAACACTTAAAAGAGAAATTTCCATATAGTCTGGAATAATTTGTTGTGTCCAAGTAACAAAATGACTGTTCAAGGTAGATGAGAAACCTGCTTTATTTCCCTTTTTTTGAATCTTACCAAATTTCACTTTTCCGGGTTCAAAGGCATACTCTGGACATTTTGTTTCACCAGCATATAGCATTAAAAAAAAAAAAAAAAAAAAAAAAAAAAAAAAAAAAAAAAAAAGAGGATGATCCAAAGTCCCTTGAAGTGTCATGATTCCCATTGAAATTAAATAAACAATAGCATGTGTTAACAAATGTATGCATACATATTTCTGCTCTTAAACTTTTGGTACATGTGTGAATATATGCCTTAATGGTGAAGGTACTTATGTAGTACAATAATCTCTATAAAATTTCCTATGTCTTCTTTTGATATTTTATTACTTGCAATAAATGTGCCACTAAGTTTTCTGGTCAGACTTTTCTGTCCATCTAAGTGATGAAACTTCATAAAATTATTAACTGTCATAAAGAAAGGATAATTTTGAGATACTCATTTTATGAAATCATATAATATTGCTAGAAACTTTACTAACTTGCTGTAAGTGACAGTTCCTTGAATATGCAGGAATTGTAATGTAGAGGAAAATCAGAACTGAAAGAATCATTTAGCAGAGGCTTCTGTGAGCTACGAAAGCTTTCCTTGTGTCAGTAGTTTGGACAGTAAAGAGTTCTGCTAAGCATACAACTGTTTTTCCTCTTTTCTCTTAAATGTCCGTATTTCAGTCCTGGGAACTTTTATACCTATTTAGGCCTATGTGCTTGATTTTTAGCCTTCATCCTCACAGCTCATCAGTAGCAAACATAACTTGATATTCTTCTTCTCACATTAAAGGTGCATGGATGAATACTCATATCTAAACTACAGAGAGTGAGGGAAAAGAGCTGTGAGCTTTTTCTTTGCAAACTTGCAAACTTCTTTGCAAAGATCTGATTGAATTTGTGTTCTGTTAGTAAGTTTGCTTCCTTGTTAGTGTATTTTTTTTCTACCTTTTTGTCAGACAAGAGGTTTGTTTTTTTCTTAAGGTCATGAAAATGGACACCTTTTATCTTCCAGATAGTCTCAGGTCATGTTAGTCATTTAGCAGTAGAATTTTGTAATTTAAGACCAAAAATACCATCTGTCTTTATAAGTATTCTCAGTGCAAATTTTTCTTCTCTATGGCCTCTCCAAGAGAAAATAGTTGTGACTGTTCCTGTATATATGTTCATATATTTTGGCATGAAAAATAACTGAGAATATGCTTCAGTCCATTTATTATCTTCAGTTGTTATCATTGAAAAATATAGGCCTCTTTTGGTGGTAGATACCACTTCAATTTTAAAATTAAAAGAAAAAAAAAGTTGCCTTTTGTTGTTTGGGTTTTTTTAGTGCATTAAGAAATGAACTCTAAAATCAGGCTGAAACTGTAAAAAAGTATTTCCTAACACCTTGTTTAATTTTAACTTTTTTCCTAAATCAAATATTTTAGAAAGATTTGACATAAAAGGAATTTTTAGTAAAAAAAGTGTTTCTGTTTTATTCTTCACCTTTTGTTAATCTGATGCAATATGAGTTTTTTCCTCTCTGAACTTTTTACATCCAGTAAAAAAATTAAAAATCCATTATTTTCTACTTGTAACTGTGATGAGGCTACTGGCAGATATTCTTAAGCACCACAGCTTTGAGAAGTGCAACAACTGTGTGTATTCTTTACAGGTTCATTTGTTAGCTGGCAGTGAAAGTATAATCAGTGTGCTGGTTTCAGCAGTGGTGGAATTAATTTCCTCCACAGCAGCTAGTGTGGGGCTGTGTTTTGTATTTTTGCTGAACACAGGTTTGATAATACAAAGATGTTTTTGTTGCTGCTGCCCAGAGCCAAAGACTTTTCTGTTTCTTGTACAGCTACATTGATGAGAAAGTTGGTGGTGTGTGGGAGTCTGGGAGCAGACACAGCCAGGACAGGTGACCCAAACTGACCAAAGGGACATTCCAGACCATATGGCATCTTGTTCAGTGTATTAAGTGGGGAGAAGAAAGAAAAAGAGGAGGATGTTTGAGGTGATGGTGTTTGTCTTCCCAAATAACCATCACATGTGATGGAGCCCTGCTCTGCTGGAGATGGCTGAACACATGCCTGCCCATGGGAATGGTGGTTGAATTTTTTGTTTTGCTCTGCCTGGGTGTGTGACTTTTGCTTTCCTTATGTCATGGTTTGAAAGCAAAATGAGCGAGAGGCTTCAAGTCAGAAATACAATTTAATAAGAAGAAAGGTAAAAAGGTAAAATAAAATAAATGCAATAATACAACAGACCACTGACAGAATCAGAATACAACCTGAGCAGGATGGTGGAAGCATCCAGGTGAGGTGCTCTTCCTGAAGCAGTGATCCTGTAGAAAGGTCTGGGAGCTCTGGTACTCTTGGAATCCAGTGGGTCAGGGCTGCTTGTGCTGTCCCAAATCCCAGCTTATATCCAGGTGGGAATGCTTGGCTCCTCTCCCTGGGCAGAGCATCTCACAATAGCATGAGAAGTGTGAAGTGGGTCCTTGATGGCCCATTAAACAGAGATAACCCCTGGAGGGAGTTACCTGTGACTCATGGGCAAGGCGTTAATGGGCCATTAGCAGAAGATAGCCCAGAGGAAGGGGGCCTGGGAAGAGCACTGCCCCACTTGGTTCCAACAGCTCATGAAGATGGTGATAGAATAAATACTTTGTGTACATCCTACACTACAACCCAGGACACCTTATTAAACTATCTTTACCTCAACCCATGGGTTTTCTACGTTTTACTCTGGCATTATTTTCCCCAATCCTGCTGGTGAGGGAGTGAGTGAGTGGCTATGTGAGGCTCGGTTACTGGCTGGGGATAAACCATGATAATCAGTCAAAGAAAAACAGGCATATTTTGTAGGAATATATGACCCACCAGCTTGTTCAGTTGTATTCCTACAGAGTTTTCAATTGCATTGAATATTTTTTTAATAATTCATAATTTCCTTTAGAAGGAGGCAAGCAACTGGTTTGGTAGAAAAGGTTGTTTTAATTCTTTTTTGCTGTGGAATGAAGGAAAACTTTTCCCTAGTATATAAATGGAATTTATGGCCGAATTTGATAAAATCTTGCAGGGTTTGATGAGTGCTTTTAAAGTCAGATCTGGCTCTTGTGTAAAGAAAGCAGATTAATATTTTCTAATTGGTTTTCCAGCAACTGCCCACATACACCACAGAAGGAATCTTCCGTACAGTGGTCTGTAACCAGTTAATAGGAAGATGGAGATTTAAAACATTCTTTCAATAACCATCTGAAAGCATCAAAACCAGAAGCAGAGCTGGAGTGTGCTTTTTCACAAAGTAAGAATGATAGCATTTAGGTAACTGCAGTCAAAATCTTTAGTTTAATCAGAATAGTCGTGCCTTTAATCTTTTTTTTGCCTGAATGAAGGCTCATGATGGCTATGCCCAGCATTATTTTCTTGCATTCCTGTAAGTGGTGATTGATCCATTTGTCCATGGTGATTTATTTACTAGAGAAATCAGGTAGGGGTTTTTTTTTTCTCTTGAAACTAAATATTCAGCAGATTTCAAACTATAGATCTTGGTTCTGTGCCATTGATTTGAAGCCTGAAGGATCTCACTGGTATTTGTTTTCTTGAATGAATAAAATACATTAAAGATGCAGTTACTTCTGGATCTAGTTCAGTTTATTCTGCTTTTTCTCAGAAGTGTGGGTGCAGATGATGCATTTTGTATTTTTTTATTATTATTTATTTTAGGTATGGCAAGTAGAGTCTTACTGTGAGTAAATTCTTATTTCCTCTCTGCCAAAGTTAGTGTTTTCTGATTAGAAGTGCACATATCAAAGAGTCAACATTACTGACAGGAAAAAAACGCCAAAACTTCTTCATAGTAATACTTTTATAAGGTTAAAATGAGCCTTGGTGTTTACATGTACCATATCCTTATACAGGGTTATGTTTCTAGACAAAGTCCTGTTTCAAAATTGGACTCTCATCTTCATGAGCATACCTTTGGAGAGTTAGGTCACCATGGTTCCTGCTTCTCTCTGAATCCTCTAAAACAGGGAAAAAGTTCAGGTTTTTCCATCTCATAAACCTGGCATTGTGTGGCCCTTCTCTAGTGGCCAATAAGTGTCCCCTCACCTTTCACTCACTGCTGCTATTGCCCTTCAAAAGAACAAAAGAATACAGCTGGAAGAATCCTGCAACAGTCCAATTGCTTGAGCAATTCAGGGTAGACCGAAACTTAAAGTATAGTATTAAAGACATTATTCAAATGCCTCTTAAACACTGTAGCTCTGTTAATTGCCCTTGCCAGACTGCAGGGGATGCTTTTTAAAGCCAAACTGAGGAACAAATTGTCCTACTCCTGGCTGCACATGAACATTGTGTTAATGCTTGTGAGCATCATCTCTGAAACAGTAATAAAAAAAAAAAAAATGAAATCCTGTTTCCGGTTGTAACCTTTGTGTTATATGTCTTTCAGAGACCACTGGCATTTCAGACAAATATTAGCATTGTTATTGGACTCATGGTGAGCACAGGGAATGGAATAGAACAGAAGGGAACAGAATAGAGAATAACAGAACACAACTGAACAATTATGTTTTGTTATGCCCAGAGTTCTGCATGAGAAAAACAACCCAGGTCTGAGAGCCCCACCCTGGAGAACAGCTCTCTGCAGTGCTTGTGGCAGGGCCCTCCAGGAGACAGAGTCATGGCAGTTCTGGGATGAGACCAGAGCTTCCAGTTTATCCTATGTGTTTCTCATACTGCTTATGTTGGTGAACAAACAAGTTAGAAGTCCTCATAAATTCTTAGTCCTCCCTGGAGCAGCACAAATTTCCCAACAGCACTTGCATCCTGTGCCTTGCCAACCCTTTCCTTACCTTTAACTTTACTGATGGTTCCCCCATCCAAAGAAGGAACATTTACCTTTCTGTCCATCCTCTCCTGCATTTGCAACCAACTGGAGAATGAGATAAATCCACCTGCAGAGTCCTGCTGACATCTATCCGGTCCAATAATCCTCTTTTGCTAAAAGCCTGGAAGAAAACAAACTAACTTCTAGGTGTGTTTCTTTTACCAGTGAATTATACTAAAATAAACAAGTATTTGGCCTAACTAAGCAACATCCAAGGGCTTCAATTATGAGGGCATCAAATGTCTCATAAGCTTTCTGAGATTGGATTCTTTGCTGCTTTTCTTTTAGTCTAAGTATTTCTAAGGCTGTCACAAGAAGTTATTAATTCACAATAGGGAGGCAGAGGAAGTGTTCCATGCAATGCATAGGGAAATATGTTATCTCTATTCAGATGTAACCCTCTTTATTAGAAGATTTGATAAAATATTTTAGGCTCCATGATGCTGGAGCATTTCTGGTTTTGTTCTGACTGTACAGCGAAACAATGGAAATATGTTCTCTTGAATATAGCTCAAGTTGAAGTATTTTTGTGTATGGTTTCATCTGGATATTTAGATGGCTTCCTAAATTGCTCATTGAATAGAAAAGGAATAGAGAGTTCACTTACTAAGTACCTGTTTGTACTTGGTGCAGATTGAGGTGAAGGACAATCCTTTAAACAAAAGTAGTTGTGAATTTTTAGAAATGCCATTGTGCATCAGAGATGATTAAAGCCTCTATAGTGTCCTCTCTTTTTCATAGTGTATGTAATAATAGTAAAATGGATGTAGAATTGTGAGGAAAAAAAAAATTAGCTGTCTTTTAAAGATTAAGAATTCGTGGGATATTTATCCTTTAGGAATTAATGATGGAACTGATTAAATTCTGCAGGAAAACCTTAAATGCATTCATAAATTTAGGCACGTCAATTTGAAATTCTGTTTTAATGTTTTGCAAATGTTCAGTCAAACAACAATGACAAGATGCAAGCTAAAATGGCAACTGTAAGCAAAGAGTGAAAATTCACATTCAAATTTGAGTGTAGTCCTTGTATTTTCATGGTGATTTGAATTCTGAGTTGAACGTTCATCAAAAGGTTCATAAAGTTACATTATATGAACTTTAATCATATATGCATGTATACCTACTTCAGGTACTTGGTCTGACCTGTTTCTAAAAAAGCAACTGCCATTCCTATATTGTCTAGAAACTTAGAAAATCAAGCTCTTCACGTAAGTGCATAGCAATTATATAATTTAAAAATATATCTTTAAATAATGAAGAAAGACATAGTAATTTTTTTAAAAATGTAAGTCAATCCAGAAATGAGAAAAAAGTGATTTTTATATCTTCTAATTCTGTATGTTCCTCAGATTTTATCAGGCAGAATTTTAAAGTTTCACATGGATTACACATGTTTAAAAATAATGAATCTCTTAATATTAAATAATAAATAATAAATAATAAATAATAAATAATAATGAATAGCATATGGGATATGATCTGCTCCTAGAAATCCTCTAGAAATTTTCTCATATAGTAATGTTTCTATCTTTATGTTTGCAGATTGATAAGGTAATTGGAGTTACATTCTTTTAGTAGGGACATGTTCTTTATAATTATTTTTTTTCTAATAGACCATATGTATTTAATTGTCTTCTTGGTCTTAAATAAATTGAAGAACTTCAGAAACTGGCTTTTTAAAGTCACAGCTATGAAAAAGTCTTTGGAGGGTGAATAATTTCCTTACCTAAAAAAGCCCTATAAATTGGTTAGGAAGAACTGCAATTTTCGTACCAAACCTTCATGCAAGACTGGCGATGCTGTTTTTGTAGTGATTTGTTTTGGTAATTAGCTTTGTTTACAGTGAGTCAGACCCAGGATATTTTGTTAAGTGGTAATGAATCAGTAAAAAGAAGCAAACTTTCAGTAAACATGTACGGGCCAGAGAAGGTGTTCATCTTCAAGGTGGGAGGACATTTTTTGTACCTGTGGTAGAGGATGTTGGCGATAGTGTGATATGAGAAGAGCCTGTTGAGCTTATGTCTTACAATAAATGGTTTTTAATCTGAGGCAACAGTTCTAATAAACATCTTCAGTACTGCCCTTTTATTGACTGCTGTTCCAGGAGAGTCAAAAGGAACCTAGTAAATCCCGTGTTTCAGCTGCAACCTTTCTTTTACTGACCTATTTTTTCTCTTCCTTCCATTTTTCCAAGTTGTTTTCTCCAAAAGTCTCTCCTATGACTTATGTCTCATCACGTTAATTGTGTATAATTTTCTGATTACAGTCCTTCCTTGTCTGTTTTTTTCATAAGTATAGTGTGAAAAACAAGGGAACAGTCAGGATTTTTTCTGAAATTTTAATGACAGCAGAAATGCACAGTCCTTTTCATACATTTAGATAATGGATTTGTGTCCATCTTGTGAGTAAAAGTTAATTGCCTGGAAGTCCTTACTTGTGGAAAAATGTTAGAGTGATTTCAGTTGAACTGTTTACATAATCAATGGTTTTGTACCTCAGTATCTTTTCAATTATTTTTATAATATGGATATGAGACAGTGGATAATTTTTGGAAATGTCAAGTTCTGAATATATAATAAATTTCAAACAGCTGGCAGAGTTTCACCCCATTCAAAACTCAACAAAGGACTTAAATTTAAGAATATGATTATTTGTAGCAACTTCAAGGGGAGGCTTTTGTCATCGTTAGTTCTAATATGATTAATCACAAGTTATTAATCGTATACAGCATTGGTTTTGGAGGAAAATTGGCAGGATAATTGCCCAGGCTCTGAGTATGCCACTGTAAGCCTAAACTAGGTCATAGTAGAAGTCACCCAGTTTGAAAGCTGAAAGAAGGTAGTACCATGTCTTACACACTGCTGGAGGTTTCTACTAATTCAGAGTAAATTTTGGAGGTAACAAAGGGTGAAGAAGTCTGTTGGAAGTTTTTTCCACTGCACACTTTTAGGAAGACCTGGCTTTTTGTCACCAAAGGCTTTCTGTCAGTGATGATTAAATACTTGCACCATTTTCATGCATTATGTGCAGGCAAGACTTCAAATCAAACTCAACTCTGAGTTATGAGGCAATTCTACTGAAAATCTTTAATTTTGCATCATTCCACCTTAATTCTG
This sequence comes from Zosterops lateralis, assembly GCF_965231275.1. Classification (NCBI taxonomy): domain Eukaryota; kingdom Metazoa; phylum Chordata; class Aves; order Passeriformes; family Zosteropidae; genus Zosterops; species Zosterops lateralis. The sequence goes on along the minus strand of NC_139762.1, from coordinate 51,684,938 downwards.
ACTCTATGTTTGACAGCTGTGTCTTAGGGTAGCTGCAGACACAGTGAATGAAATCTCCCTTTGTAGCACTGTATTTTCCACAGATGAAGTAGGGGAATTTGAGCAATTGATCTTCTGTCATAATGCAGACATTAAATACTTGTTGTGAATAAACCAGCCTCTTCCTTTTATTAAATCCAGCTGTAGAGAAGAACTTTATCAAGCTAGACAAGCACATACCCCCAGGTTACTTCACCCAAGAGAGATCTCATATATATTTTCCATGTACTTTGAATTTTATTTATGTTAGTAAATGGATAAAGTGAGTATTATTCTTGTATTTGAGTGTGCATGTTCCTGTGCTTCTAATAGAATCCTTAGTTTGAGCTGAAGGAAAAATACTTTGAACAATTCAAATCTCATTGAACCTTGGAAAAGCATCTCTCCAAAAGTAGGACAGGTTGAAAGTTCTTTTCCTTTCCTATAAATTCTAATAATTTGGGAAAGTTTACTGCTCAGCTGTGGAAAAAAGGCCTAGAAATTTAATTCCCATTTTTTTAACTAGTTTTACTTTCTTGCATCTTAAAAGTTGAAAATACTTAGCATGACCAAGTTTCGTTTGTAGAAGAATGAAAGTAAAATATCTCAATGGTCAATAATCTTTTTTCTGTTAAATAAGAAATCTTTTTGTCTAGTTGTCACAAATTTTACAAAAAGCTTTTGATGCAATTTATCTTTCGATTTTCTATGGTTTTCTATCGATGGTTTTAAGTCAAAGAATCAGCAAATTATCAGGTTCGGCTGAAAAACATTCTGATGCAAAATTTTGAACCATCTATACTAAATCCAGTAATAACAAAATGCTTTTTAATTTTTGCCATACTTTTTTTCAAAGAAATTTAACTTGTTCTTACTGAGATGCCATTTGCCTTAACTTTAAGGGAACAATTGTAAAATTGTAGTTGACAGCTTAATAAAAAGATAGTATTTAAAATCACAAACAAAATTACTTAGGACATTTATAGAAAATTGCAATAATTTTTTTAATGCTTTATACATTATTTCTCCTGCTTTGAAGATCTCAAGAGTAGAGCCTATATAATTCACCTGATTAAGAATGTTGGCATAGAATGTATTTTCATTCTTTTCCTTGTATGTACTGTTTCAAAGGGTATCAGTCTGTTTCTCTCAGATTTCTGGAATTACTTTTTTCTCGACTTAATTTTCTGAACTCAAGAATTAGTTGTCTTTGCAATCAGTATCATGTGATTGTAAACTGCATTGACTCTCAAGAAAGTAACACTGGAATTTCTGTCCAGACACTACCAGAAGAGACTCATGATGAGCCTGCTGTACCTGAGGACTATCGCTGTTTTTAGAGAACTTTTGTAATATGTGTGACCATATAGCCTATACCCAGTTCAGGGTCAGAATTATGCAACCCATGGGGATAATGCAGCTTCTGGGGATAAGGGAGAAGTTGGAGCCAGAGAAGATGAATATATGGTTTTAAAATAAATTTTGTTCTTTATTTCTTCCTTTTCTCTTCAACATCCACATTAAATCCTGGGTTCTAAAAAGAAAAGTGATGTGAGTCCTTCATGATCTTGTCCATCAAGTAGTCCCAATTTCTGATCTCTCTCTTCAAGTCCATTGATTTTCAGTCTCCAGCTCCTTCTCTTTGTCAGACACAATATTCACTCAGTGTACTGCTTTTCTGCTTAGATTTATCTCAGTCTCTTTCCTTTCAAGATTTTTCATACTTTTGTGAACAACTGTATAGTACAAAGTGATCTGGATTTCTGTTGTCTTTAAAGATTCGAAGTGCAGGCTTTTCCCAAAGTTTCTGATTTTAATAGTACATCAGCTTTGTTTAGATGTTGTTTCATATATATCTCCAACACCTTACTCAAGATTATATTGAATTTTATAAGAAAAAAGTCACTATTAAAGCTTCTGAATCTTATTTCTCAAATTCTGGATTTATATGATTTATTTAATCAAACCTTAAAAATTTAATTAGACTTTTTATAGATTAAAAAAGCAGTAAAGCTGACATTTATATCCATTATTAATTTTGATGGTTAACACTGCAAATCTTATTTTTTTTTCCTCATGATGGATAAGAGATGAGGTAGAGAAAGAAGCTGGTATCTTCTGAGGAAAAACATTTTGATTTTGAGCTTCACAGCAAAACAAGTAATGACTATTTACATTGAGGACAGTATACTAATTTGAAGAGAAATAAACAAAGTTTATTCAGTTTTGAACATTTATGGCGGTGTATTATCTCCTTAAAAAAATAATGCACAGCTTTTGTAACTACTTGTTTGTTCAGGATTCACTTAACAACACGCAAGCCCTCTCAAAGCTCTAAGGGCATTTGAAATCCAAAAGAAATTTTGCCCAAGTGTTTCAGAGCAGAATATGCTGAGTGGGACGTTTTAGTCTGCCACTTGAAGACTACAACTTAGATCCTGTGCAAGGAAAAAAAAAAAAGCAGCAAAATAGAAAAAGAGGTCATGACCCCAGAATAAACACACTATCAGAAATAAAACAAAGGAATCAGTACAGTCATTACAGAAAGACCTTTGAATCAATCTGTTAATTTGTCTATAAGAAATAATCTAGAATGACACATGAGAAATGTGTTTTACTTGTTTAGTGCTTGAAAACTTAAAGTATGTAACAATAATTTCGTAATGAGAACATAAATAACAATTAGTGCATCTCACATTGAAGCCATATAAACCTGTGGAGCTACAAGTTTAAAATGAACAGAAGAAAACCAAGCTGGCCATTTGTTGTTTTGTCCCAAACCTAAATTTAGAATTCACAGTATCCCAGTACATGCTTTTATTTCTCAAACGTGAGATTAAATGCTTCCCAGAAGTACATTAGCACTGGTTGGTAGTACAGGGATCCATGGATGAACTGAGAGAGGGTTGGGTTGTCATGCCACTGTCCAGCCCTCAGTTCTGTAAAGTTTCTGGGGATGGAAATAGTCAAGCTTTGATGCATTTTTTGCTAGTGTGTGAGAGAGACAGGTGGACCTTTCAGCTCTTGGCTACCCTTATCTGTCAGCTTCATGTCTTTCACAGCAGTAGGGACGTGAGAGCATCTCTACATCCCATTTATTTCATTGAAATTTGCGTGGTATACTCATTAGAATTCTCTTCCAAAACTCCATAATGTGAAGGAGGAGTATTTTATTTTTTGTCATGATGCCTAGGCCTTCCCTTCCAGCATGAAGACTAGCACACCAAGACCTAATCTTCCTGTCTTGTTACATGATGAGAACAATTATGCTGCTGTCAAAGTTTACATGCCTAATCTTAAATTTCTTAGTCTTTCTACATCTAAAAGAAAAAAAAGGTTTTTCAAAGTTCTCTGTGCCTATAAACTTTACTGTAAGTATTGCACATAGCTTGTTTTAAACACTTTGAATAGTTAACGTGAGCCATTTCACACAGTCGTGTAAAGACTTGTCAGCATTTAGGAATCAATTTTGGGAACTTGGCATTGAAAAAACGTTCCTAAATGTTTTCAATTTTACAGCCTATATAAAAGGAACAGGATTACTCTGACTCTCTTGGTGCCTAACTAAAAATAGTTTCTCCATATTGTTGCCATAATTGGGCAACATTTGCTTTTTGGTGTCAGATGGGTCACAGATTAATGGATTACCTGGGTTATGACCTAAATATCCTAACAGGATGCCCAGATTACTAGGAAAGCCCTTTTATGTATGAGGCTTTCTTTACTCTAGTGATCTGCATTTGTTACCTACAGGGATAGTTATTTACTTTGAAAGAGAAACCATTGCTATTGTTGGAATAATAGTAATTACTGATGCAGTTTAATGTTCAGCAGGATTGTTCTAAAACCAGCCGCACATTAAAAGCATAAAATTTGAAATCTATAAAGTTGCATTATGGAAGCACTATGATTTTTTCTACATCTCTCTGAAGTTGCTACATTCTGTGTTTTCTCTAATTCCTTTAAAACTTCATATGTAACGTTGTCCTGTGTCTCCTATGTCTTTTTCTTTTTTTTTTTTTTTTAATTCTTCACAAAATTTCATTTACCCTGTTACTTGAGCTGACATCAGCATCGCTTTTCATGTTGCTGTAAAAGCCATTGTGATAGGCTTTGACCACAAACCCAGGAGTGACTGTCACACAGCTATTAAAATGAGATCCATTAATTACTTTGTTGCCTGACTGTCAGTGTCAGTGAAACAGAAGTGCCCATCCATTAGCAGAACCTTCCAGGTTTTTGTTCCTCAGAGCCATCAGCTCTTCCTCACAGAGGCCAAAGGACCTGCAAGGTTACTGATCCAACATGAGTAAAGCACAAAATAATGGAAATGCTTCACACTTTAGAGGTGAAAATAAAACTTGAATATTGAAACTCTTGCAAATAAAAAAGTACATAAGAAAACTGCTGGTGGCCTTATATAAGCTACTGTTAAGTGATAGAAGTTTAATTAGTTTTCTTTACAGAAACATAACATAAACCAAACCAAAGTTAAGTACCGTGCCAACTGAGACTGCACTGTTAGTACAGCATCACAATGCTCCTAAAAAAGAAGTATTTAAAACTATACTCTTCTTTTTTAACAATTTGGAGGTTCTGTTTCTTTGTCTCTGACTGTCTCATACACTTCATTCGGTACTCCTATAAGTTGTTTTTTATTTTGGATGAACCATAATTTCATGACACAAAGTTAAAATTATTTGGAGCAACTTTATTCTCTTTTCTGTTTTCTTGCATCAGTGTATCTAAAAATATTCCTCATGTTTTTCTATATTTCTATTCAGGAGCTATAAATTAAATGAATGAAGAGAGTTGTTTAGCATTTCTTAGAAAATCAAAATTCCCAATAATTTGTCCTACAGAAAGAGAGAGTCTAGAATTCATAATGAAGTTATTTTCTTTCACAGGAGGCATTGTTGGCAGAAATTCAGTGGTGTTTTGGATAACCTGAAGAGTCTTTGGTCCCTTTACATCTATTTACTGCAGTTTTCTTATAACAATAATTAAACATTTACTGCCTGACTACAGTGTTCAGCACTTCCTCTGGATAAAGGGATTCAGCATTTCTTCTGAAATGTTTCAGAGAAGTAAAACTGTTCCATGTGTTTTATTTCACTTCCTTGGTACTTTTCTTACTTTTCTAGTGCAATTTTTCATTGCAATTAAAAATTTTAATATATTATACTGGTAATGTAAAGAGAAGCAGCATAAAAATGCCTAATAATGTTCAGATCAGCAATGTTTAGGCAATTAACCACTGTATTCTCTGAAAAATCTAAAGTAGTTTCTAGCATTGCTAGCAAAATATGTTACTAAATCAGATCACAATTCCCATCCTGTACTTTTTTCTTGTCCCCAGGCTGTACAGAGTTAGTAATTCATCTCTGCCATGCTATAATGATGCAAAAAAGCATTCTGATTCCTCTAGAGGAATTTTCTTAGATTTTGTGTTTATTTTACAAAAATAAATTGGTTTTTCAGAATTCCTTTTTATTGAATATGCCTTTAAGGGAATGCTCTGTTTGCAATTTGGGTGAGTGTTTTTGTGTGGCTATCATAGAAAAATGTCATTGCATTTCATTTTAACCCTCACATTTTACAAAACATTCAAATTTTGTAAAACTTCTTAATAATTTTCTAATTAGTCAGCCAGATGCAGATTCCACTAGATTCAAGTGCAACGCTATGCTTAGCTAAAACAGCAGCATAGTGTATGAATACTATTTATGTTAAAAATGTATGACATTAAGTAGGAAAACATGGTCATTAACTATTGTATCATGTACCATCGTTCTGAACAGATGCATGAGCTTCCTCAGCAGGATCTATGAGCTTCCGATGGCTTCTGTTATTTATGTAGCAAAATATGTCACATTCTTATTTGAAATGCAAATGTATACTTGCTAACATTTGGTTAAAAGGGCACAGGTACCGATAGCTTCATAGATAGGAGTAGAAGGAGTATTTTTCACAGAATGAGTGATTATCATTAGATAAGTACATACTTCTATCAGATTTACATCATCAATGTCTACTATCTATAAAATTCTGGCAAATTGTCTTGAAAGAAACAAAGCTCCCAGGGTCCTGTTCTTCTGATATTTAGCAAAGGAGCTGCAAAGAGCAAAGCAAAAGACAGCCAAGTTTCTGTGCTCCCTATTATCACGAAACCCAGGCAAATGTCCCCTGCTTTAAAAACACTGTGAACTTCACCAGGTGCATACACACACAAAAAGTGAATGAGGATTTATAAACCCTTGAAACTTTTCATAAGTAGAAATTAAAGTATGAGTGTGTTGTCATAAAATTATGTATTGCATAGTGAAAAGGAGCTGGTTTTAAAATATTTCTTTTTATTTTTATGAATGAAGTGTCAAAGCATAAAGTAATTCTGATAATATTCAGAGATTTTTTTTCTTGTAATCAGTACTAATTCAATTCAACTATATTATGTATTAGAAATCATTGGCTTACCATTTATTATGTTTGCTCAGAGGGAAAGAGAAACATTAAAAAAGGAAAAAAAAATATAACACATTGCAGTTCAACGGGCATGAGATATTTGGTGTTTACCTTCGTTGTAAGAATAACATTATTCTTCAACTGTGTGTATTGTGTAATCAGAAATCAAAAAAGCCTGTTTATACAAAGGATTACCTCTTTTCTAGCAGCTCAGTAACAGTCATATCAGAGATATGAGATTTATTATGGTATGTCCTTTGGTAATAGCAATATTCACACTCTTAAGATATTTTGTTACTGAAACACCAGTGTAGTAATTTGGAAGCTGTCCAAAAGTAATATGGATTTGACAAAGAAAATGAAACTATATACATCTAATGCAGGAAAGCATGTAAGAACTGAGGTACTCATAGGAAAATTGCACTATTAGCTCATGTCTGAAAACACTTGTCAGTTTAATCTGTTTGTGGCTGTGCTGAAACAGGGACACGGAGAACAGCTGATCAGGGTGGGCTTTGTCCCTCTTATGGAGGAACTTAGGCACACAGCTAAACTCTCCTTTGGGAAAATACCATGAGAGGTGGTATCTGCAAGAACCTGAAAGGAGACTGTAGCAAGATGGGGGCTGGTTTCTTCTCCCAAATAATAAGTGATAGGCTGAGAGAAAATGACCTCGGGGAGGTTTAGATCAGATATTAGGAGAAATTTCTTCACCAAGGTTATAGAGCACTGGAACAGGGTGCCCAGGGAAGTGTTTGATTCATCATCCCTAGAGAAATTTAAAGGACCTGTATTTGTAGTGATCAGGGACATGGTTTATTGGTGAAGATGGTAGTGTTGGGTTAATGACTGAACTCAATGATCTTAGAGGTAATTTCCATCCTAAATAAATTTATGACAATTCTATGATTTTAAAAGCATAATATTTTAAGAATGTACATGTCTCTTTGCATCCATATAGCAAACACAGCCAAAAACTGTACTTTCACTGGTACCTGAGTGTTCCCTGGTAATGAAGACTTGCCACCCACCAGGTGCAGTGTATCTACAGTCTCTCAATAGTCTGTAAGAGATTCAGTCTTCCTCCGGTAGTAGGAGACCAGTGCTTGATATACTTAGTGTACTCTATTTTGTTTCCATTTATGTCTTCATGAACATTTGTATTGTGGACTGTCAAGTGCTGTGTGGTCATAAAAGCCTGAGAAAGAGACAAGCAGGAAAAAGTATTCTGATGTTCAATTCGTATATATATAGTTGAATGTTTCTGATACAAAACATTAGTGTTACATACTGAATTCAGCAAAGAAAGTCATGAATATAATAAATCACCAAGCTGTAAAAATGATTCATATTCTCAGGCCCTCAGGTATTATCAGTTGGAGTCAGAACAACTATCAGCATATTCTCTAGTGACTCAAGAGCAAGAAAAAAATACCATTTAGAACAATAAGGATAAAGATGCAATTTATAAACTATAGATTCAGCCAGAAATTGTTGTACTAGGATCAATATATTCAAAGAAGAATATATAAATTATAAGATTTAATCTGGTCTAGTAGCTTAGTGGTGGTGGTGGTAGTTATTTTCATGGGGATAAGGATTTTGGTTGAGTGTAGCCCAAACTACATAAAGGAGGAATTTAAAATAAGAAACAGAGAACAGGAAGGTGCTTTTCTTTTCAGTATGTTGCAGGATAAATCTCTTTCCATATTTAAATCATAAACTTATCATCTACTATTTTATTAAGAATCCTCCATTGGTCATTAGAAAAACAGAGAGAAATCCCACAGTACCCAGACTTGCTGAAGCATAAGAAATGGCAATTAAGACATGACAAATGCCACCTCTCATCTGCTTTCCTATGTCTAAATATATATATATATACACATACATACATACATACATACATACATACATATATATATATATATATATATACACACACACACCCTAAGGCAGACAGTAGAGCAAAATGCACACTTTTTCAATTCATGGTTGATATCAGAAACAGTTTCATTCCGTTCCATGGTGAACAGCTAATTTTTTTAAAAAACATATTTCTGAAGAAGGTTTTAACAAGAGATACTAACCTGTTCATGCACACTTGCAAGCTTATATTAAATATTCTACCCTTTTAGTTCATCTTGTTAAAGTTAAAAATTATCTACCTCGGGTATAAATTTGACAGGCAGCTAAGTACATGGACTCACTTGTTGAGAATATGTGAGATAAACCACTTTAAACTTGTGCTATGAGCCATAATGGAGTATGAGGTCAGAGGTCAGAGCCTTAAACAGACCATAAAGAATAGGTCTGAAAAGAAACAAAGAAAAGTAGATTGTAGAAGACACAGTGAGGGCTCTTCACAAGATGCAAGATGGAATGCTCCCCTCTTGGGAAGAAGAATTCTGCCCTGTTTCATGGCCAAACTCCCAGAAAAGTCTTAAAGTAGGTATTAGTTTTCTAGTGTTTATTCTGATTGCTGTGTAATTAGTTTCTAATCATCTAATTCTAATAAAAGTAATTTCCACCTAAATATCTATTTTTTTCTTTTGAACTTTGACTTCAATCCTCCAAAAAGTTAACTATCAGATTACTAACATCTGAGAGCACGTGAGGGTTTCTCAGAAAAAAATAGTTGCAGTGTAAAACTGAAGGTTGGTTGGGTGCACTATGGTGGGTGCACCTACTCTGCCTTTTTCTGATTTCCCCCTTCTGTAAAAAGAAGAAAAAAATGTAAGGACTATGAAAACACTCATGCACTGAGATTATGACAGTTTAATACAATGGAAAAATCTGCACAAGCAAAGCAAAAAGAGGAATTAATCTCTATGGAGGAATTAATTCACTATTTTCCATCAGTAGGAAAATGTCCAGCCTAAGAAACTAGGCTCAGTATGCCTAATGATTACTTGGGAAGATAAATGCCGTAACCATAGATGTCTACCCCTTCCATGTCCTTTCTCTGGGCTGTCATTGCTGACCATGATGCCATTTGCGATGGAATATCCCTCTGTCTTGGCTACATCTCCTCCCAAGCCTTTATCCATCTCCAACCCAGTGAAATTTGGGGGTTGCAAGAATGTGAAGACAGACAGACCCAAGTGATAACTATGGAAAATTTCAAAGGTGCAGATGCTTCTTTAGTCTGATTTTTCTTAGTCCATTACTGATAATCATCCTGAACAGATAATCAATGTAGTATGTAACCAATGTAGTATGTTAATCTAGTACTATGATAGACTTATCTGTCATACCACTAGGATGGAAAAATGTAAGCGATGTAAGTCAGAATAAATTTATAATGCATTTATTATTTTGCAGCCTAATAATATAGCCTATTCTAATAATGAATGTCTTGTTTGTCAGTCATCTACTTTGAATGGGGTTGTAGGTTAGGATTCCTTTCCCTGCTGTCAGAACATATTTGTATAACACTGCATAGTGCATGCTGGTTTGTGAATCTCATGGCATCAGAGTACTCTATGAAACTAAATGCAAGTATTTCATTAAGATTTTTTTAAAAAAATATTTCAGGAGTCAACATATTCAATAGATAATTTAGTAATGTTATAAAATAAAATATTTCAACCGAGTCATTACTCTTGTGCATTGCAATTGTTCTGAAATATTATTATAGTACCTCCAGTCTTTGTACATTCATCTCTGAAAAGTACTCAGAGATAATAATCTGCACTATTTTGATATGAAATGTTAAAATGCCTAAATGGATACAAAGTTTAGCTTTGTAAGGATAGAGAATACTGAGGAGGAGTTAGAGAGGGACTCAAATCATCCTTTCACCGTATATTCCATGGTAGGTTTTGAAACAAAGATGTGTTCAGCAATTTGAGACAGTCAGCTTTGTCTCTGATTGTGGAAGGCCTCATTGTCTAGTATTTCTAATTCTAAGGTATATCCTAATGTACATACCAAATTTCCACAGAATGGATTTGAACAAGTCTGTGTACCCAGGAGAAAGATGGGATGATGTAGCTATGTGTGAGAATAATTGGGAAACAAGAAATACATCTCAGAATACTGAAATGTGACTGAGGTTTGGGCAAAATGCTGAATCATAAGATAATTTTCTGTCATTCTTTGGAGCTTTGCTGGCAACGTGCTTCCCACTACAAAGCATTTGGGATGTGCCAACATCCTGTATATCAGTTGTCCTGAGCTCCTGACTACTAAAATTACATTAGAATTGGACCAAAACCTCAAGGCATTCATGTAGTGCTGAAATTGCAATTGTGATTGGAATGAGACAGGAAAAATTCACCTACTCTGAGGAATTTCGTAGATTCTGGCAAAACATATAGCCATCAATGAATGGAAGTAAATATGCTAAAATTTGTAAGTTTTAGCATAGTTCACAACATGAATAATTTTTTCAGCAGGACAAAAGATTTCTTCCTAGGGCAGCAACTTCCATGTAATATCCATGGAGAAGTTATTCCAGGGCAATATTTATAGGATAGCCATAAAAGGATAACTGTCTTAGGCAAAATGACAGAAGGAGGTGTACAGAATAATGACAGCAATTTTTCTGTTTCTGTAAATGTGCTACACCCAAAATGAGCCTGTCTGTGTTAATAACCACATCAGACTGAAAAGTACATCATTTTCCTCTAGAATTTGAGGCAAGGTGATCTGAGGTTTGGAGGTATTTTGTTGTTTATTGGAGGAGTTGATGAGATCATTGTCTTTGATAACAATATATTTTTTAGACTAAGTTAAACTGTTCATTACAATTCTTGGAATTATTTACATCAGAGTACTTAGGGATACATCTACAAGGCACACAGATGTCTAGAGATTCTTTTTTATGAATCTTATAAATGGTAGTATTTCTTTATTATTTTGAAAACTCTTCTAGCTGTCATTCTGAATCTTGAGGATATGCAGTACTATTAAAAATGTGGTCTTCAAATTAGGAATAAAAAGATATGCTTCTCCCCAGACCACTGCTAATTAGAACAACCTAGATAAAAATAATTTTTTCCAGGCTTCAGAAACCTTACATGTCAGATAATTTGAAAAGTAATTTTTATCTTTTGTATTGGTGTTATGTTTTAAATATTTTTCCATAATAAGCTACATGCTACCCATGAAGATAGAAATTATGCACAGTAAAGCACATAATTTTCAGTTATGCAAGAAGCACTTTTGTTTCTCTAATCAGAAAATGAGATGTGAGATGAGTTACAGCTGATTTTACAAGACCACTTTTTATCAGAGTTAAAATTCAAAATAAAGTGTTCCAGATGTAAGTACAAAATAAAAAAAACCCCACTTTTTTCTTTGTTTCTATGAAATCAGCTAGTATATTTGGTATAATAGTTTGGATTTTACAGAGGGATGGGGATTATTTTCATTTTTTATATCTTTCTATTATTTTGCCTTAAACTTTTAAATTTTTTAATCAAAAAATTGTGCTTCAGAACTAAGTCTGTAATTTAAAAAATATTCACCTTTAAAAAAAAGCTCTCTTAGAAGGCAGGACTCTAATTCATTAACTAACTCTGTAAAAATGCTTAAAATAATATATCACACACAACAAGTGTTTTTACTTTTTATACTACTGGTAATAAAGATCCATTGCAATGATGAAATTGAATTTTAGGTCATGTTCTAGAATCTTCAGTATTATTATTTTGTGCATGAAATGGAATCTGTTTAAGATAGAAGAAAAGCCAGCTCCGAGTGATGGAGAATAAAGAAGTATCATGAAACACTTTATTTTCCAGTTAGTCAAGATGTACTAATGCCCCATTTCCCAGCTCATCGTGATAATGTATATTCTGACATATGGAATGCTTTAGGAATTCCAAAGACTTATACAAAATTGTATCAGCTACTCATACAAGAATACTGCATTTTGTTGATCCTGTTTAATTTGTGTGCTTGTCATATTTAAAGTGTTTATGAATTTTAATGACAAAACTAAGATACCTCTAAGTTTTGGACATTTCGTAACTTTGGGTGTCAAAAGGAACCTCTAGATCTTATTCTAATTCCTTCACAAGAATATTAACAGAGGTTCAAAAATTTTATTTGTGATTTATGCAACAGTGTATCAGAAGAATCAGACTAATTACATGGTTACTTGCACTATTTAAAAATAATACAAATAGGTTTATTTCAGTTTAAAATAAGAAAACCCCTATTTTTAATATCGAAATATAGAAAGTAAAATAATGTGATCAGATGTCTCCTTTCAATCTTCTGGTTAGTACATCACCAATTCTGCTGGTCATAGTAATTTCATTCTCAGTGATTTCCAGGTTAATATAAATTGCTTTCAGAGAAATTCCCTAGTGAGTCCTGAAAGTTGTGAGCACTACTGATCAGTGGGACCTTAATTAATTTGCTACAATCACCAGCCTTTCAACTTTCCCGGTCCCTGGGAGGCAACTGGCAGTAGGACAACCAGAAAAACGAGTGCTAAATTCTGAATAGAAGCTTGCTTGGCCAGTGTCTTTCACGTTTCTTTTTCATATTTGTATAGGGTTGTGAGGAAGTACAAGACTTATGACTTCAGTTCTTGTGAGTGCATGCATCCTGTTGAAGCATCTCTTCAAAGTGCCATTTTTTTAATGACCTCACAAAAGTTATAAATTAACCTTAAGGCACTTCACTGTGAAATGCAAATACATAAAAAAGAGGTAGCCTTGTTAGTAAAATTGAAGAAGAAGCAGGGAAAGAAAAAGAAGTGACATGGCAGAGACAGAGATGGGGACGAGAAGCGAAGCAGCTCACTGGCAGGAATAAGAATTATTTACTAGAAATAATCCACATCCTTCTTGACAAAACCCTGATAAGGTTGTGGGCATGGGTGGAAGAAGATGAGACTCTAACAAATGCATGAACATCACACATAAGTAATTCTAGCAATAAATATTTCTGAGCCTCCCACCAGCCTTCTCTTCTTGCACTTCTTTGTAATTTAACTGACTTATCTGTGCAGTAAAAAAATCTAATTAGATTGCAAAGAGTAGCACATTAATTAACAGATAAACTAACAGTATTAAACAGCAATAGTCTAGAAGCTGACTCTGGTCTTCCTAATTAGGCAGCTCTCTCAGCGTGAAGTAGGGAAAACAACTAACACAACAATATAACATAACGGGCAAGAGGGCCCATTATGCTGGTAGATACTGAAGAAAAAGAGGGACAGAAGGAAAATAAAAACAACTCTGAACAACACTTATGCTTAGTGATCTAAAACTGCTCCATGGGTTGCACTGAGATTATGACAGATATATATTTAGCATATTTGATAGCTGCTAATGTCATCCATTTTTCTTAGGAAAAGTATCTCAAAGAGTCAGATAGCAGGGATCAAAATGTGTTGTCTTAGCTGAGATGAGAGCTGTGTAATTATTTATTTAGGCAATTAGTTAAAATGTTTCTTCCTATCCATTTTGTAGAACTGAGCTCATCTTGGTAAATTAGGATTTGTTTGCTAGTTTTTTGTTTTTTGGTTTTTTTTTTTTATTTCAAGGTATTTCAACTTTCTCTTTCAAATTGTGTATTTATTTTATATTGTTTTACTGTTTCACTTCTTTATTTTGCCACTTAAAGTTCGGTGAAAAAGGATTGCGCCTGAAACATTTTCTGTACATGAAGGACATTCACTAGCTGAGAAATGCCTATTAAGTTCAGTGAGATTTTTGCCATTAGTAGGTCAGGCAATGAGGAGCTAATATTGCAAATATTAACTCAAAAGCTGGCTACCACACTTTCATACATCCCTTGAGAAAAAAACACTACAGAACTGACCTGTACAGCACGCTCTGAAGATATGTAGCACATCTAGAAGAAGCAGAAAGAAATCTGTTTTCCCTCACTGAAGTGAAAAAGAACCTGTAAAATCCTATCTTTATTTTAAATTTAATTTATTTTGCAGCTCTTACAGTATGAACCAACTCTAAATCTGTTGCCCAATCAGTGTATACAAATCCTGTAAAAGAAAGAAAAGATAATTTGAACAGTAATGGTTGTAGTAAATGAGACAATATTTTTGTTGTCTCTCTGTAAAGATATACTTAAATATCAGTATTATTAAATGGTTTATTTCATCTGGTAAGAAAAAATGAAGAGCTGTTCCTTAAAAGAGTTCCTTAAAAGAGAAGATGGAATAAAGTTTGCCCATAGGAGTTGGAGTCTAAGAATTGTTGTTTATGGTTGAGGCCATTTTGCACTAAACAAAGAAAATTTGCCATAACATGGATACCAAGATAGGATATCAGCAGATGTTCTTGAAAGTACTGCTGTTTCTGAGTGATCTACTCTAAAATTCAAAGCAATACTGATGCTACTGAAGCTGAAATAGCTTTGGTAGTGATGGGATTTTCTTGTAATAATTCTTCAGTGTAGACAAGGTCAGCTAAAGCAGTTTAAGCACCTTTAAATGAAAAGAGTGTACAGTCCATTTGATCTCCCCTTGGCTTTAATTACATCTGCCTGCACAGCAGTGCCCTAAAGGATCAAGGATCTTCAGAAGAAAACAATTCTAAGGATTCAAAAATTTACTGCCAGAAGGACCCATCCTTATTAAAATAAATTAGTGGAAAGGATTTGGATTGAGTTTTTTTTGATTGTTGTTGGTTTTGCTTGTTTTAACTCTCATCACATCTTTCTTAAAAAAAAATGCTGAAAATATATATACTTAAATACGTTTGAAAATTAGTGAAGAATTTTTTGGGGAGGAGTAGAAAAAGAGTAATGAATAAAAGTCAGTAAGAACTGGGGACCTAAGATCTTGTAAGTTTACCACTTTCCGTAAAACTAGAGATTTTTTTTTTCCCAAAGCCATCAGGTAATGGGGAGATACCAGGCCCAGGTATTTCTCCACAATGTCTTCTTCCTACTTTTTGAAGTAATTGGAAGATTGCTCTGCACTGAAAGCATAATCCTTTGAAGAAGATTTACTCCCCAGAACTGTCCCAACAAGAGCTTGGTGTCTGCAAGGCTGAGCAGGAAAAGTTTTGGTTGAGTTCCACATGATGTGATATCTCAGGTTCAGCAGCAATTTGCAAACTCGTTAATTAACTTGGACAGGCAGTGTGCCAGTGGGTTTTTCTCTCTGCAAAATTCTTTCCTCATTATCATACACATCTTGCAAAATCTTTAAAGCATCCTGAAAATAATAATTTAAAAGCCTGCATATATTTTAACTTTTACCTTTCCTTCTCTTTGTGTTTATTGTTTGTCGCAAATAAGCCTGGCTTTCCACTGAAGCTCAGTTGTGTGGAGAGGGAAATATTGCTTTCATACAACAATAAGAGTAGTGTCTGATTTCTCTGGGAGGTTACAATCATTCATCAAAAAAGAAACAAAAAAAATCCATATTTCATTCCAAAATGAAAGCTATCAATATAAACAGTTTTATATCCTTATTTTTCCTCTTCCTCCAAAAACCCAGGATTTCTTTTTGAGCAGTTTTAGGATATGTAGTTTGGATGTCTTCTCTCCTTGGGATTTGATTTCTAACCAGCTACATCTCCTATAAAACACTAGGGACGATCTTTCTGTTATTTAATGCAGTGGCTCAGGCAAGCACAATAACAGAGGAGGAAACACAATCCCGGCAAAGAACCCCACAGGCTGAAGAAAGAAAAAAGTGAAGCAGTATTTACAGACTATATCTGCTAGAAGAAACTGAATTGGCACTTTTCAACCACGTTTAGAAATTATAAGGGAGTATTATTTTTAATCATTCTCCACAGCCTGTTAATATGCACCAGTCTACTCAGTTTCAAGCTACCAGTGATACAGAGCTACTTACCTAAAGCAATATTGTTGGACCAGAATAATTCCATATTTACCAAGATGGGAGTGCAGACATGTACATCTACACCTGGACAGCATTGCATGTAAAATCTTCATTGTTCATGAATACAATGTATGCCATTTGTTGGCATTGCTTGAATGTTTGTTCATTTCTCTGAATGCCTTGTTCCAGCATATAGGAAGAACACTTGAAAAATGGAATGTGGCACTTTTAAGCAATAAAATTTACTTCTCCACATCTGCGTTTTAAGGAAGCAAACAAGCATTGCTTGTTTGACTTGAAAATGAAAATTAAAAGGAAGATACAGATTGTATAACAATGCCCTTATTACTCATCAGAGTAGCGCTTTATTACTCATCAGAGCAAGTACCGTTTTGGTTTTGTTAGGAAAATTAGTGTGAGCCATTTGCTACAACAGCAGAATTTTTAATCAGTAAGGAATTTTTTTCTCCTTATTTGTAATTATGTATAAATGATAACTCATCTTCACCTGCTACACATTAAATATTTTATGCACTTCTTGTATCTACAACACTGCCTTGATGATATTAAATTTTCAATTAGCAATTCTTACACTTTGATGAAACCACACAGAAATTAATGGGCTGTAATCTATAGGTAAAAATTAAAGGTTAAAAATAATTTCAGTACTTCTGTAGAAGTTAAGGGTATGATTTTTTCAGAAAATACTTATACTTAGTGGCTCGTGAACAGAATTTTTATTTTTTTAATAATCTTATTGCATTCAAATAGTAAACAGTGAGTTTATTCAAGACTAGAATTTCATAAGCAGGAAAAATCAGTGGACATAGTCTAGGAGGGGTATTTTTTGGGTTTTTTTTTTAATATTCATGAGTCCTCCACTGATTTATAAGGTGGCTCTTTGTAATGAATTGTATTTGTTATTAAAACATTTTAATGCAGTCAGCAGTTCTCAAATTGATGTAAATGCACAGGAACTCGATTACAATTTTAAATATTTACATAAAATGGCTTAATTTTCTCCCATTTATTTCTGACAGAGAATCAGATTATTCTCTTAATGCTTTTGAACATCAAAGACACATTTCTGTAAGTACTTATGTGCTGACCCCCTAACCACTATTTCAATATTTATTTGACCTCATCAAAGGTGAAAAAGTGAAATGTATGTTTAGATTTTCTTTCCTTAAAAGAGGATTGACACACAGTGCAGGAGTTGGTCAGTTATCTTTGTTAAAAAGATGGAAGTCTAATCCTTCACCGGTATTAGTGGTGAAAAACATGGTTTCTGATAGAACATCTTTAGAAAGTCAGGAGTCCAGAAACTTGAGATGATCTGCTGGTTCAGCAATACTTTCACTAGGGAAAATGTTAGGACAGGTGGAACAGCACTGACTGCACAACAAGCTATTGCATGCACAAACTAAACATGAATTGTCAGGTCAATAACCTCTTCATGGATTTCTTCTACCAAAGACTTATATTTTAAAATATGCTGACAATAGTATCTGCATTTATATTGGCATTGATTTTTTGTTTTAGGATGCTGCCACATGGACAGAAAGAGTTCACAAAAGCTTATGTGTCCATTACTTGTTACCTTAGTTAGAATTTTTCTGTTTTGATAAAGTCTTCTCCATATCTATAAAGACTTTCTCCCATATACCTGTAACAATAACTTGTTAAACCCTAAAGGAAAAAAAATTCCTTTATAAACCAAATCCATGTGTGGATATATGTAATCCAAGATGTGGCTATCACATTACATACTAGTTTGTATTCCAGTGTAGTAAGCCAAGACCACTTCTGCTACGTGCTTTACTTATTTGATTTGTTTTAAACAATGTTGTCTTGATAAAGGGTGAAAAATAGCTTTCAAACACCAGATTCATCACAGCCGAATCTGTAGGGAAAATTTCTCTGAATGCCTTGTTCCAACATAGAGGAAGAACATTTTAAAAAATGGAATGTGGTGGTTTTAAGCAATAAAATTTACTTCTCCACATCTGCATTTTAAGGAAGCATTTTCTCCTTTTATTCACATGTAGCATTTATTGCTTCATGATTGAATAGCAGCATCTTATTAAGCTAGACTGAGTTGCCTATACACACTTACATGCATTTCTAACCTACTTGGAACAATCTTGACTGTTATCCTCCCTTTCCTAATTAAACATAATCAATTATAGCCTAAGTAGGGGCTATGAAATTTCATCCATAGTGTGAATATGCATATTTGCTGTAGTGACAGTCCTAACATACAGAGATGGTTGAATTTTTTTAAAGAATCAGATACAGTTATTTGAAAATTACTGTTTTAAAATAATTTCATTAATTATATCATCTCAAAACATTTTGCAGAATTTGAAGACTGAAAGAATATGTTTTTTCAAATAATTTGCAAACATGGTTTGGCTGCCTCTAATAATGGATAAATGGTCCCAAAAAGAAAAATTCTCCCACCTGAAAGAAAAGGTCCCTTTATTTTTTGAAAAAAAATATAGAATTTGACAGGTTTTGGTGAAATTTCTGTTCTTGGAGATACAGTCTTATGATATTTTGAGCCTTCCAGCCATTTCAAACTGATTAACCAAAAATTCTCTTCCCTTACTTAATCTGAGTCTTCTATTAAGCAACAGGTTTAATTTTTATTTCTCTGTCAAGCGCCTGTAAATTTAGAGACAAACACTAGAAAAATGTTTGAAGAAATGAAGCAATTGTTTTAGATTCCAGTAACAATATTTACTTTAGAGCTGAAATGAAATTAACCCCTTAGTTCAGAAAAAGTCAATCAGTCATCATGGATGAAGAACTGAAATTATAAGAGTAATATACTTTGTAATTGTAAGTATTGAACCTGCTTATGTTAATCTGTATGAACTGGATATAAGCAGGTCCCTTACAGTCTTCCTGAAAAGAAACTCTCATCTTACTGTGTTTTTTTAGCTTTTAGTGATGGAGAGTGATCCAATGTTCAGGAAACTGAGTTGCTGGCAGTGGCTGAGCAGGGAAACCTGAAATGCATGGTACAATTCCTAGGGGAGGAGCAGCCAGTCACACAGCTGAGGTACCATAAGCAAACTCCTGCTGGAAAAACTGTTGTGGTTAGTGGGGAATTTGAAGGTCTTAAGCTCTGCATCACCAGAAACTCTTGAACTGTAAACCCTGCTAGAAGTTATAGATAAGTCAGGTCTGGCTGTAGGGAGGGAGACACAATGTATCACTGACCTTGGAAGGCGCAGCCTGATAAACACAAGGAAAATCACTTGCCGATAAAGCAAATCTTCTGTTTCCTTGTTCAGTTAAGGAAAAAAGGTGAAAACCCAGTTAACTGAAACTTCATGCGAATTAAATGTACAAATAAACTCTGGGCATGGGGGTTTTACTAGGTGAAATCTAGAGATCCCTTTGAACCTTCATGATTTTGTGACTATGTGCTCTAAGCTGATGTATTTCTTGTCATGGAGAACATTTTTGCAACAAAAAGTTTTTTTTCCTTGAGGGAATTAGCTCACTTTATATGTGTGATATAATGCGAGTTAAGCATTTCATACTGCTGTATATTGAATCCTTCTGGGATTTTCTTTCCCAGAGTGTAAGCAGTGTTGCAAGTGATGCTGATGCAGTACCATCAATCCCTACATTTTATGCTAATTGTTTTTCAAATACAGGATTAATTCACTTAAAATTGGTAACTGTGTGCCCTTTTACAGGAGCACCTTAATCACTTGAGGCTGTTTACATGTTAAATTATTAGACTTTCGCTGAACCAAGGCAGAACCTAACGAATAAAGATCATCTGAAATAAAGCTTTGATTTGCAGCCTTGAGTATGAGTGGGACTTTTAGATTGAACACACTAAAATAAATACAAAGGATAGAAAACACAGGAGTCGGCCATCAGGAAATTCACACTTGATCTATGCATGACAGAGTTGGGGGTTCAGATTTTATGGCTTGCAAGTTTGGAATCCAAACACTTTCTTACATCACAATGTGCAAGATGTCATTGAGCAAGGAGTACAGTAGAGGTATGCAAGATCTGAGATATGTTGGATGTTAGGCAGGAGAGGAAAAAAAAAATGACTGAATTAGTTATTTTGAATTATTTGTCCACAATCAAGTTCCAGTGGTCTGCTTTTCTTATGCTGTGCTAAACACAAGATCAATTTGGAAATAAAACAGTGAAACTGGATGGTACAAATGCACAAAGTTGTTCTGCTATCATTTATACTAAAGTTTTTCTCTATTAAGTTATTATTTTGAATAGAAATACAGTATCTGAAAATAGCAACTCACTTTAGTTTCTGTTTCCATAAAATGAATTTGTACACCAAGATGGAATTAGCAGCAGCAGCAGACTCACAGCTGCAAGAAAGGACTACACATCTATTAGAAATGGGGTTTAGTGACACACATTTTTTGCCTTTAGGCAATAGTGAGGTTACTCACTATAACAAATGTGCGTGTCTCATGGCCAGATCTGTCTCAGTCTTGCACTCCGTGTTCTTTACAGTCTACTGCAGAAGTCTCAATGACAATTGTGAGATTTTTACTGTATGAGACTTCACTGAGCACAGGAGCTTGAAATCGTCCATTCTCCCTTAATCGTTGTCTATGCAGCTCACTTTGAGACTTCAATACAAGCTGCATGGTTGGAAGAAGTAAAGAGTATGTGTTTGAGAGTGATTTTGTGAATAAAGGATATGGAACATGATTGAGAAAGAAGAATTTGGTCTTGAGTAATGGATGTTCTGAGAGCATCCAGATATTAAAAGACATGGAAAGATTATGTACCAGGAGATGATTGAATTGGGTAGCATCAGCTCAAAAAGAAATCAAAAAGAGAACTTCTAAACCAGTATTTTGTAGGTCAACTGTGTGTCTTTCTGTTTTCATGTAGCTGTAAACATTAAAACCAAAGCTCCAGCTAGTCATCCATTTCCTTAATGCTTTAATAGATTGTCTTGTCCATTTTGTAGATCATTTATTCACTGTAAATAGAGTAAATAGAGTGTAAATGTTGTAAGACATGGTACAACTTCATTCTTTGCTGTAGTTCTTTTTTATTAAGTAATGAGTAAGTTCAGCAGTGTAATAAGGATTGAGACCTGTTTTGGCCATTTTCTGTACAAGAGTCAGAGCTGTCTTTTTTTATTGACCTGGAGCTCTTGTGATTTACCTTTTTAATAAACAATGAAAACATTACTAGAGGCTAGCTGTTTTCAAGTAAATTAAGTTCTTTACTGTACCTGGTTTTAGAGTTTAATTATATACTTTAATGTTCCCATTGAGATCCAACATCAAATGATGGGTTTCAAAATGAAGAACAGAACTAACTGTATTTACGATTGCAAGGAATGCTTCTAGCTTGCAAATCAGCATGATAAAATACAAAAAAAAAGCAGACTTTCTTTAGAGTATTTGAATTATACATATATTTTTACCTGATTTATTTTAAAATGCCATAGCCAGAGAATAGTAGATCATAGGGAATATTTTGCCATGTATAGCTCATAGTTGCAAGGTTCCTGAATTTTAATTTTCACAATCGTAAATGAATTATATAAAGCTATACATATGAAAACTTTTCAAAGTGTAAAAACTCATGTACCGCCATCAATGCAGTATTTTTATTGATGCTGAATCTCTTTTTTTACCTAGGAATAGACTTCTTGAAATAGACTGCATCTCTTAGCTTGCATTGTAATTGACTTTCTGGAGTCATAAAGCAGTATAGATTGTGGAAAGAATAGTTTTTGTCTGAGATGAAGATTATCTTAGGTTACAGTCCTAGTTCTCTCTGGCAGTAGCAGTAGTCCACTCTAGGAGACTACTAGGTACTGTTCAGTAGGATTTATTTTGTGAACTGTAGTTAGAATGCATAAGCTTAAAACTGAATTGCAAACAATACTATAAATATTTTTATTTTCTCATTTGTCCACCTTATAGTAAAAAACATTGCATATATAAAAATGGTCCTATTTAGTTTTTAAATGAATTATCTTTAGGAAATTTGGAAAATTATTGAAAGAAAATTTGCTTGAAAATAATCAGCTAAAAAAATCATTAACTTTACATTGTTAAGTTCTTGAAAAATCATCCTATTTACACACACCCTTAACAAAATAATTGTGTAGTGTATTCAGTGGCCTAATGTGGGGGTGCTGGAATAGTATCATAAGTTTCTTAGTTGTAGGTTTGATGTGATTTGGACTTTAACCCTAGCCAGGTAAAGTTACTGTCTTGGATTGTGCTTATCAGAGGTTGATAAGAGTTGCCAAGACAACTCTAATCCTCTGCCCTGGGTTTCGATCGTCCTATTGTGTTTTCCCCCATCCCATTGTACTTCTCCCCCACATGTCCACCATCCCCCAGACCCCAGACCTTCAGGAGAGGTGTCTGACAGGGATTGGTGGGTCTCCCAGGGCCACATCCCAAATCCACCTGATTTGTTAATGTTGTGTATTGCATTTTGACCTTACCCACCTGGCTTTGTGTGATTGGTCTTGTAACCTGTATCCACCCCTGAGATTTTGGGGGAACAAAAACCCCCTGTAACCGAGGCCCGGGGTCACTCCCCAGAGGCACAGGCCTGGAACCAGGGGCTGCCCCCTGAGTTACCCGAATAAAACCTTTTCTCCCTGAGCCTCCGGAGTGTCCCCTCTTTCGAACCACGGCCGAGACAGCTAAGGCAAAGGGGCTGCGGAGCCAAAGACCCACGCAAAGGTACTGTTGGGCGTATCACAGCTAGCAGGGTGGCCCAGCTGACGCTGAGCTGACCTGAGAGACAGATACGCGAAGCAACAGCCTAATCTAAGTACATTAAATTTTCAAATGCTTCAGTGTTTTTTTCTGTATATATGGTAATGCAAGTTAGTTGAAACTGCACAGAATTTCTCTTTTTTTTCCACTAGTCACAAAATTGTCTTAAGCAACAATTAGCTTGTATAAAAATTTAGTTTAATAGCAACAGAAAGAACCCAGTTTTCCAACTGAAAAAAAAAATAGTGGGAGGACACACACATACACTTGCGGTCATGGGGGACAACTTTTAATCATGGTCATTGTATTACATATCTTTATATAATGTTCTATATTCTTTTATTTTCCTTTCTTTTAAAATTTTTCTTCTACTTCTTTTTCATTTCACTTGTTGCATGTGTTTCATATTAAACAGAAAATTACGACAAAGCCACATATTTATAGACATTTTCACAGGAGTTAGAAAAATTAATAGTAAATACCTCCATTATAATAACTACAATTTTTATAGTAGGAATATTATTAGGATAAAAATAGGGAAAAATGTCTCTGCTTTGAAATTCAGGAAAAAACTTAAAGTACCAAGCGCTTTTTATATATCTTCAGTGGATATTGCACTCAGAACTTGACAAAGCATTCTCGCTACCTTAGGGAATACTTCCTCACAGATTTATTTGGAGAGTTTCTGGCAGGCATATAAAAAACAAGAGTAAAGTTCATGTCATTTACCCAAGAATTGAGTTTAAAAATACACCTTGAAAAAACACACTCTTACTGCTTTGATACTGCATTGCCATATATGCACTGTATGTAATGTAAAGAAAAAAAATGAAAACGTTCCACATCTTGCAAAGGTACTTTTTCAAACATTGACATCACTTGACAGATTCAGGCTCAATGCAATGGAAACTAAGCAGGCAAGAGAAACGTGAGATTGATTTTCCTTCACCATGTGCTTCTAGAATATGAATAAGTACACATTATTGTATATGCAATGTACATCTGTATCTGTATTAGTTTTGTTTTTTTTCTTTGTGGCAGGTGTGCATCGGCTTCTGAAAAAGGGAGTAAAGGCAGTGTCAGTTGGGCTGCAGCAGACTCCAGGCCAGAGCTGCCCATGTCTTTACAGCTGGGCTGTAGTGCCTGAAGGCAGTGCTCAAACATGGTACCTTTGGCTCTCTGCCTCATTGTAAGAACACATAAAAGAGGAGGCAATCTTTCGACTGCTGTGCTGGGCCATGGCTTTTTTTTTTTTTTTTTTTTTTTTTTTTTTTGTGAAATGAGGTATAGCAATGCATCTCTAACATGAAGTTAGCTCAGCTAGCTTAGTTCCACTGAGGCTCGAGCTGCAAAGACCCCAGTGGCAAATTTAACATGCTATCATGTTCACAGCATATGGAACTACTGAAAAAGTAGATTAGGATTTTCTGAAGAAATTTTTGTATATGTAGTTTTTTGTGAGTAATAACAAAACGAAGCATTATTCTAGCTATGATTTTGAGCCACATCCATTGCTTTGTTAGAAGCAAAAATTCTCTTTTTATTGTAAAAATATGTAAACAATATAGTGTTTATGGGCTTATATTTCCCATAATGATATTTTAGTACCCGTGACTAATAGCTATAAGTAAAACTACAGATATGGAATAATAGTTTGGGCCAGCCAAAGATGCTTTGATGTATCTCTGATATTTGTAGATGGTAGATGCATATGGTTATTACTATCTATTACTATACTACTAGCACGTCAAGTCTAAGGTTCAAACTATGGGGTAAAAAAAGTATGCTAAAAGTGAAGATCTCCCTAAAGCTCGTTTAGTCTAAACAGACAATTTAGGCAGATGAAAAAATGGGGGAGAGATGACAGAGTGAGAAAATTTCACCTAAGGTAACTGCCTGTCAATTGTACAGAACTTTTATATCTTTAATCCCACTGAAATATTCTGTACAGGCTTTGAAGAGTCAATCATTCCAAGATCAGTAGCAATTTAAAAATACATGTACATGTTAAATTTGTAATTTAGGAGGAGAAACATATTGCCATGTTTTTTTGTTCACTGTATGGCAAACATTTTCCTGGAAACCACTTTGCTGTTCTGCTTTGTTTTGATCACTGTTATTTTACTGTGCCAGAAAGCAGGGATTTTTTAGTAACTCCAGGCAGTACCTTGATCAAAGTACCTAAGTAGCTGTGAAGAAGTCTCAGTATCTCATAAGTCTTCGTGAATGAGCACTTCTTCATTATTAAAGTACTGGCACTGAGGATAGTTGTATTTCTTTCACAAGAAATGGAGTAAATAGAGAAGTTATGGAGCTTGAGTCTGATTTGAGGATGTTTCTTTATAATTATTTAATAAGTTGTTTTGGAGTATCAAATAAAATATCATCAAATAGATTTGATGCCCTGATCAAATTTTGCCAAATCTTGCATGTAGCCCAAAGGACAGGACAAAAGCATAGGTAGGAAGACCTGTGGCTGGGGATTTAGTTTCCTTTGGGATTTGTGAATAGGCCTACATTTGTCACCCAATTTGTCCTGTCAATCTTTGCAAGGCTTGCTGAAATATTTTTAAAGGAAAATTGATGCTTCATTAACTAATTAAAGGACTTTATTATGATCTCAGACATTTACTGGAAAAAAGTCTAACACATCTTCCTAGTCAAAGGAAAGTGGTATTATACTTTTACATTTTTAGCAGTATTTTCTAATCTGTCCATATAATAGAAAATCCAGCAGGGTAGAAATCAAATTGCAAGTAATCAGATTTATACTTCCTATTTCCATATAATTAAAGAAAAAAAATTCTCTAGTTTTCTTTTCCCCTTCTTTCTTCATTTTCTTCTCTTTCTCCCTCTTTTTTTTTAACTTTATCTTTTCTTATGAAGGTTTTCCCTATTGTGGCAGTAGCCTCTGAAAACAGTTACTGACTGGAGGTAAACGTACTTCATGTGATGGTTTAGGTCTCTTTCCTACTAATGTTGATAGATGAGAAGAATTATATATTTACACTGCAATTATAGGAATTATATGGTTTACTGTCTGAGCAGCATTCTGCACTGTGGTAATTATCATGGTATTAAATAGCTGAGTGTCATCATAGAAAGAACACAAGTCATTACTACAGTCTACATATGATAACTCTTAAACATAATTGCTGTGTAATCTTCAGGTGATTGAATTATCATTCAGACCCATGCTGGCAGTACAGCCATGTGTAAAAAAAAAATCTGCTTAATCAAAGATTACGGCAGTTTCTTTATTTAATGGAATTCTTTTCAAAACGTGGAAATTCAAGGACAGATTCTGGATAAATGTGGCCTTTTTACTCAGCTTTATTAAAGCATGTATTATAAATTTTCTTCAAAGAATGAGGACACATACGAAACTGTAAGAATGATATAGGAACAGAAGGGATACTTGCCTTATCATGGACATCTTGTGAATCTACAAAATTGCATGGTCCTGATCAGCTCTGTGTCAGATCCCTGGCTGTTAAGCCAACACTTTCAGATGTTACAAAGGGGTACCAGCTGGCCTTAGGGGAAAAATTATATACCCCATACAGGAGTTTCTGTAACCATCAGAAAGTAAATTTAAGAAATTTTATGGAAGACAATCTTAGATGTTGCATAAGGAATCATCTCTTTATGATATATATTTGGTATGAAGGTTACATAAGGTATAAAGGCCATCAATTTTCTTTCATTTCTAACACTTGTGCCAGGCAGCTGTATGTAGATTCAAAAGAACTGGATCTCTATAGAAAATTTGCTTAACATAAAAGTATGATTTTGGTGATAAGAGTGCCTTTCATGCTGCAATTTTTATTCTATAAAGAGATTTTGTGTTTTTATAAAAGTTGGTTATGTTTTGGTTTTTTTTCCATAAACTACAGATAAAAATCTGAAGAATTAATTTCTCATGTCTCTTGACAGCTTGCAAGGCAAAAAAACCCAACTGGTTCATATAATCTTTGTAACACTATTTTTCTAACAATTTACTTTGTTTTTTTAAAAAAGTAATCATTCCAGAAATGATGGATTTACTTGAGATATGGTAATAACCCCTCTTCTGAAATCCCATTTGTTGCTTCTGAATACTTCAGCGTCTCTGCCCAAGTAAATGTGTCTTCTTTCAGGCTGATAGCTTCTAAATGGATTTATTGCACAACAAATACAACATACCATTTTGATATTTAATTTTGAGCTGATTCCCATGCCTGGAAATTGTCATTTGGAAGAACCAGATCAGGCAGAGAGTTCTAGCTATACTTAAAGCTTAATACATATTTATTATTGAAATTTGCAATTTTAGATATGTTTTATAGAGAAAAGTGATATTTCTAATATATATTGCTGAATTCTGACAAAAATGGGATATATGGTGATAATTATGGGATTTGGCAGTCATTTTAAGGCTTGCATTTTGCATATCGAATAAAATTCTTCACAATTTAGTTTGCATAAACTAAACAAGAAGATCACAGTTTATCTCTTCTTTGGAAATCTTTACAGGTTTAGGAATACTTGGCCATGTAAATTCAGATTGAAATATATGCAGTTTGGCATAGTATTTTAATGGAGTGTTTTAATGGAGTTTTGAAACAGTCTTCTGTGTTAATTACACAACAGTAATGTGTTTGTCTCTGTGTTTTTGAGAAGGGATGGAAGACTTAAATTAATTCCCACCATATTAACAAAAACAAGTTAGGAATTTTAAAAAGTTGCAAGCAATCACTGAAGAGAATACCACAGAAGAAGGCAAAAATCAGATGTGGTTGAAGAATATATGATAAAATGCCATCCTTCTTTTCATTCAGATCGTGAATGAATGTGGCATGCCAATAAGGAGTATAAATGCTTTTGAAGAACATGAAGAATTTTACTTAATGACTATTCAAATAGTTAGTTGTCAACAGTGAGGATGAAATGTTCATACAAATAGTTGCTAAGACACTGGTGATTTGATTATTAGCAGCTTACAGAGGGGATTTCTTAAACAAATCTGTGTAAATTTTTAGAGATAAATATCTGAAATATTTTACAGAACTCAGCTTAAGTGACAAGATGCAATATTCAGCATAAATGCATCTGTTGAATGGAATCCAGTTCTGCAGCTATTTTTACTGAAATAAGTGGATCTAGCATCCAGAAAATTGTGGAAAATTGGTGTTCATTCCTTAGAGTAGAGATTCCATCATGAAAATAAAACAACACAAAATTTTGTAGTGTTATTATGCAATATTTATATGAATATTGGATTGATCTTAAATGTTTGCATCCCTCATTTTCCACATATTTTGAATAAAACCAAACATGACAAAATTAGTTTGAATGACAGAGTTTTTTTCTTGACAATGTTTTTTTCTTCTCAACATTTCTTGAGGTCACAACTTACCTGCTATTTCCCGAAATAGACAAGGCTTATGTCTGTTTACATAAAGTCTAAAATTGCCAGGCAGTTACTCTGGGCTGATGTTTTTTATTTACAGTCCTTACAGATACCTATAGTGAATTTTAAAGAAGTATCAAATGATTTATTAATGACCATACAGACATTTACCTTTCCTTTTGAGCTATAACTAGGAAAATGTACATGGCTGGCAGCCACTGTATTTGAGAGAAACTGAAGTCACGAAATAGAGCTGTAGCATTTTTCCTCCCAAATCTGATTTGTTTCTATTTTTGCATTATGTGGATTAAATTTGTATCCTGCCTGGTTCTTACTTTTTATGGTATTAAATTGTGGTCAAAAGAAAATATACTTATAATTCATATCACATTTGCACATTTTTTATTCTGTTCAGGTACAATCTGCATATGGAATGTCTGTTTTTCCAGTGGCCATAGGAATATATAATCGCTCATAAATGATTTTGTTTTCTTTTTCCTGCAGGGGCTGATGTAATCAATTTTGATGGCCATGTAGTGCTACCATATAGATTCAGGAACAAGAAAATGAAAACACTGAAAGATGTAATCTCTTTGAAATTTAAGACCTCTGAAAGCGAAGGTGTAATCTTCCACGGAGAAGGACAGCAAGGAGACTATATCACCTTGGAACTGAAGAAAGCCAAACTTGTTCTAAATTTAAATTTAGGTATGTTCTGATTGTTTAGTGTTGTGGTAGTTTTGAGCTCTCCCACAAAAGTTTTAGGTCAAACATTTCATCCTCTTTCCCACAGTAATTTGATAAGCCACATCATTTATTCAGATAATTTGTTGAAAATGTTGTTAATTCCTTTTCTATATGTTGGGGGAGTGTGCCTGCACATTTAGTTCCATTTTGTCTCTTTTACTCTGTGTGATATAGTACAAAAAGAAGATCATACAGAAAAGCAAGATCAGCAATATATTGTCATTACTAAAAAAAAAAAAAAAAAAAAAAAAAAAAAAAAATAGCTTGCCAGAATTATATTTGACCTCAGCTGTGGCTTTGTGTGAGAGAAGGACACTGTCATCGCTTCTGGAGGAATAAAGGTCACCCTTAGGAACCTTGCAGAAAAAAAGTATTGGTCTAGGAAGTTACAGGCCACATGAAGCTGGAGTTCAGCAGCCTTTCTAGAGTCTGAGAAAGAGGGCTAGGGAAGGAAAAGAGATTGTTTTATCAGGCAATCTTATGGTGAAATCCTGTATATATTGCTCTAGTTCCAGTCCTCCCAGTAGACAACTACAGGCTCATAAATGACTGGATTTATTAAGTACATTTATTATGAAAAAGGCCCACATTTATCTGGTTGCAGGTAATTTTCCATTCAAACAAAAGAGCCTTAGAAAAAGATTTCATGCAATTTTCCTTAGTTCTCTTATAGACACATGAAGAGTAAATTGTTCCATTTGTTATTTACATTGAATAATACTTATTTCCACTAGCATTTTCTCCTGTTCTTTTTCTAATAATCAACATGAACGGATGATCAGGAAAGCACCCTTCCTACAACAGTTACCTATTTTTAACAATTTTAATTGCAGTAGTAACCCTTTCATTTCCTGTTTCTCTACATTCTTCAGCACAAACTGTCTTTATAAACTTTTATAACTCCCATATGTGAGTCTGGTGAGGATGTTCTTAAATCATTAGGCTGCTAAATGGGATTAGGCCCTGAGACACACAGTCAATAATCAGATGTAATTCTTTATGGTGTTATTATTCCTCTGTCTGAGAGTATTGTCTTTTCATCAGACACAGTAGAAAAGGATGCTCATCTTGCCTGGTGAGATCCAGTGACTTAGTTTCAAACACCAGGGGCTGGAGGAAGGATGGGGAGACAGAAGTGGATTTAGGTTCCGCTTTGCACTGCATTTGACTTTGTGTTGAAGAAACTGAGGCTCAATGACATGCATGCAATTCTATTTTATTTTTTGACCAACAGGACCATTGGCCTTCAGCATAAAGTCAGGATGGTCATTTGTAGGGAAGTAATGTCTTAAGCCATGAAATTGTGATTTGCCAGAATTTGTTTTCAGCATGCACAGACTTTATTGTCTCAGTTGCAGGCATTCTTGAGGGTGAGAAATTCTCAGCCTCAGAAATGCTTTAGGTTCTCATGTATTCAGAACCTGGCAGATTGCATTGAGTTATTGAGCAGGGCAGCAATTTTTTACACTTACTGCTGAATTAGTCATTTGCTGCTTCAGTTGGGATCCATGCTATCAGACTTTGCTGGCTTAGCTGTGTCAGTCAGATGGCAACAAGATGTGATCTCTGACTAGCTCAGCTACACTGGAAAAACCTCCTGGATAACACAGCAGAGAATTGCAAAATTGTACTCTTGCTAGTAGTTTGACTTCCAGAATAGGAAGATTGCTTCAGGATAACAGACCGAAATAAGCTGTATTAGCAGATGGTTTTTGCTGTTGCTAGCTCTGTCTGCACTGAGCCTTTTCCCCTCTGCTTGCTGGTATAATGATACTGGTAAAGGCCACAAAGCATAGAACTCAAGAGTGAAAAGTCATATTTTGCCAAAGCCTGTTATCAGGCTCCTTGTCCTCCACAGCATTCATAAATCAGTACAGTTCTAATGCAGCTCAGAATCTGGCCCAGAGGTGAAAGCTTTTCTTTTCTGTACCATAGGAGTGAAAGACGAAAACCCTTGATGAAAACATCTTTACAAATGGAAATTGGCATTGATTCTCAGGTTCATTTCCAAATAACTGCTACTATGAATTTATACACAAATTTATACAGTTCAGTGATCAGATGCTTGATGTATTTGGTCCAGCTATTTGTATTGGGGGCAGCAACTCTCCACTAGGCAGATCTCAACTTCATAGCAGACTGACTTCCTCCAGTTTATTGCATGTCTCGCATGATTCAGGTGACACATTGACAAAGAAAGAGGGAAATGTTTGCCTAACTAGTATGAGGTGAGAAATGCTATTGTTTCTGTTCTCAGGCAGCAACCAGCTTGGCTCTATTTTTGGCCACACATCTGTGACAACAGGCAGCCTCTTGGATGATCACCACTGGCACTCCATCATCATCGAGCGCCATGGGAGGAACATCAATCTCACCCTCGACAGGCACATGCAGCACTTCAGAACAAATGGAGAATTTGATTACCTGGACCTGGACTATGAGGTAGACAGTGAAACTTCTTTCTTCTCATTCAAATTGGTTTTATAAAGATAAGAAGAAAGCTAACATAATTAGTTTTCTTAATTTTTCATACATTTTTTTTGATTATTTATTCCCTTTTCTGAAACTTTCTTTCCAATGGTGTTCTCTCTTAAGTGTAAATTATGTTTCTCTTAATTAGCCTACCAAGTCCCATCTGGTGTAACTATCATCTCAGCCCTTTGTTTTAAAGTGTTATTATTAAATCTGTGTTACTCAGCAAGACAGGCAAACACAATTTTAAAAATCTCTAAAAGCAGCTGCTCTATGCAGGAAGTATATTTTAAAAAGTATGGTGCAATCTGTTGTTCCACTCAGGTGATAATTTTGGTCTTGAATCAGAAAGCCTTAATCTGTGGTTTTTTATTTTTATTTTTATTTTTAGCAAAGGAAGCAGGTTAGAACCTTTTTATTAATACAGATCTTCATCTGTCCTGTCTTAGGTTGGTAGATAATCCCTTGTATTATCACAAATATAGCATCAATAACTTCTTTTTAGAAAGAAGCAATAAAGAGTTATGAAAGTTGTAAGAAAATTTGTTTAATCAATCAGGTTAATGCACACAAGTGCAGGTAGTAATTAAATGTGGGTTTGTTGTTTGATTATACTACGGCTTCAGCTATTATGAATTTGTTCAGCTTCCCTAATCTGTACAAGAAGTTCCACACGTTGCTTATTGCAATCTTTGTGTAATATTTTCTTACACTCTTTACTGTATCTAATGAGAATTAATTTGGTTGGCTGCACCAAATATGTAATTTCCACCATTACAACTTTTTAAGAGGTAAAAGCCAATATAAATGATGTCATGGAAAAAAGTTTTAATTAACTTGTGTATTTATATTTTTACAATTTTTGACTAAGAATATATGAATGTTTGAAAAAAGTACTTATAATTGTAAATGCTTCCGAGTCAAATATTTGATTATATTCCAAAAAATGTTTATGAATACGTTATTTGCTGGCAGCTCTAATGAGAAAATAACAAGTAAATTTGCCTGTACCTCTATTAATTATAGAGCACTGAAAATCTGAACTGAGCTACTTAAAACTCACATAAATAGATTTTATTAAAGGCTTTCAAGTGAATGAACTACAGATAAAGGATGAATGCCATAAGCCAGGGTTGTGTAACTTGTGCACATACATACATACACACATACATATATAAATATACATATATATATATGGATAATGTTTACATAAGAAAAATATTGCATATAAAAAGTGTATCCCTAGCAAGAGCTGAATTCAGTGCATTCACCTTCCCACCCTATCTGTATAAAGAGTCCTCCCTGGGAATTCTCAAAGATACATTTTGTTTTCCATATGCATGGATCTCCTTCTGTTTATTGAACTTATTTGAGTGTGTGTGTGTGTATACATTTCTGTGGTTCATATAAACTCAAGAGAATAATCTCTTATCCTTCCTTTCCTCACTAATATCTCACTGGTCTTGGACCTAGACACCACAGACTAAATTTAAAGGTGTTGTCTTTGTGATTAACGTGGAATAAAGCCAAAAGAATCAAAACAGTTTTCCACAGACAAAATAGTTTCTAGGTTAGTCTCTTTCAGAAAAGTTAAGTAAACACAAAAGAGGAATAAACATTAGTTCTGATTGCATTTTGAGATCAAGAAATAGTCCCATAAGTTGCTATTAACTCACTATCATGTTATGTGTTTTTTCTTTTTCTTCTTTTCTTCAAAATTGTTTCCTTTTATTTAATTTTTACATTTGATTTAATCCAAACACATGATTATAACATGCATAAAATGTTTGACAACCATTAAAATATTGCAGTCCCATTTGCCATGTATGTTCTCTAAAATCAAGTAATGTCAAGTTACAATGCCTTAGAATTTCCCCACAAGATTTTACACACCAAAAGCTGGTGTGTGTGGTTTATAAAGGTTTTAGATTTCAGCTGTATAGTTTTAGTTCTCTGTACGTACCAAGTGGAAGGCTCCTCTTTGGGATAGAAGCTGGTATCTCACATGCATTCAAAACTGAAAATATCACCCTACAGCTCTGTTCCCCTCCTGTTGGTAATAACAAATGGAATTGATAATGAATGATGTTTAAAAGTTTAATTCTGCCAAATATCAGCAGTAGACTGCAAATTTATATTTTTCTGAACATTTTTAGGGCAGGAAACAAGATATCATTGCTATTAAATATACTATATATTAATATTTGTTTGGGCTGCAAAATATTAATGAAAACATGTAACATTATTCACTTCCAATCATTTCCATGAAGACCATTATGTAGCAGAGATCTCTAATGTCTCTATGGAGTGACAGAGAAAGAATTCATCAAAGATGAACACTTTTAGGTTGTAAATATTTGGGTTTCTAAGTTCTTTGGCACTATAGATTATGGATAACCCAGAATCAATTACCCAGGGTAATGAAATTCAACTCTAAGACAAAAAGTAATTCCTATTTGAGTTTGATGACTGAGTCTTTGCAATGGTTGTCTTGGTCTTCTCTAAGGAGACAATTTGACCAGACAAATCAAGGGGTAACTCCTCACTGACTGTAGCTACAAAAGCATGTTCTTAGTAGTGAAAGGTCCTTCTGTCTACCAGGGGATTGCATTTTAGCTGTGGATTCCGTAAATATTTCTGGATTAAGTAGATATATAAGCATTAAAGCAGAAAAGCATGCCACATTGGACCCCACCACTGCTGTGCCACAGTCCGAGCTTTGGCACACAGTTAGAGCTGAGTGAATAATTTGATTCATATTATTTGGCTAATTTCATGTCTACTTTTGCTTAGAAAAATACTGTGATGGAAATTTGTCCCAATTTCTTTGTTTGTAATGTTTATTTTCTGTTAGCAATCAGAAGAGGAGTTCACCTATGAATAACTGTGATGTGTGTCTGTTCACTGTTTGGACAATTGGAATAAAACTTGGTTTGGCTACCATAAATAATTAAAATTAGTTACAATATTTTTTATGCTTTTGCAGTATTTATTTTGATACATCCTTTTTCTGTAAACAGTGCTGTGAGCTCTCTATTTTGCCATGATTGAATGTTCAAAGAAAGCAAATACTTGTACAAAAAAATCCTTTAAAAGTCTTTACCTTCCTATGGTAATAACTATCTACCATTTTTCTGTTTCATTTGAAGATAACCTTTGGAGGCATGCCTTTTTCTGGCAAGCCAAGTTCTAACAGTAGGAAAAATTTCAAAGGCTGCATGGAGAGCATCAACTACAATGGCAATAATATCACTGACCTTGCCAAGAGGAAGAAATTGGAACCTTCAAATGTGGTAAGATCATAATTTCATGGTCACCTACCCTTCTGCTTCTCCTTCTAAAGAAGACTAGATTTTTGAGGATGTGTAGCTGATATTCTTGTGATATGCTGCAATATAAAACACAAAGCAAATTTTACCACAAACCCAAAAATCTTATTTGTGACTTAAAAAAAAATAAAAATTACCATGTATAAGTATTTTATTTCTTGGGTCTTGTTTCATCTTTCAAAAATTAACCTTTTGTGTCAGTCAGATAGTTTTGGGTTTGTATTATTTTTTTTTATATATAAAAAGAAAATCAACTGAACCAGTAAGTGCTTTTTTCCTTTCTTCTCAAATTATAGTAGTCCAAAACCAGTGCAGACAAGATTTATTGTTAAATGAATTGCAGCTTTCTTGTGGCTTTTAAATCCTGGTAATATTCCATCCCCGCTGAGCTAGTTGGATTGCTGGAGTGCAAAAGTCTTTGCATAAGAATGCTTTTACAGTCTTTTCTGAGATATCTGAAAAAACCTCAAGACACTATACTTGAAAATCATTATTTGCTAATTAATATTACAAAGGTTATAAGTATTTTACTGTATTTTTGCTGTGGCTTAAGCGTTCATAGCTGGTTTCATCTTCAGACTTGTGGCTTTATGGGCAGAGTGACTAAGAAAGAATTTACTTTAATTTCTGTGTTTTTAAAGTTCTAAGTGTTCCTCTGAAAATGCTTGCTGTCATGTAAAGGCAAGATGGATAAGAAATAATTGTATTATTGCCATAAGTTTGAGATGGTTTGAATAACTTTTCAAGGCTTTCTTCTGTACAAGTTTATACACTTCACAGTTTTCTGCTAACAATATGTAGGTTTACACAATTTCATTTTCCTTTATGTAATAAATTGTAAGCTATACAGATGCAATGATGATGTCATTCAAAGGGTTGATTATCCTTGGATAGTAAAACTGAAGTTTCATGTCATTGTATGAGCGTTATGACTAAATGGTTAAGGAAATCCGAAGGATAATCATGAGTACATGATGTTTGCCTATACAAACTCAGTAGCACAGCCTGACATCTATAAACGTTTCTGCACGTAAATTTCATCAGTATTGTCAAAGGCAAAGAATATGATATATATTCCGTTCATTAAGACTCAAGTTTTAATTTTTTTCAACCCAATCTAATGAACTCCTGAAACTTGAGTTGTATTTATTTTTTTTTTTCATAATTACATAAGATTTCCTTCCTGCAGGGCATTTTCAGCTTTGGCATAACCATGATTTTGAAAGATTAATGCCTGATTTAAGACAGAATATTAGTACAGGAGCAATCCTTCCATTTTGTGAAATCAAGTCCATTGCAAGTTAGTAGGACATATTCCTAAAGCCTCTTTCTGAACAGAAGTGCTGTTTAGGAAGTTCCTATAGTGCAAATCCTGTTCTTTAGAGTCCTAGCCTCTCAAAATTGTGACATAGGTAGCAGACATGTAAAGTCTCTGAAAAATCATATTTCTGATTGTTTCTTTCTTTCTTTGCTCCTTCACTTAAAAAATTCTGTTGCCCATAACATGAAAGTAAAATCCTTAAAAGAAGCTCTGGCAGTATTAGTGCCAAATCAAGAGGTGATACGCCAGTTTAATTTGATGGTTCTGTTGATTTCCAATTCTGAGAATGACTAGAAAAATAGAAGTGACCTTTGTTTTTGGTAGAGATACTTTAAATTGCTTCAGCTCTTCAAAATCAAAATCAATTTTTCTCTAACTAAATCAACATGCATTTTTATGTTTTTTTACAAAACCATTTTTGCTCCTAATTTTTGCTCTGATTTAGCAAGAGAAATAGACTTTCTTGAAACTAGTGTTGTTGTTGTTAAGCGTGTTTATGATGATGGCACTCAAGCAATCCAACAGGGATCAAGGTTCCATTGTAGGAGATTGTGTACAAACACATCACAGGAGACATACACCTACCCCCAAAGAGAGTAAGTACTATCTTAAAAGGCATAACACACACAAGATAATGAGGCTGAATACAAGCAAAGTAATCAGTGTGGTCGTGAGAAGTATTACAAAAAAAGGATAAAATCAGAGAAAAGTAGGATTTTAAAGGGATGTGAAACAAAGGAAAATAATATTCCTAGATGAAGACAGTTGAATTTCAGAAGTCACACAGTAAAAAGGACTTGACAAATTAATTGTACAAAATGAGGAAGCCCAGAAAATCAGAGATGATAAGATGATCTTTATTTTTCTCTGAACAAAATTAAATTTTAAAAAAATCATGTCTCATATACATACATGTTATGAACTAAAAAGCACCACCAAGCACCTTTTGCTTTGAAGAGTAAGGATGAAAAATTAAAAATATTTTAAATTTTAATAAAATCCAATCCTGACTTCAGTAACATATTTGATTTAGATTCAGAAGATAAAGGAGAAAATTATTTTGATTTTTTTTGTGATATTTAAGATGGCATTAGCATATAGTGCATTGCCCATACTGTATGACCCATCCTAATTTAACAGGTAGTATAGTCTTAATAAACTTACTACCTGTCTTTTGGAAGTTTCCTATTCAGCCAGTAGGTCTTTTAATTGGGAAAGGTATTTACAGTAGTACTTTACACAAAGGATTATGTTTGAATGTGGATAGGCAAAATTGATTTATAAGTAAACATGAATCTAATCTGCCACATAGATGAAAGATCATGGTGTACAGCTCAAACTACACAAATTAAGTTGTTTTTACCTTTTCCCTGTCAATGTAGTTTGAAAAATTCTCTTAGATCAAGAGTTTCAATATAAATGCACAGTATATATTTGACTTCCAGATGTCATTGCCCAGAAAACTATTCAGCAAGTCACTCTGAATCTCCAGAAAATGATCTCATTCTCTTTGAAAAATAAAGAGGCTATTACAGAGAGAAGCTGCAGATTAACTCGAACCCTTGACCTAGAACTAGTGAGCAATCTATATAAGATGGGCTGTACTTAAAAGAGGAGTCATCTTGTGAACTACAGTCATAGAAGGGATCAATAATCCAGTTCATATTAATCTGAATAGCTCTGTAGGGAAAATGCTAACTAGCAGGGAAATTAGAATTATGTGTTACTTTCTCAAGAAATGTTTAATGCAGCTAGGCTGTTCATGGGAAATGCGTTCACTGATGTGAAAAAGGATTTGAATGCATTCAATGTCGTTAACATTAATAGCTGTTATACATACAAATATCCAAAACATCAAGATGGCAGGAGAGTGTCAATTGGATATGAAAGCCTTCTTGTAATGAGGAAATTGTTAGTACCTCTTGGTAACAAGGCAGTAAAAGCAACTCTTAAAAAATCTAACAGAATGCTCTCTGAGCACTACTTGATTGGTATCTGTGACTGAAACATGAGATGACATCTCTCAAAAAAAGGATGTAGCCTTCTGTGTTTACACAGGACTGCCTTAACCATGTAACAGAAGTTGCTCCTATGTGTAGGGTGACCATTACACTGAGAATGATAGCCAAGGGTTACAGAGTATTTCAGACACTCTCCACCTCTTTTTTACTGTATGCAAAATTTGTGGTTTAAGTATTCTGTGGCAAACTGTGGAAATGTTTAGATTAAAACTACTCAAACATATGAGTTAAGTATTTTGATTTCATGCTTACTTGGTTAAAAAACGTAAAATGGAAAAATCTCTAAGCACCTTTTAAACCTCACTGCCCTCAAAAAACAAAACAAAAAGCAAAACAAAACCACAAAAAGAAATCCCAGAATTGACAAGAAGCTTAGCAGGGAAGTCTTTAGTCTTTACTCATAAAGTAACTGTAATTTCTCTCATCGCATAGTTATCTAAAAGCTACCTTTAGTTGTGTCAGCTAGTGTTTTCCTAGTTCTTTGGATTTATATCTTTTTAATCCATGGAACTTGGGCAAAGGAAAAGTTGTAATTCATAGATTTTATCATAAAATTTAGGAACAAACCTAGATCACTTTAAAGAAATCTCTAATTCCAGATTACAGGAAACATCAGTGTTCCTTAGTTGATCACATAGGCTGCCAAATAGATAGTATAGTTACTAATTCTACTGGCTTTTAGAGGTAGACTCTGTACAACTTCTGATGAAGAGGCAAGAGGTTGTTATGCAGAGTAATCAAAGTATTTTTCCTAATGCTCAAGAAAATATTATTTTTATTCATTTGTTTTTTTACATGGAAATCCAGTATAAGAAGCTGAATCTGCCAGACCAGTTGTATCTCGCTACAATACAGATAAGCTGTTCTCTGATGTGATCTTCTTTTAAAAAGTGATAGGTTTGGACACTGGCAAATGAGTGCTAAAACTTGCTTATTGATGTCGTCCATCATCTCCAATTGAATATAATTATTTCTTAAAAAAACTTACTTAGGTCGTTCCTCCCACACCTCTTCAGACACAAAGTTCCTATCTTGCTTTGAAATGCTCTACTTTCCCTCAAGATGAACTGTCAGTTGCATTTATACACTATGAACATAGAAATGTGACATAAAAACCTAAATCAGGAAGTCAGCAACATGGAATTTAAAAATAATTATGCAATATAGATGATGACTGACTTCTACTGGGATTCTGAACACTGCTTAGGTGGATCACAACTCTACACATCTATGTACCTCCAAAAATGTTGTTCAAGCCTTAATAATTTTTTAATGTACAAATAAATATCAGAGGAATTGCTATATTGAGTTTAGTAATAATTTCTGCACTGCATCAGATAAAATTCTTTCTTCCCAAGTAGAACTAAAATTGCCATATAATTTCCACCTGCATTAGTGCATGAGAAAGCCCACTCATAAGACAGGATCCACTTTGCCACATATAATGGGAATTCTTCAGCAGAGGAAGTTTTCCTGTTAGATTTGCATTCATATATTTGCATTCAGATTACTACAAAATATGATTGCTAAGGATAAAAAATGGTAATACCCAACCAATATTACCAAATGGTGATTTCCTACCAATTTGGTCTTTAGTTGTGAGAAATTACATGAGAACCAGAGAGAGAAATTCATGTCCCTAATTCTAGTCTTGTTTACAGATACATTTTAAAGCCTTGTAGATCAATAAAACTGACTGGAGCTTTTGTCAATTTCCTGAAGAATAATATTTTACAGTGCAGAAACTGCTGTTTCTTTTACAGACAAAATTATCTACTACCCAAAAATATTACGTGTTGCTCATGATCAGCTACTCCAAATCCTTCTGCTTCATGAATTGAAATATTAGCATGTGTAGTATCATTTAGTTGAAAACATAACAGAGAGGCTGACTGTTCAGGTATCATACATCATTATTTTGGATCATGTATTGTATTGATTGATTGATACATTGATATCAGGGTATTTGGAAATCTGCACTCATTTTTTATATTGTCCTGTTATAGGTTTCTATGGGGACCACAGACAAGCCCGAGTTTATCTGTGATTAATTTCTTTATCTTTTAACCAGAAATATTAATGCTTCCATCTTAGCTTGTTCTTAGACTACAACTCTACAGGGCTGACTGCCTGTTATTTTGTATATGTACGGTGCAAAATATAATGTTTCTTTTCTAGCCACTGCTAGAAAAGAAACAGAAAAACCTGTTTTTCAAAAAAAAAAAAAACAAAAAAAAAAAAAAACAAAAAAAAAAAAATTTAATAGTAACAATAATGATAACAATAGTAGCACATCTTTACATGTAGTGCACATGCAGTGTATATTGACCAGAGTAGTCTCTAGGTTGAATGAAATCTAGAATAGAGGTAGCCATGAATTTAGTAGAATCTTACCTTTTTTTTTTTCTCTTTTTTTTTTTCTCTTTTTTTTTTTTTTTTTTTTTTTTTTTTTTTGTGTGTGTGTGTGTGTGTTTTACTTAGGGGAATTTAAGTTTTTCTTGCGTGGAGCCACACACAGTGCCTGTCTTTTTCAATGCCACCAGTTACCTTGAGGTTCCTGGTCGTCCAAGCCAGGATGTGTTTTCAGTCAGTTTCTTCTTCCGGACCTGGAATCCAAATGGGCTTCTTCTCTTCAGCAACTTTGCAGATGACCTGGGGAATGTTGAGATTGACATAAATGAGGGCAAAGTCAGTGTCCATATCAACGTCACCCAGGTGAAGAGGAACCGGATCGACATCTCATCGGGTAAGTGTGTTTTGGTTTTTTTAAATTTGATATCGTTTTGGTTGGTGTTGTTTAAAATCGTTATGTACCTAAAGGCTGGAAAAGTGTTTTACAAACTTTAAATTTATATTGCAACTACATTAAATCCTTTACTGTTTCATTGAGTAAGAGGTACAAGAATGTTGAAAACAGTTGTTAGATTAAAATAAAAGATATAAATTATGTGATAAAAAAGATATAAATTCTGTCAAGAAATCACCATTTATCTATGAGGCAGCATTTCATTTTTCTTCCTTCGTTCTGTCTTGCAGTTTTCTCTGCAAAAATATTTGGTTTCAAAATGGGAGTGTACTTCCTTTCTAGGTGTAGTCTAATAATTAACCTGTTCCTAATATTTTCTAATAATTAGAGATTCTCTAGTAAAAAAAAAATCCATTCATACCATAATTATTTGTATGGATTTTTTTAGATCTGCATAGCTATCCCGCAAAAACTTAGATTTCTTTCAATACTTCATTGTTATTTTGTTGCAACAGGCATTTCAGTGCCTGTGAAATTAATTGTGTGCGTGAACACAGAAAAGGAAAATATGGCATCTGTCAGGTAAGGCTGCAGAAAAAATGCTGGTGTTGTACAGTAAATATCACAGCAAACTTTTTTTTCCTTCTTCTGCCGGGAATTAACAGATGTCATGATATAAACCTACTGGGTTTTCTAGAAGTTGAAATGGTCTGCCTTTAGCACACAGATTTCTGACTGTTGTGGTCCTATTGATAAAAGGTGCACAGCTTTTTCGCTGGATGTTTTTAACAGCTGACAAAGGAGAATTTCACATAGCCAAGTGTGCAGCCTTCTGCATGTGTAGGGTATGAATAATTCTATTGGGTATTATTAATAGACTCTACTGGGAGGAATGCAGCCTAGTTATCACAAAATATTAGACTAACTAAAACCACAACTTCAATGCTGTTTTGGGTTTCCCAAAACAGCAGAAATTGTTTTGGTAACAGCAAACAGCTGTTTTTGGGAAAACAGCAAACAACAAAATGTGTTTTAGGTTTCATATCTGATGTGCTTCTGCCTGGCACTTGTAATAGCATATTTTTCCAGGATCAAGTTAAAGTCTCTTAGTCTTTATCCTATAAGCTTCTCATAATTACAAACTTGCTTTCATTAGCACCTTTAATGTCAGTTTTTGAGTTAACATGGGGACATAAGTACTTCATTCTGGGTCACAGTGTAATGCTGGTTATAGAAGCAGTAGCTGTACTGACTGGTAGGACTCACATGAGAGAGCTGTAAGCTGATGTGCAGGTGGCAGAGTCTCGTTCCCTCACAGCTCTGCAATTCAGATATTTACATGGAACAGAGCTCTGGTTTGTCTGGATTTATTTGTCATGATTTCCCTTGAATACCTTAAAGTTGCATGTACTGATTTAGGGAGGTCTAACTTAAGAGGCACAGGTTTCAGATAAACAGGAGAGTCTAACCTACCAATTTTTCACATACAGTTGACTTCCCACGTTTCTCACACTGGTAGCTGAGCACTGCTAACCTCCTTACCTAACTACTGCTTTATGAAGTGCTTCTTGATAACTAGGAGGGATCAGACAGTAGGAGAAAAGATTTTCTTGTTGACTTGACAGAACTTTCATACGTAATTCATGTGAACATTTTGTTTAAGGAGAGAAAGGCAGCTGCAATTTTATATAGTTTGATGACACTTTGCAAGAGTAAATATGAAATAATTACCCATAGAACTGGAGTAAATGAAGGGATACAATACTCTAAAATGATCAAATGAAAATCAGGAATGCAAAATGTTTAACTTTTGGGTAAATGCAGTGATCAGGAGAGGTTACATAGCATGCTGTAGGAAAACATTTGGATAATAGTAGGTGATTTATTGGAATCATGAAACAGACATTGCTTTGCACTAAAATCAGAGAAATGGAGAGCTGCCATCAGGCAGTCTGTTCTTAGCAGTTTTCTTTGTCACCCTGCTGTCTGTTCAGTTTTTGTCAGGGATCATTTTTTCACAGTGTTAACAGATCCCAGCTAGAATCTCATTTCATGTTATCCTTTGGTCTTCAAAAAGGCACTTAATTGTTCCTTTATTTATTTAACTGCATGTCCTACCTGCTGCAGATTTCACTGTATTCAATTCTTCATTAAATTCTCAGTCTCTTGATCAATTTTCTTCATCTTAATTGGCAGGATAAGTCATCCCAGTACTTTATTGGAATATGTAAAAGAAAAATAATATTGTTAAAATTATTAAATTGGTCTTGTGTCTCTGAAGCTTCTTCACTCATTGTTTGGAGTTCAAAATTATCTTTAGTATGAGACATTCCTACTGTCCTTCATGCCTTAGTTATCTCTCTCACTCTGTTGTTAATACTTTTTAAAAAGCACAGATACTTGATATTTGCATCAGCAGTTTCAAGAAAATTTTCTATAGATCACTTCTGGTTTTGACAAAACACACTTTATTTTCTTCTTCAGTTATGTTAAATACTGTTCATATCACTGGTCTTTTCATGCTTTCAGTTTCTTTCAAACCACAACCTCAATTCTAGACATCTGATAATTAAGTCTATCCATATATGAGCACTTAATATTTATTTTATTTGGGCTGAAAAGAAGCAGGGATGGTCATACATATTGTAGTATATAATAGGTATGATTTTTGTGTTACGATTAAAAAGCAACAGACCTTCGTGTTGACCTGGCAAAACAGAATTTCAAGTTTTTATTGACCTGGCTGTAAGTTGTTTAACAGTGACCAAATGACTAGTCTGTGACTTGTCCTGGGCTTCAGAGAGGTAAATGGTAGAGGCAATAAAGAGCCCATAAAAACCAATAATAAATATTTTACTGTTTTAATAAGGTGTACACTGATGCACATAACAAAATTCTGAGTGTAACAGAGTATTTTACATTATTATGCACATGAACTTTCAGTTGGTATTACATATGAAAAGGACAAATATAATTAGCCCTTGTAGTTAGACTTACTGCCTGATTTTCTTCCCAAGTAAATTATTTTCTTTTTTTCATCATCTTGCCAATTGTACTTTCAAAACACGTTTTTAAACAGTAAAATAGTCCCTGCCCTGCCCAACATTCTCTTAAGCATCCAGTAAGCACTGCTTAGCTGTGAACAGACTGGCAAAACTCTTGTACAAAGTCAATAACTTTGATTTTGCTTTTTTCTTACATTAATCTCATTAAAATGTGCATTTGATTGATGAGAGTTATATTAATAAACTTGCTGTTAGTAAGAGGAAAATCAGGCCCACTGAGAGCTGAAATAAAGATTTAATTAGAAGAAATAAGCTACTGACTGTGCAGAATTACACAGGTGAAATACTTAAGGCTTGCGTATAAATCAAGAGTTAAACATCCTATTGACTTTTTCTCTGC
The DNA here is from genome assembly GCF_965231275.1 of Zosterops lateralis. Taxonomy (NCBI): domain Eukaryota; kingdom Metazoa; phylum Chordata; class Aves; order Passeriformes; family Zosteropidae; genus Zosterops; species Zosterops lateralis. The sequence continues at coordinate 51,640,480 of NC_139762.1, read as the reverse complement.
AAACTTTGATTAATATCTGTACAGATGTGTATGCCCCAGCATAGGGATTAATAATAGGACAGAATCTCAGAAAACAGTTGAGAGATTTATCTTTACTGCTCTGTATAGTTTTGGACTAAATTCTGTTTTTGTCGTAATGAGATTCAGGCAAACTTCTAAGAAATTGTTGGATTTACACAAGGGATTGATGGAAGTAATGCTAGGCTGACAAGATGGAAGAAAGATGTGATCTTGCTTTTAGAACTTTTTGAAAGCAGATGTCCAATATAGTTTTGCATATTAAAGGATTCTGCTATTCTGCTGCAGTTTAAAAGTAATTTAGTTTGAATACATACTAAGAACCTACTCAATATTTGTAATCTTGCAATTAGAATAAGTTGTTGATGAAGTTGCATTTATTTATAAGCTTCAACAAGCTAATGTCTTCTTTCTTGAGCACAGAAAAATCAGCAACTGGAAAATGTCATACTCCCAAGCGTCTCCTGGCTATAAAAACTTTTTATGAAACTTTTCCCAAATCCATATGCAAATGCAGTTCAGTGCAGGGTTAAGCCACAGCCTGTGCCCCAGTTGCCTCCTTTTTTTCCACTTAGTTTTATCTACCTGCTTCAGCAACTTAAACCAAACTCCTTCCTAATGAAACCAAAATTTCTGAAGCTTTCAACATGGGAAAAAATGGATAACATTAAAAGACACAGAGAGTATTGCTTTGCTCAAAGAAACAATAGTAACCTTCAAAACAGAACCCCTGAGGATTCATCTAATGGCTTTACAATACATTTTAAAAGCAAACCTCAAATCCCTGTTTCAATATAGAATAGACCGTTTCTTCCTCTTGAGAAAAGGCTGGATTTTCATGATGGCAGATTCTAAAATAATCTCTTGATATATCCTCTGTTTATTTTCTCACTCCTTTTTTCATAGGCAGTTTTGACCTTTCATATCTAAGCATTCTCTGTTCTACTTAAATACTAGATGGTCTATGAAGATCCCTTGGATTTTACCCTACAGTACAGATGATAAGTCATTGCAAAAAGGACATAATCTCCTTCAGCCCATAAGAAACAGAGAAATTTTCAGTGTCCAAAATCCCCTGCCTTTAACTTGAATTCATCTGCTTGAAGCTTCTTTTTTTCCTCCTCCAACTCTATTAGTTAACATCTTGTATTAGCTGCTGCTCAAGACTTCAGTTCCTCCTGTCAAGTATAAACTTATTAAAACTTAGGATATGAACATCTTTTTGTCATATTTATTTGTATTAAATAAATCAACCTTCTTCCTGTGGAATCCCTGGGAAGCTTTCCACCCTTCTGTCTTGCTGCAAGATCTCAAGTCATCTGAATTGCAGTTCATTTATATTTTAGACCTTGGGTTAAGATAGCATCCTTCAGGTAATAAAATGTCTCTGTCTGACAGATCTAAAGTGGTGCTCTTCCAGTGACAATTCCCTGGGGCACTTTATGAGGGAATCAAGAAGTATTTTTGCCTTGGTGGTTAAATAAAGGCTTAAATAGGGAATGTGTATACACAGAGCACAAGTGCATTTCTGGTGGGAAGATAACATTTCCCATCAGGTCTTTCTCATATTACTGGTTGTAGGTTATACACAGAATGTTAGTAAGTGGAGGCAGATACCCCTGAGGCACTTGTCAGCAAGATCGAAAGGAGACAGAAATTCTGTCTATGAAAGACAGAATGATGATTTAGCATCAGACAAGTCTGAAGATTAGAAATTTAGGATGTTCACAGATATCCAGGTTTGTCCCTCTGTTTCTCTCTGTATATATTTTTGCTACTGACCTTAAGAAGTGAATGCAGCTACATGAATAGATAGGCATTTGTGAGTTTGAATTTCACAGAACTGAAACACAGAAATACTTGTGGTGGTTACAGTTGTTTTTCAACACATTTTCCCTCTAGTCCGGTTGAGCATCTCAGTACAGTAGACTCAAACCAATCAGATCAAAAAATAGAGTTCCTGATTGCAGGCTTTCTTTGTCTAAGAAAACTGATGAATTTAGTTCAGGGGTTTGTGAATTCTGCTTCATCAGTCACTGATTTTCACTGGAGAGTTGCCTAAAAAGCACAAGCTATGCATTCTAAAGCACCTTTTTCAGATATTTCCCTGAGAACAATGGAACTCTTTATTGGTTGCACTGACATGGAGGAACCCAAGAATCAATAAACTAGGGTGTTGTCCTTGATAAGTTTTCCCAATTTATACAGGAGGCCGATGTTCAGTTTACTTGTTTTGGTTTCATTTCCTCTTGGCTGTTGAACAGAGTTAGATGGGACCTTTTCTGATCAATATTTTACTTATGAAAGATGAGATAAGGTTTTTTACAACTACCATTTGAACACTGTGTTGCACTGAATTTCCTTCAGGATAGAAACCCTGAAATAGTCAGTGGTTAAATGATAATCCTAACTTGCTGCTAGAAGGAGCATAATTTATGTGAGTAGATATGGACAGAACTAGCTGGAAACATACCCTTCTAATTTTTTCTTTTTTTAATTCAGTATGTTTGACGGGAAGTGGACTCAATTTTTGTTACTTTCCATGTTGCCTTTTCTTACTACACCTGCATCAGTTATTGCTAGTCTGGTTCTAGTCAAGTCTGAAAATTTTGGTTTTGACTCTGGTGAATTAAAGATAATTCCCTTAGCTCTGAATGCTACAGAGGTGCTCAATATTTTGCAGTTACCTTAAGAACATGGATTTTTACTTTGGTGGGTTCTCGGTTTGTGTATTTTCATTGAATGCAAAAGAGCATTAAGAGACTTGTTTCTAAAGATAGGTTTATCAAGCCAAAGATGCTTATTTAAAACCAGCATTACCTCTTGGATCAGAATTATAGTGTTGTTGGAACAAACATTATAAAACATACTTAAGTTTACATTTTAAAGTCTTCCAGGATTTACATGTACCGATTGAAGTGAAAATGTGGGAGGTTTTTTTCCACTATTACTTTCCTTTTAGATTATAATAAAGAAATAAACAAAAGGATACAATAGAGACTGGAGCTATAGTTATATTTGTTGTGTTTATGCACAACACAACAACAGTATTCCCAGGACGACATTAAGTATTCATATAATATAAAGGGAAATGAAAGGAATGTTTTCTAATATCAGAAAGACTGCATATGCAAAATACTATATTCTTGCCCCCAATATGCTAGTTTGCCATCTCTGCCACTTCCTCCATACAGGTGGTTCTTGGAGAAAGCCCATTTCCAGGATTCCCATACCTATGCTGCCAAAGTTTGTCGTAGATGACAACATGATGGCAATCACACACAAGGTCAGCCAGGTCTTTCAGCAATGGCACAAATATCTTCCAGTACCATTTAAACTTCCTACTTGTGGAAAAACATGGATTGCTGTTAGTGATAGGATGTAGTGGTTCCTGTAAACTTTTCTGTAGGTGTTAATATTACTGAAGAAATGTGATTGGACTTCATGCTGCCATAGCTCTTTTGTTTACCTTGTAGCAGATTTAATTTTTACTGCAAACTAGTGAGAAAAAGTGTGAAATATATTTGAAGTATGTTTTTTACTTTGCTTCTATTTGATGGAGAAGTAGTTGACTAAGAACATCTCATGATAACCCAGCATATGATTAACCATTTCTAATAACTTAAGGATGTCCTGCTATTTAGTTTGGCAGTTATGATGTTCTGTAAATGGCTAAGTGGAGTAGCAGAAGGTAAAAATAATGCAGTCACTTTTTTTAATTGATAGTATAAGTTACAGTCACTGTACATGTATAAGTGTACCACTGTGCATATAGCTGTGTGTCAGTCAGAGAGTTCACTCAGCTAATTTGCCCACTACAATCATCAGGAAGTTCACAGATCATTATTTGGTAAAAAAGTAAAACCATTTGAATGGATTCAGGAGACCCAGGGTGCTCCTTGCTTCATCTCAAGGTCCTGCTGCTATAACTGTTCCCATTGGACACAAGCTGCATCATTTCTAGGATATCATCTTCCTACAGGATCAATATTTTCTCCCCAGTCAGCACTGAGATCCAGGAATAGTTCACTAGTTAGACTGTTCTGGAGTCCATTACAATAGACAATATGGACAAAACTGCTCTTACCCTACCAGCCTGGCTTGTTCTCCAACACATCTCTGCAAGAGTTTGTCCTCTTACAAATTCTTGTGCTCCTTCCTTCCATCCCTCCTGCCCCTTCTCCTTCTGTACACATAACGTATTCTGAATGTCATTGCTTAAAAAGTGGAAAAATCACAGGTTATGGGGTAACCTTATTATTATTCACCCCTTTGCGAAGAGATGCCCAATTTTAGAGTCATAATATTCCCATGGTGTCTGTGACCCAAAGAAGGACATGCAGGGTCAGGGGGAGAGCCAAGCTGTTGTGACAAGGCTGCTATAGCTGTGCCCATGTCATGCTGTGACATGACAGGCAGGAGCTGTTGGTGTTGCATGGGGCTTACACAGTGTGGGCATCTGGATCAACAGGGTGAAGCCCCAGGGCGAGGGTGCTGCTCCAGAGATACCTCCACATTCTGTAGGTGGGGTCAGAAATGGATCATTCCTGTACCAAAGATTGTAGAGACACATCCTGCCTTGTTTCAGAAGCAAGAAACCACAGCAGAGAGGGTGAAGAACAGGAGATGGGTTACCGATGTAGAAACAAAGGGGTAAGTTCTCAGATTTGGAAAAATGGTCTGCCATCACCTCATTTACTCAATGTTTGTTGTTTTAGAAAAATCTTCAGTCGGCATAAAACCTTGCTGGTGTAAAAAAGTAATTATTATGGTTAAAAAAAAAAAATAAAAAAAAATTAAAAAAAAATAAATTAAAAAAAAAAAAAAAGGGGAGAAGAAAAAATACTGGTGGCTCAGACTCCAGTTAGAACATAGGAAATTCAGTTTCTGTAAACTTAGAAAAACCTTTAGGGACAGATTGGGAGATCAAAGGTCTTGAACATATACTATGTAACAGTGCTCAAAAAAAAGGGTACAGAATCTTCAAACAGAGGGCACAACACTGTGATATGAAGCTATCAACTATGTAAATTAAACCAGCCAGTGCTCTTTTCACCTTTTCTTCTTATCCCAATGCAAGGGAAAGAAAGGAGAATTTTCTTTACTTTTAAAGTCAGCATTTGCAGCATTTGCACTTTAAGTAAAACCAGGAGTAAGTCTTTCTAGAGAAAATGTCCTTGCAAGTAATTTGAGATTTTGCAATTTTTAATTTTTAATCTTATTTATCACTAATCCTCGAGTAGGTGTTCCACAACATCTCTAGCCTATTACTTACAAGAAAATAATTAAAATTCATTGTAATATTAAACACAATTCTTTTTCAGGGGGAAACATGACCTAATTACAGGCACGGAACTTTAATTTATGTGCTGGGAACTGACACTCAATATCTTTTTTTCATTGCTATTCAGGAACCTGGAAAATAGATTATTATCTGTGACAGGTTTCTGGCAGTCCCTCTTGGTTTGACAGTGTTATTTTAGAGAGAAGAGAAAGTCACTTTTGTATATAATGAAAGGAAAAGTTGTCAAGCATTCATACATATTTTATGCTGCATAAAACTTAAGTGCTAGAGGAAAGATTCTGTTTTCAGTCATGCCATTGTAAATTCATGTTGCTTCTGCTGACCTCCAGGCTTGCTTCAATGACACAGAATGGCATCTAGCCCAAAGGATTAATCAGTTTTTTTACACAAGCAATGCAGCTCTTGTAAGTCAGCTTGGCCCTTACTGGTTTTTTTTGGTTAGCACAGTCATGCACAACTGTGATGTGTATTTTGGCACTTTGGCATTTTCTACTGACATTGACAAAACTAAAAGCAATTTCTATCAAAGTACTTTCCTGAAATGGCATCAGGCATAGTCTGTATTGTCTTTTTTTTTTTTTTTTTTTTTTTTATGGAAGCGGTAACTCTGCTGCAAAAATTGACTTGGGGAGAAAAACATTTTCTAGTTGTATGTTGCTAGCTCTGCCTTTACTCTGTTCTTGTAAAAGATGGTGAGTCTCTTCAGGCATTTTTGCACATTGTTTTTATTTCCAAATGTTGCTGAAGCAGCATCACATCAGCACTGAGGTGAAACAGAGCAACCAGAGTAGTTTGATTTCTGTAAGCTGAATGGAAGATGATATTGTCTTTAAAAAGCTTACTCATTAAGTTTATATATGTGATAGGGAGGAAAAAAAATCTCAATTCTCTTACTGTGAGGCAACCACTGTAAAATACATCGTTTATTTTAGAAGTAACCAGTGTCCACACACACACTGTTTCACTGAGAAGAAAAACAAAGTTTTACACATATCCTTCACATATTTCCTTACTAAAGAAAAACATGTTTAGAGTCATGACTTCCCCTATGTCTTTTGCAAGAAATGAATCTAAGATGAATTTGATGGATTCATTATTTGAAAATACAAAAATAAGTTTGTTTTCATTTTGCATATTCAAAATAGTGGAACATTATATTGCATGCCCTCAAGTATAAGGGTTTCATTGTTTGACCTTTTGTAGCTTTTGTAACATTTCATTTTCTGCATATTAGCACATACATTAAAACAAACTGCCAAGTGGAATCAACCTTCTCAGAGCACTGGCAGGAGATTTTTAGCAGGATAAAATAACATTCTTAACATTCTGATGTTGGTACATAGATAATTACCTGTGAAAACAGTAATAGCTCTTGCCATGTCTCTTGGTTCCGGAATTTGCAACACAGGGCTGATATTCTTGACTGTATTGCATATGTGAAAAAATAATGTGGTGCAGAGGAATCTTTGGGAGGCTTGGGCTGGTTTCTATAGCATTGGAAACAAGTGATGGTTCATCAAATTTGCTGTGTGATAAAGATTTGCTGTGTGCTAAGCAAGAATATCGGGCCCCAGGGGAATGACCTTCATCTTCTAAAGCACTTTCCAAAGGCACAGAACTGAGCACAACACAGCTTTGCCTTCTTTACCTTCCCAGATGCCTGTGAAATATCTATCTAACTATCTATCTACACTGAGAGAGAGATGATGTTTTATTGACAGCTCCCTGTAAATCAAGCAAACAAAACAAAAACCCAAACAAATTACTAAAACATTTTGTTCTTCTTTGGCAAGATGACCCTGAGTTACATTTCTGTTGAACTTAGAGCACTAAGAATGCATTTACCTCTTCTACCATTTTCTTTTTTCTTTCTAGCTTTGAGTGGTATAGTATGAAGTGTTATTTTCTGATTTTGTTTGCAGGAAAATGCTGTCATGTATGTAATGTTTGTTTCATCTTTCTTTTAATATGTTTCCTGCAGCAGCCTGTTATCTTTGAGAAGTTGGTTTTCTTTTTTAATCTTCAGAAGTGTGGCATTTTAGAGTTCCATTTCTTACTGCAAGTTATGATTATAAAACATTATGTTAATACTATTAACTAATTTTGCTACTCATAATAAATTATGATGTTACTACAAGAATTATAGTCCAGCCTGTTCCATATACCATTCAGCTGGTTTAGCATTTTAAGTGTTATTTCTTCCCCATGTCAGGAATCTCTAATCAGTGTTACAGGTTATTAGTTTCTACAAGGCTATATCATAATTAGAAGAAGGTTTTCTTCTTTTAAATAATGACAAACAACACCCTACAGAAGCAGGAAATAGCTGAAATACGATGATCCAACAAGAAAAATCTACTTACATCAGTCTAACCAGACACTGCTCTCACCTGTTGCTCCAGGTGCTCTGCAGCTGGATACATCTTAAGTTCCTTTTAAGCAGAAGGACTGAGTGTCCATTACATTTTTTGAAGGCTTCATCAGGCACTTTTCAGTACTAGGTCTCCTTGCCATCCCATAATCATTACTCAGAGCCAATGTAACCAGGATTTTTGAAAGTGGTGAGCCATTGAACAGTCAGTCATATGATAGGGGAATGCAGCAGGTTTGTGAAAAACTCTGGATTTTTCCAAGCAGGATTTTTTTGCCAGGATATTTTCATGTCTTACTTTGTGCTGCTGGCCATCCTTATTTCTAAGAGTGAGCAGTAAAGTGTTGTACCAAGGAAAGAGATATTAGATGTATCATATAACTGTAGACTGAGGGAGATAGAGGTTGGCTTAAGATAATGTTGGATAAAGATTTTTGGGAAACACGCTTTTTTAGGTATATACATGTATATATATATATAAAAAATATTATATTTGTTTTATATCTTATATTGGTAGCTCTGCAAGAAGTTAGAAAGCAATGTGCTAGTTTACTCCTTCCTGATTTTACTGATTCTTTATGGAATCTTTTATTCTGCTTTGCTTTATTTACACATAGGTACTACTCATTCCTCAGTTACTAAAGCTTCTTTAGAAGTTCCCTCCCGTATGGTGTTAAATTCCCATTGACAAATACGCAGAGGAAATAAGCTTTGCTAATGTCCAGGCATTTGCCATGGACAAACAAGTGAAGAAAATAGCTTAATTTTTTTTACTTTTTAAAGTATGTTATTTTTATGGAAATAGTCTGAGGTCCCATATGGTGTCCTCAGAATACATCCTCAGAAAAAATTCAGCATCAACATTGAATACAAAGGTACAAGTGGGAAAAAGAAATTATACAGTTCTGACTAAAGTCTCAATAATAGTGGATTTTTTTCTCTTTTTTCACCTTTTTTTTCTTTTCAAACATTAGTTTTATTAAGCATGTAGCTCTGTAGCTTTTTCCTTAAAGTAAATTCAAATTCTAAAGAGCTTTTATAAAACATAAGGATATAACCTCATCAAATACTGATGAAAGACAATTTTTAAAAGCTTGAAATAATTCACTAATATTTTGGGAATCTCTTTTAAATGATAAACAGAATGACATTCAGTACTGATGTTGCTTTTATATTAGTAGTACCTTAAATAGCTCTTTCTTGTATCAAACTTTACATGCACAAGAGGAACATTTCCTTTCATTTTAATTATCTATGGAAAAGGCATTTATATGTTCAGTTATGTCACCCAAGTGTTGCCAAGTAGAATTATTTTGAAATCATTTTAATAGTTTCTGTGAAATCCATTTTAATTTGTAAAAAAATGGATATGCATTGTCATAAATGTGATGAGCAAACTGTAGTAGGTGTAAAATTAAAGAATGTACCCTTGCATTATTCATAATTTAAAAGAAATTGTATTCTTAAATAACATTCCTAATTTTCTGGGTGACATTCAGATCACTATAACAGAGCTGAGTAGAAAGAAAGCATCATATTCAATAGCTCAGGTTTGGTTTGGATCAAAACTTGCAACTCAGATCTGATTTTGTCATTTACTAAGTTTAACTGGGAATTTAAATATCCATAATCATAAGCAAACATGAAAATTTATTGACTTAAAGTTCTGATTACAGTGTCATCCTGAATTAGCAATGGGGTATGAAACATTGCAGTAAATCAATTTTTTGACCACTGTATGTAATGGTTCATACACTTAGCATACAGAAGCCCAAAATAATATCTTGTCTCCACTCAAAACCAGTACAGACAGTAATAATACCATAATATCAGAAAAACTGGTATTATGTTGTTTTGAGTTGTTGAGATGTATCCTCAGTTCACACCGGAAACAGTAGGAATTTGTGCATCGTAATCAAGAGCCCAGAAAGGCTATGATGCTGACACTTCCAGTCCTGAAGTCAAAATCAGTCAAAATCTCAGGCCAAATTAAATCCAATGAGAATTTGAATCTGACTGGTTCTAAGAAAGGCTCTACAATGCACCTCCTCTTTAAAATCCAGTTATTTGAAAGTTACTCTTCAGATTATCTAAGCACAGCAGCAAAAGGTCCAAGAACAGGCAAAGTCCTTTCCTCTGAGTATTCACAGCAGCTCACACCATGTCAATGATGCCTGTCTGGTGCTTGTCAGCACTGTCAGGACTCTCTGCCTGCCTCTGGAAGTTCTATTTTCAGTTCATTCCATATTCATTTAATGTAAAAGGCAGGTGAGGGGGAGTGACAACAGGGATCAGAAAGCCCTTTTCCAGAATCTTACTTGCTATCATTTGATCCTTTGAGATTTAGCCTGTCAACTTAAAAATGTTATTTCACAGTATTTGAAGTTTTTGCATTGCAAAGATCTGGCTAGGGGTATAAAATTTGACTGAGATCTGCAGTTCCATTTTCTTTACAATCTGATTATTTTAATATGGAAGTTAATTTGGAGCTGGAAGTAATGCTACCTCAAGAAGGAATAAAGCATATATATTTTTTCCTCACGTAAATTAGTGATATCCAGTAAAAAAAGATGTACATGCTCTGACTGATTGAATCTTAGGAATGTTCCTGTGGCCAAGCAGCAAAAATAGAAGCTGTTATTCATTTCAGATTAAACAGGAGTTCAAAATTTTGTGGCTTTTTATTTAGAGTACTACAGATTCATTAGACTAATACTACATTTTTATTTTTATTTTTTGGTGCCAGGAATTCTTTGAATAGGACACTTTAAAAGGTTGTCACTGCCCAGGGTAGATGAAATCTAGCAGAGTTCTACCACTTATGCTCCTGGGAGACTGTCTGGCAGGTTACAAGGAAATGCCACATGTCACTCCTTCTCATGTGTCAGGACTCTCACCTGTCCCACTCCAAAAGGGAGGAGGAGCAGTATTTTAGGACACTTGAAAAGATGTCATTGGCACTAAACTGTCAAGCTGCAAGGGCTGTTGAGGATATTATACCAAACAAAAAACTACTGGAACAAATCTCTTGGTTTCTATAGATATAAATGCTCTTATGTAAAAGAAAACTGGAGTTTTCCCTCATTCACAATCTGTTCAAGCCCTCCAAGAGTTACATCTCCATGAGGGCACCCAGGCATGTACATGCACACAGTCCTTACAATGTGCACCCTATTTACTTTAAAATCAGTATCAAAGCAAGCAGGATCCCTAGATACCTTTTTTAGTCATTCAAGCTCCTGAAACACAAGGTGTGGAAGAGTTGTAGCTCAGCAGAAGGTTTATAAGAATCTGTTCAGTCTTTACCTCATTTCCTTTCTCGTCTTGTTTGAGGCAAGGAAAAAAAACACATCTACAGCTCAGAGATCTGGCAATTTCATTCCTTATGGCTCAATGAATGGATGACTTCAAATCCTGTTGTACTAATAAAATTACTGTGGGAAAAATGCATGATACACCATCCTACTTAGAAATGGGACATGGTTCTGGGTAAGCTTTTAGCCCATCCTTATGTATTTCAGCATTGGTAAAATGTTTTGTGCTGTCAAAGGACATTAAAGATGTGCTGAGTTTGTTGGTTTTTTAAAATTAGGAATGACCTTAATCAAATTTTAATGTTGTAAAAGCAAACATTAAGAAGTTGTTTTCTCATTGAAAATATGCTGAGTTACATTTCTTGTCCCATGCCACCATAATCAGTCTTTAAAATTATTTTTGGAATAGTAACTGTGATGGAAAAAGCCATATACCATATGCATAATGTAGCCAGATCTGATGGGTTTATTATATATGTCTCCTCAAGGAGACAGAATATTTTTAGGATTTTACTAGATTTCGTCCCTTAGAATCAAATATTTAGTATAAATAAATAAATTAAACACAGAGGTTCATCATTATTATTTATCATTATGAGAAACATATTGCACTTTGAAAAATAATCCTAAGAAAATAATTAATTTGCTTTTCACAAACTGATCATTGTTATATATGATTGTGTTGTAATTAACTAATATATCAAAAAGCACTAGCATAATCAAATGCTTCTTATTTTGACTCTTGCAATGTACAAACATGCAGACAGATGGGAAATACATCAATTGAAAATCTGTTCTATGAATGTGAATATCTGAAAAATCTTTCAGATTTTACTGGGCTTTAACAAAATATTTACTGTTTAGCATATTGTTTTGCATTTCTACTTCATCCATCATCTGAAGCCTGACATAGTGTCATTCTTCTGAGTCAGTTTGGCAACAAATCAGGAAAACCCAAGTGATTACTCAAGTACCGCATATGTAGAGGGTGGGGGAATATGAAAGGAGCCAAACCAAAGTCTAATAAATTGTGTATAAACTTCATCTCTCTCTAGTTAGGTTGTGAAGGTATCAGATGAGTTTATCCACAAGATGGTAACCCTTCAGGCTCAGTATTTCAGCTGCCTGTGTGGTAAAGAAATCATCTAGAGTCTCAGAATTTTTATGAAGCTGACAGGAAGGAAAAGTCACAGAACGTTTCTGGGCAAACCTCATGAATGTAGAGACATTAAGAGAATACATTCTCTGATGATAAAAATCTGTGCCTGCAACTGAGCATCCTATGAATCAATGCTAAGAGGAGTAGCACAAAGAGATAAGTTTTAAAAAATCATGAGCCTGGTTCTTGCACATTGTGAAATAGCCTTTTAGGTTGAAACTGGTTTTAAGACTTTTCATGTCCTTTGAGCTTCTGAGAACTTGAGCGTACAATATTTTTTTTTTTCCAGTGCATTTTGTTTTAGTAGTAGCTGAGATCCTCTTGTAATGACTTTTCTCCAGGAATTGACTCCTTCAGTAAAGCTTAAGATACATTAGGGTGTGATAAAAGCACAAGTTAGTGTCATGAATTGCTGTCTGTTGTGAGAGATGGGAGGAATAAGACTACATATCTCTGCTACTAAGTTTCCAGAGAAACCTACTTTTCCAATGCTGGTTCCTTTTCCTTCAAAAAGCAAAGTAAGTGAGAAGTTTATGCCTCAGAAAACAGGAAGAGAAAGATCATTTAGGCAACTAGCTGTGGGTAGCAGAGGCCAGATAATGTACCCAGCCACTTCCAGCATTTCTCAGGAGCTGTATATTACAGACCTGAGATATCAGGAGGGAGTTTCCTTTGGAAGGCAAAGCTGAAAGGAAGCTTATTTCCTTCAGCAGCAGGGAACAGCATGAAAAAATGTTTGTGGAGAGCAGTAGAGGAAGATGGAATACAGAGAATCAGAGTATCTCTTTGTAGATAACAGTGAAGTTGTGGGTTCTTAGAAATAGGCTGAGGTGGAATGTTTTATTTCTATTTGCTGCTACTTGATAGCAGCAGCTTTCCTTACCCAAAGTAGGGGGTACACTATATTATTAATTTTGTGTTTCTATCAGTGTATTATGGGAACACTGGAACGATATAGGAATGCTAGATTAACCATAGGCATATGGCCTGACTGTATTCCTTACCAAAGTCATGGGATAATTTTGGTATTCCGCCCTGAGCTTCATGATGTGTTACACTGATGTGCAGCACCCTAGCAGGTTCATGTCATTCATGTATGACTGTATGACATACAAAAGTACCTTTGGCTGCAGTGCAGCCATGCCTTCAGTGTCTAAAGTAAAGGTGCACTGGTCCAAAACTGCTAGGAGTTTTTCTGTGTTTGACTCAAATATATTATGGGACAGCAAGTTGTCTATATTTTTTTATGAAGCTATGAGGAGGGAAACAGCTTACAATTGTCAGACAGATTTGTCCAAAGATTGAAAAGAAAAATTCGTTTCACGCACTAGAAACCTATTCTTCTAAAAACATGTATGAAGTTGTAGATAACGCTTCCTAAACTTACAGTCTTGCTGTACCTTTCTCTTCATCACAGTTTTCTTGCAGATTCAGATGCTAGAATAGCTGGAACATCCCTGGTTCAGGATGTGCTCTGTCATATATCCTTGAATTTTTTTTTTGTAGTCTGTCTTTAGTGTGGGTACTCAGAATGGGGACACAATGTTCAGCATGGTTATGACCAATATGTAGTGCAGTGGTTTTAATACATGACCAGTAGTGAGTAAATTTACAAAATTTTCAATTTCTAAGCCATAAAAATAAATAAACCTCTTAAGCATTTTATCCTTAATGGTGCAATTTTGATGACTCTTGATTGCTCAGTTTCTCCCAAAAAATCTCTCTTCATCATTGCTTGTATCTCAATCTTTACTTACTCAGATCTATTTTTGAATCCATTTGTGGACCACACCTCAAGGATTCTAACATTCAGTTCTCCGTACTTTTCTCTGCTCATAGTATTTTGCTTTTTGTCTTCTTTGTTTTATGTATGTAAAGTAGATTAAAACCAACCAAAACAGTGTTATGGGAACTAAGAGAGAAGAGATCTGAAAATATGAAGACACATACTAATTTTAACAGCATGGATGGTTTCACAAGGATAAATAAATTTGGAAAAGTATATTAGTTTTCTGAAAGCACTTCAGTAGTGTAGCCATGAGGGAGGTATAACAGCATTTTAAGAGTAAGGATAATTATTTGGATAGTAATAAGAGGATATAAACTGGCCATGGAACACTTCAGACTACAATTCAGAGGAATAAAACAGAACAAGTAGAACAATAATGCTCTGGTCTGTCCAGATTGTAGCAGCTAGAAAGGGTTCCATCAAGTCCTGAATGTAAAAATGTGTATTCCTGCAGAATACAACTTTATTACTGAATATAACTGAATATTAACTGTAATATGTAACTGAATTCACAACTGTAATATAGAAAAAGATTATGCTGGTTCTTTGTATCCTTTCTCTTTTTGGCAAACTCATCTTGCAGCATAACTATTTGGATTTATTTTTACAAGGCAAAGTTAAACTTAGAGGCAAATTCTGTAAAGTTTGCCCACTTGCTCATATGGCATTAGTGTCTTAGTTTTTATTCACTGGTGATTTGTACTTGTGGGAAAAAAAATCGAAACAACAAAACAACCACAAACCCAAACAAAGCCTGCTATAATTACTTAAGCACATTTCCTCAGAAATACTATTTGCAGCTCAGCTAGCAATACGCTGCTATGTGCTGCTTACAGACCTTTTCACTAGCCTCAATTTTCTTGCCAGGCTGGGCTTCCTATCTTTTGGGCCAGATTTTTCATCCCTTGCATAAATTCTTTTATCTCTTCTACCCAGTCCAGTTAGCAAGGTCTTAAAATATGAACATCCATTGATCTTTTGTCACATACTGTAACTTTTTGCTTCTGCAGGCATATGGGTCATTAAAATCCATATTTTTATCTACTTTATGTATTTAAGGTTTCTTACCATTACTACTTTTATTTTCTACCCAACAAATATAGCTCTTCTCTGTCAGGAATCTTCAGTATGTTTTTGCTTCTTTGCTCCTTTTCATTTCTTCTTTATTTCTAACAAGGATATTGAAAGGACTAGAATTGATGTTTGTCAAGTTTATGCTAAATTTTTTGAGTTTTAACAATGAGTTAAAAGTTTAAAGGATTTTTTAAAATATATTTGAGCAGTGCAAATATATTTGTATATGTTTTTTGTATTTGTATTTTTTCTTCTATATGTTTTTCTCAGTAAGAAATAAAATAATGGACTTTTTCACCCAGATTTACTACACTGGTTTACACATTTATTATCTGGAATGAAGTGATGGTGAAGATGGGACTGAAATTCTCTTAGATGCTACAGGTAGCTGAAAAACAGCTATATAGGTTAACCTCTACTGGCTTGCAAATACCTGTAATAGATATATTGTTTCTATAAATAGCACTGTCCGTTAAATGTTATTAAACAGTAGTAGATATATCACGTTCTCATAAATAGAGGAATATTTTTTATGTTGTAAACATCATATAAGTTTTAGTGTCAAGTCATCATAACAAAAGTAAGAGGCAGCTTTTCCTTAGGGAACAGCAGATCCATTCCACAGAGTCCTGCACAGTGCAGCCAACTGCTCGATAATGGTGTTATCATGGAGAGGTGGATCATGGCTCACATTGCTTCTAAATTTTCCAGTACTTACTGTGTCTTAAACAAATTAATTTTTTTTAAATTCATGTTCAAGTGTCTTTTTGTATCTCACAACATGGTTTCCCTTTAGAAACTCTTTGTAATTACCTTTTAATTTGGTTTTCACTGTTTCTGAAAAATACTCCTGCTCTCACAGTAGACTGATTCATTAGATTGGATTTCACTTGCAGGCACAACACAGCATATACTCTTGCATGTCCTGTCTGAAAAGAACTGGTGTGAACAAGCATGGGCTTGTACAAACTCCTCAGAGGTTTAGAAAAATCAAATGGAAATTTTTCCATTACCTCAGACTTGTTTCACTTCTTTTTAACTATAAAATACATGTTGGGGATTACTATCTTGCTCAATGTATTCCTAAGAGTAAACATTTTAAATATAAGTATACTAGTTCTCAACAGCTCATTAAAAACTATTCCATTAACATATTTTTACATACATCTTTACAATATAAATTATTTATGTGTTCTAAAAAAAAATAGTTTAAAAAAAGTTTTAGCATAAGGAAATGTAAATCCAGTGCTGGGTAAAATTAGATGTTTATATTTTTGGCTAAACACAAATTATAATTTGCATTTCTTATCATTATTTAGAGTTAGAATAAAATTTTTTGTCAGCTTTTCACCTATGAATGAATTTTATTTTTAAAAGCAGATATTATTCTTACAACACAGAAAGCGTTACATTGTCCATATAATATTTAACTTATTTTTTTCTGCTGAAGTCCAATTACACATGTAAGGCAAAATCAGAAACCTGTAGCCAAATAGACAACAATTTCTTCACACATCTGGGAAAATCAAATCATATTTATAATCTGAATGAATTGTGGCTTTGACTAAAATGTGTCATTTATGTTGAGTATGCTAATAATGATACATTAGTAAGGAAAAGGCTATTTATTAAAGTGATAGAATAACTGTAGTTTTTATAAATTTCCACTCTGAACTCCACACTTCTATAAGCTCTGTTAGAAAATAATGAGGTCTGAATGGACTTTGACCAGAACTGTATTGTAGATTTGAGGAAATTCTCTTTCTGGATGTGTAGAAACTTCACTGCATCAGCCAAATAAATAGTCCTGTTTAATTATCTATCCCATCACACCGGGCAGAGAGAGTAGGTTTGCCACAAGAGAAATCCAGCTCAGCTGGTGACAGAGATAAGATCAGAGATTGCTTGGATGATCTACTGTTGTGTCCTTCAGCAGACTCATTAGGAATAGGAACTTTAAGGTTAGTACCAGGGACTTGCTGTGATAATACCAGAGAGAGGCAGCTTGACAAAGATGAAACATCCCTCTCTTTACTTGTTTATATGTGCATATTTCAAATTAGAACATCTGGTTCATTCAGGAAAAACAAACAAACAAAAAATGCAAAAATTCAAGATGAGTCCATTCTTCAAGCTCCAAGCCTGAAATTGTGTCCAATTCTCTAATTTTATCACTTTATGAAAATTAGTATTGTTGCATATGGATTTTGTTGTCCTTACATCCTTTAATCATCACAGCTGTTCCACTGTTGAACATGCTGAAGGGAAGCAAACTTCTAAATAATCACTGGGGCTTATACTTACATGTTTCCCAGGTACAATCTGTGTTAATATATTTTTGATGATGCATTCCTGTCCTTCAGTTTTGTTCTACTTCCATCAGAGCAGATGTGTTGCAATGTCGCTGCCAGAATAGGAAAAAATTGCTCCCTGTGCAAGTCATGTATGCACAGATGTTTCCATGCATGCTGCATTCCTCCTGTGTTTTGCTGATAACTTTTGCAGTAGGAAAAATGTTGGCATTTGCAGCCTGTGCTACAGCAATGAGGATTTTCTTCCAAAGTTTGCATGACTAAAAACAGTTCACTAAGACTGTCTTTGCTTTTAGTTATTTCTGTCATTTTGTTTTTCTTGAATCTAGAAGATGAAACTCTATTTTTTGGGTATATTCGCTTTTTATAAAGATAGGCAATATCTACAGTTGTTACCATGTGATTATTAGAAGATTAAGCAGTGTCAAAAGCAGCAAGCAATTCCCTTGCCAGAAGAGAAGAATGTCTCTAAATGTATCATATCCCACTCTTTACTGCTGATTATACCAGTATGTCAGCAATTTCATTCCAACCCTCTGGTTTTGAAAATAAGTAACAAAATTTGAGGGTCCCTTTGAGCTAAGATTGGCCAACTAATTCTTGATCAACAAGCTAAGGTTTAAAAAATAAAAAAAAAAAGGAAAAAGATCCTAAACCCTAATATAACTAACTCTAAGGTGTACACTTAGAGGAAGAAGAGATCCAAAGATGAGATTTCATGAACTTAACCCAGAAACTGGGATTTAATTCCTCTTTGGAGCAAAAGATTGAAACTTTGAAAAGAGGCTGTAGTGTTATCATATTGTTTGAGAGAGATATCAGAGTTCCTGCATCATGTGTTGTTATCATAGACTAATCTCCCCATTCTGCTTTCCTTATGATTTCAGAAGGAAAATACCACTAGTGGTTTAAAGAAGAGTATATTTGGTCACTTGAATATAGAAAAGAAAGTAAGAAATTAGGGAGCATCCAAAGGGCAACAAGACCTTGAGGGGAAGCTGTATGAGGAGCAGCTGAGGTCGCTTGGTCTGTTCAGCCTGGAGGAGACTGAGGGGAGAGATCTCATTGCAGCCACAACTTCCTCATGAACAGAGGAGGAGGGACAGGCACTGATCTCTTCTCTGTGGTGACCAGTTACAGGATCTGAGGGACTAGTCTGAAGTCATGTCAGGGGAGGTTTAGGTTAGATATAAGAATAAAGTTCTTTGCCCAGGGGGTGGTTGGGTGCTGGAAGAGGCTCCCCAGGGAAGTGGTCACAGCCCCAAGCCTGACAGTGGTCAAGAGTTTGGACAATGCTCTCAGGCCCATGGTGTGATTCTTGGGGTATCCTGTGGAGGGCCATGAGTTGGACTTAGTGATCCTTGTGGGTCCCTTCTCATTCAGGATATTTGGTGGTATCTAAACCACATCTAATGGAAAGGACAGGTGCTAATATGACTGTGTTGCATATCAGTGTAGGGTTGCCTTGCTTCCCTCATTGCTGTAGTTTGTGAAATCATTGTAACTGAAGAGATTAATCAGCTTTTGGTAATCTACCCATACCCTCTAATAACTTTGTTCAGCATTCTGTGCTGTGCCATTAAAGACTACTATTTAAGCCTAAAAGAAATTCCCTGAGTTTAATTTGAAGATATATTTTGATTTGACTGCATTAATTTTATTCCATATTATGCAGCTGTGAAATTTGATCTTCTATAAATTATTAGTTTTTGTAAATTCAGTAGCCATTTCATTATGCCTATCATGAGCAGACCAAAGTCTTCTTGATATTTTTGTGTGTGTGATAAAGGTTAAACATTCATGAAATTTTTGCTTGTTTTGATTTCCTTTTGACATAATTTAAAAATTATATTATGTGTATTTGAAAGAAAAAGCAATACTTCCCCTACTTGAGAAATTAAATATTTCCATTCACCTGAATCAAAGCAACAGTAACAAAGTCACTTCATTATCTTAGTGATGTGTGAACTTGAAATATTATATGGGTTCCTTTAAATGCTGTATGAAGGACTACAGCATCTTACTTTTCAGTGTTTGATTAAAAAAAAGAGAATCAATAAAATAAAATTAAAACCAAAGAAATTTTATTTTCTCAGCTGTTAAATTAAAAGCAACTCATGAAATGTACCTCTGCAATACAAAGGACTGATAAAATTTTGCTTACAGATCCCACACATTTTTTTTCAAATCATTTAACTTAAATCCTATCGTCTGTTGTATAAAAATGGCTGATATTGGTGTTAAAAATATGAAAAAGCCTCACTCTGGTGATTGTCCGGATGCTTGGCTGAAATTTAGAGGCTTGCAGTCTGTTTCCATTCAAAGCAGAGATGGTTTCTGCAGTTTACTGATTCAGTCTGGTGCTCCTCCAATGCAGTCCTTTTTGTTTGCTCTGAATGGCCAGAGGCCCATTGCCCTGGCCCAGTGGGAACCAGACAAGAGAGACGGTTTCTTTTCCTACATTTTCAAGTTTCTTTCAATCAGAATTGTAACAAAAGCTTACTTTCCTTTGACTTTTTATCAATGTCATCTTAAAAGTGTTTTCTGACTGCCTCAGTGTGCTCCTCCCTGCCTTTTTAGTGTATTTTTACCACTTTTCCTAGGCGCATGAAAATATATTTGTGCAACTGAACCTCTGTCTACCTAGGCTTAATCTCATGGATGGAATAAAGTGTCTACTACAGGCATCATGCAATGTCCAGGCTTGCACACTGCCCAATTTTCCCCTGGCATAATAATCATTAAATTAGTGAATACATGTGTGCTTTCATATATATTATTTAGGGAAGTGTCTTGCCGTTTTTATGATAGCAAAGGCAGATGTCTCCATTCAGTTTCAGGTCATGTTCATCAGATTTTAACAGATTTTAACAATGGAGCTGTTTATGGAACCATCTTCTATGTGGGCTCTCAGATATGAATGATAATCTGGATTTTTTTAACCTGCAATTATTCATCTGATTTAGAGCACAGCCTCATGAGTAGTTTCAAGGACCTGGCTAAAAGTGCATTAACCACAGAGTAGCAAATACAGAGAGCAGAGAAGGCTACCCTAGAAGGTCAGCCAGATATGTTTATGGATAAAGAGTAACCTCTGATTCCATTGTGAAAAGAGCTCTCCATGAGACTGAACAATTTTGTGGATTGTTGGAGAAAGAGCATTCTGCATTTCTGTGATCGTTATTGTGGCAAAAATATTCAGTCCATGATTTTACATTGCAAAAACATTCTGTAGCAGTTTTCCTGTATTCAAGTTACAGATTTAGAAAGAGATGTGTGTGTGTGTGTGTGTGTGTGTGTGTGTGTGTGTGTGTGTGTGTTCTTTGACTTCCTGCTGTGTACTGTTCTTTTCAGGATATTTACCAAAGAAGTTTAAACTTCTCCTGGTCTGAAATATCATATGCTTTTTGGTGAAAATAATAATAAAAAAATATTCTTTTAGTCTGAAACTCCTCTATGATCAGGTTCTCAGCTGTGGTTTCTGAAGCAGATGTTTCAGCCCAATGAATGAGTTAGTGTTTTACAGCACAAAAGAAAAAAAATGAGAGGGAAGAAAAAATACTAAAGTAATAGCCTTAATTGATACAGATTTAAATAATTTGTCATTGAATCATGGCTTAGAGGGTCATTATAATTAACTAGAAAATAGTCATACCTCAATAATTACATCTAAATATTTACTCATATAAATAAAACAAAACCTGAAATGAATCTTAGAGGCTTAGTCCACTGTGCCCTGAATATTGCAAAAGGCCAATTTCCTTCCTGTGCTCTAAGTACGTTTTGAGAAAGACAATTTTCCTTAGCTAAATCACTGTTTCCTATTGTTAGAAATAATAATAATAAAAAAAAAAGTCTCATGGCTGTCTTTCACACCAGGTGATTAGCAGGCATTCCATTCATAGGAAAAATAAGATTCAAAAAACCAACAAAAACCTTTTTTTAAAAAAAAACTCATTTTAAGGTGAAAGGTCCATTATTGTCTTATGTGTCAATATCACAATATAAATATTTTCTAGACCATAATCTTTTTAGTATGTGTGTGTGTGTGTGCCCTATGACTTCCTGCTGTGTACTGTTCTTTTCAGGATATTCACTGAAGAAGTTTAACCTGCTTCCGCTCTGAAATATCGTACACTTTTTGGTCAAAATAATAGTCCTTAGGGTACTATTGAGCAGTTCATATTTTGCAGAACAACTAATATTCTCTCCTCTGTGGTGATTTCAAGTCAGTACAAGATGGCACAATATGTATTTTTATTATTTTTGTTTTAAAGAGAGCTATATTTTTCAGTTAGGGATTTGCTGTGGTTTGACTGAAGTCTGTCTGGAGGAATCTTTACTCTTTTTTAACCCATTAACTGTTGAAATTGTTTGTGTGTCTTGAACAGATGAGTGTCACTAGAGGACACGATATGGAGGACACGCATGCAGTCAGTAGTCAGGGCAAAAAGGAGGGCAGTTTAGTTTTGACCTCGATTTATAAAGATTCTGGACAGTGTCCAGGGATTGGACAAACAAGTTTGACACATCTACAACCACACTGGTCAAACTAGAAGTCCATCAATTGTCCCTCCTCCAGAGAGGAATGTAAACAGAAAGAGCAGTTTACAAAACATTACTTTTGTTGACATGAAAATCCGTGAGAAACTCCACTACAAAAAGGCAAACATCAGAAGGCTCAAAAAGATTAGGGCAATGGATGAGAGATTTCAAATGGGTTTCTCCAAAATTGACAGAAGAGCTCAGTCTAGGAAAAAACCCACTGAGGCTGCACTCTCTGTCCAATAGGGCTATCAGCACAATGCACTACCACTGGTGTATTTCCAGTTGTGATCACACTTTATGTTTTTATCAGGCATTTAAAACCCTGCTATGACGGCAAAGTCAAACATTAGGAAATCTAAGGCTTTTACAACTTTAGTTTGGCACCGTTTAATATATGCAGTAAGAAGCTCTCTAATTAAATAAGAGTTCTCCCCATATACCCTGAAAGAATTCATTTAGTGCACAAAAATGGTCTATGCATACTTAAAAAGTGGTTACTCAATGTTTTGGTTTTTTTCCTTGTCACTCAGAAATGCAGCCATAAGCTTAACTGATTGTTTTAAGTACAGAATTGCCCATTTACATGTGGCCATCTGTATGGTGCCTATGAGACTGCCTTAGGAAGATTTCTGCATTTCTTTTCACATCTGCAGTCCCCTTCATCTGCTTCTGCACATGCCATGCTGAAGCACATAAGAAAAAGGTAAAAATGTCCAGTAATGTGAGCTGCCTTTCTTGTGATGTGGCATTTCGTGTCTTGATTTGCATCTCTTGGCACTGTTGGATATTAAATCCCTGGCATACCATGCCACTCTGAAAATAGGGATTGGAATATGTTTTCTGTTACTAGGTATCATCAAGGAAAAATCTCTGGTAGAAGTATGAGGAAAGTTGTTCAATTTTCTAAGGCAGCATTTTTTCACTTCTAGTGCTTACCTTGCCTGTTTACCATTTTCCTACATATGTTTCCCACTTCTGTAAAAAATGAAGTAGAAAATTCTGTGCTACGGCTGCATAATCTGAGGCTGCACCATGATATCATTCTGGACACACATGGGAAAAACAATGAAATGGAATCACTGTGATAACCCTTCATAAATTTTACATCCAACCTACAGAACAAAAATAAGCAAATGTTGTACATTTTCAGTTTGTGTACAGGCAAAGTCAGAGAGAAATCAGAACTCATTGGTTCTGGGATTCTGGTGGTATATCCTATTTTTGGTAAACATTTTAGTTGTTTCCTTCTTTGACTTGTCCAGCTATTTTTCTTCTGTTTCTGTTGCTGCCTGAGTTAGTTTTATGCTACTCCCTTTGCTAAACAGTCCTTTAATTCTGATTTTTTGCACATTTGACTGTAGCCTCCTGCCTAGCCAGGCCAAGTTGTTTCCTGGGTTGCTGTTTCTCCAGCTCAGTCTGTGTTCCTTCTTTGACTCTTCCTGGGCATATTATCTGCCTGCCACTTGTTCTTCTCCATGATTTTGCAGTTCCTTCCTACATCTGTTGCTACTATCTGTTCTCAATCAACCTTCTCAACGCATTTCTCCCCCAGGAGAAACCTTTTCAGGGTTTTGTTTGGTTGGTTGGTTGGTTGGTTGGTTGGTTTTAATTACCTTTTTGGTTTTATTTAGTTGATGTCATTCTCCTGGCACTACATATTCTTTTCTTATTTGTCCTGTAACCATCTCCCTCACCTTCAGTGCTGGTATGGCTTGATCAAGATAATCTTTCCAAAATTTCAGCCTTCATTTGGCCAGATGTTAAGAGACTTTTCCCTTCTCCAATACCCGTTGCTTTTTGACCTCCCATGATGTACTTAATTCTCACTTTTAGTTCTTTTTGGTCATTTCTATCTTTCCTTCTACACTCACAAGTTCAGTTTAATCATGGTTTAATTTTATGCTATTTTTTTCTTTCTCCTTCCAAAGTGTTTATCCAATTTCTTCCTTTCTGTACATGAATAAGTCAGTTTGCATTCTGGAAAAAGTAGACAGCAGAGAAGAGATGGACTTCTTGTCATGCAGCAATCAAAATGAAAAATAAAAAGAAATGTCTTCATGCTCATAAATGTGATCATCAATTTGCCTTCTAGGGATGTCTTCGTTCTTTCTAATTATAGTATATAGTGGGTTCTGGGTTTACCAGGTATATTGGTAGAAATTTTTCTGAAATCTTAGAGTTAATATTGATCAAGTCTTGTTGGTCATGCACAAATTCTATTTTTTTCTGAAGACTAGTTTACAGGTAAAAGTAGGAAAAGGTTTAAACTTAAGAAACAAATTGCATATGTAATATTAAAGTGGTTTCCTACCTAATTTGAATTTTATTCAGAAGTTTCTGAATCACCACAACTCCTCTCTCCCCTATTGTAGCAGACATGTTTTGTACATTTTTTGCCCTTCTAAAATTCTTCATTGTTTGCCCTGAAACCTTTTTAAGAGAAAAACAGTAGATTGAAGTAAACAATTATCAAAAAGCATTTTTGAGAAAATAATTATAAATTTTAACAGTCTAAGCTACTGAAAACAGTTTTTTATTATATCTTGGATTTTATAATAAAAAAAAAGAAACTTAATTGACTTTCTATTAAAAATCCTCATACGTGTTCTTTTACATTTGGATCTTACTGAAGGAATAGCTGATAAGGAACTTGTGTCCTTACCATATACCTAAAAATGAAAGTAAATACTATTTTCAGTGAAAAAACCAATGTGCATTCCAAATGTGCCAGTGTAGTCCTTCTGCAGAATACCAAACAGCTGTAGTCCTTAGGGCATGCTAACTTTCAAAAATGAGAACAGGCAACATTTTAATAGGCAATCTTAAGGGAAAGGGCAGTCTCTCTTCCTGCAGAAAGACTGCAGTGAAAATACTTTCCAGAAATATTGAGCCCTTTAAATACAAACTGGTCAGAATTGTTCTTTTTCCACAGGTAGTATGGTAGTGTACAAGAAACTGAATAACATGGGAAAAATGCAGAAGTTTTCCTGTTTCTGATTTAAAAAAAAAAAAAAAAAAAAAAAAAAAAAAAAAAAAAAAAAAAAAAAAAAAAGATTGGATTTGCATATCTGCACAAAGGAGAAACTTGGAGTATGTAGACCATACAAATATGCTCTGTCTGAGGGTGAAAAGTAAAGTTAGTACCCTCAGTCTCACAGCAACCAGTTTTTGCCTTTCTCCAGACACATGATTAGTGAATGGCAAGAGACATGTTTCAGTATCCCAGTGTTTCCCCAGCCATCACTGTACTGATAAATAACCATTCTCATTTTTAATATTCTCAGGAAAGGAGAAAACAGTGTCAGCTGTAGTTACAGTTGCTTCACTAACCAGCTTCTGACCACCTTACCTCTCCTATTCCCTACCTTGGCTTGGAAGCAGTTCAACATTTAAGCACACTAAGCTTTTCTACATGTTCTAATTACAGTAATGAACCTTCTGGTTATAGGGTACAGATTTAATGAATTACATGAGCATCAATTATATATTTAATTCTTCATTATATATTTTTCTGCTAAATGGTGAAAGAGTGTGGGACTATAAAAAATACAAGATTTACAGTAATTGGTATTTTAAATACATTTTTTTTCTAATGCTTTCCAAAATGTCATTCGTTAATTCTGTGGAAAGCTAGGTGTTTACAGGACACAAGCCCTCCTTGCCAGCTGTAAATTAAAGAAAATAAAAATATACCCATACTCTTTTAATGCCATGTGTATGATCTGGTCGTTAATGGGATTTTATACACATTGCACATGCAGAGAGTGAAAGAGAAGTTATCTTTTTTAAAACTAGTGTGATAACTTTGTTAATGCAGAATCTTTTTTCAGGAAAAAACACCATTTAAAACAGTATCAATCTTCTGAATAATGAGCTGTTGACAAAGAAGGAATAATAGATTTTGCATGAATGACCTCTGAAATTACATTAGTTATACACTCATTTTAGAATTATTTGTGTAAATTAAATGTATGTCTAGTTAGGTCACCTTTTTATATATTTATATGCTGATTTACATTATAGTTTCATTAATAGTCATCCCCAAGTCTTAACCCTGCCTTTATACTACTCCATGCCAAAACTAATTTTCATTTACATGGTCTCAGTTTTGTCTATAATGTGTTTATGTTTCATAAAGGCATAAATTAATTTTAAAAATTAGCAAGTGATTCCATTTATGCCTCTTTCTTTTACTTGAAAATTATCTATGTGATAAGTAATATTAACATCACACTGCCTGCTTCTGCTATTGTTTTCATTCCATTATGGTCTCACAGGCAATTAATATCCTAGCCAGAAGACATTGAAGAAGGCTATTATACTTCCATTTAACAGGCTGTTGCCTGTTCTTGACTTTGAAATTAGTCTGTATTTACATACTTACACCATTAAAAAAAAATCAGTACTTATTTATTTATTTTATGAGGCTGGGTTTGGAGTTCTCTTCTGCTGCAGTATAGGGGTATATGTATTTGACTTCCTTAGATGACATTTGTCTTACGTTCAAAATACAGAGACTGTATTTTGAAATGCACTGTATTAAAAGGTACTAGTCAGTGTAATTCAATTAGAAGCCAAATATAAATGAAATGTAGTTAAAATAGCAGTTCACTTGTGTTCATGAGTAGATGCCTAATCTCTATTTCTCTCTCCTAAATCCTGTGTTTTGTTCCTCTGCTGCATGCTTTCTCAGTTTCTTCAGTAGTGTTACAAAACACAAGGAATTTCTTACAAAGGACCAGCAAAAACCATCCTGATGAGAGCCCCTGCACTCTCTCATCCCAGACATTAAAGGCTGTGTGTAAGAATGGCTGGTAGGAACCGCATCTAGACAGGGGTGGTGATGAAACTTTTTCTCTCAGTGACTTTTTCAGATTTTGGAGATAGTCTGTGCTTTTAAGACACATTGAGGAGCAGATAGTAAGGAAGAAAAAATATGTCACTTCACTGTATGTATCTGGACTGGTTAAGGCTGTTGCATTTGACTTCCCACTAACTCGAAGAGAAGTAGTCAGTTCTGCCTTTGTCTTGTTGAAAAATGTTATGATAATGAGGTGGTTTGGATTTTTTAGTACGGACAAAGATTTCCCTGTACTTCAAAAACTTTCTGTACTTCCATTTCCTGGGAAATAGTTGGGCTCCTTAAGGATATCCTTAAAGGGTAAGTATCTAACGATCATACTTCCTGGAGTTGCGAAATGTACAGATTCAAGTGAGGAAATACTTCAGTAAGTCTCATGAAACATCATGTCCTGAGACAAGAATGCCGCTCTATGATATGATATGTAAGAATACTGTGTAGGGATCCAGTTGATAACCAAACCTCATAATACAGTCCTTTAAAGCCACAGAACTACTCCGATGCCTGAAATTTTCTTGTGAATCCATAGATTTTAGGATGTGGTGGCTCAGATGCTGATGCTATCAAGCCTGCCGCAGGCGCCAACAGCAATAGCAGGATTTCAGTGTTTGTCTGTGAAAGTTCCTGCTGACTGTGGACCCTTCTCAGCAACTTCTTACTTCCCCTGCTGGATGGAGAAGCAGGTTTGACCTGTGCAATGTCTTCAGAACAGGAGTAACTTTATTGTCCTGACTGAGACTGCACAGAATTCTCCAGCAAGTAACCCTAAATATTCCTAATCACATGGTTTGCATTTCTAATTGCTCCTTTCCCTGACTCTCTATTTTTGCCACCTTTGTACCTGCCATTTTCTGCTCTGCTCTTCTGTCAGGAAAACAAAGTTTTAGTAACTACTTTCTCCCAATTTTTTCTCTTTTTGCTACATCTACACCCATATTTAATATTTCTGATATTGTTACCTAGATGATTTTTGCTTATGTGGTATTACTGAAGTAGTTGCCAAGATTCTGCTGGCCTTGCAGGACTTCACTCCCCAAAGGCACCCAGTGGCTCTCATCAGTGGTCTGTCATCCTGACCATTTCTCACTTTACTCTGCCAATGCGCTGATGAACTTCTGCCATCCCTCATGGCCCTGTCTGTAGCTTTTGTCAGCTTCTCATTTCATTACCTAACATGTCTGACAATTTCTTATGTCATATCCAGCACTTTTCTATGTCCTGTCCAGTTAGCCTAACCTCAGTGAGTACCAAATTGGTGTTTTCATTTTCTTACATCCCTAACAGCACAGAGGTGCAATCAAGCCTTAGGAATTTTTTAGCCTGAGAGCTAAAATATATTCTAAGTTCCCTGAAAAGACATTAAAATATGAACTGCAAAAGGAGGCATATCAATAAATCTAAAACTTTTCTTTGACACTGCTAGTCAGCTGTATGTTTTATATTGTTTATTTAAAATTTAACACAAGGATCATGCCTGACAGAGACAGAATTTAAAATTATTTAGCAACTGTCTATTAATATTGAACAGCAAGTTGCAAACAAAGATAAAATACCTTGATCATTTTATATATTCTTGATTCAGCATATTGAACACTTACTTCAGTTGAAATTAGATAGATGCAAAAAATGAAGTCCAATATTGTAAGTTTTGATACAGAAATGTAGAATGCACTGCATTCAGAGGGTGCAAGAGAACTTTCAAGAGCTCGAAGAGAATTTATACTGGCCTATAGTCTTATGAAAATTGTAGTAGGATTTTGTAATGATGGCAAGGGATTTAAACCCATTCCCTATTTCTTAAAACAGCTTCTTTATATTTTTGTGAAATATAAAGTTTTAGTAGTTGCTCTGGGGAAAGAAAGGCATCTCCTGAATCATACCTGTTCAGTAATGAATGTAAAAGGTCAAACCAAAGTAGGCAAACATTGGAGCACTCAGGAGACAAAGTCCCTCCCCACACACTTCTGAAAGCTGAGGAAAGGTAATCCTAGCACAGAGAAAAATAACTTCAAGAAAAGGATGTACAGGTCATGATGGTCTGAAAGGTGAAGCATTTTGCAATTATATAAGAATAATAATTTCAGCATGTCCTTTTGTTTGAGTTTCAGTTTCTTGGGTTAACATTGTGCATGTAATAGTACTACAAGAATGTCTCAGAAAGCTAAGCAGAAAATAAAATATTTGTATATATCTTTTGATACCTAGGAAAGTTTAGCTTAGAAGGACCCTTTTCTCATCATTTTCTTTGTTCTGTTTTAACAGATAAACTACTTTCTTATTCTATATTTTTCTTAATAAAGTAATCAGAATTGGGGTCGGGGGGGGGTTATTGTGTTCTCAGGTAATCTTTCTTTTGTTTCTGCAAATCTATATTAAGCATAATTCTCAATGCACAAGAATGAGTCAATGTCATTGTTAATGCTCTGTGGCTCATCCCTTAGAAATTTTGTCATTCATTTGAAATTGCAACACAATCATGAGGGACTATTTTGATTGAGCTATGTGGGTGTGATCAGTGATCCAATATTAGCTGCATAAAATCAGTATATCAATACAGAACACTCTCCTAAATTGCTCTCCTGCTGTAGTTCTGATGTATGCCTGGATGGCAGTGGGTGGTGGATCCTTCTAGTTACTCAGGTTTCATAGTGATGTTTTCATGTGAAAAATCATATGACAAGGAATACAGTATATATAACAAGCCAGCAGTGAGTTGAAAACTTATACATGAAAAGGTAGATAATGGAGATTTAAATCTATCTTTCTAATATTGGAAATAGAGCCCACCAGCTCTATACAAATTAAAAACTTGAAAGAAAGATGAATTCTAAGGCTGAAGTGGAATCTTTGGTATTTCAGCAATAGTAAACCCCATTTTCCTGCTGGTTTCATGAAGTTAAACTGTTTCTATTCTATTTCCTTGCTTGATGTCAGCCTTTTAGCAGGAACTGGAGATAAGAGAGTCTGTAAAAGAGAAGGGAGGAAAAAAAAAAAAAAAAAAAAAAAAAAAAAAAAAAAAAAAAAAAAAAAAAAGAGTAAAGGGACATTATTTAGAGAATCCAAAGAGTATTTGTCTTGACTTAGAGAAAAAACAGACAGATCCTAGGATCTTTTTAAAACAGGAAAATCTGTAATGCAAAGGAGGGCCTAGGAGAAGAATACTTAGGAAATGGATTCAATGCTGGAAATTAACTAAGGTGGATGGATGTATATATGTTGATTTCAAAGTTATAATGATATGATCTGAGGTAGCCAGAGATTGTAATGTGTGAAATAGTTGCCTGTGACACTGGCAACCTGGGCTTAATACTGTGGGAGATTCTTTTCACTCCTGTGTAGACTATTTCAGTTGGTCCTGTAATAAAGATTACAATGCCGTCATCCAAACTGAAGCAGAAGGCATAACCTGAAATAAAATACATGGTCCACATTTATAAATAGAGTTTATTTTGTGGAATGTTTTCAATAAAGAGGAACATCTACAATTCTGTTCTCTTTTAATACTTTCTTCTTTTGTGTATTAACCTAGAACTCTCTTCAACATTTACCAAAAAAAAAAAAAAAAAAAAAAAAAAGGACAAGTTTTGCCATCAAAAACTTGTGGGTTTGTGGAAGCAAGAATATAGGTGCATGACATTTAACCACTTGTGATTTGGTACGTCCGTAATCTTATTCTGGAATTTATGTGATGTTTCACATAGAAATAATGACTACCCACATATATTTTTTTCATTCATGAAATGGGGAAAGTAAATACAAATTTACATTTTTCAAAGGTAAAAAATAGATTAAATAGACTAAATTTATACAATGGATTTTATACTCTTGAAAGTGCCATTATCAATTCATATAAAAAATCAATGCCTATTGAGTCACAAACATGCAGTTTTGCTTTGAAAAATAATTTTCATTCCTTCCCTGTTGTTTTCATAAAATATACAGTAGGCTGAATATTAATCCTCACTACATCTGTATATTAATTTCCAACTGTTTTCTCTAAACATATTACTCTGTTAAAAATAACTGAAGATTATTGTTATCAAAAGACAGAAAAAATACAAAAACCTTGCTAGCAATTTCCTGTTCTGTAATTTCTCTCTCACAGAATATTTTTCCTTTGTGAAAGAAACTCAAAAACACTCAAGCATTACAATCTAGGCCACAGAGACATAAAACTATTTCTCATTTCATTTTTCTCTGAAACCTTAAAAATAGTGAAAGGATATTCTCCAAAAAGGGAAATTTCTGTTACATATGATGCAGTCATATTCAAAAAAACATTTACTGCTTCATGTGCAGATCAAAATTATGTTATCCTCTTGTGAAACAGAAGAAGTGTATCTCATACATCCAAGAGAACTGGAATGGAAATTTTAGCATGAAGAAATTTGGCATATTTTAACTGTGCTTTGAAAATTTTGAAATATTTAATTGTCCCAATTGTTTATCTACTGAAAATCAATGTCCAAAATGTCTGTCTCAGATTAAGTCCTTCTGTGAATCTTCAAATCTCTTAATATCCTTCAAGAACAGCTTTTTAGTTAACATGTATATATATGGATAGTATGCAATGTATACTGTATACCCTTATTATTCACTTCTTTTTTCAACAGAACATAAATTCCAAAAAAAATTCACTGCAACAGATTTTTTTAAGAAATATGATTTTTTTGCTTTTTTTCAGGTTATCTAGCCACCTTTCTTTTTTGTTTTCATGTCTTTTTTACATTTACTTGAGATTGTCATCATCATGGGGAGTGGAAAAATCCAAGAATTTTAAAAAGGTTTTTAAAAGAGACTATGGAAACACCGCAGTAAAGGTGGAGTGGAAAAAATAAATAAGACTTTTTGTGTTACTTGGTATGTCATATTACTGCTCCAAAGATACATTTGAAAATTTGCACAGATAAGCATATTTCTGATTCCTGCTATTGCTCTGCCCTTCTACCTTACCATAGCATAAGAAACAGGTTTTTAAGGAGCATAGGCAAATACAGATTGTGATCTTATAACTCCTCTAATTTGCTCTGTTGACATGATAGATATTTCAGTTGTATCTGCCAATGTTTGGCAGGTTGGCAACATGGAAAGTTAGCATGCATTTCAGTCTCTCTAACCTCTTAAATTAATCTATCAGTATACAGCTGTTTTTAGGGTCTCATTGAGAGGTATATTCTCCCTGCCTGTTTTCAGAGCAGAGGTTCTCCAGCCCCTGGTCTTTCTCATGGCCCTCCTCTGGACCCACCCAAGCAGGTCCATATCTTTCTTATGCTGGCAGACTCAGAGCTGAATTACATAAACCCAAATTAAAAAGTATATAGTTCTCAAGGCTGTATGTTTCGATCAAGGTTTCTTTCAGTCTTCTAAAGTTGAGAATCCTGAAGGCTGTAAATAAGAAGTGTGCCAGTTCAATGCAGCAGGAAAACTATAAGGAAAACAAGCACCCTGTTCTTCATGTCTGAATCATATTAAGATTCAAAACTTCTAGTGGTTTCTTTTAGTTTTTTAATAACTTGTAACCAGGTGTATTTTTAAAATTGCTTTTTCCTGTGGGATCTGATCTCCCTTAAGGTTGCATCATGCAAATGAGGATTTATAATCTATTTCCAAAAGATTTACTTTCTACATATATTTAATTTACATTCCTCTATTGATTTCAAGTCATCTGGAATAACTGCAAATTGGAAGCTTGCTATAATCACCCATTAACCTTTTATTAGTTAAGAGTAGAACTTTGAACTCAGATGGAAACTAAAGCCTGTGTAGGTCACAGAAGCCATTTCTATGTTTTTGCAGTTAACCCCATTTACAAGTTCCCATTTCTGAAGCTAAAATTTGTTTTCCGATGTGGGAAGACAGAGGCTGAAGCCAATCTCATCCCAATAAATTGCAGCTATGCCAATTACCAAAGAGTGGAAACAGCCTTGCCCTCACAGCTATGTCAAAAAAAAAAAAAAAAAAAAAAAAAAAAAAAAAAAAGTTATAAAAGAGTGAGTTAGCTAGTCCAGAGGCAGTTGGAGTGTGCTAGCTGTGCTGTGAAGAGGAAGGGTTAGGTGGTTTTGCAAGAGACAGGAAGGAGCTAGCTAGTCCTGCAGAAGGAAAAGAGACAGTGCTTCATGGAGCAGCCCATGGGAAGGCTGCAGAGTAAAGGTATGAGATTTCTTAAGGTAATAATAACTGACTGGCTCTGGTGTCAGGTGTGAGTCCACCGCAAAGTGGTGCCCCGTGTGAGGAGTGGGCGACAATGTTCTGATCTATTGGAAGGGGATTTATTTTGTACTTTTCTAAGGTGATCATAACAGCCAGTCATATACCTGAGAGACTCACAGACCCCTTGAGATCTCTGCTGTCGATAGCAGTAATGGAAAGTTAAAAAAATCCTCCTCCAGCACCGCAGAAGTGCTTAGTGGTTGCACCTGATTATAATGTGGATTACAGTATTTAGGGATGGAGATGGATTCTGAATGCTTCCTCAAGATGTCACGTAGTTTCTGGGAACAGGATTCTCCAAGGAGCAGAGTGATGAGGTGAGCTAGAGACAGGCAATGTCTCTGCAGATTCCCCATTGCTTGGATTATTCCTGCCGAGCACAACTTTCCTGCATCCCTGATGTATGTGTCCTCTGTAGAAGTATAGACACAGAGGGAAACGCTTTGTCTCCTGGTAATACAGAATACTGCACTCTTTTGATCCTTCATTTGCCAGCTTTCAGCTGGAGAAGCATGCTCTATAGCATTTCTGTCACTTTGTATTCTTTTTTTCCCTTTGCATGTAATAAAGATTAATTCTCTGGAGGGTACTTTTCAACCCTGGGGCCAAGAAACTCTGTTCTTATATCATGGTGAATTTACATGTAAATGTAGTCAGGATTAAATTAGGGCCTCCAAGTAAAGAATTAATTTGGTGCTTGTTGACTCTTTTAATTCCCTTCCTTGCAAATAATGCTTTTCTTCTGGTTTCAGTGTTCACGAAATACTTAAATGTTTAAAAGCTTTTAAGAAAACAGTATTAATATTCTGTTGTATACGCAGTCAGTATGCATTTGCCAAAGCACGGTCAGGGTGAATGGTGGTTCTTTTCTCTATATGAGCCTATAAATTCTATTTTTATCAGTTGGGATTACAAAGATGCCTGAAAGCACAGATTCTTCTATAATAAAACAGATTTCTGTGCGACAGTCTAGCTGGTGATGCCTGATTCTAGGTAAGATCAGAGCTTACTGCTAAGTCCTATCAATGTGGTCAGTTTTCAGAAGGGTTTTTGCTTTAATTTAGTGAAAAGACTAGAGACTTGCTTTCTTTTTTTTTTTGTCACAGAGGGAGTTTAGGAGCCAAGAATGCAAAGATTGGTCTTTCATTTTCTAAATAATTGTTTTTATAAGTGCCAGGCTCACTGCTATGCATGGTGATGTACATCATCAATAAACACAGGCCACGCAATTGTTGCAACCCATCAGTTCACTGTCCCTCTGACTAAAATGTCACTTTGGAGTTCAACCATGTCCCAGGAGCATATTTCATGCCTGATTTTTAATCTTGGGCTACTTATAAAATCATACAGACTAATGCTTTCCATGAGGAGTTCTAACTTGGCAAGAATAACTGATGTTTAATCTTCTGCTTTTGAAGATCATAATGGAATGCAGAAAAATGATTCCAAAGTTCCCTAAAAATGAGTCTGTATGAATCTGTGACATATGGCATATATGCGTTCAACAAGCTTTGACTTTTTAACTGTTAATGCTTTACGCTTGTCGAAAAAGTCTCTGAAATATAATTTATGAACCTCAGCATCAGAGTACAATTATAGAATTGGATTATGTTGGTTGAACCATGCTCCAGCTAGGGAACTAAATGATAGCAGTCAGAACTTTGGATTAATATCCCATCAGCTTCTGTGGAAGGGAGACTCTCTCAGTATTTACAGAGATATTTTTTTTCAGTCATACTAACTCCTTGGCTTGAAGAATAAACAGGATTTTGGGACAGAATATAACCAGGCTGCATAACATTAGAGATGCTTGGGTTATCTAACAACTTTGCTCATAATTGAGGTTTTGCTGTTGCTATGCTTATTTTAATATTTAGAAGATTCAGCTGAGCTAATACTTTTAGAAGGGAAGATGAATCATCTTTATTTCTTTTTCTTAACCCTTGAATGTGAACTATGTTAGGCCTGCAATGTATCTGATAGTCAGAAATGGGGTCTTACAGGTGAACAGGAAACAAAAAGCAAAAGCTTCTATTGAAATATGCCAATACCAGTCTGAAGGTGGAATAACAACCACTTTCAAGCAGAGATGAAGGAATCTGAATATGGGGGAGGTAAGGAGCAGAACTCATTTTGTAATTCCCCTTTCACCTAAATGAGGACTAAATTTATCTGGCCATGATTCTCTGTGAATGTTTTTGTGTTTATCTGTTTTATTTCCAAAACAGAAATCTAATTTTAAAAATATATTTGTAGTTATCTGGTTCGTTGTGGAAAAACAGGCACTTGGGTTCTGTGCATGGTGGGTTATTGTTTGGGGCCTGTGGATTGCATTTGTTTTACATGTTTTGAGCTAATTAAAATCCCTCCTATTACTTGCTAGAAACAAACAAAAAAAAGTTTTCTTCTGCCATTCTTTCTTAAAATCCTTGCAGAATTATATCCTGAAAATTATATACTTGTGGCTGAGAATATTTTGCCAATATTTTTGTAGCATTTGTGAGTGCTATATGCTTTCTAACAAATGTTATTTGGTCCACAGTGGGGCAGAGTTTTAACAACAACATGAATTTTTCATCTTTTTCTAAGGGAAAGAGAAAGAACCTCAAACTTCTACATCTTTCAGATTTGTTATTAACTGTACCCGCAGTTGTACCAACATATGCAAAAATAGATACAGGTAGAAATATGAACTGACACTTCTAAGCAATTCTGTTCCCACTTTGCATGTGAAAGTGTGATACCCTAACACTTCTGTCATTTCTAAAATACAACTCATGTTGAAGTTTGCTAAAAGTGGTTCCATTCTCAGTGTTTTTCAGGTCATAACTATTCATTCCACTTATGTATTTATCTTTCTTTCAATGTACTTTGCATAGCATCTTGTTTCATTTCATATGCTAAAAACTGTCAACTGCTAAGAAGAGCTTCTTAAAATCTTGCCAGGAAAAATAAAATAATCCTATGGACAAGCAAGGTCATGTAAAGTGGTACTGGGTTTATTGATATTCCTATTTAATCTAATTTAATAAAAATACAGAGGGGACTTTTATTCATGCAGATTACAAGGGTTTTTTTTAAATTAAGGCTCTGGACAGATGAGGAGTTTTGGAAAATCCACCCCTTTAGTGTTTACTTGTAGCTTCTGTAACCACTGATGTTGTGCATTATGACTGTTGGATTCTCTTACTGTATTTTAAACCTTGATTACACCTTGTGAACTGCTCACATGTCATTCTCAACACTGTATTGGGGCAGAAAAAGAAGCCTAATCGGGGACTTAGTGTTCCTTAACACAAAGGCTCTCATATTAATAAACTGCTCATATCTTTATGAAGGGTATCATTTAACAACACGAGGTTTCTAACTCATAACAAATGTTCAATTATACGAGGGGATTGCACAGCTGCACTGTTTCAAAGATTGGGCAAGGTGAGGAAAGCTGATTAAATTGTATTTCTCATATCTCTGGGATTTTTCTTTCTAGAACCTCTACTTTTAGCATTTGATTTAAAATCTAGGAACAGGAACCTTTCCTCTTTTTGTCGAGCCTCACTGTATCAGCAGAAAAATTTTGGTAGAGATACTTGAGTACAGCATAGTGTACCCTTCTTGATGAGTTACAGCAAGAAGCAACTTTCTATCAAAGTCAGCAAACTTTGTCAATAGGATGGAAACCCCTGTCACTGAAGGTCTGTTTTAGCAAAAACAAAATTCAAACTCTGATTTTAAAATACGCCTTTATATGAGTTTCTTACAAGTTGCCTCAGCTAGCAGTTATGGCAAAGACTGTCTGCCATTTTACTGTTGAAAGATTGCATTTTTAGATGAGAAGCCTTAAGTTTCAAACTCATCTCTGCTAACATGAATGTTTTGAAATGAAAAGTGTTGGTATAAAACATCAAGAAAATGGGCTTTAGCCCCAAATTTAATTACTATAAATTTTCAATATGTTTCCTTGGGTTTAAATAGCAGACAACATACAGTGGATATACTTCATTTTTAAATTGCAGCTTGCGAAGGTGTTATAAAAGATTTGTTAATGTGGTAGTATATCACATGTTGCATATGAAAATATCAGACATTAGGATCTGTATGATTGTAATAAGCACCTTTCAACTTACTTAAACCTGTAATTAACTATGATAATGAGTATTTCTTAACATCTCTGTCAAACCTTTATAAATTCTACATGAATTCATACATTTTTTTCCAAAATATTAATAAATTGGTATCAGTATAATTACAATTGTTTTCATAATTGAACAAATACAGTTCTTGTTGACTTATATAGCAGCCTGCTTAATAATATTTTATTATTTAAAAATTTATATTAACTTTTTTTTTTTGTCTTAAATAAATTCATGATGGAGGCTCTTTTTGCTTTTGGTGGTGGAATTTTTGATTTTATTATTCCAGCACCCATACCTCTCTCCTTTACACATGATTCTTCCTGTTTGCCTCCTGTTTAATTTTTTTAGTGAAGTGAAACTCCTGTTATTGTTACAGAACAGGAAATGCATGAGCTGAGCCTGCTCACAGAGACAGAAAATCTGACCATGCACCAGGTCGGAGACAGGCATCCTGTAGCAATGAATCCCTAATCACTGGTGGCAAAGAGCAGACCATGTGTACTTTGAATATAAAGCTTTTGTTCAAGGCACATCCCCTTTTTACTTTTCTATTTTTTTGATACCTTCCCAAGAGTTCCAGGTCCCCAATAGTTAACACAACAAGATTTGAGGTATGAATTTTAAGCCACAGTGTAAAGCAGACTTCAGTGTTTACTTTTTCTTCTTTGGACTAACAGCACCTACAGTTATTATAATAATTACTATTATATATGTTACTATAGTAACAGTTGTCTGTTACTATGCCAGTAGAAAGATAAAACAAAATTACTATTGCTCTGAAGCTTGAGGGGTGATAGCATGTTGCTATACATGATGGTCATGGAGCATACCTAAAAGAAAGGAATTTAATTACAAATTTTCAACATAAATCACCCTGAGCAATGATGTACAGATCACCTCGTCAGAGATGCTCCCTATGTGTGGTTCCTGGCAAATTGAAGGATTTATGAAGCTCTAAACTGTGTCAGTCTTAGCTGGATTTAACATGCAGTAACATTATGATTACATAAAGCTCTTTGTGAATGAGATTTGAAAAATGTTAACTGCGCCAATCTCAAAGGATCAGAGCAATGAATATGATGGTGTGTCTGTGATGGCTATTTCAACTTAGCTACCTAAATGACTTTGAATAACTAAAAGACTAAATTCAAAGGTAGAAAAGGAGCTTGAGGTAGTATTAGAGAATAAAGCTCCCTGGACAAATTCAATGCCATGTAATGATATATATATCATACAGAGATTTTGTTTTAATCCATAGATAATGCTCTGGTATAGGAAGTGTGGATTTTTGAACTCCAGTTTTTTTGTCTTTTGTTTTTCTTTTAAAAGGTAAAACTTAATAATTTAATGAAACCTTATGGATTAACAGGATGCATTATCTTATGACATCAAACTCGTATGGGCAAGCATTAGCACACATGCAGCCTATTTGTCAGGGAAGAAGAACCCGTGGTCTCTCCAGCCATACCTTGTATGCTCCCTTTTAGATCAGGACAGCAACTGAGCACATTGATATTAAAAAGAGAAAACCAGTTAGGAGTAATAACAGGAACTCATGGCAGCTCTCAATAATACATTAACCTTCCCAGTTTAGCGCTCTGTTAGCCCAATTTATTTAATCTAGATTCATGTACATCTTATTTACCCAGATGTACTGATGAAAATAATTAGACTTTTAGCACATTCCTGTACCTATGTATGTGTTTTTCCCTATATAGCATTGCCAACGTATAGTCTGCTGCCTGTTCTGCTGAGGACCTCAATACTTCCTTTAGTCAAGATGGATCTCCTGCCCCTTGTTTTTCCTTTGCTATGTATTATCCCTTATCAGCCCTGCGGAGGAATGTGGTCTTTCTGAAGTAAGATCTCATGAAATATGAAGACTCAGAAGTTGCCTTAACTGCCTGTAGGAGCTGATTGAGGGCCCATCACAGTTCCAGGCTCTGCAGTTTTAAACTTCTAGGGGTAGCAAAAACCTCAGAAGCTAAGGCTGCAGTGAAGTGCTTCAAGAAACAATAAAGCTAGTAAGGCCTGTAGAGCAAGAAATTTGATGTGCTGGTAAAGTATTCCCCTCCATTCATGCCTCTAGTATTTTCTTAGAGTTCATTTTTCTAAGGTCACATTAGCAATTTAATCATATAGTCACATAAATTCTTGTGAATTACATCCACATTATTTATGTGATTTTTTTTAGCTTTGTTTCTTCATAATTATCTCAAAAAAAATATTACTCTTTTCACAGCTGGCTACTAATGTTTAATATTAGTGTCTGGTCTATTTAGATGGCTTGATCTTCATTATTACCTGGTGTATTTGCAATGCCTATTTACAAGATATGGATTTTTTCCAATATCACAGCAGAGCCCAAGTTGCTTAAAGGAAAAACAGATATCACCTGCCGATAACCAAAGCCTGGGTATTCAATACTGAAACAGGCAGTGTGCTCTCAGCTGAACTAAACCTGTACCCTGGTGTACTAGATTAAAAAAAAATTCATCACGAATAAATACACCTTTAGTTTAAAAGGTTCAGTTTGAGCCCTTCTATGTGTCTATGTCAGTAGTGGAAGACAGGGTAGTTCCTACACAAAGTATTGAAATATCAGCTTTAATGGGGGCTAATAGGAGATTATCAAGAAGAGGTGCTAAACTGGAGATGTTTAGGAATTTACGTGCCTAGTGTCTTAAAACACATTTGAGTGGCTACTTCAATTGAAGTAAATATGTAATATGTTCCTCTGATTAATGCATGCCTTAGTCTGGGACACAGCCACTAAACTGAGTGAAGCCAACTAATAGATGATAAAAATCTTATCTTTCCAGTGCAATTACCTTTTAAAATTAGGAGAACATTTCACTGAAAGGATAAACTTGTCCATAGCAGGGTTTTAAAATCTTGAAAGGTGATGTACGTGGACAGGCCATTGACTAAGACTAATATTAGACTAAGAGTAAGTTATCTCTTAGTTTTTGTGATAAATCCAAAGTAAGGTAATAGTATCCTTAGGAAACAGTACCTTAATTAGAGGTTATCCTTCAAGGCACTCACAATGTCTTATCAGTGCTTCTTTTATCTTAAAGGTTGCTTTGATAGCAGCTTACTGCTGTGATCAAACTGTCTATTTGATAATCAGCATCCCTTTTCTGGTCATTCTGTTCTTACTTTGAAGATGTTCTTCCTTTTCAATAAATAATTATATTTTTAAATTGAGGATTATGTGATTAAAAGGAAATCAGTATTAATTTTAGACAGCGTATTGATATTAAATTGCATTCTTATGGGAGATAATTCCCCTTCTCTAGTTTGCCCTTGTGAGACTCCACCTGAAGTACTGTGTGCAACTCTGGGGCCCTCAACACAAGGAAGACATTAACCTATTGGAGCGAGTCCAGAGGAGAGCCACTAAATTGGTCAGAGGCCTGGAGCACCTGTTACAAAGAGTCTGAGAGACCTGGGGCTGTACACCCTGGAGAGGAGAAGGCGCCAAGGAGACCCCATTGTGGCCCTCCAGAAGGAAGAAAGAAAACTGGAGAGGCACTTTTCACAAGGGCATCTTGTGCCAGGACAAAGGAGGTGGCCTTAAGATGAAGGAGGTTAGATTTAGATTAGATATTAGAATGGAATTCTGCACAATGAGGGTGGTAAGAAACTGGCACAGGTTGCACAGAGAGATTATGGACTCCCCATGCCTGGCAGTGTTCAAGGCCAGTCTGGATGGGGCTCTGAGTAACCTGGTCTAGTGGAAGAACTCTCTGCCTATGAAAGGGGAGGTGAAGCTAGGTGATCTTAAAGTTCCCTTCCAATCCAAACCATTCTATGATTCCATGTAATTTGTGCTCTTCAATAGCCTCA
Source organism: Zosterops lateralis (assembly GCF_965231275.1). NCBI lineage: Eukaryota > Metazoa > Chordata > Aves > Passeriformes > Zosteropidae > Zosterops > Zosterops lateralis. The sequence continues at coordinate 51,599,534 of NC_139762.1, read as the reverse complement.
AGTGTATATGTGTCTCAGTTTCAGTTAGGATAGTGCTAATTTTTTCTCAGTAGCTGTTACAGTGCTGTGTTCTCAATTCAGAATAAGAATAGTGTTGATGACATGCTGGTGTTCTGCCTTTGGCTAAGGTGTGTTTATCCCAGGTCAAGGACTTTTTTTCCTTGTATCATGCCAGTGAAGAGGTGAGTAAAAGAAACTGGGAGAGAACATAGCTGGGGCAAGTGTCTTGAACTATCCAAAAAGATATTCCACACCTGAGAGCATCATTCCCAGCATGTAAAACAGGGGAAGTTTCCTGGCAGGAAAGCTGGTCTGGGTTTGGGAAGGGGAAGTATGGCATTGGTCAGCAGGTGGTGAGCAATTGCATTGTGCATCACTTATTTCCTTTTTTTAATTGTTACTATTATCCATTATTATTGTATTTTACTTTATTTTAATTATTAAATTATTCTTATCTCAACATACAAGTTTCACTTTGATTCTCCTCTGTATTCCACTGGGGTAGGTGGGGAAGAAAGGGGTGGATTGAGCAAGTGGCTGCATGGTGCTTTATTTCTGTCTGGGCTTAAACCACCACAATATGGTAGAGATCTTTTGGCTTATATGCTCTTTCATTGTTAGAGATTTATTTTGACTATTTTTTAAGGTCAGAAATCCTTTTGTCTTTACCATGAATTCAGCCTTAAAGGTTTCTTTCTCTCCATATCTCCACAGTACAGATGTATTGTTGTTATTTTGATCCATTGTACAATTCTGTCTTTACTGACAACTCAGAATTAATCTTCTTATTGGCTACTTGTCAACATTATGAAATAATTTCAGAACTGTCTGTTTTCCTTCAATGATGTTTTCTAGTAAGAATTAGTCAGATCCTATCTTTGTTTGTACTTCAAAGAGAAATTGTCTTCAGCTTTGAAAAAATTTCTAGTATTACCCAACTCTATCCTTTACTCTTCAGGTCTAATATTGATCGTTGTAGGTGGTTTGTGGTCCTTCCTCAAGCTTTTTGTTGTTGTTGTTTGAATAATAACAATACTGCTGTGTATTTCCATTAAACTGAAGCCATGGACATATGTTACTGTGGTAGTGTTACCTAACAGTAAGGATGATTTAGACTGTTCTAGATGACTTTTCCTGTAGCAGATTAATGTTTTGAATTTGGTTCCAAAATCTCTTAGAAAATTCAGAGTTTGCTTTTTAGAAGCTTAATTATCATATAATAAACTGAACATGGCTCAGAAATCTATTTAATTTAACTCATTTCAAATTGCTTTTCTTCAGCTTTTTATGATAAATGTCTTCATTTTCACACCTTGTTTCTTCTACAGTCTCTCTGTTCCTTCTAAAACTTCCCCTTTTTGTTAAAGAAACACTTTTTTCCCCCTGAATTATTTATAGCATGATTTTACAGTAAAGTTGAAAGCATACATTGTTTCTAAATTCATATTAAAGTTATGTCTTCTTAAAATTCCTTATCTATCTAAGAAGATTTAAATCCCATTTTTCCATCCTTACATAGGACTGTGATAAAAAGCACCAATAAAATTGTTTTATTCTTATTTATAGGAGTCTGGCCTACACCACCACCATTATGTCTAACCAAAAACCAGAATTTTGTTAATAAAATTTGCCTAGGCAAAGATAAAATTTTGGATTTCATTATTGAATCATGGGCACTAATGTACTACACATAAACTCTACTTCTACTAGAAACACAATTAGCAATAGTAAGTATGGTCTTTACATGAGATGTTATTTCCCTGGTCTAGATGCATTTTTCTTTACCAGTTTCATATGTGTTGCATCTGTCTGGCAATGCAGAGTAACTGCCTCAAGAGTTTGACTGAATTTTTGGTTAATAGGTGGCATTATGCAAATGAAGACTAATATGTAAAGAAACAGCTAGTGATGTTTATGGATAGTGGAATGTGTGTTTAACTAATAATTCCCAAGGAAATAAAAATTGAAGTACTGTAAGTCCTAATGATACTTACAACAGCTGGAAATATTCAGTGAGCACAGAACCTCTCCAGACTAATTGAAACCTGTGAATTTGCTGTGGTGTAAGGTCCCTTATAAATACTCAAATACATATTGCTAGCCTACGTGTATGCATGTTGATGCACACTAGTAAAACACAGGACTTGTCATACAAGGGTACTAGAGGACTTTGAAGTGTGTGTAGGTTACTCAGTGGAGACTTCCTAGTGCCTTGGTGTCACAGAGTTTGGGAAACCTGGCTCTTAAATGGGAAAACTTTTCCTTACTTCAAGGTTAGTGACTGAATTTTTGAAATGTGCAGTCTCTCTATTCTTTTCATATATCTATGGTCCCTAACAAGTCCTTATGAATATATAGGCTGATCTAAAGGTTTGCCACCTAGCTGTGTTTGAAAATGTGATTTGAAAAAGAGATTAGGATAAATGCTGTTAAAGTACAAGGTAAATTCATGCACATTCTAATATGGGACTCAAGGTTGGGGTATTTTAAATTTGTTTCATCTTGTAGTTCAAAAACATTTTTCTGAATACTAAACATAATTTTTGCACAAATGATCAAGGCAATCCATAACTCTCTTTCATGACACATTTACAAATCTTTCATGTTTATGCATGATTCCTGTAAAGGGGTTTGAGCAGGAGGAGAAAGGAATTTTCAAACATTGGTGAGCTTCAGATAAATTATTTCATTGATTTACTTGTTCATGTAGCAAAGGATTAAAACGGACTTTGAACAACACTGATATTTATCTCCATGTATTTAACTTAATAGATAAATGTAGTCAATATCAGCAAAAAACTGCTATCTTTCATAAACTTATTCATAGATATCTATTATCTAAGAGGACAGTTCAGCATTCGTTGATCATATTAAATGGTATTTTTCTTTATTTTCAAGATTTCAGGAAATGTTTTAAAAATAAATTTATTTACAGTTATATTATATGGAGTAAATAGCAGTCAAGAAATAGAAGGGCATTGTAGGAAGAATACATCAATGTCTTTTTTTACTTTTTACATACTTACATATGTTTTACTGCTCAGTCCTTTAATGCCATGTTTAATTTTTTTTAAAAAAGGTTTTTTAAAAAAAAAGAATATAAACACTTCTGGTGTTCAACATGTTAGGTGACTAATTTCACCTCAGTTGAATGGCAAAATCTCTTGGTTTTCATATCATTCTTCAGAAGATAGAAAAACATTTGCAAATGTTCTTGTAGCCTGAGAACTCAGACTTCAGCTGGGCTACCAGGCAGCTATAAATCTTTGGTAAACACAGAGAATCCTCAAACACTGCTTAGTCAATATTTCTTTTGGAAAAACAGAAAAACCTGACATACTTCTGTGTAGTCTTCTGCAGTCTGCCTCTGAGGTCAGCATTTACAAATATTGCTGAACTGGGATAGAAAGTATGTTGGAAAATCAATCTTTCTCTTTCTCCTTAGTAACTGTGAACATGCCATCCTACTTTAACAACTGGATTTATAATTCTAGAGTATAACACAAGGAAATAAGTTATTTCTAGGATAACATCTGCTTAAGCCATATAGAACCTCTTGGGTGATGCACTATTTTGGCTTCAACTTAATAGATGCCTACAGAGAACTCTGAATTAATATAATTCATTGCATGGAAAATTTCCCATGTGTGGAACGTAGGGTAAGGCAAGTACATCCATAGTTAAAATTAGGTGTCATGCTCAAGGAATAGGTACTTGTGGACTAACACTTCCAACTTAATAATATTCTCTAGAATAATTGTAAGAAATTAGGAAATTTTCTTCTTTTTTTCTTGCAGTATATGGAGACTGGAAGTTTGAAGTTCTCTGATTTACCAAGTTTAACACTTAAATACTTCAGCCTTCTCCTGATCCTTGGTGACAATGTTCCCCTCTGCGTCCAGTAAAAGTGGAGTTTTTCCTTGGTCCTCCTTTTGTTCTTAATGTATTTATAAAAATACTTTTTATTATCTTTCACAGCAGTGGCCAGATTGAGTTCTAGCTGAGCCTTTGCCTTTCTAATTTTCTCTCCACATGACCTAAGGACATTCTTGTACTCTTCCCAAGTTGCCTGTCCGTTGTTCCAGAGGTCATAAAATCTTTTTTCTCCTGAATTATTGCAGAGGCTCCCTGTTCAGCCAGGCTAGTCTTCATTGCTGCTGGTTAGTCTTTCAGCACCTAGGGCAGCCTGTTCCTTCACCTTTAAGGTGTCTTTCTTGACTTGTGCTTAGCTGTCCTGTCCTTTGTTGTTAAGGACTGTTTCCCAGATGACTCTCTCTGAATCAGTGTCCTGAACAGGCCAAAGTCCACGTTACAGAAGTCCAAAGTAGAAGTTTGGTTGGCCCCTTCCTTGTTTTGCCAATTGAAGTTGGAAACTCTACTGTGTCGTGGTCACTGCACCCTGGGTGGCCTCTGACCACCACACCTCACACCAACCTCTGTTTGTAAACAGAAGGTCTAAGGGGGCACCAGCCCTTGCTAGGCTCTCTTCCCAGCTGTGGAAAGGCATTCTCTTCCACACACTCCACGAACACCCTAGACTGACTCCTTTCTCTCTGTGTTGAGTTTCCAGCAGACATACAGCACCTTAAAGTCTTCTACAAGAACAAGGGGTAGGAAAAAGGGATGGGCAATGTGATTATAAAAGTCAGGAAGCATTTGAGAATAACTGAGTTACGTGCGTTGATAAAAGAATATTTGCAAGATGCCTAGAGACAGAAGGTACTTTGTTAATTCATGTCTGTTGTTTCATAATATTGAACTAATTTGATTTAGTCTTAAGAGACCAGTGATGTGTACAGATATTGTTACATTTGTAGGTCATTGTGCACTGGACAAGACGTGAATACTTTTTTCTACTGGATTAAATCCAAAATGCAATCCTGTTATCCTTTTAAAATATTGAAAATACCAAAAATTTTGGAGAGCCATTGCATTCTTATGAAATCTAGGAAAATAAAACGCTAGGTGCTTGCACTTAAGGATCCTTCTGTTTTATGTCTTATTTACAGCATCCTTAGTGAAAGAGGATTACATATATGAAACTAGTCCTCAAATAGAGTGAGTTTTCTGATTGGATACTTTCCAGAAAACCCCGTGACAATATGAAATTCAGTCTTGCAAATCAAGATTTCATTATTTAGTGCCTAAGGCACCTAAATGAAATCAAGAAAGTTTTAAAAAACATATTAAAATTGTAAAAAAAAAGTCCTCGAATATGAAAAGGAATAATTAAGGATCTAATTTGGCTTCTCATGATATGTGTCAATATGCAAATATGGCCTGTCTGTAATCAGATGCAGTTGTTGGTGGGTAGATGCCTGAAACAAAATTGTTAAGCAACAGTGGCTCTATTAATATGTTGATAGCCTGTAAATGGGTGCAGAAAAGCTGTTATTGCAGCACAGCAGAACTGATCCTCTTGCTGATATCTTGTGACATAGAACCAATAGAGATTTTTCTCAAGTGTCTATTAATTTTAAGTTAGCTGAATTTTCTATGTATGGGAGCATTGTTCCCTTGTAGTGTATTTTTCTGATCTTTTTTAGGTTTCACTTTAAAAGACCCCTGCAATCAGACTTTTACATCTGCCTTGGGAGATTTCCAAGGTCATGAGATGGGAAATTTCAGAGCACTGTGTTTACCTATAGCGATATTAATAGAACTAATAATATATTCAGTGTGTTCTTTAAGGCTAGTTATTTGACTGTTGACGTACTCTTAAGAAATTAAATAAGCAGTTATTCTGGATTCATTTGAAGTTTATACAAGAGAAAGACAAAAGATCAAGAGATTCATTGGATCTTGCAATCTCTTTAATTTTTCATAATAATTATTTTTGCTCATATTTAAAAAATCTACTCTTTCTAATATAGCTATAGTATGGACATAATATTAGCATAACACTTTTTTTTTTTTTTGTCTCCAGGAAAATTTATGCTTCTGCCCAGTGCATACTGAAATAGAAATGGGCTGTGTCAATAGTTAGGGCAGTCCTCACTAGCTGAGGATAATAGGTTTAAATCTCTCACATATTTGGTATTATTTTAGCAATCTACTTTTCTCCTCTACCCACCAATTGCCCAGGTGTATCTAAACCATTGTAAAATTACATAAATACCTTGTCTGGATAATTCCTCCTGAGCTATTCTCATTCATCTAACAGCCTATAAATAGCCTGAGTTGGAAAAGTTAGTTCTTCATACAGAATGCCTGGCTTCCATCATTCTTATTTAGTATGCTGAAGTATCATTAGTTGCTATATACAGATTGTGGACAGGCTGGGCCTGAGTCTCAGGCACAGTAAAAGCCTGAAAATTGTCAGTGTCTGAAACAGAATTGCAAAAGAACCTCAATTACTATTAGATTCCAATTAATACATAATTTGTGGAGGTTCAGGACACAAGGTGCAGAGCTGGGCTTGTGCTGAGTACATTTCTGGGAGCCTGCAAGACCAGGGTTTTGTTGGATCACTGGTATTACTGGAGAAACTCACATCAGTGCAAGTGTCTCCGGTTTCTTTACTGTGTTTAAGGCTCTTTCCATTTGGAAATTCTGTTTACCGATCACCTGGAGAAAGAAAGTTAACCCCAGGTTATCAACAGAAGGTTCAGTAATCTAAATCAATGTTTAAAACTTTGTGTTGTTATGAAATGTGAATCAGTCTAGGACTGCTATACGTACAATAAGTTTCATGATAACAGAGCATGGGTTTCATGAAAAGTATGAGAAAAGACAGTCACATAAAGCTCTCACTTTTCTGCTTCCCAACTAAATTTTCATTCAATATATACAGAAATTATATATTTAATTGCGAAATGAAAAAACAATTAAGTGATTGAGTTTAATTTATCCTGTTTAAGAAAGATCACAAACTTAAAATAACTTGCTTATAATAATTATTTTTTTTTAAATAATTTAAATACTAAAAAAGACATGGGATTTTTTTGCATAAGGCTTTGGACACTAGGGTAGGAAAAAGAAAATAATTGGGAAAGTAAATAATCTTGTAGAAAAGGTATTAGTTAGACCTTTTTTTTGTTCATACACTTCAGTGAAAAAGAGTAAATTACTCAATCTTGTTCCACGGTGCTTCTTTGTAACACATGGATAATGTTTCATTTGGGGTTTTTTTTTCATCACATACATTTGTATTACAAACATCTTTGAACACCTTTATCCTTTGTTATATAGGTGTGGATTAAGACATGGAGGAAAGAAAGGACTGATTTTGTCTGGAGTAGGTGGGGTCTACATCAATACTGAAAAGCAAAGGCAAATTCATTACCATGAAGAATAAGTTTTGCATATAAGACATTGGGTACGGTAGTTAAAAATCTGTATACAAGCCTACAAAAGGAGTTTTGAATAAGAAGCCCTTGTCATTCTTTGCTGGATTTCTGCCTGAGATGGTGCTTTTGAAACAAAAAATATTTTTCACATGGACCACTTTCTTTCACTGAGTTTTGTGTACAGCTGAGGTGAAAAATTCCACTTTTGTTGTATTAAGAGCAATTTCATTTATGTTATATCTGATGTTCAAGCATCTGTGGTTTTGCACCAGAATTGTCAATAATGCTGGCTTAGTTCTGGAAGGTTTTTATTTGGGACAAAACATTGTGTTTTACAGAAACTAATCACAAAGTTCCTTTATTTTTTTTTTTAATTTTTTTTTTTTTTTTTTTTTTAATTTTTTTTTTTTTTTTTTTGGTGAAAGAGCTGGAAATCTCTTTTTTTCCATCCTGATCTGAGTGGAGGAGAGATTTGATTATTTTTGGAAGTAGGAATATATTTTTACATAAATATAACAGCTCGACTAAATTTCTCAAGGAAGTCAAGTGTTTTACTAGAAGATAAAATATTTGTATTAACTGATGCTTAGGAAGAACTGTAGGAGGGGTGAATATGATGTGAAGAAAAAGCAGATCCCTGTGATTTGTTATAAGAGCTTTGTCTTTCATTTATGTTAGTTTAGTGATAGCTCTTGTACGCACATATCCCCCTTCTCTGCACTTTCCTTTGTTTGCTGTCTGTTTAATTGAATTAATTAATTTCTCTGCATTTAGGAATAGTTGGCACTGAGATGGCAGGTTAGCTGGTATTGTAACATACTGTTAGGCTCATTCTTGCCCAAGTCCAGCAAAAGGAGGAGGGGTACCTTACAGGAAATTGTGGCTCTGCTACAACCTGAATACACGGAGGTCACAAAGTCTCCTCAGCAGGCAAGTCATACTTGCCAATGTTTAATTATTTGAATAAGAACACTGATGTTCATTTTGAATTTCCCAATGTTTTCTAGACACATTTAAACACCAAAAATCTACCTGGAGCTGCTCTGTGTTTATGCTTTGTGCCGTGAAACAGCTTTTGGTAAAGTAAGGAGGAGACTTCAAAAATGTAAAGAATGTGACAATTTAAATCCTTGGAAAATTCAATTTCCTTGATCATAGAGGAGAGGAAAAAGTGAACTGCCAGTAATTTAAATATGATCATTTCTATCATAAGTTGACAGCAGATGTGAACAAAAGAGACAGGAAATAGATGAAGACGGAGGAAAATTGAGAGCACAGAAGCTAATGTATGCATAGCTGGATAATGTCTGTTGAAACAACGTGACTTTGCTTGGTTTCTATAAATGCTCTGCAGCTAAATTAATGTAAGTCAGCTTTTTTTGACAGGCAATGTTCTTTATAAATTGGCTTATGAATGAACAGATCAGAAAAGATTTTTTTCCCTTCCACATAGCAAGATCTTTTAGGGTCCTTAAACTGAACATACATGTTTCTACAAACATGTGATACAAAAACTGGTCAGAGAGAGGAAGAAAGAAAGAAATTGATGAGGGAAACAGCAACACTAAGCTTGCTAGGCTGAGTACTCTTTTTTCCCTGCTTAGGATACCTGGTATAGAGTACCATGGGCTATAACAAAGATACATCTGTAAGCGGATGTATGTCTGCATATCCTTGTAGTTTACAATTAAGTTCCTTAAAAAAACCTGTATGCTTTAATGAAGACAGTTTTTAAACCCTTTAATATAAATAAAAAGAATCAAAGGGAGTTGGCAGGTTTTTATTGTTATTCTTGTTAAGTATTATCATTATTTTGTAGCAAAGTGGCAGGGGAGAGCTGTAGTTATAACTAGTACTTGTTTATTAACACATTAATCATAAAAAAATTACTCCTTCTGTCCTTGGGTCCTTGTTTAAATTCTGAACTCATGTTCCTACAGCAGCAAAATGTTCCTTATTTTAAAATAGTGTGTGATAAAGGCTTGGCATATTCTCCTCCTTCTGAAAATGTAGATACTCATTTTTAAGCAATTTACCATGCAAGTTGCAACTACAGAGCAAATTACATTTATGTTTTGGAGGAAGAGAGGGGACAGGAAAGAATATGTCCCCAACTTTGCAGAGTTGCAAATTAATGCATATGATTTACATCTACCAGTTTTGTCCTGGTCTTTCACTCCCTGCATTTCCATGGCCTCTTCCTCTCATCTCCAGTCTGCACTGGTCTTAGCAGCCTGTTTCTACTGCTGCTGCCAGTAGCTGCCACTGTCAGACAAGTGTCACCTCTGGGTGCCTTTGGAGGGGAGCTTAGGAAAGGAACAACCTTCAGAACCTCTTGACCCACTGCCTGATCAGCAAGGATGAAAACAGAGAAAAGACAACAAAAGGCTTTTTTTTTTTCATAATTGACATTAAATTTGAGAAAGTAATTTGAGTAAAGGCCCATGGTTTGGAATATATGGCTATCCTGATCTAAGCACTGACATTAATATAGGCCTTTACTGAAAGAAAATTTCCATGGATCATATGTGTGTTTCTGATATGGTTTAATCCCAGAGAGGAGCCAAGACACAGACACCCACTTGCTCTCTTCCTCACCAGTGGGACTGGGGAGAGAGCTGGAAATGTAAAAGCTAGAGAACTCATGGGTTGAGATAAAGATAGTTTAATAAGGAAAGAAAAAGTCATACACACAAGCAAAGCAAAACAAGAGATTAATTCAGTGCTTCCCAAGGGCAAGCAGGTGTTCTTGGGAAGACAAACACCTGGCTGTGTCTCCTCCCAACCTCCCATGCACTCCTGGCTTCCCTGCCAGTGTGGCAGTAGGAAAAGCAGAAAAGTCCTTGACTCTGTGCAAGACCTGGTCAGCAATAACAAAAACATCTCTGTATTATCTCAAAACATCTCTGAACAAAAACCTCTGTGAACAAACCTGTGTTCAGCACAAAAATAAAACACAGCCCCACAATAGCTACTGTGCAGAAAATTTACTCCAGCCCAAACCAGCACAGTTTGAAATAGTCATTTGAACTTGCTAACTGATTGATCATTTTACAATGTGCTTAGTCCCATTACGTTGCATTCTTGAATACCTTGCAAATCAACCTAGAGTACCATGAAGAAGTCTGCCCCACTGTCTACATCATCTCCTTGCACAATATCTTTGGATTCATGATGGGAAAACCCAAATAAAAAAACCTGTAGCACTGGCATGAAAGCATAGGTGTAAGGCAGCTGGAAATTTCTGCTTTAGGTGTGTATCATACTTCATTTATAAATAAGAACATGTCTCACTGGAGATTTTGTTTCAACATGTTTCTGATGACAACATTGGAACAGGCTGTAGACTTACAAGAAGTCTTAGCCACCACTGAAAAATAGATTCAAAGTAAACTATTTGCTCTGTATGAGCTTTGCACTGCCTAGACCCCAGCCAGTAGAAACTTTTTATGGCTGTCAGTGGGTCTTGTGCTAAAAGTATGCTCTGCACTTACTGCCACATTTTCTAATTTTTTAGCTTTTTCATAGTCATGTCTAATACTGTGTTATTTGAAGTGGAAAAAATATTTTTTTTACTATTTAAGGTATTTTTACTTTGAGCCATTAATAATATCTATAATTCTGTCATTTCAAGTCTATACAGACCAAAGGTTTCCAGAGGGCTGACTTGCCTCTCTTTTTGATTTATAATTCTGAAACTTACTTATATGATTATTTTGGAAGGTACTAACATTCTTGTTTGAAAGCTGTGGGCCTGTAGAACGTGTGTATATTTTAGATATTTTCTATTCCCTTGCCTTTTCCTTTACATGTCTATAGAGCTAGCAGAGCTATCCAGTATTTGCATTATAGTCACAACTGTCATAAATGTTTAGAAACAAACTGTAACACATTATAATGAATTGGCCTTGTCCACAATGATTTATAAAAGTAAATTTTGTATATTTTTAAATGTAACTCCAAGTAGTCATTCTCTGCTGGACAAGCCCCACTTAGATGTTAAGTAAGTGCAAAACCATAGGAGAAGTAAAATCCGGAATTCTCCCAACATTGCTATGTGTTACTCGACCCATTAAAAACTGTTAAAACAGGTGCCAAGAACTTTTGCATCCTTGATAAATAAACCATCATTCCTGCTGTTACCATGTATTCTCTGTTTTTGACTCAGAAGCCTACTCTTTCATTTTGGATTCAAAAACTCATGAGACAGGGAAAGGTTTGAAGTTGAATCAAGATCTTCAAATCGCCTGACAGGAGATTATCTCCCATACTCACATTATGGAATTGCAGATTCTAAGAAGTGTAATGGCTCAGGATGTTTAATTTGCTATCAGCAGTACAGCAGTGCATGTGCTTGTTCCATATGACTGCAGTCAGAAAAAGAAGAGCATCAGAATTCAAACTGTTATCCAGATTAAATTCTTTCTACTTTTCATTTGAGTCAACTCCCAGATTTTCCATCAAAATGCAAGCCTCATTGCACTTTCTCAATGCTAGACCTGAATAGTTTTATCATAACCAACTTCATTAATTCAGCAGGAGCAACTTCTCCCAAAGCATGACATTTCTATGGAAACCTGGAGAAAGTTTCTCCTTCTGGCTTAGAAGTGCTTTTCTGAAGCACTGAATGAACTGGTGATTTCTAAGGCACAGTAACAATAAGAACAAATGTAACATTGCGAAGATATAAACGACTTGAAGAGTGACTGATCATGATCCAAACTGTAAGCCTGACATTAGTATGTGAATGGTTTCCCCATTCCATGTCTTAAGAGAATGAAATTAACCACTAAGGACTTTGTGTGTTTCCTGATTTTCTGTAGTGCAAAGTAAATCCTAAGTCCTTAGCAAATGAGCTACAATAATTGCCAGCCTTCTGTAATAAATCAACATTTAATTACCAGTCTGACACATCTTAGAAGTTTAAAAGAAGTTGGCAAATTCAGAACAAGAAGGTTTATCAAGCTATCCCTATTTTCTGTGCTGTTTAACCCAATCCTAAACAAAGTAGCATGTAAAGTTTCTATAAACAGCTGGCTAAAATATCATGCGCTGAACGACTTAAAAAGCAATGTAGAGATAAATTATTTCAGTAAAAGTGCTATTTAAAGTTTTTGACTTCTACCAGTATTCATGTCAGTAAGGGTATTTGATTTCTATTTACATGCTTTGGAATCTGAGATGGGGCTTTATTGTGTTTTTTTCATCAAACCAAAACAACATTAGTTACACCAGCAAATTTTCAGAGAAGTTTTGTTTAAAAATCCATTTCCAGATGGTCTCTGTGATATGAAGGCAGTCATGCATGAAACAACAGATTTACTATGGTAAATATGTTTATTTACCTATTTATTTACTGTGGATTTTTAGGACAGTTGCAAAGCTGTTGTTGTTTTATAGTGTATTTTATTGTTGAAGTTGCTTTTTATCAGTGATGAACAAGTAGAATTGAAGGAATAAAATTGCCATGTTCACATTTTTAGTAGGTCAGAAAATAAAAGTATCTCAAACTGTCTCTTTCAAAGGTATGTTTTAGGGAATTTGGGAAAACACAGTAAGTACCCAACAGAATTAATTTCATATTCAAATTACTTGGCTTTTTATTTTATAATTTTTGTATCAAATCTCTTGCGGTAATTATATTAAAAATAATTTCATTTTAGATCATAATTTAGGTGTTTTGGTTTTGTTTTCCTCATTTCTCACTAGAATTCCTAATGATAGTTCTGTAGCATGTTAACTTTTTAAAAGTAGCATCCATTCACAGAGGCATTTCTTGGCGTGTTGGCCTTTCAAAACTTACAGCAGAGCAACTAGTTCTAGTAACTTCTGTAATGTGTGTATGTTCTATAAAAACACTCAAATTAAAAAAAAAAAAAAAAAAAAAAAAAAAAAAACAAAAAAAAAAAACCACACATTATCTAGGAGAAGGGAATACAGGTGACCTCACCCCAGTGAGTCAGAGCTATATCCACTAAAGATAAGTGTGATGAAAGGGAGTGGGTTAGCTGCTGAGGGGAGGATCATCATGGAGGAACCTTGAGAATCATGAAGAAGAAGGATCCTGGGGAGAGAATCACTGCTGTAAGGTCAGTCTGGGTCTGCATTTAGAGCCTCTTGTTGAACCAGCAGCCACAGTCTAGCCAGGTCAAAGCCTGCAGTCAGAGTCTACAAACAAATACATGCAGTCATAGTTTAGCAGGAAATAACCAGCAGTGAGAGGCTTCAAGGGAAACCTACAGCAGGAGGTTGCTGCAGCCAGAGTCAGTGAATAGTTGGAGTCAGGATGGCTAAGCCATAAAGAGGAATAAACCAGGACCCCTTTCAGGCTGTGATAAAGAAGAAGTCTGTCTTGGTTCATTTCTATCCTCTAACAAGAGGGCTGCTGCAACACACTATTGTTCTTTTTGTTCTTGTTTTTGGGTAGGGAAGGAGTTTATCAACAGATCTCGAACAGCTAACTGAAACCATGGATCCTCTGAATGAGAATAGGCTCTCTAAGGCAGTTTAGCCCCAGCAGTCCCTAACCAGTGTCCAGGCCACCAGCATGGGCAGATGTGTTCCTGTCTCAGCCAGAGAGGTGTGCTCAGCTGTGTTTAACTGATGCTGTCACAAGGCCTTTAGCAAGAGTGAACTGAATGATTTATCACAATTCAGCTTATGAGTTGCACAGTTCAATCATCTATCTTCATAAAGTGTTAGTGACAGCCTCTACTGTGCATCAGAATGTTGCTAACCCAAGTAAAGTATGATGCAAAGATAATATGTTTTCATGATTTATTGCCTGTGGGTCCTGTAATTACTAATTATGCATATGACAGACCACCTAATGCATAAAATGCAGCAGAAAACCTGCAGTGAAAAATTATAATAGCAGTGCAGTTCAAGTTCCTATTGAAAAGAAATTTTATGGTAAGGCAAGACATGAAATTTTCTGACCCCAAAAAAACCTCACATTTGCATTGGGAATTTTTAATAAAACTGCAGAAAGTGGAGGAAAAAATCTACTAGGTTTCAACCTCTCTATTTTCTATTGTGATCTCATTTATTTAAAAACTAATAGAATTATTAACAGGTGAGTGGACAGAAAAAAAAAATGGGAAAGACACCGTAATTATTGATAATTCATGAAGTGTCATCTTATTCCTATGTATCATGGACAGACTAAACTGCTAATTTTCCAATCTTTTCAGATATGACAAATTTCCTGGTAAAATTTGTTTCTTCTTTTGCTTACTAGAACAAAGACAAAATTATATATATAATTATAATATATATAATTATATATATTATAAATATAAAGACTTACTTGGTGAAGTAAAAAGCAATAATAAAGTGGTTGTTACAATTGCGTGGTCAACAAATAGCTTTAAAAGCTTTTGAAATGTGTGTTACTACTGTATTCCACTGTAGAAAATCTGTTGAATTGTTAGAATCGATCATTATTCTCCTTAACAAAATGCCTGAAGGAACAAAAAACAGAGAATAAACTTTCAATCTATGTACAACCTTCATACCTGAGTTAGAACCTTTGGCTTTCTTCTTCAGAAATTTACAAAGAAGAAATTGTATAAAAATTCTATAAAAACTACTCTACAAACTGCTGGTTCTTCTATTCACACAAAGATCAATGCAGATGCAAGAGTGGAGCTGCATTTCAAGATAGAAATTTGTTCTAATTTACTTGATGCTCTGGAGTTATTAATTTAGTGCAGGTTGATTCCCTCACTGTCAGAACAGGTTCAGTAATTATATGTAGGTACAGTATGTATAAATTGAGTTGGGAGCAATTTTTTTATCATGAAATCTAGTAGTGATGGGGACCAGGAAAAGTGAGTGCCTCACAAGGATTTCTATTATCACAGGCTGGTAAGTGTGAAAGATACTGCAGCTCATCTAATCCAACTCCATGAAAATTTGGGGTTTTCTGTATGTTGGAATAAATTCTCAGCTGGTGCAGGTACCTGGAGGTTCAGGACTTCAGTAGAGGTATTTTTAATTAGCTCACCATTGCAATTTCCTCATCAGTGACAATAACCACAGTTGAACTCCCTGTACCAAAATGACAAAAATATATTTGTGTGGCTCTTTAATACTTATTATCAATATTATTTTTTCTGAAACATATTATTTTATAGTTGTAATGATAACATTGCAGTTTCAGATCTCTCAATCCCATGGTACTAACTAGCAGATGCTTGTATCATGTGCGGGTGGGTAAGTATCACTGTGTTTCTCCCATGTCAGCTCTCCTAATGTCCTATGAATCATATTGAAAGGGCTGCTCTGTTCTTGCCTCTCCTCTCTTACAGCCACTGGATTCATTCTGCATTTCAAAGGCAGCTCTTCTAGGACCCAGCACTGTAACTGTGCTCAGCTCTGATCTCACTGCTGTGCTGAAAGATCCACTGCTGTGTGGCTGTATTTGAAAGAATTGCCATTTCTCTCATTGGGTGTGAAGTCATTCCTCATTTTCCAAGAATCTGGGGAAACTCCACTGAAATTCACAGTTCATCTAATGCTGTGTTAAGGAGCAGCAAAATAGGGCAGTGTTTATTTGAAAAATGAATGGTCTGATACCTTTTCAAAGGTGTGAGATTTAGTCATTTCAACATCACATTTGTCTTTGACAACCGGTAGTGAAAAAATGCAGTGGGAATGCTACCATATCAAACTGGCAGGGAAGCAGAGGAGCTGGAGGCATTTTCAAGTGTCTTTACTTCTTAGACCTTCTTTTATGATGAAAGGTGGCTTTTATTAGATACTTCCTCCAGAATGAACACATGAAATACACTCTTAAAACCTAGGACAGATTTAATGGACATAGAGTAGAGGCTATATTGACTTTGAGATGTAACTTGCATTGTCCAACAGCAGTCTGTGAAAGGCAATACTCAGTAAAATGTAAAGCAGTCTTACAATACTATCATTTAAATTATGTTTTTATAGTTTCCCTAGAAAACCACTCCCTAAGTTTCAAATACATTTTTTGTGTCTCCCTTTGAGGCAGAATATATTTTATGTTTACCTGTCACTGCGCTCTTAACAAAGAAAACAAAATGTATAATAACATTATTGTCATATACAGACAGGACTAGAGGACATAGCCTCAAGCTGTGCCAGAGGAGGTTCAGACTGGATATCAGGAAGAATGTTTCCACTTAAAGAGTGGCTATACATTGGAACAGGCTGCCAGGGAGATGGTGGAGCCATCATCTCCAGAAGTGTTCAAGAAATGACTGGAAATGATAGTGCTGTGGTTTTGTTGCCATGTTCAGTCAAAGGCTGAACTCAGTTATCTTGGAGGTCTTTTCCAGCCTTAGTAATTCTATGATTCTATTAAAAAAATACTTTTAGTTAAGAAAGTGGACCATTTGAAATTATCATTATTTTAAGACTTCACTATTGTTCACTAAGAGGTTTATTTTCCTCTCTCCGCTTTCTGGTTTTGAAAAACCTACACCTACTTATACAACAGAAACAGTGATCTGTGACAGCAAATGCATGCAAATTATGGAGAAAATATTTTCTTCTTGGAGCAAGGAACATCTTGAGCTTCTCCCTTGCAGAGTGCTATGGCAGGGTGCTGTTTTATCACTTTCTCCTTAGGGATTTTGGTAGTAGAGAACAGGCTGTTCTCAACAATTCAATAGAATTATTTCAATTCTATTTGAATTGAGATCCCAGTGTCCAAAGCAAATGCTTTCAACATTTTAGACCTGGGTCTGTCTCCAGCAGCAAGCAGTGCAGCACAATAGGAGTGAACAACAGAGCAGAACAGTTCATGCTGAGAACTGAAAGCCCATGCAAAGTCATTTGCACATAACACTGGAGTTTGTGAGTTTGGATTTTGCTTCATATGAAGAAAATACAGCCCTCAAGCATGGAGACTTTTACTCATACAAAATAGAGTCCACTATGTGGAGACAACTGCAAGATTTGACTTTATACACACTTGAGCAACAAACTAAAACCACAATTTACATGTAAATTCAGTTTACACATAAACATTTGCCTCCACCTCTGTAGGACTCTGGTTCACGCACAAAACTGTCTTCTTCTGTGCAGAGTTCTCTACTTTTGTTTTTGGCTGCAGAACTGCTCTGTAGTGAAGTGAAGTCCAGCCTCAATGTGTCACTAACAGGGTTTTAACCACCCCACGGAAAGTCACTCAAAGAAAAGCAGTTTTCATATGTAGCACTGTTTGGTTCTGGCAGTGGGGTATTCCAGGTTTAAAAAAAGGAAATGGCTTTGAATAAGAAATGGCTTAATGTAGTTTGAGTTTAATTAAAAATAATTCACGACAAAACACTAATAAATTGGTGATTGGTATTTGCTAGATAATGCCAACATTTAGTAATTTTTTCTGGTAGGAGAAGTGGGTTTGCTTTTTCTACAGTTCATGCCTCTGAGACAGAGGCAAAGGATGAACAAATCCTTGTAAAAAGTTCTGTTTTGCATTTAGAGGAAAAAGTGCAGCTTTTCTCCTATTTGTTGTGTAGGGCCTATGTACAATGAAGATAAAACTATAAACAGAATTTTTGTATAATAGTATTAAGACACAGAGAGGGCTGCCATGCAAATTTCCTTTCAGAAAATCTTGAGCCTGGAGCTTTCTATATCTTCTAGGCAGGAGCACCATGACAGTGTTACAGGTGCTGATTTAAAAGTATTTCCAAATGAGCGACATAAAAGCTGTTTTAATGTACCACAAGTTAAGTGATAAAGCTCAATCACCTCTTCTCCCATCATATGCTCCAAACTCTCAGTCATGCATTGATGGCTGCTACAAAATACGCACTGAGAGAACTGTTTGGATATCTGAGACATATTTAGGATATCTGAGACACTTTGCCAGAGTACTTTAAGATGTGCATGGCTTTTATACCCTTGAATAATCTCCTACTAAAAATGATTTTAAATATTCTTGCTGATTCAGAGCCCAGGCTGGTAAGCTTGTCTCGTTCATTTAAAATATCAAAACAAAGTTACACTTTATTTTAGCTCTTGGTCAGAAAATGTCAATTTTCTTTTAGTTCAATTGAGGTTTTTCTGCTTTTTGTACCTTTTTCTTACCAACAAAACCCTCTGCACTGAGTTCTGTTCTATTTGCAGTTACATATGCTGCTTGCACCAAATTGAAAGTGTTTCAGTTGGGAAATAGAGAGAAAATCTAGGGAGATACTACTAGTCTTTGCTTCTTTTCACTGAATACATCAGTATTGGGAAATTAAAGGTTACAGATTCACTTTTCTTGCTTGACTGGAATATCTAGTTTTATTTATTTATTTTTTTCATATTGTTTGGCCAGCATGAATGTGCAAAGAAAAAGAACTATCTCTGTCATGGTTTTGTAGACATCTGAACTTGATTAGTCCAAAGATAAAACAAAATACTGAAGTTTGCCTACTCTATTCTTTACAAATTTAGCCTTTTAGTTAATAAATATTCAATAAATATTAAAAAAAAAATGTAGTGATACAAAAAGGTTTCAAATTCTGATAGGCCTTCCCAAATAAAGTTAAACAAAGTATGACAGCATAATAGCCACAAAACAAGTATCTTAAAGTTTCGTAAGATGGAAAGCATTGGTTAGCCCACTCATCAAAATATTAATATGGTTAGCATATAAAAATAATAATTCAATGCAGTATGGTATCTAGCAGATGATGATTAAATTTGTAAAATGAAATTAAGGATTTATAAGTCTACTGATGTTTCTAAGATGGTTTATTTCTTACAATTTGCAAAAAAAAAAAAAAAAAAAAAAAAAAAAAAAAAAAAAAAAAAAAAAAAAAAATTCCAGAAAAAAATCTGGAACTTTCATCTATAAAAGTGTGTATGTAGGATAAAGCGGAGTTAAATTACCAGAGTTGATAATGATTATTGAAATTTCTTGAATCCCAATAATAGATCATATTTTGCATTAGCATGTTCATTGTTTTAAGAAAGTTGATTTTGTTCTAGGTACTCTTAGATGTGGGTGAATGTCTTCAAGCTTCAATGATGATGATTGTCTGGTTATGGGGGACAGTGCTGTGTGGTAATTATAGTGTCGGCAGCTAAAAGATAGATAAAGTTAGATGCTGCAAATGGTTTTGGGGAGTTCAGAAGAGTTAAGCTAAATAATGAATAATATGCTAAGTTAGCATAACAGTTATGCTAACTTAATAATATTTTTATTAGTACTGGTCACTTATAGACACTGAATGACAATTGCCTGTATCTTAGTAAAGATTAATTCAGGAGCCAGCCATTCATGGAGGTGACTGCCATTGAGCAGGTGTCTTATGCAATTCTGGGGCACAGGTTCCATTTTGAGAACCAGCATTTTCTGATGTGACATTGACTGGAACAGAGGAAGAGGGCAGTGGCAAAAGTTGTGTTTTGTCTTTAACAACAGCATTCTTTCTGCAAGCTGAAGGATATATCAACATCCTAATTTCCAGGTGTATCTATTTCATGTCTAAGGGAAAAAAAATTAATGTTATTTTTTTACTGAGAATAAAGAATGTGAAAAACAGAAGACAGAGGAGAGGAAAACCCCGTGCTTAAAAAGCAAAAATTGTTTCAGGAGTTGCACAAGATTCTACAAGTGTCCAAACTTAGAATTTGCAAATATTTTTTCTGTTATTCAAATGTAAACATTATTTTATCTGTTTTTATTACTTTTCAGTAAAAGACAGAACAAAAATAAATCTTTATGAATCTGACCATTATTTGCCAGGTTTATGGTTCATTACATTAAAATCACCAGTAGTCAAGCCTTTTGTTTGAATGCTATAAAGACTCTGCAGTGTTGTAGATTTATGTATTTGTTATGTTTTCTGTTTCCTACACAACAGTATTAACTGTGGAAAAAAGAAAATTACCTGCCCTTTCAAAAATACATCCTATATGTATAAGGCTAGAGATGCATATAAAGCTAAATGCTCATTTTTTCTCTTCTGATATTAACTTGCAGAGCAAAATCAGTGTAAATGAGATATCACCAACAGGCGAAATTGGAACATTTTTCCATCTACCCCCCTTTAAAAAAGAGCTCTGAGCTTAAACATGAGGACAAAATTTAACATAGCTGGTTTGTTTCTGATGGAGAACAAGGTTTTCCATCATCAAAATACCTTCAAGGACTGCATTTGCCAGTGCTTTATCTTACTGCTTTGGCATAGTAAACAAATGAATAAAACTTAAAATAAAAATATAATTTCTGAATCAAAAGTCCTACAAGAGATTAAATACTTAGCTTATTGAAGAAACTATCTAAAATATTATTTTAGAAGGACCTGTGATTTTTGCTTTTCCAGTTAAAATACATTTAACCAAATACAGAAAAATCACTGCTCTCGTAATTACATCTGGTGATCATGTTTTATTTTTTTCTGATTGAATATTTGTGGCATAAATTGCTGTATATTTGAACACAGCTGAATGTTTCAAACAAAACATTGTTGGCTTCTTTTCTTATAGTCAGAAATCCTAGTGCAAAGTTGTGCTGCGTTGGTGAGGGATTAGCCAGAAATAACAATTACAACACCATCCTGCAACATGGCTCTGTCTGGCTAAAGTGAAAGCAATAACAAACAAACCTTTCCCTCTGCCTTCAGGCTGAGTATTGAGAGCTTCATCTCCTAGTAGAATATGAAAGAAATTATAATACAGAGTATTTAGTGCAGCACTGGGAACTAATGACCCATATGCAGCTGCATAGCCTTCCAGTGCTCCAGTGCTTCATGGAGATAATGAAAATATTCTTTCCTTGTTTTCTTCTTTAACATTTAAACTGAATTTTGGCTTACAGTCCTATATCAAAATTAAGACAAGGTTCTGTTGTAATGTGGCAGATGCAATGCTGTTAACTTCAGAAGAATTTTGTCCATGCACATCAGTAGACTGTGTAAGCCAGCACTCATTGATAGTCATTGCTTGGGTCAGTACCTTTTAAAGGAAGATTTGACCGCACAAGGTTATCCATAGAAGAATTTGAGACTTGCTACTACAGGTTTCCCCAAGGCAAAACTCAACCAGATGTTATCTTTCTGAATTCTCCATTATGTATTAAACTCTTGTACTTTTTTGGTATTCGTTAATCTAGTTCTTCTTCCATGTCTGTAATAAGCAAAACATCTGTTTCTTCTTGTTCAATCAAAGTGCCTAACTCAAGAGTCCTACTTTTAAACTAATGTCATTTAAATAGAAAACCTACATAGAGAGAATGCATTTCATTAAAATATTTAATTTGCATATGAAACCATCTTTTCCAGAACTCAGTAGGGAATTTGTGGTGGCAGCAATATGTATTTCTTTTTTGTTTGTTTCAACTTGCATGCCAAAAAAGAGTAAGAAAAAAAGGAATGCAAATAAATATGTGTATCAGCTCAGATGAGGAAATTAAACTGCAATGAGAAATCATCACTGTGCATTTGGAATGCCATCCTAAACTTTCCAGCTGAAAATTCTTTTATTACAAGGAGTCATGGTCTACTCTTACTAATGAGTCTTGGTTTATAGAAAAATCTCAGCAAGCAAAAATAATCCCTCAATATACATGAGGCTTGTAATCAAATATTACAATAGGAACAGATCATAAAGCTATAGAATTTATCCCCCATTATATATATATATATAATCCCAATAATAATTTTAGTTCCTGACACAAATCACTGTCTCACTTATAAAGGCAGGTTAACACTACTGCTGCTAATACACATAAATAAAAAATCAGATAATAACAGTGGCTGAGATAAAAGGTGCTTTTAGTTTTTTTGACTGGGGAGCACAATTCTGTAAAGACAACAGTGAGTATTTGCTGAGTATAATGAGCAATCCTCATTAGCATTCATCAGTCAACTCCATAGGAAAAAATGTACCAGTAAGTTTTCTAAGAAAACATAAAATTGCACAAGAATTTTTTTTGACAACTTTGAGCCAGAACAGTTGGAAATATTACTGTCATACTGTAAAGCTCTATGAGAATGGTTAATACCTTTAGATAAGAAGAAAACAGCCTTAATTCACGATTATTTTGTATCGATATGCTGAAGAGTTCATAAAGCAGAAACAGTGTAATCTTTCAGGGACTGACAGGAATGATGTCAACATGTAGGGGCACATATTTTTAATACAGTCAAAACAACAATGCTTCTCCAATCATGCCTGTAGCAAGCAGCTTACAGACAGCAACGTGCTCCCTTAGTATATCTTGCTAATTGCTGTGCACACCAAGAGAATGCATGAAATCACTTTTGCTCCTAACCTGCAGCTCCCATTTCCTGATCCTCTCAGGAGAACCACCTCCTCTGCTGATCCACCTTCCCTCCACCTGCTACTTGCCTCGAGTCATGGCAATGCTCAGTTTCTCATCATGCTGCTGGTGAGCTTGGGGGATAACCCTTCACTGCACACGGAGAGAGTACAGTACAAACACAAAATACAAAAATACAGATTAAAATAACTGAACTATTTTGCATCTCATGCCACATTTAATTTAAAACATTTTCCTCATTATTATTTTCAGTTCATTCTTTTACGAAGGAGTATCTTCAAGAGGTGAGGATGGTGAACTTGGCCTTATTATATGAAATTCAGTGAATTTCTAATTCCATAGCACAGTCATCTGTCTTTAGCTCCATAAATTGTCATGGTGGGTTCCCTCACTACCACTCTTCAAGAGGGCAAGGTGAGAAAATAAGACTAGGAAGTTCATGGAGTGAGATAAAGACAGGGAAATCAGGTACCAATTATAGTCACAAGCAAAACAGACTCAGCTTGAGAAAATTAATTTAGTTCATTGCCAATTAAAATAGATCTAGCTAGTGAAAAACAAAGACAATCATTAAAACAACACCTTTCTTCCTCCTTCTTCTTGAAGTTTAACTTCCTCAGTCACAACTCCTCTACACCTGTTCTTAAGAGGGGATGCAGGGGTAAGACAGAACTGTTCTTCTGCTCTCTTGAGCTGTTCCTCTGTTCCAGTGGCCAGAGCCCCTCCTTTCCCTGCTCTCACTCTCTCTTGGAGCTGTCAGGGACATTTCTGCTCTGTTTCCCCTCACCTCTCCCTGCCTGGAGCTGAGGGGCTTGGCTGTGCACAGCTGTGCACCTTCTTGTCTCATATCCTGTTGTGTCTTGGTTTCTGCAATATCCCCCTTTCCAGAGAGTGTTTTAGATATACCTCCCTTAGTGATGAACAGCTCATGCCATTGCTTTTGTGCCGCATGTTTAAATAGTCAATTCTTAATTTTGTCCAGGAGTCTCTAGTTGTTGTTATTCAGTTCAAGGTAGTACTGAATGCCTCGAAAAAAATATAAAATAGATTTTTTTTTTAGTATTAGGTTTATTTATTTTATTAAATAATTTTAATATTCTATTTTATATTTAATAATAATATTTCAGGCTGAAAAATTAGGGGTTTATGAAGCTTTGATAAGCTTCAGTTGTAGTAGCACATGCTGCAACAATTTTGATTTTGAGGTCTATAAAAAATTTGTCTTTTTCTTTCTTAGTTTATTATCAGTGGAAATTAACTTCATGTGGGTTATAATTATGTGTTTTTCAGTTTCTTCTTTTTCAAATTTAATGTAAATAATAGCAAAAGAGCTTAAAAACAGAAAGAAAAAATTCCCTAATATTTGATATATTAGGTCTTTCAGCTGTTCTTACTCTAGATTGAATAAGCTTACAAGATTTAGTAGTAACATTTCTTACTGATACATTTTTAAGAGACTTCTGCCACTTTTATTCATACTAATGAATTTTCTGAGGATACTCTAAGAGCAACCTATGTTATTTTGATTTGATCTTATATTTTAAATAAAGGTGTGAAAACGCTAGGAAAAAATATCCATCAAATGTTTAGGTGTATCTGTTTGCTGTGACTATTATTCCTTGTTCATAGAAGGTAACATTATTTTAAATATTTTCAAAAGTTTTCTTACATTATACTTCTGCTGACATTTTGCCTTCCACTTAATTTTAGAAACAGCTTATTATGTTGCATGGTGGATTATTTTGGCAAATGACATTTTGCTAAGGTGACTTTATCTAGGTGGAGAAAATGTTGCTTGCAAGAGGTGCCATAACTTGGAATTTGCTTTTATTACAGCATTTGCTACTTATTTGCTGACCTGTCTACACGGAAATGGGTAGAACAAACCAGTACCCTTTGGCAGTTCTTAATGTGCCAGGCAAACTGGCTTTCTGCCAGCTGCTGGAGACAATATTAGAAGCATATAAATTCTGTGGGTTTTAAAAGATCTGAATGAATGAACAATTCCACCTGCTTCACAGGTGCCAGTATTTGGAGAATGCTGCTCCCGTAAGATTGTGGGGTTTTCAAAGGTTTGCTGGTTTTGAGGTTCCTCTGTAATGTCTTCCTCTTCTGCTAATAGCCCTACATCCCAATTAGCTGTGAATTCACCACCTATGTGAGCCTTTTCCCCTCCTATTTTTCCTTTCCCTTTTCGTGGTAATATGTAACTTAATATATGCCTAAATGAGCATAATGTGCCCTTTGGCACTGTTACTCATTATAGTTAAATGGATGAATCAATATCTTTTCCTTCTGAGCTTGATCATAGAAACAATTAAAACGTATTCTTTATTAGTAAAATGCAGAATATGGCCTTTTAGTAGGAAAGGTGAGTGATAACAGCTGTACTTAAATACTGTTATGCCTGTAAGCATGGACAGTTCAGTAGTTTCAAGACTTGTATCTATGATATAATGTGAATTTCTTTGTAATAGTTACTTTAATAACAATACCTTGTCATCCCACTAAAATGATTTCATTTCTTCAATAGCCTTTATTAAACTTTATATCATGAGCCTGTGAGAGAGCGCACAAAACACTTAGAGATAATAAATACTGGACTAAGTAAACTATTGTAATGTATTTTTGTTCTTCATAGGCTCTGGTCTCAATGATGGGCAGTGGCACGAAGTTCGATTCCTGGCTAAGGAAAATTTTGCTGTCCTCACCATTGATGGCGATGAAGCTTCAGCTGTTCGAACTAACAGCCCTTTACAAGTCAAGACCGGAGAAAAATATTTCTTTGGAGGTAAAAAAAAAAAATCAAAATAAATATGTGCCTAAAGTACTGTTGTCTTTTAATCTATATAGCAGGTGAAATGGAGTTCAGGATGTAATTAATTTATGTGGATCCTATTATGGCTTAAAAGCCTAGGTGCTGCTCATTGAAGAACATAACACTAAATTTAATTTCACTTTCAATCTAGCTTGGCATGATATCTCAGGTCTCTGAGCATTTTAGGGAAAAGAATTCTTAATAGTTTAAACAAAAGGCACCAAGTGGAGAAATAAATCTAACTTTTTAAGTTTGAAATCCTGAAGCGGAAAAAAAAAATCATTGTTTAGGACAGGTCTTAACCTTTTCCTGATTTTTATGTGATGTCATGATTGTGGATAATTGAGAAGCTCTCATAGGTTGAAGCCCTAGATTGTTCAATATTTTTGTTTGTTGAGAAGTCCATATACTAAAAATGAATTCTTAAAAACTGTGCTTCCAATATTTATTGTGCTTGGTCTTCTATGTTAGCATTTATGAAAATCAAAAAAGGCCATCAAAACACTTGGATTTTTAAAATTGGCATTTAAATTTCTGTATTAAAAAGGGTATTTGTGTGTCAAAAATATTTTTGATCCAAAAAAATGCAGGTTGTGCTTTTGAAGTGTGCCACACATTTAACATTGAACATGAATTCTTCATGTTCAATGTTAAATGTGTGGGATAGGGAACATAAATTTTAAAAGCAGAATTAATCTGTGTGAAATTTTGATTTTTTTTTAAACTTACAAGGTGCAAGTGTAATAAAAATGAAATATAAATATGATACTATAAATAGTCACAACATTACACAAGGAATAGAAAATTTAGTGTTATATAAAGTACTCTAAGTAGAAACTGGAAACAGTAGTTTCAAGGTTATTTTCATTTCATTGCTATCAAATTAAAGTTGGTCACAAGAATTAAGCTTCCTGTTGCTGTAACATGCATATTTTCCTATATCTGCAATTCAGCTAATATTGGTTTTTTTAGCCTATTGCCTCAAATAAGGATTCTAGTATAGCCAGTTTTCACATGCTAAAGTGTGAAAATTATTTTGTTATCTAAACATAGCATGTTCAATTTGTCAGAACAGTCTGTGGCATTCTAATTAAATGAAGCTATTAAGCACACATAGGAGACAATGAGGAGAAATGCTGTACATAATACATCAAGTGTTAAATTCTGTCAATTTTGATAGGTAAAATCCCCAGATCACTATTATATTTCTAGAGAGAGATTGATGGACTGGTTGCTTCTGAAATGTCTTTTGCCTCTGTTTCTTTGTCCTCGGGGGATAGATTGTCTATCTCCTCCAGGTACTTTTTATACCCTTTCTTGGTCAAAAGTCAGGTTGATTTGTTGTCATTTCAGTTGGACTATGAAATCTGTTTGATTTGTGATTGCTGACCTGTACTTTAAAATTCCACCATTTTTCCATAAAAAACAAGCATGCATGCAGATATTGTTCTAGTGGGATATGGAAGTCAATCATGAATTCCCTCAAGTCTCATCCCACATCTGTTCATGCAAATACATGGTCCTGTTACACAAACTATGGGGTGTTTGTTTTTCCTTAGTACCTTTCATCCTCTGAAAAGTCTTCTAAAGGCAGGTGAAAAGAACAGTGGTGTCCTAACCTTCATGTCCCAAGTTGATTTCAAAATCTGCACTTGCAATGCTATACTTACTCACATTAACTGCTAGAAGCTGTGAATCTGAGGAGGCCTGATTTCTAGAACCCATTTATAATATTATGTTCCCACATGAATATTGCTATATAAATGTATGATATATATATAGATATAGATATAATATGTTAAAGACTGAAACTTAAAGGCAGTCTTTTGGATGCATGTTAGAAACCTAACCTCTATATTCATGAGCTGCATCTTATAAGGCAAAGGTATTTTTGTTCTATTCCATCCAAATGTACATGTTCCTCCTTGCTTGTCTTTAGAAGCACTCCAAGTCATGGCTTTTAATAAATAACATTTGCAAGAAGAGGATGAAGAGAAGGAAAATGTGGGGAACCTCAAACAATTGGGCCAGCTGATCATCAAAGATATTTTCATTAGATTCCTTAGGAATAAGTGCAGATAAGAAAGCATCAAACACTTCTTTGCTGCAAATACAGCAAAGTTGTAGTTGGTTAGGAAGTGAGCTTCTTGAATTCAGAGGGCAATAGCCATCTGCACAATGCTAGATGGCCAGCAGAATTAATTATCAATTCGTTGGTGTTGATATATTTTCATTGTGAAAATTAATCTAGAGTTGTTTGACAAATCTAGTTACAGATATTTACACTGTTAAACCTTCGTATTATGAAATATATATAACAGATGCAGAAGTTAAATGATGAGATTTAAAAATAGCTGTGTTACAATATTCATCCAATCCCACTGCTATATTTCTTGACCTTTCAAAATGCTGAGAAAGCTCAGTCCATTGAATTTGTGTTTGGAGAGGTTGTGCAGCATTTTTAGCATGCTCTGAACACTCTTTGATGCGATTTCATCTTTGAAGAAGCTACTGTATGTATGCAAGGGTTTTGTTCTCCAAACCTTCCCTTTCTCTGATTTCAAAATAAGTGAGCCACTTTATTTTTCTGTTTCCTGGTGTCAATACAACAAAATGTATACTATGGGCAATGTTATTGTCTTTGCTGAAGAAAAGATTTAGAAGCTGCATTTCAACACTGCAGTACAATATTTTCTAAAAAATGTTGTCATTGACCAGCAGAGCCAGATTTTTACAACACACACAGTAACATTTGAATAAGGGAGATGTAGAAATCAGAATATTTTGTGACTTCTGCTCATAGAACTTTTCTAGTTTTGAAAAACTGTATGTAAATCATAAGAGTATTATTTCTCTGTCAGAGAATATTATGTTCAGTACTGTTAATGTCTTTTTTTTCCCCTTGCCTTGTTCCTCTCCAGTGCCATCTCCCAGCAGTACTGAGTTCTTCCCAAGGGACAGACAGTAGTGATGCTTTATTCAAACAAAAAGAGTTAGGGGAAGCTATGTAAAATAAGCCATTTCTGTAGGTTGTGTGAATGTGGGAGGGTAGGTGCTAATTGCCTATTACCCTTCTGTATAACTATTTTCTGCCCACTGGTTTTATTTTCCTTCTTATTCTTCTTTTGAATTTGTGGTTTTGGAAAGAAGTGATCTTCCCTTCCCTACTAAGCTCTAGAGAATGATGTTTCTTTGTTGTTTCCAATTATCTGCATAAAACAAAGAAACAGAACAGAGCAAGTGAATCACAGAGTGAAAATGAGTCCATTAACCTCATTTGCACTGTTGGAGATAAAGGGCTTTTGTGAAGCATCCTAAGTTTTCACCAGCCACCTAATACCTGCCTGATGTCCATAGGAAATATTTGATTAGAGACATAATTTTGACTTGTTTCTATGGCATTTCTTTTTAATTGTGCCTACTTTTCCTCTCCTTTTCACTGGCTCAAGGAAGGGAGAGGTTTTAGTATGAGTGCTAATTTTTCATTGAGATCAAAGATACGCTGTGAGCATCAGTAAATCCACTCTGTGCTGCTTTTCCTGACAAGCAAAGATGAAGGGAATATGCAGTAAGTTTCCTATGGGACATCGGTCTCAGGTGTATGGAAAGTCCTTCTTTTCTCTGCAAAATATGTGAAGTCTTTTTTCTGGAGTAGAATTCATTTTGAAAAGTTGTGTTGGTCTGAAAGTCCAAAAAACCAGAGGTGATGGAAAGAGGAGGGAATTTTAGGAGAAAAAATATCTTCCTGACTTTCACATTTCCTGGGCTCTTCTTATCCATTATCCAGTTATCCATTGTTACAATTGTGTGGATTGTTTTCATTAGCAGCTGTTATAGTCATGGCTAGTGACATGGTAGTGTCACTGGCATTTAAAAAGCATCTGAAGTATCATAATTGCAAGTATTATCAGACAGAAAGGAGTCACCTTTTTTGTTTTTTGGGGGGCTGGGGGTGTGGAGGGCAGGGGTGTTTCTGTACTTCCAATTCAAATTTGTTTAGCAAAACCAAAGTTCAGGTTTTAGGTGTCATGACAAATAAATGAGACCCAGCTAATGGCAATTCATCTATTACCTAAAAAAATAAGAAAAAATCCCTGCTGACTTCATTCTTACAAATATGAAATTTCTCATATATAAATAAAGTAAAAATTATGTTTGGTTGTATTTGTATGTTTGCTGGTCTTTTCTGAAGATTTTTAGTATGCCAGGACTTCAGTTTTGCTGTCCATTTGTTGTTTGTGGGGGTTTAGGTTTTCTTTTGGATATATGACCACAAGACAGGATGCTCCAATTTGCATTTCTTGTGGAAAGAGTGATGAATGTGTTTTGGAATCTTTCATGACCATAACTCTAGTATAAACTCAAATACAAATCCATAAAGAGAACACAGAAGAAATTCCAAGTAACTCAGGATTATAATGTGATTTTCCTGTGTCTTTAACACTCATCTTCAGGTATTATCCCAAGTCAGACCTACAAAATAATGGTGAACACATTAAATGGAAATAAAAGAAGGGGAATGGGTCATATATTTTAACAGTCCTCATACCTTGTTAAATCTGAAATATTTGTGAGTCAATACACAAGCAAAGAATGCAGATGTGCAAAAATTATGAACATAAGCAAAGAAAGGAAGCGCTTTTGTAGCAAGTAAAAGAAAAAATTGTATGGCAGGCAATTATAGACCTCTCTCCCGTATTTAGTACATGATTGAAATTCTTTATTATTTCATCAGCCCTCTTGTACTATGAGTGAGGAAACATGACTGAATTCACATTCCTTTTATACAACTGACAGAATTAAAGGGCAATGATCATTTCCCATTAAATCTTTGAGATTTATGCTTTTTTCATCATGTTTGAAGTTTTGTTTATTTCATTCAGATAATTTGAAGGTTAGACAAATGAGACCAAGTAAAATACTGGTGACTTTCTGTGATTAATTTTCAGTAATGTCAGTGCTGTTATAATATGCCAATCCACCAACACATTTTATACAACAGTACAAGTAGAAATACTCAAGATAGATTGATATCCTGAGGAAAAACAGGTGCAGGCAGAAAGCTGGTACAATGTGCAAACAAATAAAAGATGAAATGCATGGTAATGGCAGTTTAGGAATGTATGTATGGGGACATGAGTCTTCCTGGAATAACTTCAGCTTTTGAGCAAAGGCCTATTAAATATGAGAAATGTCTATCCATTGAAATATAAATGGATGAAGTCTTGAAAAGTGCTCTCCTTGTTACAACATAAATCTCTTGTTAAGCTGAAGATGTTAGCCATA
The DNA here is from genome assembly GCF_965231275.1 of Zosterops lateralis. Taxonomy (NCBI): domain Eukaryota; kingdom Metazoa; phylum Chordata; class Aves; order Passeriformes; family Zosteropidae; genus Zosterops; species Zosterops lateralis. The sequence continues at coordinate 51,568,876 of NC_139762.1, read as the reverse complement.
GAACATATATCTAGAAGTTTCTCAAAAAAAAAAGCATAGGAACTTAATCTCTTTTACTTTATTTTTTTGGAAGCACTAAAGCAAATGTTTGTGTGCAGCAGAAAAGAGAACATCAAATTTTCAATACATTTTCTTTACTCCCATGGACATTTAAAACCAAGAAAGAACAAAGAATGAGAAAGAATATGTGCCGTAGAAAGTAAACCTGGACAGGGGAAGGAGTAAATTGACTTTATGGAGACTCAATTATCTCTAACTCTGTGAGTGTACTATTTATTTCCTTTTTCACTAAGTATAATAGCCATACTGTTGCCCGAGTCTTAGTCTGAAGCAAATTGTTCCAGTCTCTGGATGTTCCAGAAAATTCAAATAAAAATAGAGTAAGTTCCCTACCTAGTATAGATCTTGACTCCAGACAGAAAGAAAAAGGACTTGTAAAAATTATCCACACTTCTTCTAAAGGAAACACTTTTGAAGAAGGAAATTTCTGTTGAAGATCCAGAATAAAGCTATTAGAGACACACTCAAAAGTGAAAATTATACCTTGTATTTTATATGGCCCTCCTTTATTAGCTTGATTAGGTCAAGCCACAAGGGTTTTGGTACCAATAAGTGAAAAAAGTACCAAAAAGAGGGAAAGGGGAGGCATTTCAAGAAGCAGTGAAAGTTGGTAGGAATTTTAACTAGTACTGATCACTAGTCAATACTGATTAGAGCTCTATGGTTTTAGAACACTAAAAACAATGTAGTCTATTGATGGCATTAGCAACCACAAATATGTCTCTCTGTGTGTGTTGAATAGTGATGTGAAAAATAAACACATATGCTTTTCTGTTGTGTGAAAATAATCAAACTAGGGGAGAATGCTAATTAATACTGGAATAACACTTCTACCAACTTTATTTCTCAAGGGTATCCTGGATGGGCTTCTAAGTATATGTATGTGCTTATTGCCCACAGCCACAATTCAACACATATACACAGGGAAGAAAAAATAGAAATGAGAAAAGGTAAATTCCTGGTGTCATCAACAACCCATACTGTTGTCAGAGGCTTTCCTTTCTTTGGCGAGTGACTTACTGATTCTCCTCAGTGGATTTTCCATTGGAAAATCTGAGATTTTTCCTTTTTAAAATCACAGGATCATAGAATGGCCTGGATTGGAAGGGAAGATCAATGTAGTTCCAGCCTCTCTGTCCTGGGCAGTGGCATGTTCCACTAGACCAGACTGCTCAGCCCCATCCAACCTGGCCTTAAACACTTCCAGGGACAGGGCGTCCACAGCTTCTCTGGGCAACTTGTTCCAGTGTCTCACCACCCTCACTCATTTAGAAAGGAAATTCTTCCTAATAGCCAACTAAACCTCCTCTCTTTCAGTTTGAAGCCATTTCTCCTTGTCCTTGTAAAGGATCCCCCTCCATATTCCTTGTAGGCTCCATTCAGGTACCAGAAAGCCACAATTAGGTCACCTCTAAGCCTTCTATTTCCAAACTAAAAAATCTAGTTCTCTAAGCATTTTCTCATACAAGAGTGGCCAATCCCTCTGATTATCTTAGTGGCCTCCTCCCTTTTTTCTACCACACCTCTAAATAGAAGACAAATTTTCAGTCATAGTTCAATGTTTTAAATATGTAAATGAGCACCTGTTAACATTGTAAACAACCTTAGGCACAAAGTTGCCTAAATGCCATTGATTCTGATGATAGTCAAACAACTGACTCACTTTTCAGAGAAATATACTTATCTAGATAATTGTGAACATGAATAACTTTGGAAATCTGATTTAATGAGTCATAAATGCATAATAGAAGAAAGAAAACCAGATATCACCAAAAGTAGTGTTTGTGAAATTGGGAGACAGAACAAAAATATGTAATTTAGAAAAAGGCCTGTCTGACTTGTATGGTCTGAGTGGGGAATGGTTCTCAGTGCTGATTGTAAATTCTGTCACATACATGAAACCTGATTGGAGCTCCAATTATAATTACTCTCTGCTGCTTCTACTATATAGGCAAGCTGCAGGTATCCCTTTGTGTCTAGGGCTGCCAATTAAATCCTTGCATGCCTACAGTCCCAGGTTGTTATCACCTTCTACTGAAGACAACAAATTTCATCATATAAAAGTGGCAGACTACAGCTCTAACAAGAACACTTATTAGTGATGCTTTTTTAAATCATGAAGCAAATTTTGAAGGCTTATATCTACCAAAGAAAGAACTTTATTGAATCTCACAGTCAGTGGCGTAGAGCTGATTTATCTGCATAAATTGACAAAACGGAACCATGAGGCTGAGAGAGTAGGTTTAAAGACTTGTTTTTCACTTATCAGCTAAGCACTGAACTTACCTCTATAGAGCTTTGCAGCAGGAAGTAACAAGTAGGAGATGCACAAGTCTCCAGTGTGGATCGCTGATGGCAACTGGCTTACTTCCCAGTTTGCATTAAATTACCTTGTAAGTGTCAAAGTATGTCTGCTTTAAGTTTAACTTGGGGTGGAGAAGATTTGATGGTGCAGTGCTGAATATTTAATATTGATGATACCTTTAGGAGGGAATTGGTGGTTAACCAGCAAATTGCTAGACCATTTTGGGTTATTAAGTCTAGTCAAAGACATTGCCATTCAGCTTATTCACTGAGTAGCCACAATCCTTTTTTTTTATTTATTTATTTTTTTTTTTTTTTTTTTTTTTTTTTTTTTTTTTTTGGCTGGGGGCTGTTTTGTTTTTGGTTCTTTTTTCTTTGAGGCAGAGAAATTTCTCTGAGATAGAAGAATTAGCATAAATATTAACCATGCAGATGTTAGAAAAAATCCTGTGGTTTTGAATGAAGAAATACGAGATTTCTGAGGGGTGATGGTCACTGACAAGGTTATAATACAAACTGGAGAAAAGAGAAACTAGATCTGTTTCCATGGAAATAAAGAATACTCTTAGTTTCTTTGAGTTCATTGCCCATCATACAAAATGTATGCATAACTCAGATGATCCTGAGGAGTGATTTTACAGACTTTCTGCCTCTGGAATGAGACCTGCATTCTTATCATTTGATCTTGTCCAAGATTAGATACTGTGGCTAGTAATGTACAATGACTAAAAATTCTTTAGTAAGCAAACTTCTATTTATCAATAAAAAATCAAATAGTGGTGCTATGGATAGCAATGTGCATGATATTTTTGTATTTGTGTAGGAAGTATTTTGCTTTAATCCATAACAACAAAAAAACTCTCTAGAGGGCACTGAGGATATTTCCTTGTGAATCTTTTTCCAAGTAGATGGTGCCTGAAAAAGAAGCAAGATTTAGTGGTGCTTGAAAATGCTTCATCAGCTTCTCACACCTAATTTTTATTATTTTTACTGACCAGACTTCCCAAAACACTTTCTGTACTTACTTGGCATTTTTTAGTTAGTTTTTTGAAAACTGATTTTTATTTTTGATTCTGTAAGTTTGAAGCTTTCTGTGGACCTTCAGAGTAAATGTTTGGGTTTTTTTTTTTTGTAACTAATTAGGCCTTTTGTGGTTTCACTTACATCATAATTAACTGGAGTAGAATTTTGAAACAAGATATTCTGATCCCATATTCCCATAATTTTCATTTATAGGAATAGGTTGCACAAAGTCTGACCCTCTTGTGTTTTTTATACTTTCTTATTTATACTCATTGTCTTTGCAAGTTTTGTCCCCTAGTGAGTTTTTAAGGTTTTTTGTGGTTTTTTTTTGTTTGTTTGTTTGGTTTTTTTTTTTTTTATTTTTTTTTTTTGATTGCACAGTTTCTATTGCCTCTTATTAAGAACTTGGTTGAAGTACAGGGGAAAACACAACTGGAAAGGAAGAGCTTTCTGTTTTTTGAGTGTCTTAAAAATCATGGAGTGAGTAAGCAGTGCTTATGCTGGTAGTGACTCAGTTATTTTGTAGGTGCTTGATGAAAAATCTTGAGATAGCACAAAGACAGAATACTGCATATCTTGATGTGGTTGAAGAAAGGTAACTGGGGAATTATACAACTGGAATAATAAATGAAGCTTAAATCTTACAAAGAATAGTGGGGCTCTTTTTCTCAGTTATATATTCCTATTTCATTTTAAAAGAGATTTTATTGCATTTATGATCTCAACAAAAGTCAAATAGGACAGGTCTTTATAAATGCAGTGAGTGATCTTTTCAAGAATCCTACAAAAATATTAGCAAAAAGACTATAGTCATAGCTCATGTTAGTGGCCAGAAATATAAAAAAATCTTATCCATCTATCACTTTGTGATGTGGAATACTTTTTAAATGAAAAATTGCTTTTGAAATGTGCTGTCAACCACTGGGGATGGTTCTATAAAATGGCACTACCACATGTGCATACATGTGCACTCATTAAAAATGTGTTCAACAGAACTAATTTTATTTAGTGCTTCAGCATTTTGACATTCAAACAAAGACACAAAATGCATTGTTGGTACAATCCATCTGCAGGAAAAAAAAAATCCTGAATGTCATGCAAGCATGTGAAATTTGAAGAGTTTTTTATTTGTCTCTGTTCCATGCTTGGACCTGTAGTAAGCAAGTACATACTCGATTATGCCACGTACAAGGTCTTTTTAGCTTTTCACTGATGACTTTCAGAGTTATATTCAGGCACTGTAGCTGACACTCAAAAAATTGATTTGGTTTGCATACATACCTTGTTTAATTAATATTGTGGCATCTGAATGACCCGGTAATTTAAAATTAATAAAGACAGATTTTCAAAAGTCACATTTGATTGAGAAAGCAAAAAAGTACTGCAACCAAGGATCTCCATGGAAATTTTGCAGTAAAACTTTCTTTAATTGGGTCAAAAAGGTTTGCCATGATTCTAATATCTTTATAGTACTGCTATTGCAAATACATTAGCAGTTACTGTACATTACACTTTATTCTTTTGTTGAATGTATTTGAGAAAGAGTCTGAGTAATGCATGTATTCTCAGCACATCATTACACGAGGCAGCTATCCAAGTCTTTGTATTTCTCCTTTTAGATTTGTTTTCACAGTCAAGAACAAATGTGTATGCACTCTGATAGAATTTCAGAACTAACTCAGATTTTACTGAGCTGAAAAAGAAGGTAATTGTTTGAAGAGGGTGATACCAACATTCAGAAAGCATTCTTAAGGAAATTTGTTTCATTCTATGTCTTTTTTATTCCTTGGAATGTGACACACAGGACATTCTTCCTTATCCATAATTTTTCATGAAACTGTTCTGAAACTAGTGTCATTTAAAAAATTCAATCCATTTTCTGTCTTGCTGTTTCAGGAGATGCAAGGGCAGGAAGAATCTGATTATTAGCAGTTTCAGAAACAGCCTTAGAGTTTACTGCTCTACAGATCACAATGATTGGGACTCACATTTCTAATCCTATTGATCTGCAGTTTCATTAACTTTCAACATCTCAGAAGCTTGCAAGTTCTTGCTTAGTGAAATAAATAGAAGTATTTTATTTTCATCAGCTTAAGATTTTTCAGAATCCTTTGCTTATAATAAAAATAAAAGAGGAATTCTACAAAGAGTATGGACCATTCAAAAGTAAAATTAATTAGGAATTATATTGTTATATGTGTAGGGTTTACACTAAAAATATATATTGTAAAGAAAAAAAATATAAACAATTTTGAAAAGAGTAGCCTGCATGTATTCCATTCCCTTTTCCTGTGTCCCACTGTCAGACCCCCCCGAGTTGAATGGGTTAGCCTGCATGAACTTTATGATGGTATTTTAGTTTTCTGCTTCAGTCAAAATTTTTGTTCTCCATTTAATGCACCCTACTACTCTTCGATATGTTGTGTTACAGTGAAGCACCATTTATAATTTTTAAATTATTATTTTCCATCATTAAAATTCAAACTTTCTAACATACTTCTTTAACATAGTGGAATCACTTTGTATTTTTTTATCTCTGGTGAAAAACTTATTCTTATCTTAGTTGATAATAAGTGTTTATTTGACTTTTCTGAAAACTTATTTTCTTGCCTAAATTAAAAATTGAGAGACAAATGTGGATTTCTCTCTTATTTTCTTAAAAATGTATCCCAGTGGAAATGAAGCTAGAGATTTGGAGAGGGTTCAATATATTGCAGCATGGCTCTGTGTGACCCTTAGCAAGCTATTTAATGTCTACTGTTCAGTTCAGCAACCTACAAAATTACATTAAAAGTACTAATTTGAGGGTGGCTAATTAAAAATTGACTGTGGACAATACAATTGGCTCTATTCCCAGTACTAATGTATTACTTATTCTTGAATATTCAAGTCCTAATTATTTATTACTAAAAATAGTTATTAAAAGTTCATTTGAAGCCCCAGTTTTTACTGAAAATGGTTTATGTTCTTTCATCAATTTTGAAATTTGAGCTTTTGTAAAAGTAATACTGCATAAAAAAGGACAAGTTTTACGGAAAAGCATACTGCTTGAAATATTAGTTTTGTTTGTTAGATTTAGAATGACATTTAATGTTTCTTGGCCTGTTTTAGAAGGCTTATGTGCTTTCCCAAGATCATGGATTGCAAATTATATATACATATGTACACATATATGTACAAATGTACATATATACATACATATACGTACACGTGTGTGTATATATATGAGTATGTGTGTGGTATGAAAAACCATAATTTGATTTCCAGATGAGTTAGAGATGAGTTAATTACAGAAAAAGACCCAGACGTGTAAAGGACAATGCAATGTGACTTACAGATGAAACTAAAACACAATGAACTTGTTATTGTCACTATAAGCTCAGTTTGTGAAATGAAAAGAAGTCACTCATTTATTTACTGATAAATTCAGAATTAATTAATATAATGACTAAGTTCAAGAATTTCATCATCTCCTATTTGAATAATTTGCTGATTTTTTTTTCTCCAAGGAAAGCAGTTGTTGCATATGTGTCTTCTGATAAATTACTTAGAGTTCCACTTAAATAAATTACAATCTGAGAGACTTATTACTAGACTTCTTTAAAGGGTATTTGTGAGTCAGTTTAGATTTATGACACAATGCAAATCAAATTTTCAGTTATTGTTATTGATACTGGTGTTATTAAAAATTAATCATCTTATGCACAAGGGATAAAGATGACAAATCCAGGAATGTGCTTTGAAGATGCACTGAAATTAATATTCTTGAAAGAGTAATGTGTCTGAATCTTCTTGCTTATTAATATGATTTTGACAAGTAGTATAGAGATTATAGAAAGAGATTTGTATTAATAAAATATCTAATAATATAAAAAGGATGCTGTGTTCAAGACTGAAATAATTTTAGATAAATATAAAATAGAATAGCTTTTTGTTTTACTAATAGACAAGGGCAGCTTTGTTTTAAACTTAAGAAAAGGGTAATTTTTTTAACTATAAAGAATAAAATAATAGACATTAGGTATTTTATAATTTCCTGAGCTTTCCTCTTTCTCTTTAAATAGCAGTTGTAAACAGAATCTACTTCAGTATTTCATCCGCATTTCACAATGTATAAAGGCAGATAAACTTTAAGAAAAACAAAGCATGTATTTTTTCTAAGGGGTTTTGTGTCATGGAGTTATATATTTGCATATCTCAAGACCTTGTTTGCAAATTGATTGATGGTGGTAGTAACAGCCATGAAAGACCTCAAATGTGCTGTATTGTGTATCTCAGTAATGAAACATATTTAACCTTAGCAGTTGCCAAGGGGTGCACCTTTATTTTACTGTGAGGCTTGATGATGTACTGATGCTGCCAAATTTCATAGAATCATTGCCAAAATATGAGAGATACATGATGAAGTAATATTTGGGGGAAGAAAATAAACATGTCATACTAAAAACATCACTTTTGATTATATGAAAACTGACAGTCTTAAAATGCTCACTCTTGCAACATAATAGAAATTTCATTAAATTACTTAAAGCTTACTGAAAAATGCTTAGTTTTAGTGTCAGAACACTATCTAGATTATAAAACAGAATAAATGCTGTGGAAATAAATGATAGCTTTTTATGTATTGTCTTACCAGGTCAGCACGAGTAAATTCTGTGTTTAGAGGAGCAGTATGATTGAGGGGATGAACACCACTTTCCACTGTCCTTTAACTTCATTCTAATGCCAGGATAATACATTTTTTAAGGAGTGATTAGAGGGCCAGTTTGCTTTTATTATTTTTTTTAATTGCATACTATGTATTTGCATTTCCTTTAAATGAGATTGATACCTTACGTGAGACTTGAAATCTGAAGGATAAAAATTATTTCAATTCTTAATCAGTCTGTGTTTCAGTCTATCTTAAAAGCTGAAGGAAAAGTGTCTCAAAATATTTTGCGATATGAGAAGGAAGTTGACCTCTGCAGATGCTAGTACAGAATGTTTGTGCACATCTGGAATATAGATGACAAAGAATAGTATGGATGCATGGCTTTTGGGGGTAGATAAGATAATCAAAGCTGTCAATGGTAATTTGTTCATAATTTCTAGTGAAATCAGAGGTGGTGTCCAAAGTACTTGGTCATGGTGCCATACCTTTACTCATTTGGCGGCTGTCTATAGTATGGTTTGAGTAACAAAGAGATAGATGCATCCTTTCCCAGACTAATTTTTCAAGCAATTCAGACACCTTTTTCTTACTTAGGTATAATTCTGGATAGTGTGTGCTTATAAACCTACATCTTTAAATTTCTTCCCCTTCATTATCTGAATTAATCTGTTTCTAGAAGTTTATTAAATTTTTAATTAATGGAAATGCATTTCTGAGAATATGTCTTTACCTCATATTCTGCCTCTACATATTATCATGCTTTTTTTACCTGGGGCTGGTTATGAGGCACTGAATTCTTTAGTCAATTCCTTAGTCAGAATCCTTCCTGCTGTTCTTCTTGCTTTCCCTCCCCATGATTTTCGACTCCATCCTCCTCCTCTGTTTCCCAACACACTCCTCAGTATCGCTCAATCAGCGTGAAGAGATGAATTACTTCCTTGGCAAGAAGAGAGCATGAAGCCTGAGCACAGTGCACTCTAATTTGTCTTGTGTCGGAATGTGAAGCAGGCTCTATCACCCAGGCTGCCAAGCAAGGGTGAGGGATGGTAGCTCTGATAGGTTTATCATGTTTTCTCATCTCTAAGAAAGCTAAATGAAAACATAAAGTTCTCAGAGACTGGTTGGGTATGTGCTGATAGCATATTACTTCTGGCACTAAAACTTACGTCCACACTGTAGTGTCAGCATCTCTTTGTTTTAAAATGAACAGAAACTTTATACTTATAATCACGAGTACAGAAATTTCCAGGCGTGTCATATGTCAATATTAATTAAATTTAAAATGTAAAATATATTACTGAATTATTCCTTTCTGTTTGGATGAAGACAAAATAACTTCCTTTTCAGGCAAGCATACCAATGCACACACTGCCTCACCGGTATATTAAATTACATTTTGGTGTATGGGTCAGAAGAACTAATGCTAATGATGACCCAGAATTAAAAGTTTACACATTTGTCATGAGAATCAGAGAAGACTGCATGAGAATTAGATGAGAAAGAGTAACTAGTCAGTGCGAACAGGGTCTTGTCACCAAACTTCCTGAATTAACTTCTCTCATCTATCTTGTTTGGGTGTTTTTTTTTTTTCCCCCATGTTTCCTTCAATGTGTACTTTCCATGTAATTTCAATCCATGTCATCCTCTCTATGTCTTTATGTAGAAATACTTTTCAATCCAGGCTGACTTTTTACTTCTGAAAATGTGTTATAGCTCCACTTAGGAAAGATCCCTGAAAGATTTAACTACCGTTGACCACTTTGACACTAGCAGGGATTTTACTAACTTCACTATAGTGAAAAATCCTGTGGGAAGTGTATTGGAAAACACAGGTATTGCTTAGAATCTAAATGGAGTAGTTCCTCCCTGTGTCTATTTTTATTGTACTTCCAAACAAATGGACTAAGACTGATGAGTCATGATGGCTAATTGCACTCTTTAATGGCTGAATTACACCTACAATAGGGGCTATTTCTCTAATAAATTCTAGAGAATTCTGAAGACCTCAGAAATAATTTCTGTACTGCACACATATGTACCACAGAAGTTTTTTAACATTAAGGCAAATACAGGCTCAACAAACAGAAAAAGAAGAGAGCTAGAGATTTCGCACATAGGAAAAATGTTGTCTGTGCAGAAAACAGTCTTTTGCTGATGGGTAATCTTAATAAATCCGGATTTTCTCTTTCCAACTCTTGTTTTCCTTAACTTTGTCCCAGGAATACAGTGATCTGGCAGAAAGAAATGTGACACCAACAAAAGGTCAAACGTAAGGATGATACTCCCTAGAGGTGACAATAAAAATACATCAGGTATTTTTGGTTGACAAGGATGCCATAGAAAAAGGAACTAAGCTGTGCTGCGTGTGCTGAGCTTTTATCTTAATGTGGAATGTTGCTGTTGTTAAAGTTTATTTTCCTCTGCATGTCATAGGAGTACATATCCTCTAGAATATATATTCTATACATTAATAAAATTGTCAGTAAATTTCAATTAAAATTAAGATGTTCCTTCTGTAAATGAATTGCCAAAATTTTCACAGAACGGATCTTATTAGTTCAATATCAGAATGACGGCTGACTGTTATTATCTTTCTGAGTGTATACCTCTAGGTATCCATTTTCATACTTTAATTTTTACTTAGAGGAGTGTTAGAGCGTGTGGCTCTCTAATTCCTCCCTTAGCCACAGTAGATTTTATTAGATCTGATAGAATTTGGGTTCTTGAAACTTTCTCTTTGGAGGTAAGACTAGTGGGTTATAAATTACAGCATGTAGGGTTTTTTCAGGTAAATAAAAGATTTTGGACATAAAGGAAGGACTTAAAAACCTTAGTAAAGAAACACATTACATGAATGTTTCTTTTCTTTGTTTGCCTTAAATCATATCCTCACAGAGATGCAGCCTTCTCTCAGGGTGAAGGAAACTGCTTCTGTTTTCAGAGATTTATCACTTTTCATCCTACCAGTTATTCATCTGTGTTCATGGGCTTTTCACATTCTGTGCAAATATTATGTTATAGCTTGACTGGACAGAAGGCAAAGTCATCAAAGTTAATAACTTTGGTATTGTTCTTGATACCACTCTTCTGACTTGGTCAGAAGAGGCTTTTGCCAGTTTATTCTTTCCTGTCTTCCACAGACAACTTCGTTTTGCATTACACAGTTCATACAATCCTTAATAGTCAGAAAAATAAGACCTGTTTTATAAATTGCTGAAAAGCTACTCTAAATTCATCATCCTCATGTAATAGGGCTGAGACACGTAAGTGTATGTCCATTGAAATCCCTTGACCTGCCTGCTTGGAATCTTTGATTGTGCACACAATAAACAACCATGCTTACATGGCCTTCACATGCATGTCTCCAGTAGATGAGCAATAGCTACATAATAGAAAATACATTTGGAATAAAGAGAGCAGTGATCTGTGGTCAAAATAAAGAATTTTCTTGGCAAGGTGGATTTGCTATCATTTAATCTTACTGAAAAGATTTTATGCAATTAACTGATTTCATTTTTAGAAGCAGCTAATTAGGTGGTTCATTGAGATGCAAATGAATCATCCATTGATTTCTTGCTCAGTCAGCATGGAGTAAAACTAGTCTGTGGCCCTAGTAAACTGAATCAGGAAAAGTTCTTCTGGCCCTGAAGAAAATGGGTGATGAAATAAAAGTTGGGATATTAGTGAAGATGAGACAGTTCATTCTCACATTATTAAATAGTGCAGGGAAGATGAATGAGTGCTCAACTTCTTAATAAAATAAGGGAGAAAAACTCCAGTGTAATATTCAATAAATCATGTAAAAAAAGACCCTTGCGGCTGTTTAAGTGCACGATATGATTTTTGAGCTTGCATTTTACTCTTTTCTCTGTTCCCGATTTTCTTTTTGAGCTTAATTCTTTTTCCTGTGTGCTCTGTTGAAAGCATTAGCTCATTTTTTAACTTTTCCAGTTAATTTTCTTGAAAAAAGATAATCTCGAGATACAAATCAGGAAAAGACCAGACATTAGGACTTCACAAAAGTGTTGCCAACGTTGTCTTTTATCCATATTTTGGGAGTACAGTGCTCTGAAATACTAAATTTATCATTGCTTTTTGCTGAGTGTGCTCGGCAGTTTCTTGGTTTAAGGTTGATGCAACATTTTCACAACTGCAGTCCTAAAATGTTTGGTTTTCCTTCTCTATCCTACACCTCTCAGAAGTTAGCGCTGCAAAAAGGAGATATGAAGAATTAGGCTTCTCACTTAAGTCTGAATATGATGGGGATGGCCCAAGAAATTTAAAATATATTTGATTAATAAAAGGAATTATTCCTAAGTATGTTACCAGCTTAGCTTGGATTTGATTAATTTAAATAACCCTTTGCATTATGTTTAATTGATTTTATGTTCATGTTTCTTGACAAAACATCCTGGTGTTCTGACAGAAGACTGTTTCAATATGGTAAAATTGTTCTTTGAAGAAAAGAAATATATTATTTAAAACTCCAGGAACAGATCAGATTCCCTGGGCTGTGACCGTATGTGAAAGAGGTGCTCCCTATGGGTAGCTAACAATAACATAAACCAAGCCTCAGGCTCTTATCATCCTGTTCCAGAGTATTTACTTCATTTGAAATCATTGAGAATATATTGTCAGTAAAGGTGCTTGTCATATCTCTCCTGGCTTAAAGGTTAGTCATGCAAAAGGGCGTTTTTAGTCATAGTTATGAAAAGATTTCTTTTTTTTTTTTTTTTGTGAAGGGGTTAATGTATTTCTATCTTCTGTTAGACCTCAGCTGGGACCTTGGTCTAATGTTTCTTTAGCTCATAAATATTAGCCTTTCTTTTTAATAGACCAAAGAGATATGGAAAATCATCTCAGCTACATGTCTCTTGTGGGAAAAAGTCTAAATGTCAAGCAGTAGCATTGAAAACCTTTAAAATTGGATTATGTTCTGCAAAGAAGCATATTTATGAGCACAGCAATGGTTCTTTCCCAGATGTGCCTGCAGCCTGTATTGCTAAAATGAATGCAGATTTCTCAGCCTGTGCTAGATCTGTTTGGCTACCAGGAATCTGTGCCTTGTTTCTTGGATCTCAGCTCTACTCCCACAAAAGGCCATATCTTTTGGCACCACAATTTGCACTCGTGTCAGCTGCACAATTTGACACAGGCAATTTGGTATTCTTGAATCACTGTTTGCCAGGCAGCAAAACCAGGACTACATGGAGACACCTCACACAAATGATGCTTCATGTCATGTAACAGAGAGTCTTGAAAATAAAACATAGAGGAATGCAGCAAAATATTTTCATGCTGTGAAGGGAATGTTGGTTTTGGTTGTCACTGGCATGCCTTTTGTAATCTTCCACAAATTCTTGGAAGGATCAAATAGAAACTCCATATGATCCTTACAGCAAATAATAGGAAAAAAGAGTTGCTCCTTTCATCATTGTGTGTGCCCACTTTCTCCTTGACCTATCACTTGCCCTCACTCATCGTAGTTTCAGGATCTTTCTTTTCACCATCCTCTTCTCTGGGACTGATGAAGTGGCAGAAGTGCAGCTCCAGTCTCTGACCTGTAAGGAAAGAGATGGAGTGCCCTTTTGAGCCCCACACTTAGGCTGCATCAGTGTAAACTGTATGGCAGATGGGCAGAGATATTCTCAACAAGTTTAGGTTTAAGTTCTCTGAAGTCCCAGTTTCGCTATAATTTTGCTCAATACGTTACTAGGCACCCATATGTTTAAGTAGTAGATGGTTGAATTAGACAGGACATGGGTGGCAGCAGCAGAAACTTTCTGAACCACCACCAACTTGGGATAGTTCTGATGAATTATGCAGAACAAACAATCTAGTAATATTACTGCTCTACATTACCATTACTCCACTTTCTCTGTAAGTGGAATTCTTATGTTTCTAATGCCTTTTTTTTTTTTTTTTTTTTTTTTTTTTTTGTGATAATTTTGATTTGCTTTAAATTGTATTAAGTAGTTGAACATGAAGGGGAATTTGTGAAAAACTTTGGGAGTGATATAGGAGGTACAAAGAAAGCATAAAGCTCTTAGGTTATGTAACTCTGATCTCATAATTGAAATAGCTCTTTGGTTTTCTTTCCTCCTGGTTTTTCTGGATCAGATGGATCTTAGGCTATGGCTGTCCTGTCAAATTAGACCAATCAAATGCATTTAAAATTGGATTTCAGGAATATATATTGTCCACCCACGTATATCTGCCACTACAGGTCCTTTACATGTTTTAAAAACCTTTTCCTCAAGAGCTGTTTCTTTTGTATATTTTAGATTTCCATTAGCAGTTTTCAGTTTTTAGTGGAAGGAAGCTTGTAGACAATATGTTTATATATATGGAAAATATGTTTGTATCATCTCTGAAATGAATAGAGATGCTGCTGATTTATCTTCACATTTTTTCATTTAGAAATTTAATGAAAAGTTCTTAAAAATGTCTGTGGTTTGTCACAGACTAGTAAAGACAAAGTCTCAAATGAACGTTTATTTTTACTGAAGACTATTACTTTGTATCAGGAATAAACTCAAGTAGCATCTGGTTGGTGACATGAAAATGGTCAATCTGTGTTAGCGTTATTTGAGAGTTAGATTAAGAAAATAGCTATAGTTACTTGTGCATACATGAAGTTTACCTTCATTACTCTGATTTGCATGAAGGAAATACATTTACAGATTCTTATTTCCGGAGTGCACTTTCTTGTAACCTACATGGTTACAAGTGAGTTTTCAGCAGTCATGATAACTTTCCACCTTTGTTTTTCAATGTATTTTGACATTTTCATTACAGTACTTAACAGGACATTGACTGTTTTGCTCAGTTTTTGGAGTACCGTTGGTAAAAAAAGAAACATTCCAACTGGACTCAGGTGTCTCACAGATGGGATAATGTTACACTGATTTTAAAAAGAAAAAGTGTACCACCACAGCTAAAAATATGGTGGCTAAAGTTACATGTTTTGCAATGGTATCATGTTACAAATTTTCCCTTACTCATTCAATGGCTGAAGAAAGTCATACTTAAAAATCTAGAGATTTCAAGAGCAAGTACTCTGTGACACCAGAGCAGACAGAAAAATGATCTTAACAGCTCTGATTTGGTTGCTTTGTTACTTTGATTATCTGTTATTATGCTTTTAGAGGGTTAAACTCCAAAACATCTTTGGCATATTCAGCCATATGGAGCATTTGTACTAAACCTTAAACCAGGTTTACCTAGCTAGTTTTCACTAAAACCTTTCATTAAAAGAACAACACTAGGTCTGTTTGATTTCTGGGATTCTGGATCTCCATAACAAAGATCCTTTTCACTGAAGATGGATGATTATTATATATTCTTTCCCTGATTTTGCTGGGTAGAATGAGATGCAACTCAACAATACCTGTGAATTTCACTGAGACAGTAGTCTTCCTTAGAGAAGTCTTGTTTGTGGACATACGCAAACAGGAGTTTAAATAAAGATACTCCTATAGTCCAGGGTAAATTAACCTATTGAATTTTATATATGAAACATCTTGCCCCTTACAAACCTGGATAGGCCTAAAATGTAATGTAAGAGAGTGTGTTAACTCAACTTACATGATGATATTCTTGGTTGTCAGAATTGGAACAATAGAACTTTTTAAAATTGAAAACAAGAAGGAACCAAGTGGAAATTGCACCTTCACTTTGCAAAAACTTCGAAGACGAAGATCTTTTAGTTAATGCATTTAGTAGCTTTTCATGACAACAGATGCAGTCCTGTATAAAGTTTTGTGAATTGCACTGTCTTAGTTTCATTTTAGTCTATCACCTTTATTGCCTTGTGTATCATCCTTTCTAACATCACAAGGTGCTAAATGATATCACTCGTACCTGGGAGTGACAATATACATCCAGGGATAGAAATGCTCAAAACATTTAGCACAACATATGCTTCCTGTGGAAATTTTCTATGCAAAAATACCCAATTTAGCTCTGAACATAGCAGCAAAAGAAAAACCACAGCTGGCAGTCATCATCTCTGCTAATCCCAAGCGGCAGGCTAAACAAACAGGAAAAGAACCCCTTCTGTTCTCTATTCTCCCACTCTCCACTGTCCCTTCATTCTGTGTAAGAATTGTAATAAATACATGACAAGATGCAGGAATAGAATGCCAGTACCATTTCTTACTTATTCAAGACCTCTAATTATACCCAAGAACAACAAAATAGTCTCAACTCTATAGGTACTAGAAGGATTATGCATTAGGTGGCCTAGCTGAAGGCTCTACAGACTACATGAATACACATTTTTCATTTTCTGACTATGCAGTAAAATCTTCATCATGACACTTTGTGTTGGGCTTTTTGACTTTCCCAGTCATGCTGGTTATACTTTATTTTTCAATTTTCTAGGGACAAGGTGATCTCTGATAATATCTGCAGGTGTTAATCTGGGTTCTCCCAATCTGGGTCCTCCTTATTTATTCCTCTTTATTTTTATTCCTCTCTGAATTTGCTGTTAAGAAACACCTTTTATTTTGTTATTTCTAACAGGAATAGTATTTAATATCTAACAGGATACTACCCACCTCTGCTGTGTTCTGATATACACAGCAGAGTACATGGTTTAGTATGTGTCACAACTGGCTGCTTCAAATGCTGCCATCATTGATTACAGGGCAGTCAGTACTAACGAATCTGCCTTGTGCAGGTAGCAGGAGAGACATGGTAGGAACATGTGGTCATTGCTATGGTGGGAGGAGATTACTACTGTAGTCACAGCAGAACTCTGTACTGAGAACTTTTATGTTTCCTAAAAAAAACTTATTGACCAATTGAGTGAATAACAAGACCATGAATTATGCTTTTAGTACTGTTATGTTCTAGGTAGTGAAGTTGTTCTAAAACTAACGATGAAGAGTTTCAAAAGGATTTTAAAAGACTGATGAAATAACAAAGATTTGCAGTTCAGCTTGGAGAAGAGAAGGCTCTGGGGAGACCTTATGGTCACCTTCCAGTAGCTAAAGGGAGCCTACAAGAAAGCTGGAGAGGAGCCTTTTACAAGGCCATAGAGAGATAGGGCAAGTGGAAATGGATTTAAGTTGAAGAAGAGTAAATTTATATTAGATATTAGGAAAAAAAAAAATTACTGTGAGGCATGCATTGAGACACTCGAAAAGGTTGCTCAGAGACATTGTGGATATGCCGTCCTTGAAAGTGTTCAAGACCAGGCTGGATGGGTTTTTGGGCAACCTGGTCTAGTGGAAGGTGTCCCTGCGCATGTCAGAGGGCTGGAACTACATTGCCTCTAAGGTGCCTTCCAGTGCAAATCATTTTGTGATGAAACACAGATAAAATTTGATGCAGAAGAAAATTTTGAATTATGCGCAAAAATCAATGAAAATGTATTTGATGTATTTGTGGGATGTAAGCTGACTTGCCATCTAGGATTTAGTTCTTAATGTTACAGTAGAAAATGCCAAATAAAAATTCTGTGATTAAAAAGGTATTTGACATGATTATTCAGGAAAAGCACACACAACAAATTAGAGAACATCAATACATAAATCTGTAGAATATCTATATCTTCAAAACAGAAGATGACATGACCAGAGTCATGAGATATTTTCTGCACAAGGAGAAATAAAAATGGACTAAAGCTGGAAAATGTGACTGATACCATAGATACCTTTAAAATCTGAAGTGTCAGGGTAAAAATGAATTGGTTGCATTTTCTTTTGGTACAAAAAGTAGGAGACACCACATGAGATACCAGGTTTTTGCCTCAAAACTTAGAAAGGGAAGTGACAATTTGTATGTTCTATAGTCCAGCTCTGGCACTCCACGCCATGAAATGCTGGGGATGATAAAATGTGACCAAAAAAGCAATTGTATTTTTTTTTTCCTTTTATTCCCACTGAGAGCTATTAAAAAAATAGACAGCACTAATGACTCAGGAATTCTCTAGTCAGCAACTTTCTGAAGGTCAGGAGGGGTGTATGGAGAGGTGGCATTGCACAGCTAAACACTGCCAAAGAAGGGAGTTTGGGATGGGAATACCAAGATGGTATATACCATCTTGCCTATGTAAAAAATTTCAGTGGACAAAAGCCAAATACTTCTGTTCTGTGGGCTTACTGGAAATGATGTGAAAGGGATGTGCACATAATCAGGAATGATCTAGTATGTCCTTCTCAGAGGCAGTCTATTAGTCCAAACCATTGTATGAGCTGTCTTTGTTTTTCATTCTAAAATGAAGAGCAAAAATGCATATTTTCAGGGTGTTTTAAAATTATTTGAGTTTGATAAGATTTTAAATGTGCTTACAGTTCTCTTCTGTAAGACTTCAGTGGACCATTATTTCCTTCTTCTAAAGAGTGAATTTGTCATGGTTCATTTCTGGTACATTGAAAATGCCAGATAAAACTGTTTCACATGACTGAGAAAAAGGTCTGACAAGAAAAAAATAAACATAACCCCATGGCTTATGCTTTGTAGGAATAGCTAATATTGCCACTATTGTCAACAGATTTAAGGATGCCAAGTATTTCATAACCTGAATTGCATGTGACAGACTCTACTTAAAACATATGAATGAAAGAGAAAGGTCTTGATCACACTGTCTGGCACATGGCATTTACACGAGTGAGAAAGTTCCAAATAAATAGGAAATGGGGCCAACTCCAAGTGCTAAAAATATAATTTTGTCTAAATAAGTAGCATATCCAACACTGTGAGTTTTGTATACTTATGGAAATACAGAAGGTGGAGAGAGAATGCACTGTTCCAAGAGAACAGCTGTTGTGAAAGTCATGCTATATAAAGACAGGGACTGTAGTCCTGGTATTCCTCCAGGGCTGTTTTTCCAGGCAAAATCAAATAATGATAGCAATATGTAACCATTATCCAGGTATCACAGTTTTTATTCTCTACTTCATCAGCATGTGGTCCTGTAGAACCTCAGTTCTGTCTCCCCAGCTGGCCTTGGATGTTCAGTGTGGTGTAGCAGTGTGCCTGTACTCTGGGGTCTGTCATCTTTTTGAGCTTTTCTGTTCATCTGTGAAGTGTATGGCCTCCAGGAATAAAATAATTAGATTGGACTGAATATGGATGTTCCAGAATTTCTGTAGTGTTTTTACTAGTATCTTGTTTACTATCTGCCTCCATACTTCTTCTAAGTGGGTGGTCTTCATCAGGATTTCAGGATTACAGGCAAGAGTTAAAGAGTTAAGTGTAAATTTGACATTTATATAGTCACTTTTTTTTTTTTTTTTTTTACCCACACAGCATCCTGTACCATAATTTCCAGGGCATATATATACATTGTCTGAAAAAAGACCAAGCTGTTTTCTTTTTATCCTTCCATCTCACATTCAGCTCCACATGTCTTACTTTAGGAAAAAAATACTACAGGGGAATCATAAAGAAAAAAGCAGAAAACCTGTTTTCACACTACATGGCAAAGCACTAGCCAGCAGCTCCATGGGGTCTGGATTGATACACATATTTTGCCCAGCTTTTGTGCTACAAGATGTCGCCTCTTCAGTTTTAGCAAAGCAGCAGATGAGCTACCCAGCAGGTAGTGAGACTGGGGAACTGGCCCAGCATAGTCTAAGCACTTGCTTGTTTATGTAAGGGGAAAAGGCAGATGTGGGGGCTTACTGCTAAAAGCACCTGACTTTTATATTGTTGTAGTTTGGCTGCTACTGTTAGAGGAGCTGACTTATTTATAGCAGTAATTGCAGTCTAGATTAGCTTTGTGCCTTTGGATATGCTTTGGTGACTCCAGAGGAAGGCCATCTCTTTGAACCTCCTCACTGTAGTTTTGATGGTTTCTCACACAAACAAGCACTTTAAAATGTCCTTGGAGGATTTCTAGGGAAGGATGTCTGTCAGACCTATTTACCTGACGTACCTGCCTTGCACTCAGACAAGCTTAGCACTAGAAGGAGAGGCACATTCATTCTTTTGGAACCTTCTAACACACCGCAAATGTCTATTTAATTCTTTTCAGTGTCCATGTTTTTAAAGTCCTGCATCTGTCACAGCACTGGAGACAGCTATTAGCTTTGGATACCAGATGCAAAATATTCATCTGTAAAAAAACCCTCTCTTACTACTGCTGTGCTCTGATTGATGTCTCCCTCTGCTCCTAGAATCATAAAAAAGCAAGCCCCATACATATTCTCATGTCAGCTTCCTTTCCCAGTTTTGCTGCATAGGAAAGCCAGTGGATGCAGACTGAACAGAAACACTTTGATGTATGCAGTTCTCTGCACTTAAAAATGTTTCTCAATGTGTATTTTGAAGGCAAAATAAAATAGTTGGATTCCCAGCTTTAAAATAAATCTGAGTGAGTAGAAAACATATGCACATGTATACTTCCTAATGGAAAAAAAGCCTGGTAATGAAGAATGAGCAAATTTTTATTTGGTGTATTTAGAAATTGTTTTCCTCATATTGCAAAATTCTGCCTTACATTTCATTTTGGAGAAATCATACTTTTCTCCTTTGTATTTTACATATAAAAGTGGGGTACAAAAATATAATTTAGACCAGTGAGGCAGTTTCCTCATAGAAACTGAATTGCTTCTGTATGTGTAAATATTTGCAGTTACCTCCAAAAGCATGCTTGATGGAGGAAATTAGTACCTTTTTTTTTTTTTTTTTTTTTTTTTTTTTTTTTTTTTTTTTTTTTCTGAAAAGAAAGAAAGAAATACAGCAGCATGCACTTCAAACAATTAATTTATAACAGATAAAAGTATGGCTAAATTCTGTGTAATAAAGTGTTTAGATGTTATCACACAAGTATTCAGCCATAGCTAGCTGGGTTTTTTTAGATATTTGATATGGCAACAAAACATTTAGTTTTGAAATAGTTTTGAAACGCCAATAAGCCCTTCCACCAAGGGTGACAAAAGCAAGTAAATATATAACTAAGTACATGAGTTCCTAGATATCCCAGTCGCTTGTTTCCATGGGAATTGCTGGTTACTCTGTGTTGCTCTGGCCAGTCTTGTGCCTGTTAAGGCTTCTTCATGTGCTAACCGAGTCTTTCATACTGGCCACTGACATAAGAACGCACATAACATTAAGGATCAATGCTAATTTTTTTTAAATTGCCTGTTTAAATCACTTTCCACCGCAAAGTTTCATAAGCTGTGTGTTTTTACCCCAACTGTGATACCATGTATCTCTGGATATAAGGACTCGTTAGCCAAATCTCTCTGTGTGGGATCTGGGTTTCTTGGCAATGATTTTTTTTTTTTTTTTCATCTCTGATTCAGAAAGCTGTTTGAAAATGAATGTCTGAAAGGAGCCTAGTCATTTATGTTGCAATTTTTTTTTACATTTCTGGATAGATGCCATGCCAGAGGCATTTTAAAAATCCATGTATCCTGTAATATAACCATAGCTAAGAGGACACTGTGCTTTTCTGCTTTTCTGCTTTTCTTGGAAAAGGCATACACTTCCTTTCCTTTAACTTCTCTTTTCTTTCTCCTTAAAACTCTCTCTTTCCTTACCAGAAGTCAACTTTATTCTGTCTTTTTATATGAATTCTGAAATTCTAGGCAAAGAACAAAACTTAAATATCTGTCTGACGGGTTAAAAGCACTTCATATAAAATACATCAGGTTCACTTGTATTTATTTTGGATTTAGACAAGGTTAACATGCCTGCATTTCTCATGCAGTAGTAAGGTTTGTTGGAACTTAATATTTTGTTTTGAATACACACTAGCCTGGTCTTTCACTTGTTTATTAGCCTTGTAGTACATTCCTATAAGTGACTGTTGAGACATTTAGAGTTCAAGGACAAAATAGGTTATTTTGTATAGAAATGTAAGTCAGCATACCTAAATGTGGGGGTGCTGGAATAGTATCATAAGTTTCTTAGTTGTAGGTTTGATGTAAATTGGACTTTAACCCTAGCCAGGTAAAGCTACTGTCTTGGAATGTGCTTATCAGAGGTTGATAAGAGTTGCCAAGGCAACTCTAATCCTCTGCCCTGGGTTTCGATCGTCCTATTGTGTTTTCCCCCATCCCATTGTACTTCTCCCCCACATGTCCACCACCCCCCAGACCCCAGACCTTCAGGAGAGGTGTCTGACAGGGATTGGTGAGCCTCCCAGGGCCACATCCCAAACCCACCTGATTTGTTAATGTTGTGTATTGCATTTTGACCTTACCCACCTGGTTTTGTGTGATTGGTCTCTGTAACTGGTGTCCACCCCTGAGATTTGGGGGAACAAAAACCCCCTGTAACCGAGGCCCAGGGTCACTCCCCAGAGGCACAGGCCTGGAACCAGGGACTTCCCCCTGAGTTACCCGAATAAAACCTTTTCTTCCTGAGCCTGGAGTGTCCCCTCTTTCTAACCACGGCCGAGACAGCTAAGGCAAAGGGGCTGCGGAGCCAAAAACCCACGCGAAGGTACTGTTGGGGCGTATCAGAGCTAGCAGGGTGGTCCAGCCGGACGCTGAGCTGACCTGAGAGACAGATACGCGAAGCAACAGATTGGCGCGCCAACTGTGGGGCCTGCAGACGCCTTTTGACCCGCTGTGCCGTGGGAGCTGACACGGAGGCCTGAGAAAGACTCGGACCCTGTGACCCAGAGACCTTCTGAGAGGACGTCGCCTTGTCGTGTCCCGAGGTCTTCAGCATTTCACGGAGCCACTGGGGTTGCTAAAAAAGCACCCCTGGTGGGAGAAGGGAACAGCTCCTGCCCAGAGGAGTCCCTTCCGGCGTGTGGTTGCCCCAGCAACGTCTCCAGTGTCCCGAGGGCTTGGTGAGTATATTTCCTCTAAGGGAGGGAAGGATACCCACCACAGAGGCTTGGGAAGCCTCAGGGAACCCTAGGAGGGACGGGACAGGGGGGGACCGGGGGTCCACCCGAAGGAAGCCCTTACCCCTAGGAAAGGACGCCCACAGGGATTTGGGGGGTGGTTTTGCTGGGAAGGGGTGGTGGAAAAGGATAACAGCTAGTCGGAATGGGAAACGGACTAAACACCACCCAGAAAGAGGTTTTTAAAAGTTTAATTGGAGTTTTAATTGTTGCCAAAATTAAATACTCAAAAAAGGAACTGAAAAAGTTTATTAGGTATTTGTTTTTGCATTTTCCGAATGTTAATTCGGACCAAGTGAACAGCATTTGGTTCTGGGAAAATGCTTCTAAAAAGTTGGAAAAATTAGGGAAGTCAGGAGACGTCCTGGCTGCAAAATTTGCATTCTGGCCGTGGCAAATAAAAGCTGCCTTAGAAGAGATCACAGGAATGCAAGATAACAAAGTTGCATTCTCCCAGAGCGTTCTCTCAGTCCCTTCCCCCCATCCTCCTCCCCCTGCCTCTCCCGAGTCCCCCCAGCCCCCCCGGTCCCATCCCCCGGCCTCCCCGAAATCTCCTAAACCCCCCAGGTCTCCCCTTCTCCCCTCCCCGAAATCACCCAAGCCCCCCAAGTCTCCTAAAACCCCCAAAACCCCCCCAGGTATTTTAAAAAATGCTCCGGCCCCCCGGGGATCCCCCTCTCCGAGCATTTTGAGAATTCCTGGGTCCCCCGCGCCCCGCAGCCACGGCCGGGCTGTTCGGGGCTCCCGGGGCAGTCTGGCTGGCCAGAACGCCCAAACCCCCCCCACTACCCCCCCGATTTCCCCAGCCAACAAACCCAGAGTCCGTTTCTCATTCGCCGAGGAAAACCGCCAGTCCCCAAATACCCCGGGTGGGTCCGGCAGCGAAAGCGGCTGTGAGAAACCCCCGAAGGGAGACCCGGAGACC
The DNA here is from genome assembly GCF_965231275.1 of Zosterops lateralis. Classification (NCBI taxonomy): domain Eukaryota; kingdom Metazoa; phylum Chordata; class Aves; order Passeriformes; family Zosteropidae; genus Zosterops; species Zosterops lateralis. Next base: position 51,545,098 of record NC_139762.1, on the reverse strand, counting down.
CCCCCCTCCCCAGAGAACAAAGGAAAAGGCCTCCATAATGGCGACAGCCACGAGGTGCAGCCTCTTGGTGCCCTTCCCCCTTCTTGTTCCCAGAATCCCTTTCAGCCCCCTCCTACTGGCCCCTCCCTGTACCCGCCCCCTTTTTCCTCACAAGACTTGCCTCCGCCCCTTCCCCCGCCCCTCCCCACGCCCCTTCCCACGCCCCTTCCCACGCCCCTTCCCCCGCCCCTTCCCACGCCCCCTCAGAGCCAGGGGTGGGGTTTACCCCACTCCTACTGTGAGGGCACCGCCCCAACTCCGCCCAGAACCTTCCCCCTGCCCGCCCCGCCCCCGGAGTGGGCGGTTCCTTCCTCCGGGAAGACTCCTTATCCACCCCACCCCCTTTTTCCTCAGCCTGCTTTTCCGGAACCGATTTATCCCGAGCCTTGTGGTCCCGAAAAAGCCCTGCACCCCCCACCTCCCCCACCCCTGCCCCTGGGACCGGGAGGGGATCAGGGCAAAACCCCAACAGCGTGGGGCTCGCCGCTGCCCCCGGGGCTGTCGGCTGCCCCTCCCCCGCCGGCACTGCCGGCCCCTCCTCCCCCGTCGGGGCTGCCGACTGCCCCTCCTCCCCTGCCAGAGCTGCCGGCGCCCTTCCCGGAAACGCAGCCGCCCGCTCCCCTCCCCCCACCGAATGCCGGCGCTGCAGCCGCTTTTGCCGGGTTCCCGGGACAGTGGCTGAAAAGACCGGACTCCGTGGCCCCCCCTCCCTTTCTCCCCCCGCCGCAGCAGCACCCCACAGCGCCGTGGAGCCCCTTCCCTCCCCCCCACGGCGCGAGCGAGGCGCCGCCCCTGCCCCAGCCCGCGTTCCTGCCGCCCCCCCACGGCGCGAGCGAGGCGCCGCCCCTGCCCCAGCCCGCCCCCCCGCAGCCACCTCCCACAGGGGGAGCCCCACCGGCACCGCCCCCGCCCTACCCCCCACTCGGGAACACGGTGTCCCCGACTGCACCTTTTTCGGGAAATGCCTTTCCAAGCTTTCAACGGCCACAGCCGCCCGTGCCACAGGCAGGCTGGGAGCAACCCCCAGCTTACAACTGGGAACCTGAGGCAGCGGCTGGGGTCCAAGAGGGAGGGAAGCAGGAGCTCGGAGGTGCAAACACAGATGGGGTACCCACAGTTACTCCGGTGACATACCGAAGGAGCAGGGGGCAGGGAACCACAATAGCCACCTGGAAAGCGTTGTCACAGACGCTTGTTAAAGACCTCATGAAGGCATTAAAGGAATATGGGCGACATAGTCCTTATTTCGAAGGCTTGTTGTTTACTTCTTTTGGTGGAATCACAGTTGTACCTTTTGATTTGAAGCAGATTTTCAAGTGCCTCTCAAGCAAAATGGAATTTGAGCTATGGGAGGTCACTTGGAGAAAACTGCTGAAAGCTGCATTGCCAGGTTTGCTAGAGGACCCAACCACAGCAACTGATAATGCAGGCAATCCTATTACCCTAAACCACCTGTTAGGGGAAGGGGATTGGAAAGCAGCCGCAGACCAGGCTACCAACATTCCCCAAAATGTCCTTGAGTTTGTAGCTAATCAAGCATGCAAAGCCTTTCTGAAAATGCGGCCCGATGGCCCCTCACAATATTACTTAGACATTTTTCAGGAACCACAAGAACCCTATGTCAAATTTGTGGAGCGACTTGCTTCAGCTGTGGAACAGCAATTTAATGGAGAGGAGGCACAGAAACAAGTGATTCAGCAGTTGGCTTTCTCTCATGCGAACGAGGAGTGCACTGCTGCAATAAATCTGATACCCAGAGAACCAGGCTCGACACCTCCTCTCAAGGAGATGCTACAAGCCGTCAGTGCCGTCGTCCCACGCTGCAGGAAACCAGCCCTTAAAGAGGGGAAAACGCGCCAGAAAATCACCGCTGCGGCTGTGGAAACACCTAAAACACCAGAACCACACAAGAAGAACACTCCTGCACGTGCTAACAGCCAGTGTTTTCTGTGTGGAAAAAGCGGTCACTGGATCAATCAGTGTCCATTGAAGGGACAATTTGACAATTTCTTAAAACAGGAAAGGGAACATGAGGGGAGGGAGAACAAAAGGAACACCAGGGTGTCAAAAAACTGATTCGAGAGCGCGGAACTGCCCAGCGTGACGATCCCAATCGGGCAGCCCAAACAACCCAAAAAGAAAAAAGGTTACCTAAATCAGATTTGTCTCTCTCTTCACAGGACCTGACAAAACAAGGGAAACCGAGGCACATAGTATTGCCTGAGCCATCAGGATCCTTGACAACAGCGGACAGGTATGAGCCATTTAAGCTCCAGTTGGCTGAGCCTCTTCACCTGCGGGACAGTCAGTGGCAAACAGCCATGGTCTCAAAGGAACCCGGCACGTGGCACATGGTGGAGACAAAATTTGTAGTCATTGGGGACTGTAAGTTCACCCCCTCAGACATACAGGTCGCCCCTGGGACAATCACAACTGACCCAGAGCGATTTGTTGTGTGGCTCCGCAGTGAAAACCCACCCACCTTCCTACCAAAAGGGCAAATTATTGCCCAGGCCATCCCTGCAGTGCAAGGACTTGTAGTAAAGACTAGTCCAGAGGAAAGTGCCACAGAGAGTGGCAAAGGAGAAAGCGACAAAGACACCACTGTCGCTGTGGTAAAAAAGATAGGCTCAAACAGGCCAAAAGATTTCTGTAAGCTTTCTATGAGTGGGGAATCCAAACTCCTTAAAGGAGCTTGGGACACAGCTGCTGATGTGACGGTCGTCCCAGAAAGGATGTGGCCATCACATTGGGAACTGCAGGACATTGCCAAACATGTAAATGGTATTGGAGGCTTGCAACTAGCCAAGCAGTCAAAAAAGGCAGTGACAATTGAAGGGCCAAACGGGCAAGTGGCCACGCTACGCCCATTTGTTTTGGATTTTGATGAACCTCTGTGGGGAAGAGATTTGATGTCCCAATGGGGAGTCACAATTAATATTCCTGACCCTCCAAAGGTTTTTCAGGCAGTGGTCACTGAGGAGCGCCCTATACAGAAACTGAATTGGCTGTCAGATGAACCAATCTGGATAGAGCAGTGGCCACTTTCTAAACAGAAGTTAAAGGCGCTCAATGAGCTTGTGGAAGAACAGCTGAAAAAGGGCCACATTGAAGAGACCACTTCACCGTGGAACTCTCCAGTGTTTGTCATTCAGAAAGCAGATAAGACCAGGTGGAGGCTCCTCCATGACCTCCGCAAAATTAATGAGGTAATTGAGGACATGGGATCCCTACAACCAGGGATGCCTGCCCCAAGCATGCTCCCCGAAAACTGGAGTTTGACTGTAATTGACATAAAGGACTGTTTCTTTCACATTCCCCTCCATCCTGATGATGCCCCAAGGTTTGCATTCTCAGTGCCCACCTTGAACCGAGAAGCTCCACGAAAGAGGTAACATTCAACATGCATTGTCCACCAGACAGGCCAACAGATGCAAACCTGACCTGCCTTTTCGTTTCATCATCTTAGGAAAGCTGCCACATCTCCATGGGATGATTTTTCAGTGGAACAACAAAACCCTCAAAAAATCAAGGGAGGTCCAAAGCAAAGAAGATCCTCTCTCTATTATAGAGTGGGTCTTTCTGAGCCACCACAGGACCAAAAGAATGACAAAGCCACAAGAATTGATGGCTGACCTGATTAGGAAAGCCAGAATGCGCCTTAGGGAACTGGCTGGTTGTGACTTTGAGTGCATTCACATGCCAATCAAATTGAAATCTGGTCAAATTACAAAAGCTATGCTAGAGCATCTGCTTCAAGAGAACGAAGCGCTGCAGTTTGCCCTAGATAACTACCCTGGTCAAATTTCTATTCATCGGCCTGCCCACAAAATTTTCAATTCGGATGCCCAATTTCGATTGGAATTAAAAAGTGTCCAAAGCAAGGAGCCTCTTAAGGCTCTAACCGTCTTCACTGACGCGTCCGGAAAGTCCCACAAATCAGTTATGACTTGGCGGGACCCCCTCACCCAGAGGTGGGAATCAGAGGTGATTGAGGTGGAAGGATCACCTCAGGTTGCCGAGCTGGCCGCAGTCGTTAGGGCATTTGAGACGTTCCCTGGACCCCTCAATTTGGTAACAGATTCAAGTTATGTTGCAGGGATAGTTTCTAGAGCAGAACATTCTGTGCTGCAGGAGGTTTCCAATGTCACTCTATTTAAGTTGCTTTCCAAGCTGGTCAAACTGATTTCCCACAGAAAGCAACCCTTTTATGTGATGCACACCAGGTCGCATACAGAGCTCCCAGGTTTCATAGCAGAGGGGAACAGGAGAGCCGATGCTCTCGCTGCCCCTGTGGAGGTAGCCCCTCTGCCAAACCGTTTTGAGCAAGCCAGAATCAGTCATCAGCTTCACCATCAAAACGCACCAGGTCTGGTCAGGCAGTTCAACTTAACCCGTGACCAGGCCAAAGCGATTGTGACTGGCTGTCCGCAATGTCACAGGTATGCCATCCCATCCATGCCCACAGGCGTGAATCCCCGTGGTTTGTCCAGTTGTGAAGTGTGGCAGACAGACGTCACGCACTTTGCCCCCTTTGGGAGGCAGAAATACGTGCACGTCTCTGTGGACACATTCTCGGGAGCTGTTTTTGCTTCTGCCCACACAGGGGAGAAGGCTGGGGATGCTATCAAGCATCTCATCCAGGCTTTCTCTGTCCTGGGCATCCCAAAGTCCCTGAAAACAGACAATGGTCCAGCATACAGGTCCAAAGAATTCTGCAGTTTTCTGCAACAATGGGGAGTGGAACACAAAACTGGGATCCCCCACTCTCCGACAGGCCAGGCGATTGTAGAAAGGACTCATCAGAACCTCAAAAGAGTCCTCAGCCAGCAGCAACCAATTCTCAAGATTGAGCCACCGTCTGTAAGATTAGCCCGTGCCTTGTTCACGTTGAATTTTCTTAACTGTTCCTTTGAAACCATGAACCCGCCGGTGACAAGGCATTTCCGTGGGAGCTCACAGTTGGAGCCCCGGGAAAGGCCAAAGGTCCTTGTCAAGGATCCAGAGACCTTGAGAATACAGGGTCCCCATGATTTAGTAACCTGGGGACGTGGATACGCCTGCGTCTCCACTCCCACCGGTTTGCGGTGGATCCCCTCCAGAAATGTGAGACCCTATGTTCCCAAGGGTTCAGAAATGAAAGTACCCCAGGTCACTGTGGCCTCCTGGAGAAGGAGGAAAAAGGAGGAGGAGGATGCGGGCCCAGAGGCAAGTCCTCCCAGCCCAATTACTCTTCCCTCCTGGGTTTTCTGTCATGAAGGGGAAGCAGAAGAGCTGTTTCCCCCAGAGGAGTGTTTTCAATGGTTGTTTAACTAACCCTTTTTTGCTGAGTTTTATCATCTAAGGCTGAGATCATCAAAAAATCAATCCAGCAGCTGCGAGGAATGGTCGAGTCCATCAAACAAGAAACAGGGGACTGGTTTGATAACCTCTTTAAAGGTGTTGGACTCTCTAACATCGCCAGCTCGTGGATCAAAACCGGACTGTTATTTCTGTTCATCATCTTAATTGTAGCCATTGCTTCTGGTTTGGTCAAAAGCCTGATCATGAATGCAATTTTCCCCACTACTGCCCCCTCAGTGCATTCAGTTACACCTGCCATCGAATTCCCACCGGACTCTGACTCCAGCAGCGAGTGCGATTCAGATTTATACACTCCAGACCAGTGACACAAATAAAAGAAAAAGGGGGAGGTGTGGGGGTGCTGGAATAGTATCATAAGTTTCTTAGTTGTAGGTTTGATGTAAATTGGACTTTAACCCTAGCCAGGTAAAGCTACTGTCTTGGAATGTGCTTATCAGAGGTTGATAAGAGTTGCCAAGGCAACTCTAATCCTCTGCCCTGGGTTTCGATCGTCCTATTGTGTTTTCCCCCATCCCATTGTACTTCTCCCCCACATGTCCACCACCCCCCAGACCCCAGACCTTCAGGAGAGGTGTCTGACAGGGATTGGTGAGCCTCCCAGGGCCACATCCCAAACCCACCTGATTTGTTAATGTTGTGTATTGCATTTTGACCTTACCCACCTGGTTTTGTGTGATTGGTCTCTGTAACTGGTGTCCACCCCTGAGATTTGGGGGAACAAAAACCCCCTGTAACCGAGGCCCAGGGTCACTCCCCAGAGGCACAGGCCTGGAACCAGGGACTTCCCCCTGAGTTACCCGAATAAAACCTTTTCTTCCTGAGCCTGGAGTGTCCCCTCTTTCTAACCACGGCCGAGACAGCTAAGGCAAAGGGGCTGCGGAGCCAAAAACCCACGCGAAGGTACTGTTGGGGCGTATCAGAGCTAGCAGGGTGGTCCAGCCGGACGCTGAGCTGACCTGAGAGACAGATACGCGAAGCAACACCTAAACTTGTAAATGTTGTGGAATACATTTCTAAAAACTGGCATCTCACCAGAGGCCTTAGTTGGAAAAGATGTCATCACAGCAATTATACTTTTCTTTAATTCAGTGAGTAACCAAATTATGAATATGGTAACATTCAGGGACTACTTACACAATAACAGTGAGTCTAAGTGAAGAATTATATACTGACTTTTGAGGGATAAGGAAACCTGATACATAAGTTCATAGAAAGATATGTGTCAAAAATTCAGTTTATTTTAAAAGCTGTAACTCTGTGAAAGGCTCACTCAGTGTGAATTCTAGAGGGGCTTTTCACTTTAAAGTTACTGACTTTTTCTGCTTTTGCTTTTGCTTAAATTCAATGGTCAGAGTATCTTAATTATTTTTGTTTGTTTCCCTTTATGCTAATAGCAAGATAACAAGAAAAAGAAATAAATTAAACTGCCTTCAAGGCAATTTTTTAGCATTCTAATAATGTACAGAAATGCAATTGGAAATCCTGTTGTGTATAAAACTAAAAATAAAAGAATATATTCTTTTATTAATAAGATCTATAGAAGGATCATATAATTGAATAACAGTCTTCAATCCCTAAGTAGTCAGTGGGGTTTCAATTAATGTGTAAAAATGATAATACAAAATAAAGTATTCTAGAACCAAGAGCTCAATCAGGATAATAAAGTTATGTGCATACATTTCTGTAGAGGAGTATTTCAGCTTTTTTCTAATATAATGTAGAGCGAAATCTATATCTGGGGGTAATCAGACATCTTCCTTTCCTAGGTGATTTTCTTAAAGTAGTTCTGAACCCTACAGTAAGTCTTTCTATTCTTCACTTAAAGGTAAACTTGTATCTGGCAACAATTTTGTGTAGGAAATGCTCACTTAAAGTAAGGAAAGTTCTGTGGTCAGACTGGATCTAAAATTGTACCCAACCTCTGTTTGTGTAACTCTGTCCCTTAGATCATCTTTAATTAATTAGAAATTTAAATTTTATGTCAAATTTTATCAGGTGGAGGTCTTTCAGTCATACTGTTCTTAAGATGAATTCAGTTTATTTAGCTTTAATATGCAAGGAAATTTAAGAAAAATGCTTGATGATTTTATTTGTAAACATTCCTCTAAAGCAGGGCTTAAGGGCAATCATCTCACTATAGTGGGCTATTAAATCAGCTTACTTTTGCAAAATTTTAATGGTCATTCAGATATTTTTAGCTCATATAAACACCAGTATGAGAGATAAACAGCCTAAATATTTCATGATTTGTCTGTCTGTAAACTGAAAGGCTATTGATTATGGCTTTTAAAAATAATCATTACCATTAAAATTATTGATAGTAAGATTCTGAAAGTTTGAATAAATGCTTGGCAACCCCAAACCTTATCTGGATTCATTAAACTAATTTAAATCAGGTGAAAATCTAACCCTGAATAGGGCTTTGTGCATGATTTCTCAGGGTTCCGAAAACAGTCTTCTGCTTCTAACCAATACCAGAAGGTTTATATGATTTTGAAGTAAAACCATTAAATTTATTTTGTTAGTGCAGTATTGATCTTGATCTAACTTTAAAGGGTTTAGACTTCTAGCAGATCTTGCACTGGGCATGGACTGAGTTCATAATGAAATCCAAACCACAAATAAGGCCTTGTGGTTTTGATTTTTGCTGCAGACATTAACAGAGTGTTAGCTGGAGTCCCTGCAAACAAAGCAGATTGTTTCTTTTTTTGTTGTTAGCCTTGTGACAAATTCTAGTGCCAAGACCAAGTAGCATAGTAAAAATTGTGACAGTTTTAAACTGTTTGCTGATGATGGGTATCATTTAGCTGGTTAAAGCACTTACAATAGGAAAATATTTCTTGATAAAATAATAACAATAGATTTAAAAAAAAAAAGGGAGATTTGGAAGATTTTGTCCTGCTGGTTATTAGTATCTAATTCTATACTTGCTTTAGTTTGATCAAATGACTATTTCCAAAGGAGTCAGTCGGAGTCTTTGGTCCAATACTACAAATTCCATTTGCAATAGCTGGAAACAATGGCAAACCCACAGAATGCATTGTGCACCCAACTTATTGGAGAATAATGATTTCAGTAAGGAACCTTGGCCTGTAAACATAACTATTCCAAAAGGGCAGAGGGAATTTCTATGTGAGAATATAATCTAAGCGTGTCTGATTCTTTCAGATTGAAACCCAAGGTATGGTGACTTCAGTTCATGTTTAGCACACGTGGGAAAACAAAGGAGGCAGAAAAGACCATATTGAAGTAGGATTTTCATCTCTCTCTAGGGGAAGAGTATCTCCCTAAGGAATTAGGAGTAATTCAACATCCTACTTTGGTAAAAGGATATTTTTGTCAAGCTTCTTGTAATAGTATAATGCAAATGGTAGCAATGAGTGTTAATTATGTATTTCTCAACCAAAGTTGGATTTCAAATACAGAAAACTGGATTTTGCTTCATATCTAACATATAATCTTGTTCAAGTAGCAATAAATTCAGTCTTGGTGTGTATGGATGTGATTAAGAATTCAATAAATATAAACCAAAAATGTACAAATAGAATATGTTTTTAATTTTCTATACCTATATAAATAGATGAATGTTGTCAGGCAGAGATGAAAATAAGGTGATAAGTGGTTGAAGTACGTTTTCCAGTTTTTCAAAATTATTCTTGATGCAGTGAGCTTGTCACTAATTTTAAAGTTTGGCTTCCAATGATTTATTTCTTCAGCAACGACAAGGGAGGGGTTAAATTTGCGTGTTGTCCTGTCATTATTACTGTCATAAAAGTAATCTGGAATTTGATCTTAAGAGTTTTAGGGCAGGAACTTATTCTGAGGCCTCACTCCCAGAAGATGTATCTAGTAGCTGTTAACTAGTCAAATTGGAGATTGAGTAAGCATTAAGAGCTTATTCATGATAACTTACAGTAAAAAAAATCAAGCAACCGACACCTTCATGTTTCCCAAAAAAAGCAAAGCTAAAGGATGACCATTCATTATTGAAAAATATTAAGTAAGAATATATAAGCTTTATAATGAGAAACATTTCACTAAGTAATTTTCCTCAAAGACAGAAATACTAACATACTAATGTTTATTTTTGGAATTTTTGAGTAATTTGCCATAGTAGTGATTTGTAAGTAAGCAATAGTAATTCGCAATGTCTGATATTCAGTATTTCTTTCATTGGCAAATGTTGGATTCCAGACTTTACTTTGCCGTTTGTCATTGCTGATTGATCTATTTCATCACTAGAATATGCTACCTATTATCATCTGAATCTGCACCTTCTCAGGCATTCCAAATTCAAAACTTGCATTATTAAGTTCAATTTGTGCATAAAATCATAGAATAATTTCAGTGGAAGTGGCCTTTTGAGGTCACGTGGTCAAATCCTCCCTGCTTACACCAGTGCTAAATTCAACTTAAATCAGTTGTGGGATTACTAGTTTATTTTTACAGTATAATAGGTCTAAAGTCACTGTAAAACTTGGTTTCAAAGACAGAAAATGCTATTACTGCATTTTTCAATGCTTATCTTTTGTGGCTTTTTTTCTGCACTGATGCTGCAGAATGAGTACTGTAATGACAGTGAGATGCAAATAGTGATCCCTGAATGTCTGACTAAGACATTCTCCTAAGAGCGTTCCAAAATCAAGCTGCACTCTATTTCCAGAAAGGCATTGTCGATATTAAACAGTTCCTTAGGTCCTTGGAGTCAGTAAAACCTTAACCTAATAAAAGAATTGAAGTTTTGGCTTCTGTGCAAATCGTTGTTGGTGAGATAATTTAAAGACTTCACTGAAAACTGCATACTCAGAGTAACATCTCTAGATTTTGCATTTAGTTTACTTGAATATGAAATAATTCTATTAAGTGAGTGGCTTGGTTTGGTCATTGCAACAGCAATTCCCTCCTCTGTCTCTAAAACAAGGAACATTCCCCTGCAGATTTTCAATTTTCAAAGTAATAGAACTTGTGAAGAAAACATTATAGATTCAATTAAATAGTATTCAGAAAAATCTCCCTGTTGTATTCAAGAATAATGACGGGGAAGCATATGTTTATGGAAGATAAGGTGGTGGCTCAGACTGTTGCACAACCAGCCAGTGGAAGCAACGGCTCTAGCCTCTTGTTAAGCCCAATGCCACTGGATATTTTTTATTCTCCTTTCCCTTCCACTGCTTCCTCATGCTATCAAGATCACAATTGCCAGTAGTAATGTTTCCTGCAATTTTTCCTCCTTTGCAACTTTGTCTAAATGCATTTAAAAGAATTGCCTACTTTTCAAGGTCATGGAAGCACAGTGAGTCTTACGTTCAGTAGGAGTTTTGAGTGGCACGGTGTTGCTAAGCTATTTCAAATAGGCTGAAAATGTTTTTCATTCTCAGACTGACCCAGCAGATACTTGCATTAGTAAATTGCCTTCCAAAATCAAAGGCTTGTGAAGAAGTACATTTAAGGTAACTATTAAGCCTTCATGATTCTTACAGTTATGAATTAGTTACTGAGGATGATGGACTCAGTTTATCTTGTACCTGTTCTCACTAGATAGAAGCTTTTATAAGCTGTTAAAATAGAACAAAATGCAAGCTAGTCAGCATTTGAGATGTCCAATCCAGAAAGAGGCCTCTACATTCAAGTACCTTCTAATGTATGATTCAATATCAACATAAATATTCTATTTACAAACTATGCTAAGACTGAAAATAAAAACAATACTAATTTTGGTATCACTGAAGCAGTAGAAATATCAAAGCCTATTTACTTTGCTCACTGGAAGCAAACTTGAATACATACTGTATAAAATACAATATGCATACCTTGTATAAAATATGCAGACTTAACAGGTTAATTAGAAAGTGTAAAAATGAAATTTTCCCAAAAATATTATGATAATTGAACTATGTGTTCGTTCGTTGAAATAATTTGCTATGAATTTACAGCAAAATCTAAATGGTTCTGTATTATTAGGTAAACAGACTCAAAGCCATTTCCAGGAAGATCTTACATTCAAGGCTATTAATTTAATGCATTAAGGGATTTAAGGGAAAATAGCAGTAATGTAGTTACAATTTTCATGACAGATAATTTCCATTTGTATTAACCTTGCTTTTTAAGACTAAGTCCAGTTGTCAAAGTTTCCAGATGGATGTCTTTGACTGTGACAATTTTGCTAACATGAAACCACTAACCTTCAGTTGCTGTTTGGGTCTCCCTCCTAGTTTCAGTTCATAATGTAAGTTATGATGTTCACACAGATGGACACACATCCCATGGCACAGGACATACATTATTGCATTCTATTAGTCTATCTGCATTTTAATGGAGGCTAAAGCTGTGTTTACCTCTGCTACTACAGTGATTGTATCACAAGCACCTACAGCACTGAAAGAAATTACAGAAATCTGGTTCCTTGCTGTATTTTAAAGACCCGAGTCTCTTGTTTCCAGTGCTGAACCCTAAAATGAGCTCTTGATTTTTGTCTTCACCCTATAGATTAATATTAGACAACCGTGATAGTTTTAAAAATGCAAGTTCGAATGAGATTAAAAAGAAATTATAGTCGTTGTGGGGTGCTTTTAAAGAAACCTAAATTCTTCTGTAACAGAATACATATATAGCTAAAAGTCATTTTATCCATATTAAAATTTTATTTACCTGTGGCTTTCTTTTTATCCCCTCTCATTCTTAGCATGGACCTTAACTGAAAAATACTGCTAAAATATAACATTGCAATTTTGGCCATCATCTGTTTTGTCTATGGTAAGGTTGTCTGAGTAAAAAATTCTAACAATATTTTAAATGTAAAGCTCAAACCAATATTATTTTAAAGAACTTCTTTTGGTCTGTACATTGAAAACTGGATAAATATTTTCTTCTGGGATATTTTTATAGTAAGTGAATGAGAGAGTATCCTCTTTTATCATCAAAGGGAATAAATTAATATTGGTAAGATAAGAAGCTTTCATGTATTCTGATGCATCTCTGGCCTGGAGATACCTGGGGCTCAGGAGACTTAGACAGCAGCTGGGCTAGCAGAACTTAGAATTCAGACTAGAACCTGCCAGATAACAAACAAAAATATGGAAGTGTGGATATGCATCAACCAGAAGGGTTGTGTTGAATCAAGGAGGAGCAAGCAGTACCCAGTTGCTGCAGTGAAGGGATATTTTGAGTACCTAAGTAAAGAAGTGTTGACAGAACCAGATAGCCTTCACTGGAGAGTTCTAAAGGCAGTCAAATATGAAAAATAAGTTACTATTCACTGATTACTTAGCAGTCTTGTCAACCCAGATTCTAGAAGTAAAGAAGCTGGGAAAAGTGACAACACTTATTAAAGAATAACAGGAGGAGTCTGAGAATAAATCTGATTTCTGAAACAAGACAATAAAAATCTGATCAAGTATAAAGTGATTTATGCAAGAAAAAAAAGCATCTATGTGTTCTTGTAGAGGGCTGACAGCTGTTCATAGCAGTCAGTAAGCATATGGACAAACTGCAGGCCAGCTGATATATCTGAATTTCAAAAAAAGCATTAGACTAAGTTCATTATCACAGGTTCTTCAAGAAACTGAGCTGACAAGGCATAAAAATGGGAGCTAATGCCATTATATAAATGAATTATGTCCCCCCCACCTTTTGAATGTTGTGTGCGTTTTGATATGACCAACTCATCTCAGAAGATGTATTGGAAGTAGAAAAGGCTTATGAAAAGGATGATAAAGCAGATCAAGACTTCTGTATAAGAAGAGATTAAGAACAGAAAAGGCTTCTCATCTTGCTCTTGGATGAGGAAGGATGTGATCTGGTTTTGCAGTCATAAATGGCATGGAAAATGTGCATAGGAAATGACTATTCAGTGTTTCTCACAAGCCAAGCATTAACAGCATGTTTAAATTGAATGTGAGTATATTCAAATGCAAAACTCTGCTGTAGATGAGATCAGTGTAACTGGCTTCAGAGAACAATTATGTGCCTTCACAGAAGAAGAGTCTATCTATTAAATACAATTTAATTTTCCACTATTAAATACAAACAAAGTGAGCAAACTGGTTCAGGACGGTTACTTTATTGCACACCACGGGAATTCAGGAGAGTATACCAAAGGATGCATCACCCTGTCCTTGTTGTGTTCATATATTTTTCCTGAGAACTTACTCTGGTCTTAGAGACCATATGTGTATTTTTATATTTGCATGGGAATATGAAAGTTGGAAAAAAAGGTTGATATTAGACAAAGAGGGGAGTAAACAGAGGGGAAAGGTATCAGCGAACCATGGGAAATAGATTCTTGATAAAGCAATGAAGAAAGATACAGATGGGTAGAAAGTGAGATTGTGACAGGAAATGGAGTGAAACCTGGGAGAGGAGAATTTGCAAAATGGGGAAAAGATGAAACACACAAAGGAGAGTGGGAGCTTCAAAGGATGGTGAATGAATACATAATAATGAAAATGGGAGAAAACCTTGAATATCTGAATAGTGGGGATTCATAGTCGTGGGAAAAACTTTCATTACTTTTTCTTTTTAATAACATCCAGTGTCTTTGCAGGTGACCTGGATATGGTAGCACATTATGCATGCCTTAATAAGAGCCTATGACATTGCTTTCTCATGTGCTCAGGGGCCTCATCTCCAGTCAGGTCTATTCATTTATATGCAGAGGACTCCACTTGTAGCATGATGTCAATTGAACAGCTGTGTTTCTGGACAACTAGAGACACTTCTAAAGTTCAGATTCTGCCAAATTTAATAAAATAGTGTCAAATGTATTCAGATCAAAGCTGCTTACTATTAATCTTTCTGTTTCTAGATTTAACATGAGCCTCAGGACATAGTAGTTCATCTGAAACAAAAATGCCATCTATCTATCTATCTATCTATCTATCTATCTATCTATCTATCTATCTCTTTTCATAGGGTAAATCCTTATTAAATTATCTGTAATAAAAGCTTGCATTTTTAATTTGAGAAGGACCTGTATTCTAAAATTCTTATTAACTTTAATTCTTACATCATTTGCTATTCATATTACCAAAGTGCATAAGGGAATAGTCTTTATCACCATGGAAAGTTCTTCACAATTTAGTGTCAGCTGCTGTCAGCAGACAACATAAGTTTTCTAACTTAGGGGAGAAAGAAGCAAGTTCTCATGTGGTAAACTGATATTCCTCTACTAAAGTTAATGGACTGGGTCAATTAACAGTACCAAAAGTGCAATGTCAATATACTTTTCCTTTTAACAGATCAGTTGTGTGCCTTAATAGCAAACTCTTTATGCAAATATGTAAATATGATTAATTACTATGAATTATTTTAAAAAGAGCATGAAAGACAAACTTTCAGTAGAATGTCTAAAGCAGAAAAGCAAGATGAAATTTTTTTCCAAGAACACAGAGTTCCAAATTAGGATAATAATGTGCAAATAATTAGACACCAAATATGCTACAGATGCTTTTCCAACTCAGTGTGCAAATGCCCTTAAAATGCAGCTATGCACACACCTTGCCAGTAAAATTTGCCAGTGCTTATGCAGAAAATGCCAGAACACAAAGCTGACAGGGTATGGAAAACGTAAGTTGAGAGAAAAAACTTTTGAAAGGCTAGAAGTTTTGCTTTAGTCTTAGCAATGCCCATGTTTGCTAACAGATATCGCAGATATCAGAAGTTTCAAGACTTGCCTGCCTAAGGAAACAGTCACAGATTCAATATTCAGTCAGCGGTTTCTGCAGAGTCCTGTCAGCAAACATCCCATAATGATGTCTCCTAACACCATCCTGTGAAATATATTGAAATAAAGCAACCCAGGTAAAGCAGTGCATAATATTTATTCTGAGAGTACTATTATAATTTTTATCAGAGCAATTATTTTAATTAACTGTTCATGTTGTGACTTTTTTCCCTCCCATGGACCTAATCATTAAACAATATTTTAAACGGCATTTTTAAATATACAGTGTTAAAATTCAATACTAATGCCAAGTCAGAAGTCTGAATGTATTACAACATTTTCAGTATAATTTTACAATAGTAGCAAAGTGTAGACTTTTACAAACTGTAGACTCCTGAGGGAAGGAACTCAATAAAAAAGAGCAATCTAGAAATGTGGCGAACAGATTGATTTTGTGTGTTGACATTCCTTACACACTCAAGTTAATGGGCAAAAGTACACAATTTCCTGCAAGAAAAGACAGCGAAGTCAGTGCCAGTGTCAAATTTCCAGTGTTAATTAGGAAAAAAACATCTGCAGTTATTTGGAAATAGAAGTAATCAAACTTAATTATGGGAATTAATTTAAAATTAGGCTTTTTGCATATTTTACCATGTTTTGCTCTATCAAAGAACTAGTAGAATGCCAGAGAAGAAAATGGAAATAACTGGTCATTTTTTGCAATCTTTTTGAATCATCAGCAAAAATTTTAGGCATGTTTTCCTAAGTTTTATAAGTTGCCAAGATATGACTCCAAAGCTACAATGTTTAAATTCACCTTGAAAACCTCCCCCATGCTCTGCTAATTTTGCTAAAAATATTAAAGTGCAGAAAACCTTACATTTTAGCCTTTTTGATCTGCACACTGTGATTCTGTATGGAAAGAAAAATTTAAACCATTAAAAGGTATATTTATTATTAAATATTCTCTGCACTTTCAAATACTATATCTGAGACATGGCTTAGAAACATAAGGTTGAAAAATTAGTGTCTTCTGTTTTCCTCAATCCATGAAGTAGATATTTCAACCAACGGATTTTGAACCCTTTTTCCTTCATACACCCTCCTATCACCAGCACCCTAAGCCTGACTTTTGATGATAGGGAAGATGAAAGAAAAGTCTCTGAACATTTGTAACCACAGGGAAAGAACTAAAAATTTCATGTGGCAGCACGAATAGTCTAATCCTGCAGGAGCCACTGTTATATTTGAAATTTCCTATGCAACCAGAGGATCCTACTCACAGAGGAATACCTTGAGCCTCTCAGGACACTTTGGCCATTCCAGTTAGCTGAGCGTGGTAAATGCACAGGTCAAGGTCAAGAATTTGAAACCTCTGGAGCACTGGCCTTCCTTGTGTCAGATTCAGTCTTGCTGTGGCAATTCAGTGCTTCACAAAAGGGTGAAAAAACTATTGATACATCAAAAATTTAAAAAAAAAAAAAAAAAGCCTAAGCCCAAGCATGCCCTTGCAGGTTACCAACAGAAGCCCTGAATCACAGTATTAGTACAATAGAAGTAATTTACAAGCATGATGAACATAGAGCATTCCTCCTTTTTCAATTCTACTTAGAAATATCAAACAAAATCTCATACCACAACCTTGATTTATTACTTGAAAATCACACTAAGCTGCCATATGATTTCTTCCATTCATTTATCAAACAACATTTTAAAACACTGTAAATCCCTTTCCCTTGTTATCTGACTTGCTAAGTCCAAAGTTTCTCCCCTTGAATGATTAGGAAATACCATTTCTTTCAAACTTACTGCAAACAGAGGACTGAAGGTAGAGAGGACACAATAAATGTGTGCAAATGCATATTAGGTGTACACCTGAATTTAAAAGCAACCCTTGTCAAAAAGAGGGATATGAATAATATTTTGAGTGACAGTATTGGCATAAATACCAGTATTCAATAATTTGATTGAATACTTTCAAGGTAAACATTATCTATAGCTTTTCTGCCTTGAAAATATTGGTGAAGGCACTAGAGTTGGGAAAAAAGGTAAAGAACATCTCTGCTCATTTTTCTCTGAAAGCTGACGCTTGTACTCTATAAATACAGTTCTGATTTCACTATTGTATGAGAAGGCAATATTGTAGTAAATTTGATAGTTGGTTTTGAGGTTTTGCTGTAGTTACCTAAGTTTGCCAGAACACATGGTTAAAGTTACACTAAACTGGGGAAATTGATTTAGGTAAGTTTGTAGTTTTCAAATAATTATATTGTTTTCCAGGGTTTTTCTTCTCTTGACTAGTAGCTATAATATTCTTTTATTGCAGTTTCTGCTGTCTGTGAAAAATCTGCCTCTCACTCTCCAGCCAAGTGTTCCTCATCTTGTGTGTATCAGAATATTTGCCTGTCTTCCATTTGTGAGTTAAGTGACAGAAGTGAACATTGTGACTTCTTGAGAAGTCACTCATGAGAACATGAGTTAAGAGTGTAGTGATGTAGTGAAAAAACAGATTCTGCTTATGAATCATCAGTGGTAACTTTGAGTGGTAACTTTGATAGCCCTGGTCAGCTTTCAAATGAGAAGGTTGTACCTCTCCATCTTTATCGTTGCATTTATTGTTCTCATAATTAAATTTGATTTTTTTTAATTTGGGATCATTGCTATCCAGTATTTTGCCTGTAATGCCTGACTTGATAGACTTCAAAGTCTATCAAAATTATATAAATAGATGCTTTTTATCATTGCCAATCAGATCAATTCAGTGCAATCTAGTTGACATGACTTATAAAAATGCATCCTGACAAAGCTCTCTTCTCTTTCCTGAAGACTGACACTGCCATAATTTTGTACATGTTTTCAGCATTTTCCATTATAAACACCTGTCTTTACTCTAAAATGGATATTAGAAAGATCTCTGACAATAACTAAACTTTTTCAGGGCAGTTTCCCTTTACTATATAAGTATATATGCATGTGTGTAAGTTTCAGTTTTTACACAGCTCTGAGTGCCTGGGAATCACAGGAGCCTACATTGTCTTCATGGTTTAAGTAGAAGCAGTTAAGCCTATTCTAAGGTAAACCTAACTTTCCAAAAACATTCATTTTTCCTTATATATAAGGTAAGTTGACTCTTTTCGAAGATTTCAGATGTCTGTTCTCTGGGTAACAGAAGGCAAAGCCATTTAAACATTATGATGTGATCATTCTAAACTGGAGTCCAGGTCAAGAAATTTCTGACTTTCTGTTCTTATAAGAGCTATCAATTACTGCCTTTCCCTGCCCTTGTTGTCTTAAAGGTAGGCCTCTGGTAACATTTCTTCACTGTGTGAGTGCCCTTGGATTTCAGTGTCAAACACTAAGGATTGGTAAATCAGGTTTCTTTCTGGAGATGAATTTTGCTCAGATGTACTGCACAATCAAACTTAGAGAATTACCATCCACCAACGATTGCTGTACATACAGTTGATTGATTCTAGCAATATCCTGCTTTCTCTCTTTTATTTTTGTCCCTGCTTTTTGCTCCTATCATGCATGTATATGAAGTCAAATGGAGTACATATACTCCCGTGGGTGTCACCCAGATTAGACCTGGACTTAATTTGGCTCTTTTCTATTGTGAATATTACAGTGAACATCAAAACTTACCAAAATATTCCTGCTTACAGAATGTGCCCCAAACATTCTTACGCAAAAATCACAGCTTTGTGAGTGTTGACTTCTGCAGAATGCCAGCATGGAAATTAAATATACCACATGTGGACATACAGAGATTGGACCTGACTGTGACTGGTACTGTAGGTACCAGCTGCACATTGATTTCTGGTGGTAAGAAAATGAAGAGTGAAATGCAAACAACATGTTTCTGTATGTAGCAGCATTATATGTTTTTTTGTAATTTCAAACCTGATCTCTGACTACAATAAGAGAAAGCTTCTTTTTATTTTTCAGGAATCTAGGAAATGGTATATTTCCAGTTTTTAACTTGAATTTCACATTCTCCTTACACAATATTTAAGTGAAAAGGCAAAATAGAGGCAAGAAAAAATTTAGAATTCGGGGTATGTGATCTGACAGAGCCTAGAAATTATATGCACAGTCATTTACCACCTGTCTGGGGGATTTGTTTAAGTATTGTTTGAGTCATGTTCAAGGCTAGTTTTCTACCACCCCTGCTACAAGGACTTCACTACTTAACACCTTCTCAACACAGACAAACTTTGCTGATAATAAAGTTATATAGGATGTAGCAACTGGTCTCCTCCGCTCTGTTGCCTTGCTATTTAAACCCATATTATCAAGATAATGCTACCAACAAGATAAGATAAATAATTTGAGAGAATAAGTCTTCTTTATTGAACTTCTGTAAACGTGGACTGACATGCTTTCTTGAATAAGGAATTGTGGACTTGAATTACAAATGTAAATTTTTTTTTTTTTTAACTGATGTTTATAATTTTCAGCACATGTAACCCTGTATGAAATCAGTAGTATCGTTCAGATTATCTAAGCATCTTTATTAGTTTACCAAGAGGAGTTAAGTGACATTTTTGTTTTATTTTGTACTCGTTTGATTGCATATACTCACTGTTCTGGTCACTTAAGACACGAAAGGCTGGTCTTTCACTTTTAGCAAGTTCAGACAATCCAAGCCATAATCAGAGAAAATCCCTGTGGTTATCTGTCTCTTTTCTAAACCAAGGGAATCTTTAAGTTTATTTCACTAAATACAAAATTATGGATTAGATGGGTATGCACAGTTAGTGAACAAGTTAACAATACCTATTATCCTTGTAAAACTCCTAGTTCCCTCTCAGCTGTATTTTGGTTTAGAATAAGAGCTTTCTGAAATGTTTTGGTCCCTCTTCTCTGCCCTAGGTATTAATTTGCTGGTTTATCCAAACTATCCAATTTCAGCATCCCCATAATACCCTTTATGATCTTTGTCTTTCCCTTATCTCCTCTACAAAAGCTCCTCATGGTCCAAAGCACAACGAAAGCACCCTGGTCTAACACAGCACAACTCTCCTGGGACTCTTGGATCGAAACCTCATCTTTTTCAGAGCTTCCCCAAAATGTCTATTTTTCATAGACAAGACCAAAAAAATATCATTCACAGTTCTTACATCCCCTGCTTCAATTTCCACAAAGATCTATCAAAGCAATACTGGAAAGTGTCACTCTAACAGCCAGCAAAGGATATAATAGGAAGTGGACAGTAGGGCAATTTACATCGTAATCTATTTTCCTGTTCTTTCCCAGTAAACAATAAAGAATGTCTGTACATAAATAGGTGGAACTTAATACTGTCTGTAGTTAACTTAAAAAGCCCATACATACAGGTCTGGGCTTTTTGCATAGTTTAACAGATCAGTTTCAATAATTTGTATTGTTTAAAAGAAACTATCAAGAGCTATAGAAAAAAAGAGAATACCCTAAAGAGTCAAAATGCAAAAGGGAAACAACACACCAGGCAGAAGCACTGGGATTGGATACCCACAAGGAGTATAGCGTCATTGCCCATGGATGGTGGAAGCAGTCCAGATGAGGTGCTCTTCCTGAAGCAGTGATCCTGTAAGAAAGGTCTGGTAGCTCTGCTCCTCTGGGAATCCAGTAGATAAGGGCTGTTTGTACTGTCCTAAATCCCAGCTTATATCCAGGTGAGAATGCTTGGCTCCTCCCCCTGGGCAGAGCATCTCACAATGGGATGAGGAGTGTGAAGTGGGTCCTTGATGGCCCATTAAACAGAGATAACTCCTGGAGGGAGTTACCTGTGAGTCATGGGCCAGGCGTTGATGGGTCATTAGCAGAAGACACCCCAAAGGCAGGGGGCCTGGGAAGAACACTGCCCTACTTGGTTTAACAGTTCATGAAGATGGTGATAGAATAAATACTTTGTGTACATCCTACACTACAACCCAGGACACAAGGCCACATTTCTCAGCTATGAGAGTGATCTAACATATGTACAGTTTATGCACAGAAGTTCTGAAATCTCCACCCTCACAGTGAACTAGCCTGGACACTTCCCTAAGCAACCTGTCCTAATTTGGCATTCTCTGAAGAGCAGTTTGGATTACCTAAAATGAGCACAGTTGTTGATTTTAAAATTTTATTTTTCATTAATGACTGTAGTTTTGGTCTTTATTTTCATGTTTTCTGAGTTCTCATTGAAGAAGCCAGTGTCCATACCAATGGAAGGTAACTGCCTAATACCTGCTAAAGACTTTAGTTGAACTCCCAATGAAAATAAATATTTTCAATTTCATACATCATAAATTCTATTATTTTTTAATATTTCAGAGTATAAATATTACATTTTTAAAAACCCACACCCTCACCCTCCCAACAAATTTTAAAAAGTTAAGATTTCCTTTATACTTGGGCAGCTGTAATACTTTGCATAGCTCTCCTTGACATACTGAATTGCTTCAGTCATTTTGGTAGGAGTCATTCAGCACTATAGGAGGAGGAAATCTATCATGCACGCACTGTATAAATAACGTAATTTTTCCTGAGTACTTTACAGGGTATATTTCCAAGAAAAGAAAAAAGAAACTTTCTTTCAAGAAAATAACATAATTCCTTTGCATGTCAATCAATATCATGCATCCTAAAGCACTTTCAAGAGAAGATTTAATAAGGCTAGGGCAATTTATCACAGTTAAGTCCTGTAACTTGCTATTCAAAAAGACTCTCATTGACTTTGTGTTGAGTCACTTCTCTATGAAGCTTTGCTGCAATGCCTGCTGTGCTTTTGAACAGTCAGCCATGGTGTTTAAGAAATCTCCTTTGCGTCATTGGATTTGATATTTCTCCGGGGAAAAAAAAAAGAAGCATTATTTTGTGGTTTAAGCTTGAATTTTCATTCGATTTCTCTGAAAACAAATTGCCTTATTTTTTTTTTTATAATTATTAGAAAGACAGGAGGTTCAAGGTAAATTAATTTTTGCATTGCACTTTTCACGAATTCTCTACTGTATACATTCCTTGTTTTGAGTGAGCAAACTTGTAATAGAGTAAAGGTTGGATGAGCTGAGAAAGAAGAAATGCACCACAACTCAATAGCTGGAAATTTTTTATTAATTTCCTAATTATACAAGATTAAAGATTAGTTTCTAATTTTTTTCCCTTTTTTTGGGATGCATTAGTTTAGAAAAAAATAGTTAGAGAAAATGTGACAGAATGTTACTCCTTTCCATCATTCAAGTCCTAGGAGTAAGAGAGAAATACACTCTGGTTTCTTTCTGCTTAGTGAAATGTTCCCACTCCTAAGAGCTTTAAAAAATTATGGAGATAATAGAAAATTAAATTTGTAGTTATTATTTTTGCCCAGAGTTCATTCTGATTAATTTTATGGATTTCTTTCTAATATTAATATAAGTTTAATATGTCTGCTATGTGAGTGGTTTCCACTTACAATACTTTTAAGGGTTGATAACTTTTCACTTTAAATAATTACAAATTATATGGAAAGGATAAATTCATTCATATTCAGAAAGAAAACAATGTATGCATTTACATTGTAGAGTTTCTCTGATGCTTTTCTTTAAATATAGAAAGACAATTCACTGGAAATCTATTTCTACATTTGTGTTTCTAAATAGGAATAAGAAAGCTGAATATTTTTTTAAGTCACAAGCACCTGAAAAAGAAACAAACAAGAAAATCCAAAAACAACAACAACAACAACAAAAAAGTCACCCCCCCCAAAAAAGACCCAAACCAAAAAAGCCAGATATAAATTTGTATTTTACCACTGAGTTAAACACTTTATTAAGTTAAACCAGCCAGTCTTCCCAAATGTGTATGTAATTTGAATAGTTTATAAATATCCCATAATGCAAGCAAATGGCATAACTAGTCTATCAAACAGAGCAAGGACTACTAATCACTACTAATT
The DNA here is from genome assembly GCF_965231275.1 of Zosterops lateralis. Lineage (NCBI taxonomy): Eukaryota > Metazoa > Chordata > Aves > Passeriformes > Zosteropidae > Zosterops > Zosterops lateralis. The sequence goes on along the minus strand of NC_139762.1, from coordinate 51,522,134 downwards.
GCTGTGTTTATGGTTTAAGTGTCAGAATGATCATGCAATTTTGTCTCTTAACCTTGCCTTTTTCCTCTTGTGTTCATCTAATACTTATTAAAGAATTCAACTGATAAGAAAAGTACCATTTTACACTTTTGATTCATATGTCTTTGCAGTTATAATAAGTCTTTAAAGTTATTATGAACTGAAAATGTAGAAGAACAAGAAATTGTTAATCAGTTCTGTGGTTTTTAATGCTAAGATTTTAAATTTAATTGCTGTATCTTTTGTACAAGATTCTAATGAGAATAAGGACAGTGTTTACATTCAATTTAGTGATATTTTATAGGAATTTCTTTAAGTACCACATAACTTTATGTACTTAATTACTCAGATAATATAATTTTATGTGAATATGTGTACAAAAATAGGATTAATCAAGGAAAATCTAGGCTTCACAAAAAAAAAGAAAATTTATTATTATGACTACTAAAATAATATTTTTTTTCAGTTTTCCCCTTAAAAATCAAGATTATTGTTCTTCAAATCCACCTGGCATATTTATTGAGTATCCTTAGTTTTTCACCTATAGAGATCATCTATATGGCGATATATGAAACAGATTGTTATGAAAGTACATAAACAGAATATAAATAGATTGATATTTTTACTTAGTAATGGAAGTCTGAAAAATTAAATTTAAGGTGTTTAAAGCCTGTAAGAGCAAACAGAAGTGTCAGAATGGGCATTTAATATCTGAATTCACTTCAAATCGGATCACATTTCCAGTGTTAAATACAAATCAGAATTTATTAGCAACCAAGCTCCAAGCAAGTCTTTGGAATCAAAAGATAATTTTATTCAATTGGTAAATCTCTTGGTAAAGAGGTTGATACTGTCTGTAGTTATAGCTGACACAGGGTAGTACGAGCTAAGTGATAAAATTTGGAATACTGGAGAGCATTCAATGAATGACATAAAACTAGAAATAGTGGCTAAAGTACCTAAATCAAATCTCACTTCCATTCCAAACTGGTGCAGTTTACCTAAAAGAGACATACTGTGGTCATACAAACTACAGCTCACAAGGATTTGGCTTGGCTGGTTAGCTACTCATCATTAAATGTTTTTATTTTGACACCTTTGCTAACTGTACTGAAATAATAATTGTTGATTAAAATATAAATCTCTTAGGTGGAAGTAAATCACGTTAATCTCTTAGCTGAGTTAGTTCAATGCCTTCTATATCACTAATTTCCTTTGAAGTAAATTCACGTTAATGATATTGTAGCTACAACTTTCCATTGCTTAAAAATACCAAAAAAGTCCATGTAGTAGCAACCAATAATATTATACAATTAATACCAGCAGTGCAATATCCACACTCAGCAGCTCTTAAAAGCAGTAAATAGGAATAGAGTAATTTATGCTGCTTCCATCTGCCTAACTGTAATTATCTCTGGCAATATCTAAATTTTTTTTCTTCATCCGGTATTGTTGGTAAAAGTGAAGTAGCAGTAACTTTGAAAATCTAATGTACATTTATTTTCTTTGTTATAAAATAGAAAGCCTATGATAGATGTATTGTATGAGTAATGTACAAATTTTCTGCAATTTAATCATTATGTGGCTTTCTGTATTTTCTATCATATCCTATAAAATAAGATGGAAATTGCAGTAAAGTGTTAGATTGACTTAAATTAGCCAGGACTGGTAATAGTGATCATTCTTACATCTCTGCAAGTCAGTAAGTGATAATTGAAACTTCCTGCCATTACTCTTATGTTATTTGAAGAAATATCTAAAAAGGAATATCAACTCTTATGTTATTTGAAGAATTATCTAAAAAGGAATATCAGAACACCTTCTGAGTTTACTCCAAAACAGTCCTCTTGCTGCTTTCATATTTTATGTTTTCAGCCATGCACGCACAACATTTTTATTAATGGAAACTGACATATAAAGGTAATAAACCCTTCATCTTAAAACAACAGAAGACATTTGTGTTGTTTTTAATTTGTCAGATGATATAAAAAATGTTTTATTAATTTATTTAAATGTTACTCTGCCAGGAAACAGAATTGGCTTTATACTAAGAGCATAAAGCTGTGCTTAAATGCCTCATAGTAAAGTAAAATTTTTCAGACATTATGGGCTGTTTTTCACTTGTTTCCCATTTAATGGTGTTATTTATATTAACTTTATTACAATCTCAGTGCCCTCATTTATTTTCTTCACTGCCATTTTCTAAATAAAGCATTAAATGTATGTCAAATTTGGTCTTTTATTTTAAGTTAGTTGTTTGTCTTCTTATTCCACTTTTCCTGAGAACTCTTTATTTATGTCCTTAGTGGCTGACTACTCTAAAATGCCATTGAAGTAGGCAGGAATTAGAAGTATTTAACAACTGGAAAAAATCAAGTGGTTTCTGGAGAAAAAAAAAAAAAAAAAAAAAAAAAAAAAAAAAAAAAAAAAAAAAAAAAAAAAACACAACACAATTGAAGTAGAACAGCAAGTCAAAAAAAAAATGCAGGAAAATAATCTGTGCACTGAGTAGATAATACCTGATTTATTTCTGTTGTGATTTGAACGAGTATCAACTTTAACACCTATGTGTAATTTTGACACTGTTTTACCTAATTCTTTACTTTTATGCCCCCATTTCTAGATGCTACCATAATATGATAGTAATATTTAGTCTTTTTTTTTCCTCATTAGACAAGAATTTTTTGTTTTAACTCTCAAATATCTGGGCAAAAGTTTGTTTTCGTCCAACCTACAGAAAAGCAGAACAACTTCAGAGACAACCATAAGGCAAAGTCATTAAATTTCGCACAGTTGTGGAGCTGGGAGAGATAGGCTCATCTTCTCCACATCTAAGACAATATCATTAAACCCGTCTCATGCAATAATTTCTGTTCTCATCCACCACTGAATGGTAGTTCATCCTAAATATTTTGGTGACTGTTGGTATATGCTTGGGTTTGGAAGGTCTATGGCTCTGAGAGAAGCAAAGTCTTCAGCAGCAATTTTCAAATAGACTATTATCATACCTGGTTTGCAACAGGTCTTTTTCCATTAAATATTTTTTTCTGAGAACACTAATAGGTAGTTTCTTTTCTGAATATAGAAGTCTTTCAGAATTATCAGAAAATATTTATTTTCCATTTAAGTATTATTTGAACTAGCATATGAAGTTTACCCCTTAAACAAACAGCTATTTAGGATGTCTTGGGGTATTTATTAGGACTGAAATAATTTCTTCTTTATGAAAATCATGCTTGTGTTCTGCTAAATTATTAAAATTTGCTCTCAGTAACAGTACAGCATGTGATTTTTTTTTTTTTAACCTAGTCCAGCTTTTTTTAGTGTAGTCCAGTTTCTATGTGGTTTGGGAACGGATCTATGCTTGGGTATATTCTTCAAGATAATCTCTCTATTTGGGAATGATATAGTCTATGTATTTCGCAGCAAGCAATTTTGAAAATAGGAGAGGTATTAAACTTGTAGTTAACTGAGGTTAAAAATGAATGAGTTCCTTTGGCATGGAAAAATAAAGGGAATTGAAAGAGATATCAAAATTAAATATACCTCAATGCCCACTGCTTTTCATTTCACACTGAACTGCTACCATTACAATGCAACCTGGGTTACAAACCTGCCATTTCCCAAAAGCAATTGGAAGCCCCAAACATATTTGTGTACTTTGAATTCTGTGACCAGCCATTTTGAAAAGTGTCTCAAAACAGTTCTTAAGAAGTCCACTGCTGTTCACACTAAAATCCACAGCAATCTGAGAGAAGCACAGAATCAACAAAGTTCGTGTCAGAGAAAATTATACTGTAGTCTTACCCTTCCCTTGTTACTGTCAGCAATTTTCCTGTTTGCTACCAAAGACAGTATGCCTGGCCTGTTTTTATGTTTTTGTCAGTGCTTCCTGTGTTCCTCTACTTTTTTTTTTTCTGTGCTGTCATCCTAGGCTTTTAATATCTCGTAAAAAAGTATTTGTGCAAGTTGTGTTGTGGCTTGAAGATAATCTGTTCACAGCTGGTTGCTCAGCTGTTATCATCTGAGTATCTTTTGGACTTTTTCTTATCTTCCTGTTTCTTTCTTTGATGACTACTTATAAACAATACCAGTATAATTACATGTTCAGATAACCTATTATGCTCTACATGACCTATATCTATGGCTCGGTCACATAACCCAAGATTTTCTCTGGCACTCAATAAAGGACGTCTGTAGTGCTGTATTGGTATTCCTCATACCTCAAGTAGAGAGATCTTAGAAGTTTCTTTTTTAAAAAATCTGTCTACCAAGAACTTGCAGGTGCTGAATCGGTGTCAATACACCAAAGGAAATAGAGCTGAGAGTTAAGGAATAATGGTGTAGAGAGAGGCTGCAAAATCTCCAATGATTCTCCAGAACTGGCTCCAATTAATAAGCAGAAAACTGGTGATAAAATATTCTTAGAGAAGAAAGTATGGCTGAAGAGGAGACTTCCAGGGAGAAAAAAAAAATCAAGATTCACACCCCTGGTAGAGAGTGCTGCCAAATCTTGTGAGATTGGGTTAAACTTTTTCATCATACTACAAATGACATGTACAGAGAACATTCTGGGAAGTCCACCAGAGACTTCATTAATGCTGGCTTGTTTTTATCAAGGGGCTCATGTGTGCCCCAGGAGTGCTAGAAGCACATAATCTTCTTGTTCTAAACTCTAGCTTTCGTAAACTCTGTTTTTGTCTGTGTATAGAGACACATTTGGTTTTCTTAGGTAAATAATTTAGATTTTTTGGGATAGAATGCAGTACCTTGCTATCAACCTCTATATTTCTGTAAGCTAAACAATGAGGACAAAGTAAACATCAATTTATTAGAAATTGACTTATTCAAGAAGTTGGTGACTTCCTAACACACAGAGACAAATTATAGTCTCTATTCTTGTTTGTCTTTCTACATTCCACCAAGATGAAAGATACTAAAGTCATGTTTATTTTCATAATTATATGATTCTATGATTATCAGAACAGTTCTTACAGTTTCAAGATGTGGGATGCAAATGCCATTGCAATCTCTGTCCTTAGTCCTCATATTTTCTAATACAGAAAGACAACTACAATTAAAAAAAAAATCTTTATAGAAATGCAGATATTGAAAAATATATATTCTATTTTAATTCATGCTGTTCATCCCCTCTCCAATTTGCTTGGTTTGTTTCACACTCTTGGAGCAGAATCTTCTAGTTTTCCAAAGTTGCTACCTGTCTTCCACTTGACACTTAGGGCTCCATTCTGGTCTGACTGAAATAAAGGTTAATTACTACAGTGAATTTGAATAGGGAGGTGGATCAAGCTTTTCTTTCAGTGTCTTTTCCTGTTTATAAACATGTGAAGCATTAGCTGTATCTTCAACCCAAGCATTGTTAGGCACTGAATTTGAGTTTTGTTTTTTTGTTTTGGGGGTTCAGAGGATACATATAGAAAATTTGACTACTTGAACCTTGAATGAGACTGTGCTCCTATATTTCCTGACAGATAAAAAGATTTGTTTTCTTTCTCCCATTCTATATAGCAGGAGTCCTGGGCATATACTTGAAAACCCTACCAAAAAAACACAAACTTGAAATCAGTAGGTTTTTTACTGATTTTCCTCCCAGCTACCCATGCAACTAGATGAATAAAATATGGATTACTGGTTAGACATCAAAGATATTAGATACTATTTTTTTTAGTTAAGTGTATTTTTTGTACTAAAGAAGTAAAATATCAAGTATCATCTGTATACAATCATTAGCCCATCGTTAACTTACAAATAATATAAAAGGAAAAAAAAATCATGCTATCGAAAAAAAACTGCCTTCTTGTTACATTAGAATTTGCATTCCATGTCAAAAAAATCTGAATGTTTAATATAAGGGTACAAAATAATCTCTGATTGTACATCCAGAATCTAGTATGATATTCCTTTCTTAGGTGAGATCTCAGAAATGAGTAGTGCCTTTGGTGTTCTGACTACATATACATTCTTCTGCTATTATAACATGAACCTGAATGTATTCTTCCATCAACTTCCTTTTTTAGAATGCCTTTGGTAGAATCTTACTCAGCTGATTCAAAAAGAGACATAATAGAACTTGACACTGGAAAAGGGATATGCTTTTAATTTCATAGGTGCTTTATTGTATTTATTTTAGTTTATTTAATTTGTTTATTGTATTATATTAAAGTGATTTTTAACAAAAAAATCATTAATTTAAATTCTAGTTTTTCTAATTTTTCTTGAAAGTTTGAACTAAAATCAGAGCTGGATCTGCAATTTGGATGTTCTGTGTTTAGTACATCAAAATGAAGTCCTGGAAACAATTTTTCTTGAACTTTGGCAAATTCCGATTTAATCCATGTCTGACTTTTGAGGTATAAACCCTCTCTTTGTGGTCTTTAAATATGAAAAAAAAATTGGTAATTTACAGATTCTTTACATCAGAAAGTACAGGAAAATGGAGTCTACCTGACTTAGAGTTGTGTTTGTAAGCATCAGCATGAACATTGGTTTAGACTGTTCAAACTGAATTTTATGTGCATTTTGAAAATGTACATAGTTTCTTGTCAACAAGAAGATCAATGAAGTGCTGTCCAAATTGTTCATCCATTACTTAGCCTTCCTAGTGTCAGCATTACTGTCAGCTTTAGTTAGAGAACTTCATTTATTTAAAATTTCATTCACTGTGGAAAGGATGAGGAAGTGAATCATGTCTCAATAATGGGAATCTGGAAGGGGAAGGCATTGTCTTGTATATTGAATTAAAACCACAAGGTATTAGGTTATTTTGAGGTTTGCCTTTGAGGCACAAGCTTTGTCTCAAATGATTCTTGCTCCAGAATAGTCTTAAATGTCCAGGTCTCACCAAAATTAATGAACATTAGACTGTATACCTGATAGTTCAAAAACAATGTGGGTAAGGCTTGTCTAGCCGCTTTTTTTCTTTTTTTTGTGTGAGAAGCATATGGTTGAAAAAACCTATTCTTCTATTCCCTGTGGAGTAGGAATTGTTTTTTTGAAATTACCTCTTAGCATAACTATCTGTTAGAGTAGAGCATGACTGAAATGCTTTGACACTCAGTCAGCCCCACAGACACATTATGAAATGTGCTTTACTAGGGCATAAAACTCCTGCCTCTTTCAGTTTCTTTCATGACTAGAAACAGCAAAGGGAATAGCAGCAAGACAGGCAAACAAAGACATTTTTGTGGGAAAATTATAGTTTTGATCCATTGGTAGATACAGAAACATTCCGAATCCTAAATCCTAAATCTCAGTGTATACCACGCTCTTGGATAATGGAGAAAAGGTTGATTTATGCAGTTAGGGGAGGAGCAGCTGCTACTTCCAGCCACTCCATCCCACAACTCCCTTCTGCTCCAGCCAGTAAACCTAAGGACATGGGATCTCCACTGAGGCTGAGGGACCCAGCTGCTGCTTTTCTGTGTGCAGGTTCAATCACTAGCAAACCAGAATGTGTCAGAGAGCAATAATATCTGTGCACTAACAAAGTACATACTTCAGATGCAGTGAAGCTGAGAATCACATATTGAAATACCTCTGTGGTCAGTTCTGGAATGGTCTTAAATTGTTAAATCAAATAATACATTTGTAAATTATATATTTGGTTCATACTCTTTCTGATGTGAACAGTGAATTGTTGCTCTCGGTTTTGATCTTATTTTTCAGTTAGTGTTTGCAGGATGGTGAATAATATTTCATTATATTCAGATATATCTATATAGTTTCCTTGGCTTTGAAGGGTTTCCATAAATATTACTGTTTACCCTGGTGCTGATAAACTTGAATTTAATATTTAAACCAAAGGAATTGTGGAACTGCTCTGAACCCAAAGGTGATATGCAAGTTTCCTCTCAACTCTGGTACTGCACTAAAGATGTAAATATGCTTTGTGTTATTTGGGGGATTCCTGCCTGGGAGAATTTCTAGGGTTCACTGACAGTTTGAAAACAGAAAATTATACTGAAAGAGAAAGCTGTTTAAATATAACTGGGGAAAGTGCCTGGTAGGACTATGCCAATATTTGGCTTGCATCCACCAAACACAACAGAACTAACTTGCACTTTTGTCTCTCTCTACTGTTGGCTGTAAAGCCTCACATAAATCAACTTAATCAGCCACTAGTAAGGATAACTTAGAAAACGTAGGAGGCAGGTTTCTGAAAGTCCTGTCCTATTTTCATCAGATCAGTCACTGGCCAATGCCATGCTGGAAAGGCAATATAGGTCATGTCCCTACAGCTTGATTTTTCTGCCTGTCAAAAATAACAATTCCTACAGTCTGTGATTAGCACTTTTTTTTGGCTGGTTGGTTGGTTGGTTGGTTGGTATCTTTTGGGGAGTGGCATTTGATCTGATGAGGTTATTATGCACTAGTTAGGCATTTGGAGGATCCCCAAGGAGCTTTTCCTTCTGCATCAAAGGTGTGTTACTGTGACGTGATTATATGTGTGTCTCATAGCAGTTTATGACTCCCTGTAATAGTGTCATAATTTTAGTCCAGAGGTGATACAACCTCAAGGCAAGCCCAGCTTCCTGAGATACCTGTCAGAACTAACTTTTAGCATTGTCTCAGCTTAATTACTATAGCATCCCTGATTAACTCTGTGCCACCACCAGTGAACTCTGAAGTAAGGGCTTACTGAAATGAGTCAGGGAAATTTAGAAGCTACCAAAAGTAAATTTAGCTGATGAGTGGGATCACTTTAGAAAAATTTTAAAAGTATTATTGATTATATGAAATCTCTTGCAAAGCCTTTTAGTCAAAATTTATCTTAATTAGATTTTGGCAGGGACTTATATGTAACAAGTTTTGGGGTTTTTTTAGTAATAGGTGCTGTATTAGTCATCATCTGACCTCAAGCACCTGTTGCTTTTTTCTCTACTTGTTGCCCTCTTTTTCAGCCAATTCAACTATTCATGTGGCACATGAAAACCAGTATTCAGGAACAAAATTTAAAATTATGTTGATCACTTTTTTTTGTTCAAATAATGTCAGTTTGATAAACTTTTATTCTCCTGTCTCCACAAATGCTATTGAAGAGGCCATAAGGCATTGCAGATTGGCAAGGTGGATAGAAAATTGGGAGAAGGAATGGGAGCTGTAAAATCTGTCTTAGCCACCACAGCAAATGTGTTATTTTATATGTGATATTTTACCCTTGTCAGACAAGTATTGCATGGCTGGCCATCTACCTAGCTGAAACCGGCAACACCATTATGATTTTTTCAGGATTTCTACTTTCTTTACCTTCTTTTCTTTCCAATAAACTGTCATTCCTCCCTCTCTCTTCCTTCTTGCTCCTATCTTAAATGGATTCTGTCTTTTTCAGGGACTACATTGTTAAAGATTTATAAGTAGTGAATGAGTCTCTCCACTGTCTTATCAAGGACATTTTTCTCAAGTAAATTGACACGTTCACTTCTGAAGGTCTTGCAGTTAAACAATTGCATACAAACACACTCTGTCTCTCTGCCTTTCAGTTTGAGCAAGACACTAAGTCATTCTCATCTCTTGTAAACCACCTTCAAACACACAAGAAAATTAATGTATTCAGAGCAAAACTGAAAATACTACAGAATGTCCTCAGATTCCTCAGAAGTGAATCCAGGAAATTAGATTTTAGGACTATTTTCTAGTTTACAGAAAGATTCCAGCACAAGTATTCTTTGCCCAAGGAAAAAAAAAAATAAAAAAAAACAGTAACAAAGACTGGAAACCTATTTCTAGAGAAGGCTGAACTGGAAATTCCCCTCAAGGTTGCATTTTTAGTCAGAAAAATCAGAGAAATTAGAATGTGAATTCTAAAATATAGCAAGGACATAAATCCTTTTCCTACTCTAAGAATATTTGTATGAGAAAGAAGGAATGAGAAGCAGCAGCAGAGAGGACTCAAGGAGAAGGTAGCAGAAAATTTCTATCCTTTAGAGAAAAAAATAATGGATCATCAGCTTCACTGTATAAATTGTTCCAGGTAGTTGACAATTACTTAAATAAATAATGTTGTAATATAAATTATTAACTTTATAATATTTCCTTACCATGTTGCCTTTTTTTCACCCTCATCCAGGAAATCTGTGTTTCTTTTCCTTTGAAAAGATCCTTATGGCTTAAGCCATAGAAGATGAGGTTAATAATGCTCTTTATTTTGCTTCTCTGCAGGGTTTCCCATACAGATGAATGACTCGGATCACTCGCTGTTTGAGCATTCTTTTCAAGGGTGCATGCAGAGAATCCATGTGGATGATCAGCTGGTGGATTTGCATGCAGTGGAGCAAGGCGAGCTGGGAAGCTTTGCCAATGTCACCATTGACATGTGTGCCATTATTGACAGGTAAGTCATGGAGAGATCACCCATACTCTGGTGCACTGACACATCCTTCATATTCTGAAAATAAGCAGTGATCCAGAAAAGATGGTCCTGACACTGCCAGTGATGATGTCAAGGCAGCCCTACTATTTTAGCAGTGGGAACCATGCTTAGGTGATGGAGATGATGGATTTAAATTGTAGATGTGTAGGGTGCAGTGGAAAGCAGCTCTCAAATCTCTCTACTCATCAGCAGAGGAGGAGGAGGTGAAAAATTCTAAGTCAGGCTCAGCCTATATGTCAATAATACGGCTGCCTTGAAAAGAGGAAACTCCTCACTCATTTTGTCTGTTTCTTTGACTGGTTTGGAGACCATTTTGCAACTAGAAGTTGTGGCTCCTGGCTTCAGCCCCTTCTGCTTCCATGTGTTCTTCAGAGAACTAAAACAGGTTGCATGCTTGCATAGTGGATGCAATAAATGCTCAAACTTAATTAAAGTGATGTTTACTGGGTTTGTTTTTTTCCATTGTGAGAAGAGTAATCGGGAATTAGGGCAGCCTTTTGCTTTGGCACTATCTTTTCAACCACTTACCTGTATTCATTTTTATTGCTTCTGATTAATGGTTTCTTTGTTGGTGAAAAAAAAAGAAAATACCAGGAAAGACAGAAAGAAGAAGTAGCCCAACTCCTGAATGTAGGCAGTTTGACTTATCATGAAAATTACCTTACATTAAAGCCATTGCAAGCCTGCTGGAAAGCTGAAAATGGCTTTTTCAAATAGTGGCTCTGAAAGGAGTAAGGAGTACTAGATCAGAGAACACTGGAAAAATTCAGGTAATAACCAACTACCGAAGTTCATGTCACCCTCTAAAATCAGGGCCAACTTCAAAGCTACATCAGGTTACTCAGGACCAGTTGAGCTTTGTATATCTCCAAGCATAGATATTCTGCTGGCTCAGTGATTTTGGATAGCATCAGCAAATATCTGCATAGCTGTGGTAAAGAAATACATGTTCTTTTAATTTCCTACTCAATTTTAAGAGATCTCAGAGACAGGTGCTACTGTGAAAATATATATATATATATATAATACACTGCTTTGGTCTTGCAAAATGCCTTCTCTTCCTGAAATGTAGACATCCATTTGCACTAAATAAGTTGTGATAGATTGACCATAGCCAGCAGCCAAACACTCACCCTGCCTTTAGCTCTCTTCCCTGTCCTGAGAGATGGGGAGAAAAACAGAAGAGAGGCAAAAAGACTGGTGGACTGTGAAGACAATTTAATAGGAAAAGTAAAAGTTGCATATGTAAGCAAAGCAAAAAGAGAAATTTGTTCATTGCTTTGCATCAGCAATGCCCAGCTGCTCCCTGGAAAGCAGAGCCTCATCTCAGCACATGTTGTTGTTTTGGAAGAGAAACTCCATAACACTAAACATACTCCTTTCCTCTTCCATTCTGTTTTATTGCTGGGCATGCTGTTGTACAGTATGGAATTTCCCATGAGAAACTGCTTCCAAATCCCTGCTTCCAAAGTGTCAGTTTGGCTCAGCTACCCCAGCTATGTCCTTGTCTAACCTCCTACCCAGCCCCTCCTGGGAAGGGGGAAGGGTGTGGAGAGAAGCCTTGGATGCTTCTGCCCAAGCACTCTCCAGCAGCAGCCAAGAGTGGTCTGGTACCAGCAGGGTTTTAGGCACAGCTGGGAAACACAACTCCCATGGATTGCTGGGAAAAAAGATTAATTTAGTGACTCCATCCCAGGCAGAGCCAGTATATCACTGCAATAATCTCAGTGTTAAAGGACATGCTTTGCAGTGTACCAGTGAGTTGTTCTCAGCCCCCTTCATGTTGCTTCTGTTGAAGATTGAAGTCATAATGAAAAGAGCACATGACAAGCTGGTGTCGTAGGGATGAAGTTTGTTCTGTCTCCTCGCACATATCTGAAATTAAAAAGAATTTCTGTGGTCAGTATTTGTCAGTTTGAATTACTTGGTTCTATTTTGAATATTTGGTTTTGGAAATGTAAACTGACTTGAAAGAAGGGACATGAAGAAACAGGTAATTAAGACTCTGCTTTTCCTCCAATGGATACATTTAAGCTTATACAACAATTTGTATTGATCTCAATGATTGAACCCAATTATGCCAGTTTCTATTAAGAAAAGATCCATTATTATAGCAAAGTTAATCAGAATTAAGGTTTTAAATATATTATAATGTAATTACAAGTAACTTACAGTGTAAGTTAATTAGTATCAAAGCTTTATGATACATTTATGAAATACAAGACTTAAGGCTTCCTATACATTTAACAGCTTATTTTGGAAGTTAGCTTCTTGTAGAAGTTACTATTGAGAAGCTATTTCTTTTTGTAATGCATAATATGCATCCAAATATTTCATATAATGCCACGTGCCACATAAAAGTTATATATAGTGGCGTTTTATTATATGAAAATATTATTATGATTTCTATATTTTTTGCATAGTATATATTAGGTTTATTATATATATATATAAACATCTATATTCATAACAGTTTGGCATAAATAATAGTGTATTATCTATGCTTACGTATGTATGTATTTATATTTTCTTTATATTAGAGAATTGTTGGATGGAGGGAGACTGACTCAACCGATATTGATCAATCAGGCTCGATTTTATTTGTTTTCTCGCTTACATTTATATTTTAAATAATTAGTTCATACATATTGCAAAAGCCAAGCTCCTGATTGGTAGTGACTACACAATAGTTTACTTCATGTTATATCAGCATATTGCAACAGTTGTATCGCCTTGTAGCATTTAGTTCCTCTTTTCTCATGATCTCAGTTTCTCTCCCTCATCCTCATGCTGGCCTTGTCCTAGCTTCTAGTTACAATATTAGTCTGAGAGCTATTGTGCCCCTTACCCTCTTCCCATTTCTCAGCTATCCTCTCCACAGAGAATATATTCTTAGTCTGTTTCCCTCTTCTACAACCTTGGTGTTGATATCATCGTCATAAAAGTTAAAATTGTATGTCTTACATTCATGCTTTTCAAGCACAGGAAGATTGTGTTGCAAGCAGAGCAGCAGTTGTATAGTCACAGGAAATTGCAATAGTATCCAAAGAAATTTCTTAGGGTTGGCTTTGTTTAGCGATGATTGAGATGTAATCAAGATTGTTGTTCTCCCATGAACAAGTTTATTTCTCATTACTTTGTTCTTTAGAAAAACCCTTTGGCTGAGAAGTGACAATGCCAAGCTTTAGATCTTACTGGATTTTCATGGCTGTCTTATTAACATCTGCAAATAAGAGTTTACAAGCACTTCTGCTACAATATGCCATTGTATATAACATTTTTATGTGGCCTTCTTTTAAGGAATCAAAGTACCATGTGTGCTATATATCAACTCAATTTCACTTCCTTTGAAAGGGGAAGATACTTGTGGCTTGTCATAGTGGGATCCTCCTGCTTTTTTAAACTAGTTTGGATCTGAATCATAAAGGTTTCAGTCATCATCATCAACATGAAAATTGCTTTCATAGCCACACTTCAGTAAAGATCCCCACTGGGCAAAAAGATAAGTTGTCACATTGAAATATTCCTACTGCAGGCTTCAGCCATTTGGCTCAGGGGACAAAAGGTGAAGTTGTAAATGGTGGCATTTTTCATCATTAACCAGAGCAGTTAGTAAGGAGGGGGGAGTTTTCTTAGCAAGAACATAACAAAAGTTGCTGAGGGTTTGTTGAGTTTTTAGTTTTTTGCACCTGCCTGAGGGTAACTGCTTCCAAAGTCCCAGGTTCTGCCGAGCTAAACTCTGGCCTGACATGGCAAAGGCAGTTTGGCATTTTATTTCCAGCAGTTTTGAAAAATATGAGAACAGTGATGTTAGAGTATTACAGCTTTGTACTTGGGAGATACAAGTATTGAACCAGTGTCTTTTTATTTTGTCTTCCCCTCCTCACATGAGCATTTTTTTATTGCAAAGACTGCAAGCTGAGATCTAATTACAGGGGAACACCAAAGCTAAGGAATATTCTCTTTTTACCAGCAGTTAAATAGTATAAATGCATATAATTTCATGCAGGTATGTATAATTATAGGCAGTTAAAATGCTACTGAGAAAAAAAAATAATCATCCCTTTTTCTGTCTTTTAATTACCTATAATTGCATTAGCAGTGGTAGTTGCATTGTCACAGTGATCCACATGCTGCATTGCTTGTGACAGCACAGGTCCCTTTTCACCTCCTTTACTTAACATTTCCAACCCAACTCATTGTACAGTCCAGATGGTACTGTTGTACTTACAGATTTAAGCACAGGACATTGAACAGGAATTATTACTCACAACTAATTTACCCCGGCAGTCTCAGAGAATTCCAAATCTTTCCTGACTTTATTATGGCCAGAATTATGGATTTTAATCACAAAATCACAATGAGGGAATGCTAAAATGATTTCAAAATACAGTGTCAAATCTGCCATTGGAGATTATGTGGCACAGAAGCCAATTTTAATGAAAATTTCTGTGTTCCATGTGAAAAAATGGGGGGAGAAATGAAAAATTTTCATCTGTTTTTTTCTGGTGTTTTATGGATGTGTAAACAGTGTGATTCTCTCTGTAACACAGTGAGATGAATTAGATGCCAGTATTTGAGAATAATTTCACATTAAAGATTAATTTAAGCAATCAGATACGTGCAGCAGAACATTTCTGGGTGATTATTACTTACCTGCTATGGGGATACACTTGTCTGACAGAGTGCCAGCATTCAGCTTTAATCCCATACTGCCACATTCTGTCAACTGATTTTTTGATTGCTAATCAAAGTTTGAAATAATTCATCTAAATAACAGAACACAGCAAGCTAATTGGTACATAAATATGGCCACAATGTAACTGGCAGCAAGACACTGTTTCTTTGGTGTTACAAATTATCATGCCAAATAGTATTAAAGTTCTTAATTTCTGGATCTGTGCACAGGCTTTAGGATTCTTCCCTTCCTTGCTGTTCTTCCCCTCCCTCTGCCAGTTCAGAGGTTAGACAGACAGACAGACATCATGCAGCAGTGCTCTGCATGAGGAAGAAATGATATAACAATGTCCTGACTGGAAGCAAAATACCCTTTGCAGGTGAGTTTTTGCAACTCAAATTCACAAAAAGGAAGTTATGTAGGACTGGGGAAGGGCTGAAACTACATCATGACTTCAGCCTGCAGATATTCCTGGCCATATGGCTGGAAGGCACTTCACAAACCTGCCTTCTCCTTCTCCTCTCCTTCTCCCCATATCTCTTTGTAACCATACAAAATTTTATGTAGAAATTGAGGTGAAAGCTGCTTTCAATGAGAGAGATTGAAGTGTGTTTACATAATAATCCATCTCATTTCAGAAAGGTGGCTTTGTAGGCAGAGATAACACCTCAGATGACAAGGCTTTTAACACTGTGGCACTTGTCCATTATGTACCAGAGTACACAGCGACGACTGCCATATTATTAACCCAAATCAGTAGACAGCTAGGAGGTTACAAATTCTACAGAGCCAACCACAAAATAGGAATAGTTGAATTAGCTTTTATTATTATTATTATTTGTATATCTTAGACTTTTGCAATATATTTTGCTATGAAAAAATCTCCATTCTCAAAAAAGGGGATATGGAGAACATTGTAAAAATCAGGGAAAAGAAATCATGAGGAATATTAAAAATCAAATAAACTAGGGTTTTCCGTGTGTTAACAAACCTTGTCCCTTGCACACAGCTGGAAATACTTGAATAACTTGCAAAATATAACCGAGTCTATGCTGTACTTTGCTATCATCGAGAAATTGGCCGGGCCTTCCAGCTGTCATTAGATAGAAAAGGACTCCTCAAGACAGCAACAGAAAGACAGAATAAAATGGTGAATATATCATGGAAGCATAAAAAAAAAAAAAAAAAAAAAACCAACAAAACACACTGTTAAATAACTTAATAGTGTAATCAATAACTCTTTAAACAAGGAATAGTTTGAGATGCACATGGTTTGAATGCTATTTTAGTGCCTTTGCCATGTGTTTTTTTTTTCTTCACTTTATCCTATATAACACAGGTTAGAATAATCGATAATATTCTTATGAGACTCTTTCATATAACTATGTGGGTTGTATGTCATCTGGTAGCAGGATGCCCAAACATTTTGAAATCTCAGAATATCCTCAGTTGTTCTTTGTCTTCTATTTAGTCCTATATAAGCTCTGCACAGAGAGGAAAAAAAATATTTCATTTTAGCTCTAATGAATACTAATATTTTTGTTTATTATTATTTTAAAATATAGGCTATTGAAATAATTTTCTTGAGAAATTAGATTATTTGTTCATGAAAAATGCTTGTTCGTGCTACAACAAGAGCTAAGTCAGTAAATATTTAGGTATACTTCAGAGGGGGAGGAGTATGTTACACAGAGTTCCGCATTACTTGACAGATACTAGATGTAGCCTCTGAGCTGCAGGATTGTTTTTCTCCACAGCCTGAAAGAGCACAGAGTTTGTTCTTGGGAGCCAAGTGGCAGAGAATGTGTCATTGTCACCCAGGAGCTGTGCCCAGTGCAGAGTCACCAGGGGCAGGGACAGCACCCTGGGCCTCCTGGCACAGGGACTGCCTTGGGGCCAGCATTCCAGAGTTCCTCCTCTAAAGATGCTGCGTGGAGGATGAGGCTGTTGCAAGTGGAATGGTGAATGGAGGTCCTTGTCACTTTTGTGGCACAGGGCAACACCATCCTGCAACACCACAGCCACAGTGCCCTGGAACAGGATAGAAGGAGCACCCTACCATCTCCCTCTGCCATAGCTGGCCTGAAACCAGCCCAAATACATCTGAGAGAAGTCCTTGAGGAGCTGGTAGAATCACTTGAAGCTGAGAGAGGAGAACTGGAGGCTGGACAGGTCTTCTGGAGGTGCCCCACTGCAAAACCAGCTCCCAGCATGATCCCCTTCAAAGCTCATTTGAGGGACTGAAATCTTTTTTCAGCTCCATGGCCATGGCAACACAAAGGGAATGCCTTAAGGAGCACTCCAGAACTCCCTGTCCTCATGCTCTGTGTGGAGCCAGGGGCAGCAGTCATAAGAAGAGAGGTGCAGAGGTGATGCAAGGCATCCCAGTGCTTGGAGCACACATTGGTCCTCTGCCAGGTGCAGGAAGGATTCTTGCTCCCAAGGTAAGTCAGGCCAAGGGCATTTACTCATTCTTGGAAGACTCCAACATGGCCCCTGGTGAGACAGAATAGAAGTCAGGCTTCTCCTAGGAGGTATGCCCGGTGTGTGGGATGAGAAGGCAGGTCTTGTATTGTTCAGAGAACGGCTGAGTAACACTTTTGGGATCAGGAAGGAATTTTCCACTGGGGAAGACTAGCAGTGGCCCTTGGCAGGTTTTTGCCTTCCTCTGCAGAATCAAGAATGTGATGTTAAGGTTTTCTCTGGGCACTCTTGGCCAGGTTGCTGCCTGTTGCTAATGCCCCATGAAGACAAGCAGCCTCTTGTCCCCTGCAGCACCTTTTGCCTTCCTCTGCAGCACTGAGCACAGCCCTTGGCCTCCTTTGCCGCATTTGAGGTGCCTGTGATGCCTTGGGAAGGCTGACATGCAACAGAGACTGGACAGAGCTAGAGAAAAAAGTAGATATTTATTGAAAGGCCTTTAAGGATACACCTTGGGCAGGACAAAAGCCTGACCAGGGCTTTTCAGGTGGACTCAAAATGGTCACAAAATGTCAGGTGGACTCAAAATGGTCACAAAATTTATGACCAGTCACAAGGTCTTACACTTTTATAAGTTTTGGTCTATTTGCATACTGGGGTTTAATTGTCCAATTACAGCTTTGGGTTGTGAAGCATCATCCTTCTTCTTTTCCTTCTTCAATCCACTCTTGGTTAGGCTTTTGGGCCTGAAAGTTGTACTCGTTGTCCTTAGTCATCAGCAGGAAAAGAAATTGTTTTGTCTACCTACTCTGTGAAGAGAGCTTACCAGCACTTAATATGAGGCTCAGAACTACACCCCTAGGCAGCACAGAATCTGAAAAACATAAAAACTAAAACTTAAGGCATCACCTGCTTCCTTTGTGCCTCCCATCTGATGGGAGGAAGCTTTCTAGATTTCCAGGTGCAGCTCCCATGGGTTGCTTCTTGTCCTTGGTGACATTGAGCACAGCCCTTGTCAGGGCTCCTCTGGGTCCCTGTGGCTCTGTTCCTGCCTGCATTGCACCTTTAGGGCACCACTCATGTCCTGGATCTCTCTGGCTCTCTGTCTTCCAGTCCCTTCACCATCTTCATTGCCCTTCTGGGGATGCATTCAGGTACTTTAACATCCTTTTTCAAAAGATGAGGCCACAGTTACAGGGATTCCTGCCATCAAGGCACACACCAGCTGATGTTTACTAATCTGGTAAGCTTAGCAGGGAAAAGATTTGTAGAGAAGTTGATAATAGCAGCAAACTTTTAAAACATTATTTAAATAATGTTACAAGTTGTTTTGGCAAAATCTTTGTGCTTTTTTGCTCTCTGCTACAACATAACTAATAAAGGAACAGCTTAATCAAATGGAGTAATCTATAATTTATGAAAGTCGTGAGCAAAATCTTTGTGTGGAAATTAATTTCTTGTGTTTTCTTACATGCATTAGTTTGCTCAGGGGACTCGATTGAATGTGCAGCTTGTATTACATTCATACGTAATTATTATTTTATTCTCATTCTCCTGTGGGGAAGATGAGAGCACTGAGCAAACATCCATAAAGCTCTCTCTTGGACATGAAACTTATACTCTCACAAGAGGGGATGCTAAATATTTACCTGATCTCATAATAAAACTGTTGAAACTAGCTCCCTGTTTATTCAACTGAGTTCTGAAGTCAAACTGCTTTGATGACTCTCTCAAGTTATTCATCGCTTATTGCTCCTTATCAGTTCATAACTGAAAAAGTTAACATATCCTGCAGATTGTCTATTTTTATGTGATTAAGACATCTTCTCCTGCATGAATAGTGCTGCTATTCTTAATGAAACTGTCTCTGTACATTCATACTCAAAAATAAGTGAAATCAGATTGTTGTCTCAATTTTAAAGTTTTATGAAAAATTTAACCAATGCAAAGAAGTTTCAGGAACTGTCTGTATTATTACTAATCTTTAAATAAGACTAAAATAGCATCATCCTCTTATTTGCATTTTTTAACTAGATATGGATCTCTCAGACATGAATATCAGTACTTCTGCTCTTTTTTCCCAATTAAAAAAATGGATAATCATAATCCATACAAGTAGACTGTCTGTCTACTACTGACTGTAAAAGATTTTATTCTATTCCATAATTAGTGGACATGCTAATATTTGATAGGTATGACATAATGCTGTAATAAGTAATAATGGCATATGCTCTAAATATTTTCTGGATACTAGAAAAAAAATTCTTGTGGGGATTTTCTTTCTGTACAGTACAATTATAATATGACCAGTTTTATGACTGCAGCTCTGAATTTGTAATCCATAAAGCTATGAGTACATTTAGCCTATTCATTAGAAGTATGTGCATCTGGGGGAGAACCAGTCCTGTTGGATTGCTAGAATTTCCACTGGATATGTTACAAAGAAGTTAAACCACAGAACAGCCATTTCATAATCAGGCAAATATCTTTCAGTAGTAACAATTTTGAACAAATGTCTGTCTTACTAAAATGTTGGGTCCATCTCTTGTTCATACAGGCAAACAATGAAATCTCCAGAATAAGTAGTTTATCTTGCATAAAACACTACTGCAAATAAGTATAGCTATTTGTGGATGGAGCCTGACTTTTAGCAGAAATTGCCTCACTGTACAGCTCCTGCTGGATTTTACATTCTTTCTTTTTTCTTCAGAAATCATTATAATTTTAAAATGAGCATTGAACTCGTGCAGAATACTCATACTAGTGAGAGCCTAAAGAAATAGTTATAAGTCTAATAGATTAGAAGTGGTCTTGCAGTAGTTATTGCTTTTTAAAACATGAAAAAAAATTACAATGCCATCATTGGAAATCATTAGTAATAGTAATAATGTTAAGATATGTGCATTAGGCCTAATACTGTCTTTGAATCTCTCCAGCTTCCTTTTCTCAAAAAGAAATGCTTATTTCAGTATTTCTGCTGGTAGTGAATGTTTGCTAGTGATTAGACTCTCAAAAAATGACTGTCTATCCATCAAGGAAGGTGTTATTTCCTGTTCAATATCATATTTCTCTCAGATATGGATTTCACTGATCTTTTGCAGAACAATACAGTGCCACCTAAAAGTAAATAAATGTGATCAAATCCATTCCTGCTACTAGGACATTGGACAGAACAGGTTTACCTTACTTGATTTATGCTTTTCTTTAGCCAGGAATATTAAATTCCTGAGCATCCCAGTATTTCTGTTGTGTTTCTCATGACCTCTTCCTTTAAAGAAAATGCAGCTAGAGAAAGGTTAAAGCCTAGATTCTTTACAGTGTTTACATGTGCTAATGCTTCCTAAGCTTTGTGGCTCTCTCTGCCTGTGGGATTGGCATGGAGCCATGAGGGAGGGACTTGAACTCTGTGTAGCCTAAATAAGCAGACATAAGCATGGAAGAATGGGACTAACCACAGACAAAATAATGAGCTACGTATTGAGATGAATGTAGGCAGAATTTATGGCCTAGAAATATCTCAAATGAGAACATACATGTATATCATTATGAGGTTAGAGCTTAACACACAATCCTTCTATCATACTTCAGCACATGATATGATTAGTTGGAGGATGCAGAAGGATTTGACAGCAAAGAGAGTGAAGAGAGGTTCAATTTTTCCCTTGATTGTTATGTAAACTTTAGGTGGTGGAGCAGGCAGATGGTGTTTTTCTGTATAAGGTTCTCTGTAGGCACATAAGCAGTTTTGGGGCCACATGGTGGCTGACCAGGATGACACATAAACATTGAGGCTGACCATGGATTTGAACTCTGCCTCTCCAATTCCACATCAAACCTACTTAACAGTTTAATTGATCTTCCTTCCTGCATTATGTTGAATAGATTTAAAGCTAATGCACAAAAAGTTTATGATGGATTTTAGTATTTGTGAGTGTGCAGATTTCTGTTGTGCATCAAATTAAAAGCAGGTGGCAATTCCTGATGAGAAATTGAGTTAAGACCTAACCAGATTTCTTCTTAGAAATTAGAAAGAACAAAAGTCCTTGGAGGAATATGTGTCAGATGCTACTTGCTTAATCCTTGATATCTTCCTGGAAGGATAGTTTAAATGAACTAACTAATATAAGGTTTCATTAAACAGTTTTCATTCATTCTCTGTAAATGTCACTAGTGGATTAGATTATATTAGCTGTTTTTAAAAAAGAGGGTGCAGAAAGGAAATTAATATTGCATAGAGATCTAGATTAGGAGAGATATGAAGACAACTGGGTTTCACCAGAAGGAAAATACTTAATCTGTGCAGTAAATGTGTTCTATTTTTCCTTATATAATATAAAACAAGATTAAAAATAACATAAGGCCAAGCCTTACCTGAGTGATCCCAAAAGTAAAGTTATTTTTACAAGACCTGTTCATTTAGAGAAATCCTTAATGGAGAAATGCTTCATTTATAACTGTGGAATAAATATATTTTATTACCATTTCTAAGACTTTCTAATGGTGAAATATATCACCAAAATAAGAAAATAAGTCAGAGCTATAACATTTCTTACAGAATTTTATATCAAATCTATATTTGTATATTTGCTACAATTTTTTTACTGGCACTTAGTGCTTTCAATTTCTGTTACAAAAAAAATCTCAATTTTGAGGAATAAGATTACATTCTGTGGAACTTTCTTATAAAACAGTAATGAAAATAAAAAGATGGAAATATGCCTATTCCAACCCAAGCCATTCTGTAATTCTATTATTTCATTATTAGGCTATGGTTTTTGCTGTTGCATCAGAGCTCTAAAGTTGCTAGTTAAGATAACATTCTGAAGCATCAGTAAAATTGGCCATTATGTTGTTACGAGAGACTAAGAAATTCAGACATTTTATGATGAAAAAAAGCTGTATTAAATAATGTGCGTAATGAGAGATATAAACAAGAGACTTATTTATTAGAAGATTCTCAGTGAAGCCAAAGCGAGTTTGATTGCTTTGCACCTCTGGAATTCCTCCCATGTGTGTTTATGTGTTCAAGTGAGTGTCCCCCATCTGTGGTGGGTCCCTCTTTGGTGATCAATATTCAGACCAGCAGCAGAAGAAGCAGCGCAACATGCAAGGCTTCTCATGTCCTCCTTTCCACCTCAGGTGACTGTGGTAGGACAAACAGGCTTGATTCTGTCTCAAAGAACATATCCAGACAGAAATGCCTGGTCGGGCTCTATTAATTCAGTTGTCCTTTGTTAGTTGCCTAATTATTGCTTAGGAGAATGTAGAAGCCTTGCAGAAGTATAAGTCTAGGTACCCTATATTAATTCCACACCAATTTTGTGAAATTTGGCATGCTTATTAAAAAAAAGTGTAAATTAGCCAAAGAAGAAGCCAAAGAAACCTATGCAACTGATTTGTTATTAGGTTTAAGGCAAGTGAGGGAGATAAACTATCATAGTCTACTTTCTGATTTCTAGAAAAAGCACATGAAAGATGCCTCTGCATTTTACATTGGGAGATATTTTGGTGGGATTTTTTTCAGTGGAATACTCATTAAATTTATAAATTTTTCTTATTAGAAACAATTCTGGTGAATAAGAAATTCAGTGTTCTAATGCCAATTAGTACAACACTTTTCCACTGGCTGAGTTGGAGAAGAGATTTTAATCCCATAGTATAAATAAGTGCTTAGATGTGAAAAACATCATGTGTTTGTAACTGTACCTAGGATTCAAAAGCCTTTACTTGTTTGCAAGGACCCTTGGATCAAGAATTTATACCAAACTGATATGATATAACAAAAAAAGCAGATAATTTCTCTAGAGCACATCAGACCTATGGAAATAATTTTGTGCCTCGGAAAAAAATCGGATTCTTATTTCTTGAAAAGATAACTGTTGCTAGTACATTTGTGGCATTTGTCTGTTGCCATGCATTCTGCCAATAACATCTGTATTTTTCTGTCATTGTGATAAATTTCATTGTTAAGACGGACTAGATGCAGAGCAGCAGTTAATTTCACTTCAACTTTCTATTTTGGTAAAAAAAATAGTTACTCTATCAGCCAGATTTTTTTAATCTAAGCAGAAGCTTTCATTGGTCCTTACAATTTTTCATGTCACAACATTGCGGTTGTTGTGATTAATCTGTATGACCCTGTATGGATTTCATATAATCAGTGCTAGCTTTTGTAGATCACTGTTCAGAGATTGATTCAAACAAGTTTGTAGAAGGATTTATCTGGTTTATTTATATCTGTTCATCCTTATTTTCTCACAGATTTACATGGTCATTTCTAAGGCAACACTGTGAATTGCGATTCAGAAATATTGACTCAATGGTGATTGATAGATTAACTACCGCTTATTGAACTGTAATTGCAGGGGGAATGCTTTCAGATTTTTTGAGAAGTACTGGTGCATAATATGTAATATAATACAGTTGATTTTCAAAATTTCAATCATTATAATAGCCCCTGCATTAAATGCATTATATGTGAAGTCCAAAAGGAAGATTTATTCCATATTGAAATACCATCCAAAATTTTCTTTACTTTGTTCATTTCAGACAGTTAATGAACAAGCAAACAACAGAAATTAGTCCTAACTAAATATAGAACAATTCACCTGTGATATGAGTCAAATAACAATGCTATCGTACTCTCAGTGCTTATTTCACTCAGCCTCACAGTTTTTAAGGACTTCCAATTTTTTCACTTAAGATGCTTTCTTCTTGTGTAAGGATGTCACTGATCCATCCTTCTGGATTTCTATTAAATGCTGGATTCCTTCCAGATCAAATTCCTAAAATTTAAATGACTGAGAAGTTTTGTAGACATTTTAAAGCTGACAGTGTTAGTCAATTGGTACACAAGAACAAGGACAGTCTTTGATACACCTTATCTATTAACTTCCTATTCTGCAAAAGAAAGCTGGAAATTCACTGTCAGTTTTAGCAAAGGTAGTTGTTATTTTCACCTGTCTTTTCACTTTTTTAGTAAAAATAATACCAACCTACAGAGAATTCTGGGGGAAAGAAGAAATCTACCTCCTATAATGTTTCTTTTCACTTCAACATGAAAGGCAATATATGCTCTTTTTCTCTTTTATATCGAGGGGTTGATCTGCCTTTTCAATAGCACAGTTTTTGCAGTTTTTACAGTACTGTACACCTTTGTTCTGTTTGACTGTTCCTCTGTGGTCGCTCAATAAACTCCAGCCAGACACTAACTTGGTGCTATTACACAAACTGACCTTCTCAAAATCATTAACTCAACAAACAAAATTACTCCTTTCTCAGATTCAACACTGTTCATTGTAAAATTTACTGGTGTTTCTTTCTCCTTTTTCCTCTCTAAAGGTCTAGTTACCTTTTAAAATTATATTTTGTACTAATACTATGATAAGATCTCTCCTGCATGGTATGGTGCCCATTGTATTAAATTTTTTCATCTGAAGCATTGCTCAAGGGGCCAGAAGCTATAATGTCTGTTCTTTTATTAATATCTGATCCTTTGATTCAGGACCTTCACAAACAGCAACAAGTTTTTCAGCATACTGGCTTTGCTCTGGTGGTTTCTTATTTTCACTCAAGATCAATCATAGCATCAAAGGTTAACTACTCCAGCGTTTAGTCAAATAACCCCCCTGACACTTATTTTGCATGTTTAGTATTGACAGCGCTTGGGCTTGTCATGCCAATTTTTCATGCTTTTACATTGGGGGTTGTCAGCATGTTTCAACTTTCTGTTTCACTGGCCATAAGAACATTAGTCAGAAAATGGCAGAAAATAAATGATGACTAACTCTGTGGCAGAAACTCACTCCTTCATCCTCTTACAAAGTAGCAACCTTGTTGTGTATCTTTATTTATACAGTCTTACTTTAGCTGTTCTGAAAACCTTCATTCTATTGTTGTTGCCTCCCAGAAATGCCTTTATATGTCTTAGTGACTCTATCTTTCTTTCAAATTTTGCAGAATATATTCTTCTCCATCTCTCATAACTGAAAGGTTTTTTTTCTCTCTGCTATTTTTTGTTATTTGACTGTGTAACTATTATTTATCTCTGTGGTACATTTCATAATGCAGTTTGTATGAAATGTGCTCTGCAAAGCATAGTTACACTGTATCATTTCATAAAAGTACACAGTAGTTTCAGTAGTTTTCTTTGAACAGTATAATTATGTTTTGAAAGAAGTAAAGTTCCTGATTTAAGTGTATAATGCTAGTATTTGATGTTAGAAATACATTTGAACACACAGTATTTTGTCCTTGAGAAATATGCTTTCTCCTTTTTTAATGCTCCCGGTCGCTTTCATGTATTATTTAAACCTGACAGACGTATACCTATGGGCTCATTTATTTTATCCTATCAAAGTACAAGCAGTCAAGGAAAATATAGTTGCTAATCACTGTAATGTGAAATACTCATTTAAAAGTCTGTGCCTCTATTGAAATAAGTTATTTATTATCCTAGAATATGAGAGAAGGGAAGAGAGGGAAGGGAAGGGGGAAAGAAAGAAAGACAGAAAGACAGAAAGACAGAAAGACAGAAAGAAAGAAAGAAAGAAAGAAAGAAAGAAAGAACAGAATCAAAACCCATAAACATTGCCTTACAAAAGGTTTGAGGGGTTTGAACAGTGCTTTATCTTGTCTTGGCAGAGGTGCTACTTTTATTACAAAGTTTACTGGTTTTGCTGTAAAAAGTGACAGTGGGCTGTAGCTAAAGAAATCTTAGGTCAGTATGAAGAGTAAATTGACTTAAAAATAGGAAACTAGATTTTTAAACTGGACAGACATATAGGCAACATAGCTGTTTAAATGGTTTAAGTACAATCTAAATCCTTGGGGCAGAGGGCAAAGAGCTGTACACAGAAAAAAAAAAAAAAAAAAAATAAAAAAGGCTTTCTGCATCAGTGAATCCTATATGATCAATAGCTATGTTCTTTTAAGTGAGGAAAAAAGACCCAGATACCAAAGCCAAATATTGCTCCTGGACCTCCACACAACTCCTAGGCTTTTATAAGGAAAGAAGTTGCTTTAGATTTGGTCTAAAATGTCTAAAATAGTCTACTCTGTAAGTCCATGTTGTTTCTACTATATTTTTAATTGGGTAGAGCATTGTGGACAAATTGTGAGTGCTATATCAAATAAGAATGTACTCAGAGCTCCAGTGCTGATATTTGATGATAAGAAATCTGTGGGGGTTTTTATGTTTGTTTGTTTGTTTTGGGTTTTTTGGTTTTGTTTTTTTTATGAAAGGAATTTTTAGATTAACTTTTCCCTCCTTCGAGAGTAATTGACTGGTGGCAGGGGTTACAAAGTGTTTTCTCTGTGCTGCTGAATGTGCTAGTTGTTTATATGATCAGTGGTCATAGAGTATTCATTAGCTTTTTTCAGCTCCCATGGGAATGAATTCTAAATATTTTAATTTTATGGTAATTATAGACAAATAAAATACTTGGGTCAGAAAAGTTTTAGAAGGAAATTCCTTTACCCAGAGAGAAAATGTAAAAGCCAAATATGCTATGAAATATTTTTTTTTAAATGGTATCATGTGTTTGCCTTCAAAATGACTGGAATAGTGATGTGTCAGAACTACTACATAATACATATCTTTCATGATTCTTCCCATGGCATTCTGGAAATACTAAATAAAAACACGTGTTAATAGAAATACAGAAAAAACTGCATCTATATTTTTTATATATGCATCTATATTTTTTTACAGTCTCAGATACTCTATCGTATTATAAAACAGGAAGTCAAATATAAATCTCAACTTGAGCTAGTTAATGTCAATTTTCAAATTTTATTTCTACCTTGGTGTAAAAAAACTATTTTGGCACATACTCATTACATAGTCCAATCATCCTCTGGGTCATTATTTTCCTCATGTTCTGATTATTCAGTCATTTTGCTTTAATTCCTTTTAACTACAGTGGTGTAATTGATAAAGTAGCATAAAATTATTCCTGCTAAAATGTAATGATACCACTCAGTGGAAAAAAAAATATGACAAAAGTCTGTCCTAGGGATATACACAGGTATCTTCATGAGATCTTTGAATAAAACAAGAAAACTTGTAATAAGATGAAAAATAACCTATCTATCATTTATAGTTTTTAGAGCATAGCATTTTGGCTTTTAGGGCAATTACACTTTCTTTCAGGTTTTGAGAGCTGTGAATGGCTAATTATCAGAGCAAGTACTGTGCTCTCCAGCAGTGCATTAGAATATTCATGCTATAGTCCCTTCTGTCTGTGTTTCTAAGGTTTTCAACCTGTACTTTAGAAATCCTGAGCAGGGATACTATTAATTGAAGACTGTTTTTGCTGAATTTTCCAAGATATCTCTCATTAGAATTATAGGCAAATTAAATCACTCTCTGGGAATAAAACAAAAGAATGCCATGGATAACAGTCATAACAACCCAGCAAAACCACTTAGCTGAAGCATCTTGCATTACAGAAAGTAAATATGTCACCACATGAATACTCCATAAGTGATACCTTCTCCTATTTAGCTTTTATTTTCTTGTTTTTCTTTTTTTTAAGGACAATTTTCATCTAATTATTTCAAGATATAGAAAGCTTCCAAATCTTCAGATAATTGCTCACTAGTGGTTAGCTTTCTTCTTAATTAAAAAAACGTATCTTATTTTGACTCTGAATTTGTCTAGCTTCATCTTGGAGCTTTCAGTTCTCAGTACCAGTTTACCTAAAGCAAAAAATTAAGTCCTCCTCAAAAATTTCTTCATTTGTGCACACAAGAAGGTTCTGTGAATAAACAGGTGAATTTACTAAACTCATATAGTTCTTTCTGATCTTTTGAAATTTTTTTTTTTTTTTTTTTTTTTTTTTTTTTTTTTTTTTTTTTTTTTTACTAAAAGTAAACTTGTAGCCCAGACACATGGTTTTTGTCAATTACTAGTGACAGGAACAATGATAAAGTCTTTGTGCTGGCCTGAGAGTACAGGGTCCCAGGACACATCTTGCCTTGGCCTGACCTATTTGTTCCTTGGGTAACAGTTGCCAGTGGCCATGTGTGGAGCAGTGCCTGCTCTGGGTGGATTTCCTCTGAGTGAATTCCGCAGATGAAGCCCCCAAGTAACAAAGAGTGACCCTTCGTGTGACCTGCAGCTGTGTAACTTTCAACCTTCACGCTGAGAATAAAGAAAAAGGAATGTGGTTGGAAATGTATAGAAGTAGCCACAAGGGGCTACAAACTTAACTTTATTATTAATTGACTTTTTACTCTGTTAATTAGACAATTTGAATTATTATTCTGTTAGCATTAGCTGGATTGACATGGAATTTTTACCTCCACTTGAGATTTATGTTCTTTTTTGCTCATGGCAAGATTCTGAGTGTAGTAGACAGAACTAGGAGCAGGACTATAAGTAAAAGTCTCATAATTTGTATGATTAAGCACATGGTTTTCTTTTTATTGTCTTCTGTTTTGTACATGGGACTCACATTTCTTTTCTTCCACAAAACATCAGTTTTCAAGTCTAGACTTCTCTGGATTCCACAGTACTGTCCTTTTAGCTAAGGATTTTATTCCAAAAACTTGCATTCCAGTGTATGAGAATGTAAATTGACAATCTTCTCAGCTAATTTTTTTGGTGCTCTTGGATACAATTTACCTCGCCCTCAAACGTTTGGAAGATCACTACAATAGTTGCTACTTCACATCACTGAAGCTGTTACTCAACAAAATATATTTTGCTATTGTTTTAGCATGAGTGATTCTGCTTCTGTGTAAGTAGTGAAGAATAATGGTAATTCAATAATTCACATTTTTCTGTATTATAGTTTAGTTTTACCCTTCTAGTATGGTGTCAGATGTTCAACATTACTAAGATTTAATTTACCACAGTATATCTTCTTAAGTTTATAAAGAATAGCTTTTTTTGTTGTTGTTTTTTATAATTGATTTCCTTAATTTCATATCAGTGCAGGTATTAAGTAACACAGCCTGTGCTCTCTCCCAGCAATTATACAAGCATTCTGAAACTTCCCAGCACCATTTTTCTGTATTCCTTGGGAGTGTCCTGTGATGCAAGATTCAGACTCTCGTTTGGCTCTTACCTAAATAATCTTGTTAATACTTGCTTGATACTTAGATGTGTTAATATTTTTCTTCCCAGTTTAGAATCAGGACTTTTGAAGCCACAGCGTGCATTTAGCCACAGTGGTATTATATTACCAGCTGGCACTGTAAAGTCTTTGCTAGAAGCTCATGAAATTGTGCTATAATCACTCATACTTAAGAAAAATCATCAGTTTCAGCCCAGGAACCCATTTATCTTTCATCCTGCTGTCTTATGTAGGACTGCCTTAAGCAATGTGTTTCTGCTAGCAAGTTCTTATGTAGAATTCATAGGAACATTAAGGTTGTTTTACCAATGGAAGATTTAGACCTCCAGCATATGTCTTACAGGTTGAAATACCACAAAATGACAGATTTTTTTTCTACATATATATTATAGATTTTGCAGCTTTGCATGGCACTACTCTTTTTCCAAAGCCTCAAGCAGTAGCTAAGAAAGATGCCTGTGGGTATTTTGAAACTGCCTGTGGGTAGATAACGACAATTTTAATATCCACAGAATTCTGCTGAAACAGAAAGTAAAGAAAATGCACAATGGGATTTGTCTATATGAGTTAAATCAATGGATGATCAGTGCACTCTACATAACCTCAGAGCAGTGAAAACTACTAAATATGTATGTTACTGCATGTGTAATTTTTGAATGAAGTGATAATATGCTTCCTTAGCCATAGTCCTAGGAAAAAAGGCAAATAATGTGAAAACAATAGTACCTTCCAATTTAATCTGTACTGGTATTCAACTGTGTGCAAGAATTTAGATGTTATCAGTGGCAAGATATATTACATTATTTACATGTATAAAAGAGTATGATGGAAGCCAAGCAAGCAGCAAATTGCAGTAACATAAAAAATTATATTCAATAAACAAACAGGCAAATAACTGAGAATTAATAGATTGTTTTGTCTCAATGAAAAGGTGAAGTCGAGGAAGCTGAGATATGCTCAGTGAAATTCTCTCCTTGTTAGCTTTACTGAACTCAGCAATGTTAGCCATTCTCAGCATTTTACCCATTTCCTCTCTTATTAATTAGGTGTAACTTTTTTTTTTTTTTTTCTTTCTGTTTTTTTTTTTTTTTTTTTTTTTTTTTTTTTTTTTTTTGTTCTATGAGAATTACATCCTGGTATTTGAAAACAAAATTTGATCTGAAGTAACATGTTATGCACAGGCAATTCTGATAAAATTATTAAAATTTTCTTACTAAATGTATCCATTTGAAGCAAAGTACATCCTTTAGAGATTAGTGGATACAAAGCCATAGTTAGAACATTTACTAATGTAAAGTAAAGGGTTCTTTTCCCCCTCTGCTTGGGAGCCTTTGTTAGCTTGCAGTGTGATCCTCAATAGCATAGTTTCAAGCATGGAAGCATTTAGCAAAACCTGATGATTGTCTTTTCAAAACACAAGTGATGGGAAGACATAACCACCAGCAATAGATAAGATACACTGATATCACTGTAGCAGACTAACAGCAGTCCAGAGAGAGGATCACTTTTCCTCTCAACCACCTCTTTCCTTGCCCTCAGATCTCCTCTTTTCTACAGATACCTTAAGTAAGCTGCTTCCCAGCAAAATGCTGGAGCGGAGAACAGGGCACAGAGAGACCCAGGCTGATTCAGCAGGGAAGCAGTGAAGCCTCCTGAAGGAGGCCTTTCAGCTGGCTACAGCCCTGGGCACTCCAAGGCCAGTTTTTTATCTCCTAGTTAAAGTATCCAGCTGTGACTCCCTGCCTCCTTGCCCTGGCTCCATTCACTGGTGGATTTAATCTCCAGCCTGTCCTGCAAGCAGAGCTGGTGGAACTGGGCAAGTTTTGCTTGAGAGCTGAAGTCTTTATGGATCTTTTTCTGTATAGGCAACACTCTCCATCACTACTTTGTAGTTGTCTCTGCAATGAGGAACCCCACAGGGGAAGATAGTGATCTCCATGTCCGTGTTGGAGTTATCAGTTGGAAAACAGAGGCTTAGAATTGTGGAAAACGTTCCTGAAATCCAGCAGACTTTTTTTCCCAAAAGGTTTAGCTGTGTTTTTATTGGTTATGTGTTTGCATGAACGTCACAAAATATTTAAACCAAATTGCCATCATTTATAGAAGTTGTCTTTCCAGTATTTTTTCCTGTGAATTGCTACTTTCTTAGAGTAAGGAATAAAGCCACAATAACAATGTAATAATGTTCAGTTCAGACTATTAACTTAAGGACATACTTCCTTTAGGCAAATGAATTTTTCTGTTACTAGCCTGGTGCATATCCAGATTCTGTTTTGTTGATTACTATAAAAAGGCATGCCTTCTGTTATATATTTCCACATTCAACCAAATTACTGTTGTTGATTTTGAGATTCCCAAAGTTCTCATCATAGTTTACATGTGGTTTCTGTATAATCACTCCCATCTTCAATTTATTCATATGAACTTTAACATGTCATGGTCTTTGCACAATAGCAAATTGTCTTATTGGATCCTAAATTTTAGGAAACATGATTGAAAACTCACATCCAGTCACTAGATAAATGATGGTTCTTCAATTTAACCTACAAAATTAATATATTTGCAGCTTATAGATAACATAGTGTAGATATAGATAATATATTTGTGCATTAATATATCTGTAATTTTCTCACCACTTGTTGTAAGTGGTACTAGCATGGAGACACTCCTTCTGTGTGTTCCATCACTTTTGTTGCCCAAGGAATTTGGGGAGTACTGTGATGTAAATGGCATCAGATGTCAGGGTTGCTAGGGACTTACATTGATTTGATAGCACAGTGTGAGGGTAGGAAACAGGCAGACAGGATGGCTGTAATTCACAAAAGATGAGACAGTATGTATTTTTAAAGTAGACTTCAGTCTCTGTTATGGTTTTACCACTTTTTTTTTTCCATCTGATTTCTGCTTACTTGAGAATCTGGGAAAAAAAATCTATTGATACCCATACCCATACCTGAAAATCTGATCAGCAGAACTAAGTTACTGAATTGTAATTCTATGAAAAGCTTTAAAATCTTCACCAAGGGAATGACACTTAGTAAAACTAGCATCAATAACAGTAAAAGCAAGAATTAAAGCTCAAAAATCAAAATAAGGGTTACTATTTTGTTATACAAATAAAGGCTAAACTACCCCACCTGAAGTTCAAAACAAGCTTGAATAAGAATAATTAATTTCTGGTAGTACTTAACAGTTGGCAATGTAAAGAGGAAAATTAAAAACCAATCTTGACTTCATCTGGCAGAAGAGCTTTCATAGAAAATTTACAAAAGTTGTGTGGTGATAAGTGCATTATTCTGTACTTTATCCTATGCGGTGCATTGCTTGAGTGGTTTATCATCCTTGCCCATCACTTGCAGTTTCTATCAGCTTTATTTGTATTCATGGAAAAACCTCAGGCAGAGGGTGGTGGGCACTTTTTTCCTTTTTCTTTTTTGATTTCTTTTGTTTTGTTTCATTTTAATCACCTGTTCACAGAGCAATTCTTTTTGTTCCTATCTGACACAGTAAAGAAAATACAGCCAAAGGCAAGGGCATCAACCACCCTTTTGAAGGTCTCAGGTAAACTATTATTTATATGACTTCAGGGAGTCTGCTTCATATTTTAAAGGGCAAAATAACCAAGCTGAGAAACATGCTTATGAAAATACATCATCCATTAACCTTATCTGCTTTCCTGACATGGGGCTGAAAAGGTTTACTGAAACCTGAGGAAGTGTTATGGTAGAGCAGAGCTCTATAGTACAGCAGAGCTAAGTTTTTTGGCCTATATCTTTTCACTTTGAATGTGTTTCCTCTTTGAAAAAAAAAGAGTCATAAAAGATTAAGATAACTATCACAAATGATGTTATTCAGAATAGTCTTCAAGGGTCAATGTAGCCTTTTCAAAAATTCTTGCAACTTTTTCTGCCTGAGTTTTTATATGTACACAGTAAGTTTTCATACTAATGGAATAGTATCTACTGTGGCTGAAGGTGTCTTTGCATCATAAAAATGTTTGTTGTCAGAAGCACTTAGATAACAGGTGTTTACCACTCCAACTGATTTTGTGAGTCCCTGATTCTGTTTTTCCTGAAGATAGTCTTTAAAAGTATCTTTGTACAAATATGCATTGTGAACAAAGCACGACTTTCTCTAATTTTTGTTTGAGATGGAATTACAGCCTGATTTTTCTGGTATTAATGTGAAAATTGCAATTTTCACAATTACTACCACCAATTTTCTTGAGAGGCCAGGTTCTAGTGCCTTGGAAGTTAAACAGTGAGTGCACTGGTAGTTACAAATGAATGCAGCATTTGCTAAAAGCAACCTGCAAAAGAATGGGTGGTTAACAACATTCTGAGGCCATTTGTTAGTCAAATCAAGCAGAAATAGTAACTCATTCAGTAATGTAGGCAGCTCATCTAATTAAATGTCTCTCAGCCCAACATCTGTCTTTACAATGATCTTGATGCTTTTAGGCAATAACTGCATCATGCTTTTATGTTTGAATTAATGATGATAACCTGTGGATGACTGTTATAATGTTGACGATAAAATATCCAGATTTCATCATCTTTGTATTTACTGAAATAAAGGTATGTAATCCTCTAGCCATTCCTCTTCTATGATTTAATAATTACATGTGTCAAATCTGTACTGTACAATATCTCCTATTATATCCAGCCAAATTTGGGTTCACAGGTGAGAAATATAGGATGTATATACACTATTTCACTCAAATTATTAAAGTGGAAAAATCTACCTGATCTTGTGATGTACACAACTTCCCATATTTTATTTCTAAATCTGATTTAAATGGTAGCTATTCTTTTTGTGATTTGCCCTCAGGCTAGTATATATTATTGTCCATATAAAAGATCTTTGATCACATTTAAAAGTTTTAAAATGTTAAAACTTTTAAATGGAGAAGTCATTTTTATCCCTGCTAATGCCGAGCAGATTGGTACTCACTAGTTATTTTCAGTGACTGAAATTTCTGAGACTGCTTTAGATGAGAGGAGAAAATACAAATTTCTTATAAACAGTTGACTTCTTTCATTGTTTGTCAGACAGGTGGTTTATAGTAATAGAGTGTATTTTCCTTTTTCAAGTCATTCATTATAACATTTTTTTCCCAAAAGTTACCTGTAATTCCCTCTCCCCATTTCCATTCTCATTTCTTTCCAGGCTGGTCCAGTGAGGTATGTTTTCACACCAAATCTGATAATTTCATTTAGATAACCAAATTGCCAGCTACTTTCCATGGACTTAACAAGTTTCTGTAGAACAATATAGCTAAAAAGGAAAATCAGAAACTGCTGCTCTAAATTGCCCTTGTCTTACACTCTTCCTTGAAGACAGAACAATTGAAGATTGTGTAAGATGCAACAAATGCTACAGGTTGAAGGATGTTACATATTGTATTGACACTGTTTTCTTCAAAGCCTTTAGTTCTTTATCAAATATGAAGAGGTAGACCTTTATTCTCAACCTCTTTGATATGATGGCTATCTCCAACATAATGAACTCTAATGGGCTATTTTTCTTCCCTTCAGCCTGGTAGGTCCTGTGACTAAACTGTTTCCTCCATTGCTGTAGCAACACCTTCACAGAGCTGTGTGCAGTTCCTGCTCATTCTTGTTTCATATTCCTGGGGTAAGAAGAATGTACAGGGTCTTGTTAGATGTTCTTTGTTCATGAGAAAAGTCATATCTGTGTGAAGAGAGGTGAAGCTAAGGTACAAATAATACACAGTTTACTCTGTTTCCAAAGGGAAACCCTCACTGTACTTTTTTTAAAATGTGCCAAACACCAGTTTGGGGTGTAGAACATATAAAGAATAAAGCAATTTTCACATGTTAAAACTAAAATGGCTGTTCTGTTAAGAACAGGAGATTCTTAAAACATTTTGGCACTATAAAAACTCAAGGAAATTTCTTATAAATGTAAATATTTAATGACCCATACGTCTATACATCTTTCAAATTCTAGTTTTGGCTTTCTTTGGAGAGGGAAGTTGCTAATAGTAATAGACAGATAGAGTTTATAATGGAATCTGGGTGTGAGAACACTTTTCTGTTTTGAATCTGAATGCCAACATGAATGTAAATGCACAGT
The DNA here is from genome assembly GCF_965231275.1 of Zosterops lateralis. Classification (NCBI taxonomy): domain Eukaryota; kingdom Metazoa; phylum Chordata; class Aves; order Passeriformes; family Zosteropidae; genus Zosterops; species Zosterops lateralis. The sequence goes on along the minus strand of NC_139762.1, from coordinate 51,486,445 downwards.
AAAAGATTTGCTGAGGCAGCTATCATCTCAATAAGAGATCTGCTTCTACCAGTTTAAGATGTACTTAAAACAAAATATATCTCTTGGACAGGGTTAAAAAATAAACAGCAACCTGAGTTTGCTGTTCTTGAATTGAACTAGCAATTAATTATATGTTTGACCAATGCAAAATGCCACATATTGTGACCTTAATTTTGTTACACCGAATTCTGGCAATTTTCTGAAAGGAATGTGTTTCAAAGGTTATGCCAAGCAACAGTATAGAAGATTGTAATAATAGACTACAAGTGATAAAAGGAAACACATCAGCCACTATCATAGTGTGCTCTTTCTAAATGAAGTGAAAAGTTCACCTGAAACTAGTGTTATAATGAGAGTGGAGCAGAAATGTGTGCACTGAATACAAGAAAGTCTAATTCTAAGGTAAATGGAGTTCAACCCTTAAAAATAAGTGATTTTTTTTCCCTATGCTTGAAATGCATCAGAAAGCTTACATAGCACAGTCAATGTATTGGTGGAGCAAGCAAAGCCGTGTACAAACAAATATCAGAGTTGAGTGCAGCCTCTCACCTCTCACTGGCCTTAGTTTGGTTGCCTGGGCTGAGAGTCAGTTTTTGGTGCAGCTGCCTGTCCTTGTACCAGAGAGGTGTGTGGAAAGCATTGTAAGAAAGGGTTATGGGAAGCAATGGCTTCTCCACCTCTTTGTTTTCAGGCTTCTTTCGTCTTTGAGCTACACTGCAGCTTGGCCAGTGTCTGGCAATGTGCCTCACTAATTCAGGCCCTGACCCACTGATTTCTTTTTCTGGCTTGATCTGCTTGATCTGCCCTATTGCCAGAATGGCTGATGGTGCAGAGCAGCAGATGGGCATGGCTCATCTTCCTTGGTATTGTGGGACTTATCAGTGAGTTTCATGCCCTGCCTGCCTTGATTCACTCTAGCTTCCCAGGAACTCTTCCCTTACAGAGGAGCCCATTCTTGCTGTTCCCTGGCAATAGCTTTCTAAAAAGGGCACTATCAAAACCAGGTGAGAACTGCATAAGTCCTCAAGTTTCATAGCATCCATCAGATGCCTAGGGAAAACATTTGAGAACAGGATAAGTGCAGGATAATATTTACTTTGTCTACCTTCCAAACATCAATAGTCTAAGAAATTCTTTACTGAGAGGGTCAGTTTATCTTGCCTGTACTTTTTCTAATCTGCTTTGAACGCTCTTCTTTATAGTCCTCTGTCTTGCCCTAAAACTCAAAGGCAGTGATCTCTATAGTTGAAAAACACAACAAAGGACTTTCTTTTTGTTTTGGCCCTACTACATGGTGGCGGCAATAAATTAACTTTACCTCTGTACCGCAAGAACAATGCCTACTCATTGCTGGTGCAAGTTTATTACAGAGTTAAAAGCTTGTCTTTTACTAGCCCTTAGCTGTCCCCTTCTGAGACCATGTTAGACTTATTTATTCTTTGAGATGAGATAGGAAGAAATACATGTTGTATTCAAATGTGAGGCAACGTGCATATCTGTAGGGGCAACTGTTACTTTCAAAATCTTTGATTCCTACTTCATTCTATAATAAGTCTTAGCATCCTTCTTGCCTTTTTTGTCTGCTTTTCAATACTGAGCTGTTACCTGCAGGAAGTTTTCTAAGACAACTTTCCAGGGGAATAACTGATTTGTTGCCTTTATTGTGTAGTCATAGAGCTGCAGTTTTTTCAGAAGCTTTTTAGCACTTGAATAACTTCTCCCACTTAAAAAACAAGTTCTCCCATTCTATGCAAATTCTACTTATAATTTTCCAGCAAATCCACTTGACAGCATGTTGAAATTAGTTCTATTGCAGAGAAACAGCAAATCGCTTGCGGGGTTTAATAATAAAGGAGAAGTGGGCCATTCAGGCATAAATCAGAGAAATCAATTAGAACTAAGACTCATGTAGTTTCAAACTTTGGGAGAACAGTGGTTTAGTCATTGCACTGAAAGTGTCAACTTCACTGATAAGAAGGTTTCCTATGTTCTCAACTGAATTCCACAGTTTTTCCTTAAACACTTCCACTGTTTTTTTCTTATGAAGACAATTTTTTGTTTGTTTCTTCTTAAGTTTAATCTCTTAGCTTCTGTACGTGTGCTGAAATCTGGGGAAGTGAGGGACTGTATTTATAAGAGAAGATATAAAGGTAAATGTTTTGCATTATCCGTTATTCATTTGATCATTGAAAAGGAGGATGACAGGAAACATCCCTGAGAAAACCTCTTACACTGAAGAAATGTCCCTGTCCTCTAAAATGGAAGATATTTATTTACATTAGCACTGGCCTCAAAATTTTACTGTCAATTTTCACATAAGAGGCCAAGGTCCACCTGATATATGGTGGGAAACAACTTCCAAGCAGCACTCTGAAGATTTGAATGAAAGAGCATAAAATTTATCCAGAGGTCATGCCGTCTGTTGTCCTGGTATTGGTTCTTGGAGTACCATCCAAATCCATTGGGATCTAATCATTATCCATCCACCAAAAAAAAAAAAAAGGATGAATTCTTCATGATGAGAGAAAGGGGGCAGGCACAAGAGCTATGCTTTGTCTTCTGGCCAACTGGCTTCCTAAAGTTGGAGCCAGGTGAAGGATTCATGTGTGTATACTTAGAGTTTGCCTGCCCAATTTCATCCTGCAGAAAATCCCTTGCAGGTAGGGGTGGCTTTCACCACACCTGAGTCCATCTCAGGATCAGTTGTTTGCCTCCTCTTCCTCCAGCACTGCTAAGATGGTACCAAGACCTGTCAGTTTGGTTTCTTTGTGTCAGTTTTGGTTTCTTTTTGCTTCTTTACTCTGTCTGATCTAATCAGCCTCCAGGAGAGATGTTATTTGAGATTATTTCTCTGGATGGGGTCTTTTATATGGTACAGATTTAAGATATCCCTGAAAAAGCCCTAGCACATAATGGTTTGTTATACAGCTAAAAAAAAAAAATAAATTTAAGGAGGCAGTTTCATTTTCCCCACTAAGTAAAGCACTTAGCATGATCTCCCTTGCTAAAGGTAATTATAGACAAGGTGCCTATTCAGCTTCTTGCTTCTTTAGAAAGTCTATAAATTAATGCAAAGATAAAAAATGTACTGTAGTTACATATGATGGGCACTTAATGCAGAATCCTTTAGTACATTTTTACATTTTTCAAGTTCTATGGCTAACTCTCCACCTCCCATTCCAATATCTTATCCTATATCTAGCAAACATTGCAAAGTGGTTGTGGTTAACTGTAAATACTCATAATGTGATGTGGTCTTAGGATACTCATCTATCTATGTTCACTATATTCTGTGTGGTGTGCTCTAATGTAAGTCTCAATCTTTCTTCAAAGCAGAGGGTAGCCAAGTGAGTTCTTTCTTTCTTTGCTGCAGAGAGGAAAGAAGAAACTTGATTTTTTTTATGTGTGAAGCTATTCCTATTGCTATGCACAGAAAAAAGCTCTGCCTTACAGTAAGAGATAACTTGGTGAACTAGATTTATATATTGCTATTAAAAAGCTAACCATATCAAGACATAAATCTAAAAAAGAGAATGGGAGGGTAAAAGAGGAGGGAGGTACAGGTGTCAAATAAAAGGTTATTCTGGATCTACTAATTTCTCAAAGGTGAATTTAACCTTTTAGGCTTATCCAACAAAGTTGCCCCTTTTAGCTGCAAATTTTTCTATTTAAGACTCTACTGTTGGAATAAAAATCAGGTTATATGTGAATGTTATATACTAGGAACTGAAAATAAGAGAAAGCTCACCCTTTCAGTTGCAGTCAGGAAGTGTTTCCAACGGAAGAATTACCCACTGGTTTGTTGGTTAAAAGTCGAGACAGAGGAGAACCTGTTTAAAGTGTGATATTGGCACACCTTAGACAACAGTGGGAAATGGAGACATTGGAAATGCTTGCTTTGAACGCTTGCACCCAGGACACCTTCTTGGAGAGCCCCACAGCATAAGGGCTACTGCAGCAGCAGCACCAGAATGGCCAGCAGGCATCCTATGGCTCCTAATCCTGTTCATAGTTGTAAGATGGAAATAAAACCCAGGCCTATGCATTACATTATAGTCCTAAATATCATTAGAACAGCATATTTGGGAGCTGATGTGAGCTGCTTTGACACCATCTATATTTCACAATTTTGTTGCAGGTGTTGTGCTGTAGGAAGTTTCCAGAAGATGGCAGAAATTAAAATGTATTAGGATATAAGAGTAACAAATTATGACAGCCCAAGAAGAGGTCAGAATAAGACACTGACATTTCAAAGCATATGTTCACATATTTTGAATGTTTCTTGTGAGTAATAAAACTGAGATACTTATCCCTGCTGGCTGCTAATGATCTTGCTGTATTTTTTCATGAGGATAGCATAATGAAGCTATGTGTCCTAACTTCAGTAACTCTTACCTATCATTCTTATTTCCCCATGTGCATTTCAGTAGTCTGAGGCATTTCTTGTACTTTTAGTTCTTTATCTGTACTTTTCTTTGCAGGTAAAATTAATCATGCATCCTGGGCTCTACTATGCAGTCAAAACATGTGCTTGACAGCTCATGCTACATCGTTTTCATTCAATTAAATCCCACTGAGAGGCTTGGTGTAAACTATGTGACCTCATGTTCCACTGTTGGGTAACCCCAGGATTCTTAAACACTAACTTTTTATTACCCTACCATTCTAATCTAGCAGGAATCCTGGCTCACATGAGGCTCATACATTGCAAAAGGCTCACAAATTTTGTTGGCATGGAAGACCCTTCCCTGAGTGTCTCCCAGGATTTAAAAGGAAAGAAAAAACTTCCTTTCCAACCTATTAGAAAAATAACTACAGATCTTAGTAATTTTTTTAAATCATATGTAAATTTATTTGTGGAAATAAACAGCAAGGGCAATAACGTACCTAAACAGCTAAAGGAAGACTAGGGAAAATGTGGGCCTTACTGCTGAATGGGGCAGGAAAATGAGGACAAATAACATGGAACAGGCTGAGGTACTGAACACCATTTTGCCTTAATCTTGGACAGTGTAACTGGGCTTCAGGAGCCTGAGGCCCCTCAGACCAGGAACCTGGAACAAGCAAGACTTACTCTTTGTGGAGGAAGACCAGGTTTAGGAAGCACTTCCAACAAGATGGACATACATAATTCCATGGAGCCTGATGGGTTTGTACCCATAAATGCTGAGAGAATGATGCAAAGCCAGCATCAAACGCCTTTGAAAAGTTGTGGCAACTGGGAGATGTTCCAGAAGACTGGAAGAGATCAAATTCCCCTCCCCTCTTCAAGAAAAGCAAGAAAAAAAGGTCCATGGGAATGCAGGCTGGTGAGCCTCATCTCAGTGTCTGGGAAGGAACCATTTCTAAACACAGGAAGAACACAAGGTTGATTGGGGGTAGTCAGCAAAATTTTGAAGAGAAACTCATGCATAATCAACCTGAAGCCTCCTACAATAAGTTGACTGGCTTGGTGGACAAGGGGGTGGGGACACTGGATGCTCTTTACCTTGCCTTCAATAAAGCATTTGACACTGTCTCCCATGTCACTCTCATGGAGTATCTGAAAAAGTCCATTTGGCAAGTGGGTATGAGGCTGGTTGAAACTCAGTTCAAGGGCTGGGCCCTATTGTTGTGATCAGTGGTACAGAGTCTGGTTGAAGGCAAATAGCTAGTGAGACTTGATTGATACCCCAGGAATCAATAATGAAGCCAATACTGTATAATATTTTCTTTAATGACCTGGATGCTGGAAAAAAGTGCACCCTGAGAAGCTTTGCGGATGACACATGACTAGGAAGAGTGGTAATACACAACATATCAGAGTGTTTTACTGACATCAGGAAGGAACATGAGAAGGCTGAAGAAAAGAGCTGGCAGGATCCTCATGAAGATGAATGAAAAGTCCTGAGCCTGTGGTAAACCATCCCATGCATGAGTACCAGCTGGAGGCTGACCAGCTGGAAAGCAGCTTGGCAGAAAATGCCCTGGTGGTGCTGGTGCATACCAAGCTGCCCAGCAATCGACAATGTATGCTTGCGGCAAAGTAAGCCAGCAGTATCCTGGAGTGCATTACGAAAAGCATTGCCAGAAGGATGATGGAAGTGATCCTGCCCCTCTACTCAACCTTTGTGAAGCCATAACTAGTGTGCTGTGTCCATTTTTAGTTCCCAGTAGAAGACACAGAGAAATGGACATACTGAAAAAGCACCACTAATGCTATTAAGAGACTGAAACATCTCTCCTGTGAGGAGATTCTGAGAGAGCTGGGACTATTCAGCTGAGAGAAAAGAAAGCTTGCAGTAGGTTTCTCTTTTAGAACAGAATTCTCTTTGTCTGTCTTTTTCTAGATCTCATATTTACTAATATTCTTTCTCCTTCTCTTGTCTGACAAACTTCCCCTTCCTACATTACAATTTTTTAAATTTAAAACAGATAATACCTAATATATATTGATGATTTTATGACTCCAGAATTCTAAGAAACAGGATTTTTTTTTTCTGAGTTTCTGGTTTTGGGTGTTGTTTGTAGCCCACTGGGAAGCATGTATTCTTCTGTCTGTAGGGACTGTCATTATCTTGTAAACCACACTCAGCACAGAGTAGCATTTTGGTAGCATTTTGTCCTCTTCCACTATAATTCAGGGGCAGCCTATTTGTATAGCACTCCTATTCATAATATATACTGCTTAGAAATAATTTATCTTTGTAGCTGAGCAAATCGCAGTATAATTTCACTGCTCTTGCATAGACCTTTTCCTTGTTTATCACAGTGATTTCTGAGTTACAATCTCGCCAATATAAATAATGCATTAGTTCATAATTTAAATGTGACCTATCTTTGCAAGACTGGTGACTCACTATAAAGATCTTTTTGAGTAGCTTCAAAACTTCAAGCAGATTTTGGTAGCTGATTTATCTCCTCTGATCTGTAACATGTTGTGAAGGTTTAGCTTTTATATATTTGACAGTGCTGTGAGGACCAAAACTGCTAAGAGTCCCTTAGTATGAAAGGAAGTGTCTCACCAGAGAATCAGACTAACCTGGGCTCTGCTAAAATATCATGCACTAAAGTCAGGATCCTAGCATTGTAGTTACAAGATAGATTTCTTTGGTGGAAAGGATGATTGACATAGTTCATTTCCACTTCTGTAGTCCTGGTGGTGTTGATTCTTACGGTTTGTAAAGTATCAAGATTTAAACCCCATTGTCAAAATAAACATCTAAAAACATGGGATTAAAGCCATTGCAGGGGCAAAGGAAAAGAGCTACACATTTCTTAAACTGTGTTTGTTATCAAATAACACCAGTAAGGTCATTCTAATTCTCTGCTGTCACTAAATAGGTATTTTTCACAGAGACCATGCTGCAAAAAGTGACAAGTGAAAGGAAGCTACATCTATTGCTTCCTGTTGATATCACTTAAGAGCTCTAAATGAGACAGTGAATCTATGTATCCAGTAACACTTTCTGGTTTGAAGGAAAGAATTTGCATCCATCTTTCCCCCAAATTGAAAAGTGTAAAAGAAAAGAGGAAGAAGACCAGTGAAAGACAAGATAAATTTAGGGTAAATCCTGACTTTTTGGGAAGATATCTGGACCCCTATTTTTTTAGCACAATGTAAATTCAGTACATCCAGGGCATGTACTTAAGGGCTTTCAAATTAAGGCCCCATAAGCCCTCCTGAAGAACCAAAAGGCATTCTGTGGGCTACATTGCATTTATTCAATACCAACCATTCACACTTGAAGTTTTAGCTATACATCTATATATGAAATGGAAAGGGAAAGAATGATGCTTTCACACAATGGTATTATTTCCAATTGCATCTACTTTTTTGTTTATCAGACATACATGAACTTGGTATTTGTGCAGTAACTGTATACAGACGGAATTTTGTCAAGGCCTAAATAATACAAAATTTCTTTTTACTGTATAGTTAAACATATTCTTCAGCATTTGTCTAGAAAAATATCTCTTTGAATGAATCAAGTAGAACAGCCACTGTGTAACTCTCTATTGAAAGCATATGCAGTAGTATTCCTCAGTAAAAGAAATACACATCTAGCAATCTTGAATTTTCTCCCTTTTTGGATAATTTCCATGCATTTTTCTAATTCTCAATGAAACATTAATTATTATGCTTTACACAGCATCAGGAGCAGTAGAATTATCTTTTCCAAGTTTTCTAGGCTTAGTTGCAATTTTAGTTTGACCCTGTTGCCATTAAACACTACTATACAATACTCTATAAATAAGAGAGAACAATTATTCACTTTTCACATAACTTGAAGAAACAGACCATATATTTAAAGTATTGAGATGGAAATCACTATTCATAAATAAACTGCTAAGACTCTTAAGAGTCTTTCCATTTCTAGGGGAAAAGTCCCAAAGTCTTTTAAGTTATTAGAATAAGTTAATTGGGATCATCACTAATAGTATTTTGAGAATGTGATTGTATTGTTTGGCAAGTTTGATGTGGCATCTGATAGACTGGAAGAAGAAGTTTCACAGGCTACCACTTTCACATCTGGTTCACTTTCCATTGCTCCTTAATTTTGTTTTGAACTATTAGAGAAATAAATATATCTACTTATTAAATCTTAGTTTACTCAATTTCTGAGCTGAAACTTTAAATTTCTTATCCATTGGTGCTGGGCTCTGTTAAACTATGACAAATTCTTTTTAACTGGGTTTACATAGCTTGGCCAAATCCCTGATTTCTAAGGTGAAGAGCCATCCACCAAAAATCAGGGTTTATGGAAGTGTAAGAATTAAGTACAGACTTTAGCAGATCCTAATTCGTCTGATGATATTTTAAATATAATTCATTTCATAATTGTACATGGTTAAATATAAAGGATGGCTGCACCATGCCACTGTATGCAATTACTTTGCATAGCCTTGATTCCAGTGCCCCATGTCTGAACACTGGAGAGAAAAAAAAAATCTTCGCAGAAACTATGAAACATACAGTTGTTATGAGGAAGAGAATAAGAACTATAATTTTTTCAAAGTTGGAGCATTTCCTTTTGCTTTAAACTGTTTTCTGAGTTACCTTTTTAGAAAAAAGAACACAAACAAACATGTTTTCCCTATTTGTCTTTTTAGCTTTGCTTTGCAGAGCAGGATGCAAGTCCTTCTTTAACAAAAAACAGGATCCACAGACGCCTACCAGGGCACCTGTCTGTCCTGGCAGTGCTTTACAGTGTGACTGTGGATTCCCCATGAGGCTTCCAAAAATTTATTGACTTATTCCTGTTGGGCTAATTTACATAAACTCTAGTTTAATTTCTCCACATCAGATTTGTCAATGCCGATTCATGGGGTTTGCTTTATTTCATGATCCAGAAATCATGAAATTTTTAGAGTTTTTAGAAAAAAAGTTTTTCCAACTACAGCAGAGTGTACACAGGCTACAACCTAAGCATTAGCACTGTAAGGCTTACTTGTTCCTTTACTGCAAGGGCATAAGGAAATTATACATCCTGATGTGAGTATACTCTACATATGACATCCTGTAGATGCAAACATTCAATGACATTATAAAATTTTGGGTTCCATAAAGGTTTATGATGTTATTCAGGATTCCTTTTCTGAGCAGAAATATTCATAGCAGAGAGGTAGAAAGAAGAGATGTGTATCTGAGGGCAAAGCAGACCTAAAGTAATATGCCAGGTTGGCTGGTATTGTAGGTAAAATGGGGGAAAAAATAGTTGTGTTCTTGCCTCTGGTCCCTGACCAGAGGTTATTGCAACTGAGACCTTTTGTTAGGGCTCACCATATTTATTACTTTTTAAGTAAAAGTCAGCCTAATCATGACTGAACATCTGGGATACCCCTTCTCTGCATCAACTACTCTTACGTCATCTGCTAAATACAGATCTTCCAGAAAAGAGGGAAGACCTCCAAAGCTCTTCATGTCAGCAATATTCAGTGAGAAAAGACTTGACCAGAGGAAGATGTTTCTTCAGCTTTTATTTCCAATCTCTCATATAACAGGGAGATGAAGCAGTCAGAATTTTTGACATATTTTTAACCTGCTGAATTAAGGGACAAGCACTAACTAAAGAAAGCAAAGTTTTAGAGGAAAAAATGTATATTATATAGCTGGCATTTTGAAACAGTTAAACAACGAAAAGATGTATTATTTTTGAAGCAGTGGCCATGGTTGTATTCTTCTTTTATTACACCCCTTTGGTTATAAGGTAAATAGAAGGTCTTAGCAAATTTCCATGAATCAGTCAAAATACCTTGAGTTTAAAGAGAAAAAGTATCAAAAAGAAAGACAATTAGATCTTTTTCAGTGCCAGTATGCAAGTGCAAGTATTTTGACATGATGAGTTGATTATAGTGTTTCATGCTTCCCAAAACAGTAATTTTATTGGCATTTGAGATTACAGTAGTTCATCTCTTTCCTGTTCTTGGAGTCAGTGTTGTTTCCTTATTTTCCTGTTTTAAGAAACTATCCAATTTCTGTTTTTCCAAGTAGTTTGAAATACTTCCCCCAACAGTGCTCACACTTGTGATTAAACACCTTTTTCACTTTTTTTTTTCTTCTCCCTCACTTTTGTCTTCTACATACAGTGTCTCTGGGTATCTGCTTTTCCTTTTTCAGTTTAAATTCCTTTCTTAGCATTGATGTAGCCAATGGTGCACAACCAGTTTAGATTGCTCCCATATCAAATCTGCTGAATTTCAGGCTAAATTCTTATTCCCAGTTCAGCTGTCAGCACAACTGTCAAAGCTGCAGAGGTTCTTTCAATAGTTTTCTTGCATACTGCCCCACTCAATGGCTCCCAACCCTTTTTTCCCTCAGGAAAATATTTGGATGTATACTTTCAATTTGAAACAGAGTGTTGGAAGGTATTATGACTTGGCTTATGTGTATTTTACATCACATTTAAAAATGAAAAATTATTTTAAACTAAAAACACACTCTTCATTTTGAACATATCAAATTATATGTTTCAAGAATTTTACCATGTTTTCCAAAATATTTCAAGCTGAGATATTAATCAAATCTGGCCCTTTCCTCTGAAGAAACTGTTTCAAGAACTGTCAAAGATTTAATGACAAACTGTCTAGAAAGCAAAAGCAAAATATTGCGTAGGCATTTTTTTCTTTATTTTCCTCTTCTATTTAAATAAAAACCTCTAAAACTATCTACTAGCCTGTCCTTACTCTCCTGGAATACTAAGTGCTTGAACCATTTCTGAACCAATGCTGTCAGTATGCTACTATTTATTTCTGTTCTGGCTTATGCTTTGTTTTGGTGAATTTCTGGAGTAAAATTTGTAACAGAAATATGAACCCTTGAGAAATCAAAGCTTATAATAAACTGAAATACTGACAGACCCTGAACTATGGCTCCCAAATTGCAGTGCTTGAAATGCAGAAAAACAGAATCAGGGCCCTCTAAAGTACTCCAAATTATAGTCTATCAATTGTTCTATAGGGCAATCACAAGTCTATTTTGGTAGAATAATAGAATCTCATCAATGAGCTATTTGTAACTAAAATTAGGCATACCAGGGTCATGTCATTACATTTTTTACTGTCAAGTACATGTTGTTAGAACTGTTGTATCCTCAGTTGCATTTTCCTTAAAAACAATTTCGCTCTCAACGTGAATTGTTTGCTTGAAGGGAGTTCCATTTTCAGAAGGTTGAAATTGTCATCATTTTCAGAAAGAGCATGTGTAGCATGTGTATGTGTTTACGCATACTGAATGTAGGTGTGAGAACAGAAATGCACCTGTGTGCATGCACTCACACCTACTTATTACTTCAACAGGAAGCCTCCTGGCTCCAAAGCAGTTCATTGCACAAGCTCAAGGTAATAAATGAATTGTTTATTACTTACAGTACATATCTGTTTTCAGCAAATTGGAAATGAATTGAATAATAGGTTGTGAGTAGAGCACTGTATTAGTATATTTATCACAGAGCTGTGACTGCACTGCAGCAGAGCTGCAAATTCATTGGCACATCCTTGATTTTCATGTCTTTAGACTACAAGACTCATTATATTGCAATTTATAAAATGTTTTAGGGCTTGTATAAAAGAATAAAATAGTGTTGTGCACTAAGAACGGAGATAAGAGACAAGGGAATAAGTCAGGTTCAGCTTAACCTATAGCTTCATGTTTTATACATATTTTAGCTGAGCATATTGCTGTTTCTTTTGGATGGCAGAATTGTCAGAGTACAGGAAAAAAAAGGAGATTGTGTAGATTTTAGCATATGCTCTGTGTTAATTTGGAGGAGAATAGAGCAGTGCAAAAAGATAACTCATTTCTGTGTTACTGTTTATTTCTATTGTTGTTCATGATGACTGCAATTATAGGGAGGAGGAAATTCCATCGTGATAACATCCCATGCAAGTATAAATTAAACTGTTTTTTCTGATCCAAAAATCTTGCAAAGTAAAAAGTTGAAAAATAGGAATAGAGAAGGGGGGAAGGATTACGAGTAAATATGCACGTTACATTGCCTCCAACCAATGGTGAAATATAATTAAGCTTTGTTACTCTGTGGGTCAGCTCAGGGAGAGTGATCCATGTGAAGTAAATAATTTGTGAATGTTGTCTACATCTGATTCATTCATGATTGATCCAAGTCAAATTTAAATTAATGACTCAGAGAACCTAGTCTATATGTCCTTCCCAATATTGAGCAAACAATGAGTTGGCAAGGATGTACTGCAAGGAAAGCATGCTGACCTCAGCTCTTATACTAGAGTGAGATAACTAAAGTTGGTTTATTTTTTCTCTACCAAGAAATAAGAAAGGTCTGAGTTTCTCTCAGAGGCAGGAGAAATTAGTGTCCTTGTCTTATGTGTTCTACTAGGGATTTAATAATGAAACTGGCATTTATACCTGAAATGCCTCAGAAAAAAAATCACATTTGCTTCCAACTCACATTTGCTTTATTGAATAGATTGTGTGTCTTGCTTTACTGCCAAGACTATGTTTTTGTTTTAAAGGGGAAAACCTTCACTGCTCAGACAGAAGTGTTTTCTACAACTCTTACAGAGCAGACACCTCTGGTTGCATGGTTACTAGAAAAACCCACTGGAATCAACCAGTTATAAATCAATCAGATTTATAATCTGAATGGTAATGCAAGATCCAGTTCTTGTCAAGACAGTCAGACTTGTCTTAACTTTACCATAAAATTGGTATTTATAAAATAAATGGCTCCTGTGAGAATCTTCCAGGTTGTCTCTATCACAGTGAAGAAGATGGTCAGATCCCTAATATTAATGATAGCAAAGAGTAAAATAATTATAATAATTTTTAAAAGGTGGTTTACATGAATCAAATAAAAATCAAAAGTTAGTTGTACCAGGCAAGTAAAAAGATCACTTGCTGTAGTGATTTTTTTTAGGAATAGCACTATTGTTTAGTATTTTTAAATGAAGTCATTAAGGCAATGTGCACTTTGCAAGATCAGGATCATTTTGGTAGTACCAAATCCTGTTTTACCTCAAGTTTCCTTTAAACCACAATGCCATAGCAATTGGCACACTGACTTTCAATATTGACTTTCAATGTGTTCAACTCAAAACCTACCAGCTACAAATACAACTCCATCTCATCATGTCATAGCCAGATTAGTAAATTAGGATGCTGAGCCGAGACTGTACTTCTATAAATAGTAGCTGATGGCATCTGATAGCTTCATGACCATCAAGGTGCTCTACATTTGCCAAGCAAGAGATATTTAATGGGTTGTGCTTTTTGCATATGATACAGCAAAACTTTTGTCACCTATTTGAAGATCAACATGAGATTGTTGTTGTCCCTGATTAAGAGGCAGGCAATCAAAACAAGTAATGCAAAATATAAGATCCTCTGTGTTGTGCACCAACAAGTGGAGAAGTGTCATAGCCAAAGGCTATGACAGCCCACATCCAGGTTTGGCAGCAGGAGGCTTTTAATACAAAATGATCTATCAGTATTATACTCATCTTTATTACTGAGTAACTGTTTATATTATGAGAAGAAAAATAAAGATTTCTGATTACCAGTTTCTTTATTCCCCAAAATATAAATTTAGGAAAAACCTCATTTAAAAGACAGTTCTATAAATTCTGCATTTGCATGGTGATTCAATGCATGATCAGTTGTGTTTATTAGCAGGGAATATTGTACTCACTCTTCTGTGTTGTATAGGCTGTTCACTGGTCTACATGCCCTGATAATTATGATCTTCTAAAAAATAAGAACATAATAATAATATTATAACAATTATAACAAAATAATAACTTTCTTCAAATGCCTAACTTGGATTATAAATTTGAAATCATAAAATCTCAGGAGCTGTATTTAATTAAAGCTGAGAAAAGAAGGAAAAAGAAGAATTAACAGGACACCAAAGAATCTATCTTATGGTTTGTTCTCAAGCTCAGCCAGTATGTTCTACTTTACCTATTTGAAGTAGCAAAAGGGAGGTGATTAGATGAATACAAAATTAATCCAGTCAGATTTTGAGCAAGGTAATACTTGTAAAGGTTTAAAAATTTCTTCAGAAACTTAGTAATTAAAACCCATGAGATTCTTCTGGAGAGTCTCAGTGCTTAACACATATTCTCATATTCCCAAGAGGTCTGAGCTGTGCCAACATGGCACAGCTAGGCTAGTGAATAGCTGCCACTCCTGTGTGTTTGTTCAAATAATAAACTCAAACACACCAGTACAAAAATAATTGTTATACAGAATAGCTTTCATCTGTTGTAGAAAGCCTTAACCTGGTTAATGACTAGGTAAAGGTCTTCACAAGGTGGTGGAAAAGGCTAAAAACAAACCCCTGGGAGATAAATAATGTTCCGTAGGTGGCGTTTTGGAAAGGTTTATTCTTCCTTTTGTTTCAACTCCTTTAACTGGATTAAGATGGATGCAAATGTTCTTATTTACACCAGCTGAAGACCTAAGCCTGATTTTTCTGACTAAAACATTGTGTAACAGAAGTCATATTTATCTAGCCTGATCAGTTCATTTTATGAATTTCTGGGTATATTGTCCTCCTCTGTAAGATTATCACAGCACACTCTAGCTTGCAGCTTTTGGGCTACTTGCAGGCTATGGGCCATTTACACACACTTTATCCTGATGTTTTTTCCCTGCCCTGTCCTCCTCCAGAGAAGATAGAAAACACCTGAGTAAGTGCTGCCAAATGCACCATTTCCCCCTGCTTCAACTCCACGCAGAGCTGCTCTCCTGTTGTCATGAAACAATTGGCAGGAACTGACAGAAGGGATTCCAGGGCTGTGAAATTTCCTCTTGTTAACTGCTGCTGTAGATACGTCCTCCTGTGCTTTGCTTCAGCAGAACAGGCAACAGTTAGAGTTGGACAAAAGTAGTTTTTCAGCCATCAAGACACAATAGAGCCTAGGTTATGCATGACATACAGGTACAGGAAATTGTCTACAACAAATGCAGAAAAATGGCTTATCCAGCTCCTGAAATTGTTAAAGAGGAACAATCATGATTTAATTCTAAGGAACTAATGTTTGAAGTGCTCTGAAAATTAATAACAATAGAAAGGAAAGGAAAATTTAGTCTCTACATTGTTGTGTACAAAATAAAAACTACATAAATCCAAGAGGATCATTTAATCCAAATGAGTCAACTGTTGTACTTTATCCATTAAGTTCTCCATTAATCATTCTAATGCAACGATTTTAGCATGGAACCTTACAGATCTGAAGATAACACCAAAAATCTGTTTGACACCTTTTACTGTGAATCTGGCATAAAGGAACTTATCTTAATCAAATGTCACTGCATATTTTAAAATTGAGTTTTCCTTCGTAAGTCAGTCTTTAAAAGTGCCAAAAATTTTTTTTGACCTCGTGACAGAACAAGTTTGATAATGTCCACCAAGGAAACATACAGGCTTTGTATTCCTGTCAGCGACAAAGAAAGGATAGGTACTTCTTGATTCAGGTTTATTTAGTTGTGCCATTGTTGATTATATGCATGTGTGCACAATTAGCTTAGGAATCAGCAGCAAAATAAACTAGTTTGGGAATTATTGTGAATCTAAGTTAATTTTAGAGTCCCTTCCATCTGCCCCTTGCATTGCCTTGCGTAGGAGTTCCAAATCCTGTTGCTGAAAATCTCAAGGTCACTTTAAGCACTTGTTACCTCGTAGGAAATAAGCAATAATCTTACAGGCAGATCAACTGCTTTTACTTTCATTTGGGATACTCTGAAAAACATGGGCTCTCTCTGGAATGGTTAATTTTCACCTAATGTTGGTACAGTAGGACTCTGCAATAGCACTGTGTCCTTAATTGGGTTATCTTATTTTCAGTATGCTTTTACCATGAAGAATGCAATACCTCCTATTGCATTAAAGAGCAACATCACTGCAAACAGATACATATTGAGAATGTTTTTGTGATTTGGTTACCAGTTTACAGAATGTCTTTTAAATAAACAAACAGATCTTCAGTGATTCAAGATACCAGCTGAAAGCATTTATTGCTCCTACAAATTCTTTGCCTTGTATGTTATTTTATATATGTAATCTTTCATGGTCTTCTTGAGCAGTCAGGTAATCCTGAAGAGAAAAAAACCTTCTAAATTCTTATAATGTTTTAATAATCTTTTTTTGGGTGTGAATAAAGGTAGATGGTGACAGAACAACTCACTCAAAAAGGCAGCAGCATGCATTTTGAAGGATCTTTGCAAAAAGTGGTAATGAAAAATATGGATTTGAAAGATATGTCTGGAGGTGTTAAAAAGGGCAACTAGTGGGCAGATACTGGAAAGCCACTCAAAACAAGCTGATTGTGGTTAGTTCTGAGGCAGAGAAATGGACAAAAACCCAGAACAGAAGCAATTTGGGAGAGAAACAAGAGGTGACGTGTGAGCACGAGGAAGATTAGATAGGGATTTGATGATAAGAAGAAAAAGATTGAATTTCATATTAAGCATAATTCAGCATGGGTTATTTTCCTTTGCAAAAAGCCTTTAACATTTTGTTCTGCTCAAAAGAAATTCTCATGCTGTCACTATCACTGTAGTATTTGAGTTCTTTTCACTACAATTGCAGGTGATACATGTCAAATATTTTGTTGTGTGTGTGTGTTCCTTTTGACCTCTCCAGTGGAGGAATAGTTGCACAGGTGAATGTTTTGTTTTGGTGATTTCTTGGCTTGATTGTTTCAAATGTATATATAAAGGGCATTGGTTTAGGTTGTATGTAAACACAAGCTGTATTTTAAACTTCTGCTAGCTATAGGAAGTGTGAAAGGGAAGCAGGAACAGAAAAGGCAGGAAAATTAAGGAAAGGTCTGTGTTTCACAGGAGAGAATTGTGAGATTTTTTTGATGGTTCTTTAGTACTGAGGGACTTTATTTAACAGTCTGCACAGAGTCATGTGGATATTTGCCTTTCTGTGCAAAAGAACTTTTTATCTTCTTGCTCAAATTATCTCAAAACCTAAAAACTGGAGTCAAATACTATTTGGGCACAATATATCTAGGCAAGCTAGTTAATGTTTTAAATAACCCTGTCCTGAGGGATATGGTCCTCTAAAAAGACTGAGGCAGTGACCTGTTGCCTTACAGAGGATAAATAGCACACTTACAACATTATGAAAACATAATCACATAATGAGAAAAAAGAGATTGAAAGAAATGCTTTCTGTTTCTTATAGAATATGAAAATATCCAGATTAGAAGGGTGTCTGGAGAGATCTCTGGGCTCATTCTCCTGCCTTCAGCCAGACCCAAACATACTTAAATCGTTCCTGATAAATGTTGAGTTGCTTCTGAAAATGCTTTCTACACTAATGAACCTCATTGCATCTTTGTCCTTCCCCTGCGTACATTTCTAACAGTTTGTAAAATTCCCATTTCCAATAACTTTTTGTGCAATTGATAATCAGTTCTTGCTCATTTCTGCTGAATAGGCTGTGAGGATTTCTCCATGTGTCTGATCTCACCCTCCTGCTTATATTAACATTATGAGATACATTTTCTCCATCTTCATCTTTTTTTCTTTCTTTCTTGCTGTCAATAGTATATTGGACTCATTTAGGGTCACTATACCATATGTGGAACAAATCAAACATAAAACCACAAAAATCCTCCAAATAAACAAAACCAAAATAAAACCAAAACCAAACCAACCTAATTAAAAAAAATAAAACCTCATGATTTTGTATTATGAGGTGACAGAGTTAACCTGGTATAAGTTAACAAATAGAGAAATCCAGATCACCAGACACCTATTAATCTGCCTTTAGTAGTTTTATTATGTTTTTGAGGAAAATAAGGAGTTATCTTAAAGTAAATGCAAGGTAGAATAGAATGCAGCAGGTGTTTGTCAACAGTGGATTTTTCAGGATTAACTTGATCTCCTCTGATAAAACACAGTACTTTTTGTCTCAGACAGGAGGAAAGTAATAGATCTATTTTGCCAGATATAAATATAATATTTGATATCTTGGAAATTATTAGCTAAACTAGGAAAGATGGGTTTTGAGAGAGGAATTGCAAAGTAAGTTGTGAACTGTCAAATGGAATTGCCTCTCGATTTACACTGATGGGCTAATGGCTGGCTGGGAAATGAGAGTTGCTCAGAGTTCAGTGCCAGAGAAAAATCCCATTTAATGCTTCAACCTTGGCTCAAAATTATGAATATCTTCATGAAATGTGCTGATGGTCCAACTTCAGCCTAGGAAAATAACTTGGATTATTTGAATGACACAATAGACATTACAGTACAGTGTAATGCTGTTGAAAACAGTAGCAAGGTTTTCTGTATGCAATGGAAGTCATTGATTGGAAGTGGTGAAAAGGATGGGAATTTAATGAAGGTCTTTAACACATTGAGAAGTCTCAGGATGGCTTTGAGCCATTATTCTTTGGTAGTCAGCAAAATGCTGTATATTAAGCAAAATAATTTCAGTAAAGAAATCAGAAAATTTTGATCAGCTCTGAAATCACAAAAGATAAGACCTCCTCTAGAGCAATCAGCAGAATGCAAGTGCAAACAGGAGCAGAGTTACAAGGAAGAATTGTGGAAAATATCTTTTCCAACAGGGGACTTTATCTCACAAAACTGCAGACTAAAAGAAGTTTTGATTGCTCTCTGCAAAGTAAATCCAAAAGGAAAACAAGCAAGGTTTGATAAAATAATCAAAGTTTACAAATAAAATACCAAACCAAACAGCATCTGTAAACTCTCTATAGATAAATTCTGGGGTGGACATTAAAAGGCATTGAAGGGATGACGTTCTAGACTTGCCTTTCAGAAGGAGCCATAGAGCAAGAAAGTTCTCAAAATGGAGTCTGCAACATTTTGCAAGTTCTTAAAATATAGATATCCACAATGGAAGGAGACACAACTTGGTGATGAGGAACGTACTTGCAGTTCTGTTTTGTGGTGGTTTCTAAGTTCAGAGCTTGGTTTAGGAGAGAAGTGCTGTTTTGAAGGTTTGTTTTGTTTTGCTTTTTTATGTAATGAAGCCGTATTTCAAAAGGAGAAAAAAGAACTGAGATGCTTAGAAACATAGTCTTTTAATACCAATAATCTGCAAATCATGCATACATTGAATTATTTTATCTTTTGAGTGTATAAATTTTGAGTGCCTACTAAATGATGAGCATAAAGTAAGTAAACAAAATTATTGTATCTGCTCAAAATACAAATTTCTTAGCAAAATGTTCGCATATTGAAAATTGTAGATTATTCTCATCCTATAGCAAGAAATATGTTTGAAAATTAATGTCGTTTACAGTGATAAATGTTGTTTATTGAATTCAAACAGGGTTTTGTTCTTTTGGGGTTTTTTTGTAATTTCTACAGTCTGGCTGTTTAGAAGTTCCTGTAAACTCTATAATAGTTGGTAAAGTTTGTCCAAAATGTGGAAAGATGAGCATCAGATTATATCACAGAAGTTTGCTAATGGATTTATTGGAAAATAAATTTTAAAATTCTATCTGATAAAATAAAGTAACAGAAAAGCAGGTGATGAGAGCGGGTGAATGTCAGGAAATGATCCTGTAGTCTGATTAAAACTTCAGTGTGCACTAGCATTAAAATATTGTTTACTCCATTTTTTCTAAATCCATCATCTTTAGAACAGTCAAAAATCAAATGAGTAAAAAAGAAATTTTGCAAATGCAGATCCAACCATCTACTGGAAGCCATTACGCTAATCCAACCATCATACTGGAAGCATAAAATTAACATCAAGGAGTTTGCTGAATATCTCTGGTTTTATGACTTAATACGCTCCATTAAATGATACAGATAAATATCTAGTTTTCATGTTTCTGAAGATTAAGTCATTTACCTCGGTTATGTAGTCAGTAATGCAGTCTTTTTACTAGTTATGTTGCAATAAAAGTAAGTTATACTGCACTAAAATGTGAAACTAGTTGCGAGCATTACGTATGAGAGTTCATATAAACAGCTGCCAAAATTCACGTAGAAAAATGTTTGGTTTGGTCATTGGAAAATTACTTTTCAAGTAATGTATGTTCAAATGTAAACGAAGAAGAAAATACATAAAAAGAAGTTATTTTGAAAAGCTGGGAAAAATGCAAAGCCATATACAGATTTAGGAACTTTTGTAGTTATTTACAGCCTTGAATAAAAGTTACTTTTATGAGATTATTTTTGAAATGTCATTGCTCTTTGCTTTCCCTACTCTTGTACCCAGGAGCTATGGATTCATGTAAATTGTTAATTGTTTGTGTGTTTAGAAATGTGCTATTAAATGTTCTCGTTTTTCTTCTGCGGTGTTGAGAACACAACTGAATAGAAGTAATCAGCTCTATCTATTCATTTAGCCTGCCACACTTATAAAACTAAATGAATTCATTTAAACCATGTTGAAGACATAATTTATTGAACTGTGATAATTGCCTCAGGTAGTTTCACTGTATTTTACCGTGAAAAAAAAGATTTTTAAATGCTTTGTTTCTTGCTTTAGAAGCACATTTCTTTAAGAACTATTTTTAGCCACGCCAGTATTTTCTGATCTTCCTGGAAAAGGATGGGTAGCCTTGAGTTCTGAAGGCTGATATAGGATGTAAGTCATCTATAATCTGTATGTTTTGAGGTACTGTTACTGGCATGCAAAAAAACCAAAAAATCATTTCTAAATGAGAATACACAATATTCAATTCTCCAATGCATATTGTGACACAAATTATTCTTGGTTGTTGAACCATGCATGCCAGTGCTGTTAACTGGAAATTGAGGAAATAAGAGACTGTAAGATTATACAGGAATGGCCCAGATCCTTCCAGTTTCAATAAATTTCTACATAGGAAAGCAAAACTTTCCTTCAGTGTTGTTTATGAGAGTATCGCTAACTGTCACAGGAATATTGATAAACTTTAAACTTTAGATTCTTATCTCAGAGATAAGAATACTTATTTTTAATGCATTACTGAAAATATTCTATTTGTCTAATAGAGGGTCTCCTAGTTTTAGTTTCTAATTTCAAAATAAAAAAAATATAGATTTGGCAAAAAAACGCATGAAAGGAAAACTCCTTTGTTTCTTGATCAAAAAGCTAGAGCCTGTTCTGCCTCTGATTGTAACTAATTTAATAACAAAAAAAAAGAAAGTCTTTGAAATGGTATTTCAAAGCCATTTCAGGGAAAAGAATTTTAATAGTTTCAGAGGTGAAAGTAAATGGTAATTCCCATGTTTTACTATATTTGATAGAAAAGAACCTGGCCAAACTCAAATCTTTGAAATCACATTTAGACAAAAATTCAAACAATAAATATATGTTCTGGGGCTTTCGTATTCCACTTTTTCTTTTGCATTCCTTTCACTCTCCAGCCACAGCATAGAAGAAAAGTGAGTGTGTGGGAGAAAGGTGAACAACTCTTGCCACAAACCCCTGTGAAGAGAAAAACTTAGACAACTTTTATAACAAAACCTATAGTTAGTTTTAATAATGCAGCCTTACTAATTTCCTTCCAACCTAGCCAGCAGTCAACTTGTCCCACTTTTATCCCATTGCTGGCAACAGAAAGATAAAGAACAAGGCAGTGGCATTTTGTTTTTTAACATCCAGTCAGCTGTGGGACTGGGCTCCTTGAGGCGTGACACCACCTGCACAGCAGGAGGAGGTGTGACTTGTGATGTTCTTTTTGTTTTGAAGGCTGAGTACCAGTCTTATGTTACTTGGAACCCTGATTTATGATGATGAATCTATTCCACCTTTAATGTGCTTTTTTACTGTTTGTAAAAGGGCTTCAACAAAGCCTTGATGAATCTTTTATGCAGTTGTGTGTTCAGATAGAAATTCTGTTAATGCGCCTAAAATAGCAAGGACATGATACAGTGCTTGTGCAGCTCAAAATTTTGCTGTGTAAATCTTGATGCTCATTTTGATTTCTCTTTCTGTCTTTGCATCTTCTCCTGACAGATGTGTGCCCAATCACTGTGAACACGATGGAAAATGCACCCAGACGTGGGACAGCTTCAAGTGCACTTGCGATGGAACTAATTACAGTGGTGCCACTTGTCATAACTGTAAGCTACCCTGCAGTTTCCAAATTTCAGTGGAGTAGGAAAGTCTCTCATGTCTTTTGGTTGAGATTAAAAAACAATCATTCTTCCTTTCTGGTTGTTAAAGATGCTCAAGCCTCTTTTGAAAGAAGATGTTGGCTTAATCACCTTCTACATTACCTGCCCCATGATGTATTTATACAGCACTGTACTGCACCATGCTACACACCAAAGCAGTTCAAGAGCAGCTGGGTGCACTGAGCAAACACTTTCTCAGCAATTGCACACGAGATACAGTTTAAAATAGAAACAGTGAATCTGCCCTAAACTGTTGGGGAGAGCTGCTTGAGGTGCTGGTTCAGGTTGCTTATCTCAAAGGGTGTTGACTGATTATCAGCCAGTTTAAAATCTAATTATTTGCTCTGTTGTTATGAGTTTCTGAAATAAGAATATTTCCTATAAGCTCCACATACCCTACACTATAAAAGCTCAGAAAGAAGAAAGGTACTGTTGCCCTTTTGTAGGTCCTGAATAATGCATGCTGAGTCAGTGGTATGCATCTGTTCCTCTCCTCATTTGCCCGAAAAGTGGGATTTTCATCTGCAGGAATAGCTAAAACACAGAGAAAATATATCCCATCCTTACTTTTGTTTACTTCTTCCTTTTGCCAGCAATCTTCTAATATTGAGAAGACAGTAAAAATGCTTTTGAACGGGTGATCAGTTGAAATTGAAGCCAGGATTTATAGAGATACAAGTTTATAATACTTTACTATTTATGTTAAATACAGTTATGTATAATCTTACAAAGATAATTGCAGATTTTTTTCAGTTTTAACCAAAAATCCCAAACCAATGAGAAAATTTTTGACCATTCACAGTTGTCTGGATTAAAACAAAAACCTAATTTATGGTTAAAGATTATATAAATGTAAGAGAGGATATATTTTATGTAATAACTATTAATACATTGAGTGGCAAAGTTCTCTGTGATCTGGCTATTGAAACTGTAAAACGGTAAGAGTTAAATAGGAAATTAATTTTGAATAAAGAGAAATATTTAAGGTACCAGTGCCTGTAGGAGGGATTACATGGCAGCCCTTTTTCCACCAAGAGGAAATGGGCACAGTGATGGCATGGTTGGATGTAGTTTTAGGAAAGAAAACACAGATTTTATGTCTGTCTGTGCTCCTTTGTTGTGTGCAGACCAGTTTTTAAGATATAGCCGAACATAGTTAAGCTTTCTTCTGGAGTTTCAAAGAGCAGTAGCAAGGACAAACGGATGGCATCGCTTTTGTGAAATCACATTTGTTACAAAGGAAAGAAATAATAATCCAAGGAGATGAGACTTTTTTTTTTTTTTTTTTTTAGTAAGATTTTCACCTGCCTTTTATGGATAAAATGGTGCAATAAGGCAGGTAAAAGACATTGCTGAACTGCAGTAACAAAAGAGGGATTTGGAGCATATTGTCCTGTCTTTATGGAATGGATCAAATGTATAAGAATTACATACACTCTCCATGTCAAGAGCTTTTACTTTTCTAGTTCAGGCAAGGTTTCTAACTTGGATGTGTAAGCTTTAGTTTTGTTACTTTTTTTCTTTTAAAGAACAGAATTTTTGTTTTTACCGTGTGTTGCTGTACATTAGAAGTCGTCTTTCTTTACAAAACAAGGTTGAGCAGAAAGTTATTCACTTGATAGATATCCTGTCAGAATGCATGAAATCCTATGCCTTTCTAGAGTATTGAAGCTAATGGCACAAAAATGAGCAAAAAATAAAAAATTCCAGCGTCAAAATACAGACTGAGACAACCTTAACTCTTCCTTTATAGAGCAGGCAGTAGCTGTCAGTTTTTACAGGACCCTGTTCCAGGTACAGCTGCAAATAATGAGGGGATTTACTGAAGCTTCCCAGAGGTTTTAGTCATGCTGTCCCAAGGTCTGGGACCTCAGCTTTGCTGTGCTGATGCTGACCCTACTGTCCTTTCCTTCTTGTGCAGTGTGTGTGTGGGCATTCAGACACACTCAGTGTGCTGCCTTTTCCTTTTGAATTCTAAAGTTTGTGGCAGTAGCAGGATGAAAGATATGCTGGAGAAGGAGGGAATTTGGAACGATAGCTGTTGTGTGGTATAAAAAGAGCTGTAAGCACCTTGAAACAGCATTGCGGCTTGCATGAAAAATATAGCAGATGTCATGATTCTGTGGAGCTGGAAAGTGTTTAAGTGCAGATAGCACTTGTTCAGTACCATTTTACTTAAAGATAATATTATTTTACAAAGTAAATTGTACTATATGCCGCAGTAAAATGTGTTTTTCTTTTCTCAGTGTATGCCTCTGTGGGAGTTATAACAGCATATCTCAAAGAGGTTGTAGTCAAGACTGTGTTAGCAGGAATTGTACTCTGTAGTTGATGATTTTAACGAGTATGAGTTATGCTGAACTAAGATAATTCTGTGTTACTGAATGGGGTTTTTTCAGTGAATTGATTTTGCTTTGGTCAGGTAATTCAACACTTTTCTGAGCTTTTGACCTGACACAAGGCGAAGCTTTGCAGCCTTGACTGGATTTCAGATTGCAGTTTTAGGTTCCTTTGAAGTTGAAACTCAAAGACAAACTCAAGGGATGAACTCCTTGAAGTGAAACAGAGAAAAAGGTTTGCATGAAAACCTTATGAATCAAAATGACTTTGTTTCACACAGGTCTGGCCATAATATATCCTATGATAGTAAACACAAGTTTGAGAGATATGGAGAAATATATATTCTGGGGCTGAGATGAAGTGGGGACTATAAACCAGAAATAAACAGCAAGAGAAAGAAAAGTTCCAAATAAATAAATCTGAAATAAAAACTTTTTTATTATTATTTCTCCAACTGTGGAAAGCAATTGGACTTGTTTTTTTATTTTAAGATTGTGAAATCATTTCCTTTTTAGAATATGACACTCTTACAGGAAGGTTCTTCACCTTGCAGAGACACACCAGAATCTCCAAGCTCTGTGCTCACTATCTCACTATCTCTCAGTGGCTTAAACTGCCATTCAGAGGAAATGATAATTTGTTTCATCCAGCTACAGCTGGATCCCAATGGCAAATTTACCAAAAGTACTGGAAAGTTGTACTTCTCTTTGCATGTTAAATACCCTAGGAATCTACCAGCTTTCTTTCAGCTAAGGCACATTCATGCCCAACAAAATGCTGTGGCCTGGCAAGCATCAGACTGGAGCATTGATTTTACCATTAGGCAAGTCTAAAAGATAAATGAATGTATTTATTCAAAAATAATGATTTACAATGATGCAATATTTACAAAATTATTTAAAAATTAATTGAGTTATAATTAACAGCAAGTATCATCCTTACCAGCTTTATTATATTATCTATATTTTAAGCCCTCACTAATTAACTTTTGCAGACTACCAAAGGCTGGTCCATGCAGAGTGCTCAGAGCGATATTTTTCTACAGTTTGTTAAAAAATGGTTCCTGAAACCTTTGAGAACAGGAGCTCATTTTCCTGATTACTTCTCATCTCCATCATGTTGCACCAGTTAATTCATCTATTTTTATATTCTAATATTCTTCCTGCTGTTTACAGCTTCTTTAAAACAGAGTGGTATAATTTTAAAAATTGTGTATTGGGATAGCTAATTCAAGCTTCTCTTTTCTGAGATTTTTTATAATATAAGTCAAAACACACTTTCTCTAGAATCTGCTTATAAGATAAACACAAGAAAGGACTTACAGAGTTTACCATGATGGTGATGTCTCTACCTTCCAGTTCCTGCATAAATTTAGGAAAAAGACAGAAGCACCTTAATTGATGATATATGCCTTCTCCTAATGATTTTCAGTAACAAAAATATTCAATTTGCACTTAAAAAATTAATATTCATGGTCATAGAATCATAAAATGGTTTGGGTTGGAGGAGACCATAAAGATTTAGTTCCAAACCTCTGTCTTGAACAAAGCTCCCTTACACTAGACCAGGTTGCTCAGAGCCCCTTCCAGCCTTGTCTTGACCACCTCCAGGGATGGACATCCACAGCTTCTGTGGGAAACCTGGTCCAGTATCTCACAACCTTCACAGTAAAGAATTTCTTCCTAATATCCAATCCAAGCCTGCCCTCTTTCAGTTTAAAACCATTCCCCCTTTTCTTAATAAAATATGCTCTTGTAAAAAGGTCCCTCTCCAGCTCCCCTCTAGGTTCCTTTGGGGACTGGAAGTTGCTGTAAGACCTCTCCAGAGCATTCTCTTATGAAAGACAAGTTACTCTTCTTGTTCAAGTTATTTTTCTTTTATTTCACCTTCAAATAGTGTCCTTGCTTTTACAGCTGTACAGATTCCTTCAAGAATATCAGGCAGGAAAAGGTTTTCTTAATAACTTTCAGTTAGTCCATAGGAGGGAATAGCACCCAGGTCACACCTCTTGGCTGTTGATTCTGTAAGACAGTAGGAGAAATACAACTTTACATACTCCTATCCCTAGAAGAGGCACTAATTGCACCAGAATATACAGAGAATGCAACTCTGCTGAGGAAGAACTTACAGGATTTTTGAACTTTTAGACTGGTGACTTGCTGCATGAATTTTCAAAAAGATTATTGGAAACAATGTAGTGGTTCTTAGTTTCCATATAAGGGAACTTGACCTCTGAATTCTCTGTCTTCTCACAGCTTGTTTGGAATGAATGTTACCCTATATTTTGGAATCTGATTCAAAGTTAATGACAAATAAAACTTCTCTTAAAATGATAAATACATTAAATGTCACTGGATGGGCATTGATATTTTTCCAAGGAACATTGACTATCTCCCTAAAACAAAATATTGCTTTAATAATGAGCTTAACATTTTCTAGAAACACACTTTGAGTGAGTAACATTGTAGAAGCTGTGATAGCTGTCATTGTTGGCTATTGCCAAAATTAATAGTCAGCAACAAAAATTTAATCTGCAGAGGTTCTGATCTTCAGCAAGACTTCCATCAATTAGTTTGTAATATCTGGTTTTCCTGTGTTTCTATAAATAGGAAAGCAAACAGAACACTGGACTTTATACATTTAGAGTCTAGGAAAGAGGGTCATGACAGTGGTGTTCTCCTGTCAGAAATTTGGGAAATAGTGAAAAAATAAATACATAATTTGGAAAAATGATGCACTGAAATTTATTTCAGGGAAAAGAAAAAAATTAGCTCCATCATTTTTCTAGTCATCTCAAACCAGAAGAGCATGTGTTTCCATTTCACTGGAGGCTGGAGGAATTATGAGAATAACATTGTTATCTCTGTGATAGCACACTGATTTATTAGAAAAAGCAGATGCCTTGCAGTTTCACAAACATATTAAAGCATCATTTTATCAGGAAAAATACAATAAATACCTCCATGGTCATAAGTTGTGATACATTAGAAATGCTTGTGAAAGGATGCTCTGATCCAGAGACAGGAAGAATGTTGCTTTTTAATACACCTGAAGTGGAAGATACAACCTAGTCAGAAATGTCCTATATTTTGAGAAGGCTTGGCATAAAACTGTCCCCTCTTCAGTTTTCCTGTGGGCATTTATGTGCAGGGCTGTTACAAACTGTAAACTTGCCATTTCTGAATCTTTGCCAGTGAAGCTTGATGTTTCAGTCATTTAATTTAGCAGCATTTTGCGTGAACAAATCTCAGATTCCAGAATTGGCCCTTTTGCAGAAAGCAGAATAGTGATATATGCCACAGATTTGTGGGCATGCAAGTATCTGATTTTAGTGAGATTTAGCTCAAGTCGTGCACCCATATGACTGAACACATCACATAAGCCTGAACAATTTCCTAGTAGCAAATTAAGATTTTCCGTAAGTAAACTTGTAGAAAGACAACACCAGACAGTATAGAACTGAGCAAATACATACAAAACATATGAAACAACAACAGAACATTCTGGGTTGAGTTTCTGCAGTGGAAAGCTGACATTTAAGGCATGCAGTGGGACTCTACATTGCTGATTGGACTTGTTCATGGCAGCTAGATTGAGTGAATCGTGAAAGGAAGAAGGAAAAATAATACTGGGAATACAAACTGCTTGCTTTTAAGAACAAGAAAGAGGAGCTTTCAGTAGGGAAAAATCTGAGTTGCTTCCATTCCCCCCTCCTCATGTGTTGGGCATAATTTGACTAATTTGGGCTGAGGAAGAACAGCAGCTGTGGGATGCACTATGGGAATGAGGAGCTTTGGAGGAAGGTGAACTGTGCAGTTACTCTACACAAAGTGAGGTTGGAGAAATGATAAGAATTATTTTGACAGGGCTGCTTGGTTTGGGGAGACTGGAGCTAGAGGAAATATTTATGAAATTAACACTGGGCACAGTGATGAGAAAAGGGTTATCAGCTCTTCTAGCACTGATATTAAAGACTGTTTTGTACTAGATGCTGTAAGAAAAGGGAATATAATTCTCACCCTACCTCCTCGTCCTCTTGTGAGCTGCTGTTTCAATGTCCCTGATGGAGCCTGTGGTTTTGTGAATTGCTCTTTTGAGTCCCTGATTTGAGACTTACTTGAGACCAGAGTCTAAGTAAAGTAGTTTCCAGGAGGTGAATATTTCCACATTCAAACTCGGCAGTATTGATGCGTAAGCAATGCTGATATTAGAGAAAGAGGGAGTGAAAAATAAGATAAAGTTTCTGAAATCTCTAGGAAGAGGCTTTTGTTTTCTTCTGCTCACAGTATCCTGAGAAAGCATTTTCAACTACTGACAGTTCTCTGCCTGTTATGTCGCTATCAGTTTAGTTTTCTCCTCCTCTTGCACACTCTGTATCTGAAGTAATCAAATGTTCAAATTTGATACTGCTCTGCAAAACCTTATTTCCCAGATGTTTGTTTCCTTTGAGAATAGAGATTCTCAAAGCCTTTTTCTAAAGAATTTTGTTTACAGTGGTTTATTAAAAGGATCATATAATCAATATGCTTCCTTTCTAAGGAGGCTAATCTTTTCTTCAATAACACTTTTCAAAGAAATTGTCATCATAATATATACATGACCTTGTGGATTCATATTTTATTTATTAAGTGTTTTCAAAGGATTTAGCATAATGCATGTCTTTTCAAATGTAGAAGACTATTAAATTACCTCTTTTTATTAAAATGTAGTTTTACAACAAGACTGAAGTTGGTTTTGTCTTCTTTAATAATTTTTCATGTGTAACATATAGGCCCTACATTGTTGCATTTTTAATCTATCATTGTAAAACTGAAAAAGACAAGCTTTTTACTCTGTTAATTTTTTTTAAGACGTTGCAGATTTTTGGTTTTGAACTCCAATATTTGTTTAAAAATCAGATTGTTCTTAGTTTCAGTGTTATAAACTATAGTCCTTCTACTACTAATTTATTTTCAGATGAGCTGAGAGTTGCTCTGCACCAGAGGTTTATGAAGTGCAGAATGTGTAATAAATTGGTGGCAACTTGCATTTTTATTGTAAGTAAATGGATGTGGTCTGTGTTCAGGCCAGAAAGGGCTGCAGTTCCAACATGTGTAGTAGAACCAGGAGTATTTGGTGAAGGTAAAGTGGAGAAAAGAAACATTAGGATGCAAAGCAGAATAATCAACAAGCAGTAGTTTTGCTGAAATTAAAAAATCATCTGGAAATAATTCTACCAGGTGAGGTTTGAGAGAATGTAAGGGCTGAAACTAGACTTCAGGTTTTAGCTCTTTGTATAGTTGAATTATTTACATATAGCTCTCCATTAAAATCAAGTGTCATGAGTTCCGAAGTTAAATTTCCACCATGTGGGGTCAAGTGGAAGAACAATATGAAATCAAGGTCTAACTCAGAGTGCTTTTTTAATTCAGTTGTAGCTAACTCTTGTAAAACTACCTAAGAAACTTTCCTGAATTACAGCCTGCATTTGGGAAAACTTGGGTATTAGCAGAGTTTTTTGCAGGCTACTGTAACCTTCCTCTATTGTTGTTCACAATGCACAACCAAATATTGTTTCCAAGGGACGGTTAAAAGAGAACATGTAATTAACAATAGATAACTTTAAAGCAGCTCATTTATACCATAAAATCAAAGCCAGAATTAATTCATGGCCTGAAAAGAACTCTGCAAATAAAGACTTCAAAATTAATTAGCTTTTTCTTAAACTTTTCCATTAAGACAATCTAACATATTGCATACTTCACTGTAAATGCTTTTTTGCAATTAAAGTTTTTTAAGGTGCTTATATTAAAATCCCATTGACAGCCATTAGACAGAAAAAACATGTTTTGAAGTCACTCTAATCCTATTTTCTCAGATGTGAAAGAATGAAGTTAATGCAAATATCAACTGTTAAATATGTACCATAGTCAAAGCAATGAGAATTTCTTCATATGCATGCAGTTATATTTTTATCTGTCCACATAAAATTTTTTCTTCAAAAAGTTTTTTAACAGCTCAAAATAGAGGAACATAATGAGTATAATTAGGCTTGCTATTAAAAGACATTATGCAGCAGTGGATAACCAGACATTATCCAGGGTTTGTAGCATTTTTATGCACATTACCTACTGCAGAAAGATTTGATAAATTCTACCTTTACAGTGAATTTTCCAATGTGTTGAAGGCTGTATGATCAATCTAATAGGACTGTGTATTGAGGAAAAAAAATATTACATGAAGTGAAACCCAGAGATACTTCTTGCGCATTCTACACCATATTTTGTCCTAATAACTAATATAACAATATTTATAAGAGTAAGTGTATGGCTCCTGCAGTAAATAAACACAAAGAATAATTATTGTCAGTTTTCTTATGATACTTCCATGTGAAAGATATTTGTTGATATTTTTTCCAGATGGTAGGGATTCTGATTAAGTTTGATTCTTGTTTATGGACACTACCTTTCTTGAACACCATTATAATATTTCTTTCACTATTCTGCAGCATAAATGTACTGCACCTGTATATGCCTTCTTAAGGAATGAAATGTCTACATTAACCCTTTTCATCAGGAGTAAGAGCTGTTATGCTTCTTTGTAGTTTTAGTTTGGAGCAGTTTTGAGTTTTATTCTCCTTCCCAGTTTGCTGTAATTTAAATGGGACATAAAACAGAGAAAGTTTTAGGACCAAAATCTGTTAGCAAAAGTAGATGTTTGGCGTCAGTCATGCTCCATAATTATAGCTTTAAAATTTCACCTTAAGTAGGACAGGCAATAGTTATCTTGGCTGGACAAGTGTCTTAGCAGAAATAATGACAGGTTACTGGAATTCTTTAAATATTTTACTGAAGCTGGAGGAATCATCTATGTTTACATAACTTTACAAAAACATGTAAATCATTATTGTTTCATAAATACAAATAGAGTTTGCTAACATTAATGAAACAACTGAAATGTGTTGACTTAGTTTTTAGTTTCTCATTTCCTCAGTGGAAACCTTAACTATACTACTAACACATACTTAACAGTCTATCTAGCAGTATTAATTTTATTTTACTGGAAGCCTAGTCTTTCTTTAACTCTCATCTTGCAAATTTTTAAGCCCATGTATCCTTATGTAGCTTTTACACCAGTTCATTCATCCCATCCCTATTCCTTAATGGCCTAACCGTTTGTGCATAAAACTGTAAATTTACTTGTATCTGTGGTTGCTGTATATGATATGATATGTTTTCAGTATAATTTTAGGTTCAGAAGGCACTTATAGATGTTCTAAAACAGGTAGGAAAATATAATGTGCTGTTTGCAACTACCTTTTTTATTCCTTTATATTTTCCACTGCTACTTCAGAGCACTACAAAATATAGCAGCATTTCTCAGATTCATGCTCAGGCTAACTGAACTACGTCTTTCTGAAATTCTTAACTGCACCTCTCCTTTTCAAGCCCTCTTCTGTTTCCTCCATTTTAAGCTTTCTCAATTTCTTTGTGTTTTCCTATCAACCTCAGCAGATTGTTTTCTCCTTTCATCATTCTTACTCTAATCATTGCTCTGATTATTTTCCTTCTCAGTCAGTCTTCACAGTCACATACTCACACACGTGTGCATACAGGAGCACCATGCCCAGGAAACATTTGGACAGGAATTTAACAAGAAAGTAGAATAGACTGTGCTGATCAGATGCATGATGCAACCAGGCAAGCATACTTACCACACCACTATTTATACTTATCCCTCTTTTTTCTGCACTTTTTTCCTCCTCCAAAACTTCTAGTCCTCTGCTTTTTCCTGCCTTTTGTTCCATCCCTAAATATCCTTTAAGTCTTGTGCAATCCTGAACTATATTTGCCATGCATCTCATGATGTGTCACTATCCAAGGCAGAAAATTCCTTGGTCTGAAAGGTTTTGGGGAGAGCTGCTACCAGTGGCTCATGGTGATGGGGGTGATGGGTTCCATGCCCACCTGCTGGAGCTGAGGCTGTGCTGTGACAGCCCCAGACAGATTGTTTGTTACTTGTGTGCGTCCTTGATTTGAGTCAGATGGGCTTGAATGGTTTGATATCTCCTGTGGCGGGCCTGGGAGCAGCCTGGCAGGGTATCATTCTGGCTCCTGCCCTGCCATTGGTTCTCTGAGCTTCTCTGCAGATCTGCAGACAGGCATTTTTTCTCAGAACCTGACACTTTCTCTATATTCTCATCCCCTCAGTAAATAGTCTAAATTAATAGTCTACAGTGCTGCTATTGAAACAGATACTGACAAAATAGAGTGTGTGCCAACCAGGGCAGCCCCCAAGGTACCCATCTAACATCTTACTAATTTCACAGCTCATCCATTATGTGAAAAAGATGTAAAAGTGATTTCTAGGAAGTTGCCAGGACACAATCATTCCCATTTGAAAGCATCAGAGGGAAAGCATGAAAAAAGGGGATATGGAGCAGATGTTTCTGTTGATATTTTTATGTCAGTTAAAAAGTTTGAATTCTGTTGGCAGTGCAAGTTGCTTAGTGATTAATGGAAATGACAAACATGATGCATTCCTTCTAAATTGGTGTCATGTTGATAGAGGACATTTTGATTGAGATAATGTAAATGCTGATGTGAGGATTTGTTTTCATAATGCTATAGATCTTTTCTGTTTGTTGAAATAGGTACTCAGCTCCTCTGGAAAACCCACTATTTTCTTAGGTGTCTGTCAGCCTGTGTGCATAGCAGTGGTTTTGTAAGCAAGTTACTGTTCTGTGGTTTACTGTTTGGGTTTTTTTCAAGCTTAAGGTTTTTAACTGAGATTTTTATAAAATTTTATTTAACCAGTTGTTGGTTTGTTTGAGATTTTTTTTTTTTCAGTAACTTGTAGTTTCCCTTAAGTATATCTTGTATTCAGTAAATACAGCCAAGAGAGGTACCATAATTTCCTTCACAGGATTGCTGGTTATGAGAATGTTGGATACAAAAACATTTAAGGATTTGAGGTGGGGAAGAGGAAGGAAAGGGGCAGGAAATGGTGAAAATTACACCAATGGGTGTAGAAGAAAGGATTACAAGTGACCTCACCCAAATAAATCACAGTAGTACTAATTACCAAAGCAGAGGAGTAGCCTGGCCCTTAATGTGTCACAGCTGTGACTAATGAAGATAAGTGTGATAAAAGGGGTTGGCTGGTCAGGAGAGGACCTGGAGGAGGAGCCCTGAAGAAGAAGGAATGATCCAGAGAAGCACAAAGGAGACTAAACTAAGGAAGAATTGCTGCTGTAAAAGATCTGCTGTGAGGTCAGTCTGGCTCTGATGGAGTTGGAACACTTGTGGTCATATTCCAGCAGGAAATAACCAGCAGTCAGAGTCTGCAGTTGGACCCTACAGTAGGAATTTGCTGTATTCAGAGTCAGGATGGCTACACAGTAAAGAAGAATAAACTGGGATCATCTTCACGTTGTTAAATAAGAGTCTGTGTCTTGGCTCATTTCTACCCCTAACGTGAGGGCTGCTGCAACAACTGTTGAGGCTGGTAAAAATAAAACTGGATTACAGTCCTATAAATGAACATGCAGGTAATGGATTTTGGGCACACTAGTACTTGTAAGCAAGCAAAACCTGATACTACAGTCTCTTTCAAAGCTGAGTAATGGGAATATATCCATGTTCATCTGAGCATTATTTAACATTGATTAGGATATTCAGGTCTGAAGAGAGATCAAATGCTCTGATATCTATGGCAGGAAAGAGCCAGTATATACTTAGTGAGGGAGAATGCTTTGGTTTATTCAATGCCTTTGCTATGTGTAGCCATCTACAGATATCTTGTGTTAAAAATTAGATTCCAGATTATCTGTATCTTTGACCTGACTTTATGGGAGTTATCTCCCCTGCTTTGGCCCTGACATAATTTGCTGAGGTTTTCACTTGTGTATCTGTGCTCACTGTAGAGACTAACAAAGGATTTGTATTACACAGATGGGAAATTGTAAAGCTGAGGTTTGTCTCTTCTCTTTTCCATTACCCTGGCAATACAAAGTAAGTGAGAATTGGAGTAGAACTCATACTTTTTCTTTAAGGGTATGGATTATTCAAAACTTGTTTTTATACCAACTTTGAATCCTTTTGTATGGAAGAGAGGGATAGGAGGAAGAAGGGAACAGAATGGTATTGGCAGTGTTTCTATTACCTCCCAGCTGGACAAGACGCAAACGAGCTCCAGGCACCTCTGAAGCTTTCTGTGGCTGGGCCCAGTGTAAGACCAGCAAAAGTGTGGTGAATATCTGCGTTTCTCTGACAGTCTTCCCTCTCAGATGCAGGGGCCAAGAATGAATTACAGCTCTACAAATGTGCAACACTGTCCAAAATCTAAAATGTAGTTGTGCCATTTCTGTCCCAAACAGTGCTTCGTTCGGTCCCAAAATCCATGCTTGGTTTTTGGTTTTGGGTTTTCATTTTGTTGGTTGCAATTTTTTTGTGTTTGTGTATCCTTGGATGACTTAATTCACAACAGAAACTTGCTAAAAATTGGTGTCTAATTATACTTTCTTGTGATGTCTGTAGGCTGACACTGTTACAAAGATGCTAATTGTCTAATCTATGGCTTGTAATTTAAAATCACTGCTAAATTTGTTTAAAAATCCATTTTGGTTCAGCCATTTGTATTTAAATTAATTTCTCTCTTCCCCTCCTCTCCCAGCCCAAAGCAAAGAACAAAGTTGAGAGAGAAACAGAAGCACCTTTCATTTTGCTATCAATAGGTTGCTTTTTCTGTATTCATAGCAAATTCCTGGGTTGAGC
The DNA here is from genome assembly GCF_965231275.1 of Zosterops lateralis. NCBI lineage: Eukaryota > Metazoa > Chordata > Aves > Passeriformes > Zosteropidae > Zosterops > Zosterops lateralis. The sequence goes on along the minus strand of NC_139762.1, from coordinate 51,450,772 downwards.
TACGATGTAATAGCTCAAATTGCAGCTTTCACCCCTATAGCAGTAATTTTTCTCATTACCCCAGGGGCAAATAAACTTGTGCTCTCCTTCTCACTCTGATGGCAAAGCCTCTATTTTCCCTTTTTTGGAACACCACAAATAATGGTAATTGTCGTGTTTATCACAGACATAACTGAGCCTCGAGTAAACTTGACACAAAATCTGCAAGTTTCCATATATCTTGTTTTTATTTTTACTGCTTTATTTCATTTCTGTTTCTATGGGGCATAGTTGGATATTGTGCTAATGGTGAGAACACTTTATAAATTCATTAGCGAAGACTAGAAGGCAGAGGGAGCATGTGAGGAAGATACAAAAGCTTTTAGAAGGCTGAAGCTTAGATCAATGCCAGTGTGAAGAAGGCTTATGCTCAGTCACGAAGGACCTTCTGCTTTTGGAAAATTTTAGTGCCATGACAGCCAGTGCAGCCACAGACAGAAATGAACACTAGTCCAGATAAAAAGCATCAAAATTACCTCAGTTGGTTTACCTTCCTGATTAAATTTTAAAAAAAAAAATAAAAATAATAAAAAAAATTGTGCTGTCTATTTATATGATACTTTTGTTTATATAGTTTGTTTCTATGATTCATATGTATATAATATTATACAGGTACTATTACACAAATATGCAAAATATAAGAATGTTGTTCCTTTGGAAAGCTATTTTAGAGATTTTGAGTTGCAAATTTAACTGAGCTTTAGGAAGGACTATGCTGGGGGTTTTAACAAATTGTAGAAGTAATGGTTGAGGAAAACTGCTGATTTGTGTTTCATTTTTTTAAATTCAGTTTTGTAGAAGTTAAGATTATTGATGGCTGATTTTCCTTGTAGTTGATTGCTTATGGTTCTGTGAATAAAAAAAACATCGTTTAGGGATGAATTAACAGAAGTAAAACTTGTGGAATGTGTGAATTAGTTTGGCTGTGCTGGCCATTTTCCATTTTCATATGCTAAGCTTCATGAAAATATTGGAAAATCCATAGAGGAGAGAGAATAATATAGCACCTAGAAAATGCAACCAGTGATCAAAATGAACAAAATCAGCCATTTTAATGTAGAGAAGACATTTGTATCGGCAAATAGACAAAAAGATTGTTGCAGGGAGGAGTGCAATAACTTATCCTCCAAATTAATTGTGAATAGGAAGAGAAATGATGAGTTTAAGTTGCAGCAGAACAGCCCCCCAGTGTAGAGAGTGGAACAAATGCTGATCCTGAAGGGCTGGTGGAGCCCTAGGCTGCCTTCATGTGTTGAGGAATTTACATCATTTTAAACAGGACTGTGACAGGAATGATACATGGATGTAATTGAGATTTTTGAGGGGAGGTGGGTTTTGAGGTTCACCACAGCTATGTGATTCTGGTGCTAGTCCTAGCTAGCTGTGAGAGTAAACCAAGGACCCCTAAAATGATGGTAAGCCAGAAAAAAACAAATCTCAGTTTCACTGGGAAGGTATTTAAAGATGCCAGGGGTTGTTTTTGCTTGTACTTCTGGGACTGCGGTACCTCAGCTCAACTTTTGGCTGAAGAGACAAACTAGTCATGGCTGAAAAATGGTGCTTGATCTGAGTTTTACTACAGGCGGAAAAACCAGTGGCTAAAGCATGGACCATGTCAGACACGTCTGCAATTTGGTGGACTTGTTCATGATACCTTCTAATTTTCTCCAATTCTCTTATATACAGTGAAATTTACCAATTGCCTAATGGCACTTATATGTGAAAACTATCTTTTTTGCTGACTAGCTGTTCATGTATAGCAACATTTCTTTGAGAACAGAGTAAATTAAATTTCTTGCAGATGCAATATGAGCACACAAAATCGTAAGTATTACACTCAGGACTTTAGAGGTTTTTGCTTACTCAAATTTGCATACTCAGTTATGCATGAAGTCAGGAAGCGCTGGTTTTCTGTTTTCCACTGTCTTTAATAAATGAGGTGATATTGCAATGGCAAGGGCATGTCACATTTGGACACTTCCCTGATGTCATCCCTGCATTTCTTGGTTTCAAGTGTTTGAGTCTTTGCAGCAGCTTTCTCACACTGCTTCATGTAAACAATAAGTATTCTTAGAATTTATCTGTATGTTTTGCATTCTTGTTCTCTGAGAGAGAACTTGACTGATGGTCATATTGACCAATGGAGTCAGGAGGTTATAACCTCTTTGGGCCAATCTTGGCCCTCTGTACAAAATGTATATAAGCCTATTGGAGTCAGATAATAAGAGCCTTCCATGTTTCACCCTGCTGCTGCCTGCCATCCTCTGTGAAGGTCCGCTCCCATGTCACAACGTGTTGCCCCTCTAAGGGCAGGGGTAACACCCTAGTCCTTGTTTTTTACCTGGAGAGTCATTTGATTATAGCTGAATGAGCTGTAACTGCATCTAGAATAGTTGTATTTCTTCAGAAAGCAATTTCTGAAGTCCCTTGGGCATCACAGTAGATCCATTTCAGATGTCAAAATTAACCTTTTTATGTACAGTTTATGTACACACCATGTTTAGGATGTGCATAAAGCTCATTGAGAAGTTAAGTTTTCTTCCTGGACATGAACTTCACTGCAGTTGCTGACACATCCAGGTGTAGTTTCCAAGTGCTCATAGACTGGGCACAGAAATTCAGTATTGCAGCCAGCTGGATATGCTGGCATATTCCTACTGCTCTGGCCTGTCCAGGTGAACACACTGAGCAGCCACAGCTGCTTCCTGCATTGTGAGGGCCAGCAGGCTTGAAGGTCTTACAGCTTTGTCCTGCTATAGCCATATATTTTGCTGAAAGTGCTGCTTCCTATGCTTTTCCTCATCAAGGTAACCTAATTTTACAGGGGCATCCTAGCTGCAAGTACCTAATACGTAGCGTGTGGCTTTTGGTGATCCACCTTCTGGTCATGCAGAACTTGCTCTTTCTAAGAGTCCATCATAAATGTAGTTGGAAGAACTACTATTGGGGTTGCAATACTTTTTTTTTTTTTTTTTTTTTTTTTTTTCCTAGCTAGGATTTTATCTTTGTTCTGCACTGCCACCTTTTATTTAGGGGAGGGAATTATTGCAGCAAACATTTTCAAGATACTTTTTAATCAAGAAATATTTTTAAAGGGGTATTTGGCAGTATGCAGAAAGCAAACCAGGTGTTTCATTACCTTTTGTTTTTTTACCTTAAAATTATTGTCTAATAAGTTGTCTAATAAGGTAAGCAGCAGTCTTGGTTACCTTAGAACCTTCTCTGTGCAAGATCAGATTGCTTCAGATGTTTTTAATGCTTTGGAGCTCTTTTTCAAATGAGTATGCATACACTTAGGAGGATAAGTAGAAGTGTATTCAAATAGCTCAAAGAATTTTAGATACATATGCAATTCTCTATCAGAATGGTGATGGTTTCTTCCTTAGCTTTCATTTTCTCGTCCTGTCGCTGTTTGACTAATGAGGTTTTTTGGACGCTGGTAGTGGGTGATTGCTTTGGGTTTTGATTTGTGATTAATATTTGAATTCAGCTCTCACAGCTGAAGGGAGTGTGAGCTTCTGTAAACTGGCAGCCTAAAAAGGTGGAGAGGGCAAAGCCAGGAATGTTCAGCAGAAGTTTCCAACCACATTTTCTTTTCCAATAACAAATGAACGAGGGCACCCCTAATATTTGGGAACCTGTTGAAGCTACATCAGAAAACATTTAATCTCAAATTCATATCTGAAAGGGTTACTTCTCACAGCATGAGATGTAAAAGTAAATACTTGTTCACACTTATTTTTGTCTGACTTTAACAGTACAGGTGCTTAATTTAACTGTAACTGGAGAATGAGTTTTTAAATTTATTTTACTTTTCCTATTCCTAGACATTATAATGTTGAGTTCCAAACTGTAGATTTTTTTATATCCACACTTGAAAAAACTGGCAGACATAAGGCTTCGTTCTGACCATTACAGACATTGTCCTACAGAACAGCAAGAACATTGAAGTAGCGTTGCATTGTGTTGGCTTTTTTTGGAGCTTTTAAAAAACTTTTTAATATTCATTTGAGGTAGTACAGCAACCCAGCAAATGTGTGTATTCCTTCCATCAGAATACAGAAGGGTATTTTTCTCTTATATATATATCTTGCTTTGACTATGATGAAATACCTAGTTCATTTGAGTTATCATAAAAAAATTGTAAGACATAATTTCTCCAGCATATAGCATTGCAATGAGTAAAGAAGGAGTATAGGTTTAATGTGGATGTGCACAAAGAGAAAATTCTGCTGACAGAGCAGGAACTTACAGTGTACATGCATTGATGTATAAAAATTTATTTCTTAACATTTTCCATTTTCCAGTTATCTTCTGAATATATGTTATAATAAAGCAACAAATCTTATTTTCTTCTTTTAAAATAAATTTTAAGTAGGACATTTCAGTGTGCAGCTATTTCTTGAGTAAGCTTGGAGGTTTTTTCCCTCCTTCATTGTATATTTGTGCTTTCAGGGCTCAAGAGTTGAAAACAATCTGAGTTACATAAACCCAAGCACCTCACAGTCTATTTAGCTTTCAGTACTTTTCCAAGAAGTAGAAAGTGCTGGAGAGACATAGCTGGACTTTGTGGCTCTGATGCATTGCCTGTTTTTGTCACTTTTGCTGTCATTTAATTCCATCCATTTTTTCTGTATCTACACCTTTGCTGTGTTCCTGTAAAGCTGAGATTTACTCCTATATTAGCAGGTGTTTAAAGGAGTTTATTCCCTGCAGCAACCACATTCACTGACAGAAACAAAACATATTGCAACACATTCATTGAGCCACATAGTGCAGACTGTCATGCTAGGTAATCTATTTATAATGAGCTTTGCACTTATAAAAGGATGCTGTTTGTCAGCCCTAAAATTAAAGCCGCCTTTTCGCATAGTGATGGAAAAACTTTAGTTAACCAAGGTGCTAATGAAATTTTATGGGAACATCATATAGGGCCACAGAGTTTCTAAATCCTTTTTGTCATTCAGCTATTCTGCTGTTTGGAGATAGCCAGCAGCTGTGCCACCTGTGCAGGATAACTATCCCTTGATCTTTACACCAGTCAGAAAGTAAAACAGGAGCGAGAACATCTGCTTCCCTCTATCACTTAGGAGTCACTGAAATCTAAGAGGTGTTGATTCTTTCCAACATCTGACTTACAGTCTTGAGCTGGAAAAAGTATTCTATAAACTCTTTTTTGAGCTATTCTCTTTTTCCTCTAATGTTTAAAATAAAGGATCCTAAAAACTCAGAAATGAGTGTTGACTTCCCCATCCATCGCAACATCCTCTTTGGCGTTCAGAACCCATGAAGAAAGGCAGCAATGAAAATGCTCTTAAAGTCTGTGCAAGATTTGGTTTTAGTATTTGTTTCACTCTAGGCTGTTCTCTCTTACCCTACTAACCAAATCAAGCTTTTGAAAGAAAAGATATTTTTCCCCTCAAGACATGCTCATTCAAATCCACGGTTGTGAATGTTAGCTTAGTTAATGGTGAACTTCAAAATGCATTCATAGTTGCATTTGTTAGCTAATTAAAATTACTAGATTTTCTGCCTAGACCGAAATGTTTAGAGAAGCCTGATGATTCACACCAAAAGATATAGTGAAATTTATATTTTTTTATGTTTATGGTTTTAAAACTTTTTATCTTCATGTTGGAACACAGAAAATCCTTTCAAATTTTATCCTGAAATTGATCTGGTGGTCTATATTATTCAGGAGATTAAACTTTAAAAAGTGCATTTTTTCATGATTTTCTCATTCTAGTTTTGATTCATTTTGTGCCTAGTTTTTCCCTGACTCTAAGAGGTTGGATCACTGTTCTGACCAGGTTTTCACCTCTTACAGATTGTAGACAATTTTTGATGCAATACGAAAGCATATAAGGAGTGAAAAAGCTGTTTGTAGGGAGGGGTTTTTTTTCCCCTATACTCCTCAGAAAGAATATAAGTGACCTTTGAAAAACCCTAACAAACTGACAGGTGGATTTATTATGCTAGAAGTAGCTTATTCAGACATCAGGGTGCATGTGAGTTTTACATTTAGCTTGGAAGATTTTGAGGTTTAATACTATTCTGAAGTCCCTTAAGAATACATATGTTGTGTATTTGGACCAGGTACCAAGAAAGCAAATATACATCTTTGGCATTTCACTTCTACTGGCTTGAAAAGCAAAAATCTATTGCCCTTGTGTCCTCAGTTCTTCCACTTTTTTTTTTTATTTATTTTCCTTTCTTATCTTCCAGATGGAATCAGCACTACAAAGCCCTTTTCTCTCTCTCTCTTCCTCCTCTGTATGTGGATATATACAACCAATTCTCCTTATTCTCATGTGAACACTATAAACTTTATATCCAAATTTTCATTCTGCTTCGCTCCGTTTAGGTTTTTTGCTTTTTTTTATTGGAATCTTTACCAGTTTTCTCATTTAAGCTGATTTGGTTTTGCTATGGTCTCTCCTTGTATTCTTTTTTTTCTTCTTCTCTGTTTTAGTGTGCTTTTCTTCAGTGAAAGGATGTTAGTCCTTTCATCTACTCTAGATTTTCTTTGAGTTTCTTATTTTCTATTTTCACTTCTTCTCTGTCTTGCACACTACTGATCTTTTTGCGTAACATTTAAAAAAGCAAGTAGTGGCTGATATGGCAATTCTGTGGTGCCTTCCTTTCTATGTCATCATCCACTCTGACACCTTGGCTTCATTTCTTAATTTCCTCTGCCTGAGTTGCCTTCTGCCTGATGCTTGCTGCTCTTGTTCTTTTCTTTATTAAAGTGGCTACCCTTCGCCATCCAAAGTCAACAATAAGATCTCTTTCTGTCATCAATTGTCTTCATATACCAAAACATGACTGCTGTTTCCTATTGCACCTTTAATTATCGGTTATTTTGTCAGTATGTGAAATTTACTTCTCCCTTAATTTTGTTCTTATGTTCCTGTGAAGTGGTTTATGAGTACATCCACCACCACCAGTGCTCACTGCACTGGTACCTATGCCTACCTTTCCATTTTTGTTGAGTCCCATTTTGAAGATCTTTATGCATCTACATAAAATGCCTCAAGTTGTGCTGGGGGGTTTAGAGTCGCAGAAAGGGTTGTCAAGCATTGGAACAGACTGCCAGGGAAGGGGTGAAGCCATCATCTCCAGAACTCTTCAACAAAGCCTTTGGATTCAGCACTTTGAGGAAATGGTTTAGTAGTGAACATGGTGGTGATCATAGGTTGATGGTTGGACATGATGATTTTAAAGGTCATTTACAACCTTAATAATTCTAGAATTCAAAACATATGTATAGTACATCCCAGAAAACTATCCCACACATAAAAACAGTTTTCACAAGTTGAATTTTTTCGAATGTCCCACTCTTTTGCCTTCATTATTCTTAATTTCTATTATTTCATGCTCAACATTATGATGAAATTTAACCATGGTGACTTATTAAAAAGCAGCCTTTTCTAGGCTATAAAACTATTACCTACATAACACTTTCTATTTCTCCCATTCCAGAAGAAGGCTGTCCAATCTAAACCCCTTAATTTTCTAGAAAAACATTTGACTTCCATATGACACTTTTTAATGTTGCTCTTTCTGAGTTGTGGCAGTATCTCTGTAGAAATATTGGTCTGTGTTCTTGAAAGCTACAAACTTTGATAAAAATTTCATATGGCCTTACATAAAGATCTGGCTACTACAGTGGCAAAGCTCCCCTGGTTTTCTGAAGAAAATGAAAATGCAAAACTTCAGTGAGATCACAAACAATATTTTTTTTATTCTTGACTTGACCTGGAGTGCATCTGTTAAAATTTTCCACTCGGTATCACAACAATTATACATTCATGGAGTTAGTATTTTATGATTTTTTTTTAGACTGTGTGGAGAGTGAGGGAAATACTTCTGAACAAAATAGGTTATGAATTCCTTATGAATTCTGCATGAAGTGCCTGAAAACAGACACAGAGTCTCCTTGATAATGGAAGAAAATGTTGACCTCTGTTTGTGAAGAAAGGGGAAATGGCTTAGCAGGTTTCACAATTTAATTAAAGTGTCATCTACTTGTATAAAACTTACTGTATATCCTCTAATGAACAAATTACCAGGAAATTCTTTCTCTTGTAACATCACAAGGAAATCGTAGATAGACAACAGCCTTTAGCCTTGCATTCGTGCCAGATGAACATTTGATTTTTTTTTTTTTAAACTCCTCTTTCCTTCTCGTGTCTTGATATTTGGTTAGAGGGCTTTAAATGCTTGTGTGTGATCAGTCACTCATCATCATCAGAGCCCAGGAAAACAGCTCGTCCTTATGGATATTTGAAATAAAGCCAGTCTTAGCAAAGAGATTGCTTGTAAGAATTGCCAACAGATTAGATGAATTTTTAGAGTGGATATGAAGTCTGGTTAAACAAACATTTCATTTCTTTTAGCAGCTGATTGATTGATTCCAAACAAAAAAGCGGTGCCATCTGGTCCTTAAAAACAAAGCAGCATTGCACATTCCTTTTTAAGGGATTGTATAGGAAAATATTTATTTAATTCACCATTTTTATACATATGTACACACAGAACAATTTATATAAATTATCTGCTTTACTTTTTCTTAGCATAAAATTATTTCTTCATATTCAATGCACATAATTTTTCAAAAATTTAACATTTGTAAGAAAATATGGGATGCGCTAGAAAAGGTTCAATCTACAATGCTTATTATTATTATGTCTGAGCCATTCATCATAACATAGTTTGACAAACAATGTTATGACTTGAAATAGAAAACAGTATTCAAGGAAAAATTGAAACAAACTTGTCTGCTAAATCAATTAAACTTATTCCAGCAAATATTGTGACATTTCCGAACCTTGCTGCACCAGAGAATTTGTTCTGTGTGTATGTAGTAGAGAAACTGCACAGCTGTGTAGAGACAGGTGATGCATGTAGTGAGAAATGTCACAATTTTAAAACTCAGTATTATTCTGAGTTGTAGTAAAACATGAACAATCACAAAATTTACAGAGAGAAAACTCACAGGCTCTTTTAGTATCTCTTGAAAAAAATCTTAAGTGTAAATTATGTTGTATCAATAGAAGCAATAAAATACTTAAGAATATAAAGAAAGTTATGAACTATATTGTAAAAAAAGGTTTAAATGTACTCTTGAAAAAGAGGGGTTTTCCTCCTTCTCTCCAAGCTGTTAGAATTTTCTTCCTATTCTGGCTTTTCCTCACATTACAAAAGCAGAAATTATGTGCTGCAAGCTTTTAATCACTTCTATAATTTTGGAAAGGTGCTTTGTATTCTGTGAACCTCAGTGATATTTCTTTGATGTCAAAGGTACAATTCTTTGTGTATAAACGGGATCCATTAATTGTCCTAAGAATTTTTTTTTTTCCCCCAAGATAAAACTATTCTTATTGCTCTGTTTTGTTTTGTTTCATTTCAGCTATTTATGAACTCTCTTGTGAAGCGTACAAACACTTGGGCAAGACTTCAAATTACTACTGGATAGATCCAGACGGCAGTGGGGCACTGGGGCCTTTGAAAGTTTACTGCAACATGACAGGTAACTTCACTGTATTTACTAATTAAGTTGGTTGAAGGGGAGATTTGGGTTTTAGGGTCTTTTTAAATGTAGTTAGGAGGAAGAGGATGTTCATATTTCTTATTTCTTGTTAAAAGAAAAATAATTACTAAGAGCTTTTCATCAGGGATCATCAAATCTGCAGTCACTATTCAGGATAGGCTGAGCAAGGCAGTAGTTAATGCATTTAATAAGCTTTTTGAATTACACCTATTAGTCTTAATAGATCTTTGTATCCTCAATGTTGCATTATTAAATTTTTTTAAAAGCTACACAAAGAAAAAATCAATAAATATGACTATTTACCAAAGCTGTTTCATATCAACCTAGTGAAGTTCAGTAGTACCTGTTCTACGTCAGGTTGTAGAAGGTATCTGACCACCACAGGCAGAGAATAGAAATTAATTACAAAAGAAGCAAAACATTTAAGTTTTCTTTTTTGTCTGTTTTGTCTTTTAAACTAGGTATGTCCTTCTAACACCAGTTAAACTCTGGAGATAATATATATAACTACATTAATTTGTTTTGATTTTGCTGGATGTATTGTTTCATGCTTTTAAGACTAGTTTTGTGTCCTCACCAAAAGCATCCAATCTTAGTCATCTGTGTTGGCATGATGAGGCAGGAAAATATGCAAATGAAAAACAGGGCAGTTTTCTGCACTGAAAATATATTATTTCTTTGTTCTGTTAATGCATCGCATCTGTCTCAGCACGTTTTCTGATACGAAATATTGGGTAGCTGATAAAACAAACACGTACTCTGACTTTCCCCAAATGCCTGCATAAGAAAATTTGTTGCTTCGCGTATCTGTCTCTCAGGTCAGCTCAGCGTCAGCTGGGCCACCCTGCTAGCTGTGATACGCCCAACAGTACCTTTGCGTGGGTCTTTGGCTCCGCAGCCCCTTTGCCTTAGCTGTCTCGGCCGTGGTTCGAAAGAGGGGACACTCCGGAGGCTCAGGGAGAAAGGTTTTATTCGGGTAACTCAGGGGCAGCCCCTGGTTCCAGGCCTGTGCCTCTGGGGAGTGACCCCCAGCCTCGGTTACAGGGGGTTTTTGTTCCCCCAAAATCTCAGGGGTGGATACAAGTTGCCAGACCAATGAAACAAGGCCAGGTGGGTAAGGTCAAAATGCAATACACAACATTAACAAATCAGGTGAATTTGGGATGTGGTCTTGTGAGACCCACCAATCCCTGTCAGACACCTCTCCTGAAGGTTCTGGGGCCTGGGGGATGGTGGACATGTGGGGGAGAAATACAATGGGATGGGGGAAAATACAATAGGATGATCGAAACCCAGGGCAGAGGATTAGAGTTGTCTTGGCAACTCTTATCAACCTCTGATAAGCACAATCCAAGACAGGAACTTTACCAGGCTAGGGTTAAAGTCCAAATCACATCAAACCTACAACTAAGAAACTTATGATAACATTTCAGCACCCCCACAAAAATTGAATTTCATTCTGTTTGCTCTGGAAATCTGGTGTATGCCTGGGTCCTCAGACTCCATCATCAGCAACATGAAGGTGAAGGCACTATCACAGGCTGAAACACTCTCTTAGACATTTTAGAGATCAAAGTTCCAAAGCTCTCACAACTCTTCTAGAGGCAGAAACCTGGACATATCTGGGCCTGTGAGATGGGTTTTACTCAACTTGGATGGGAGAGATGGGGATGGATGCATGGGAGAAGCCTCAGGTGCCAGATCAGGTGCTCATATGTAGACAGCCTGCTGCAGAACAGGAGAATACCACTGTTCCATGTTGCCATTAATGCCTGTGTTTGTATAATAAATGCATGCCCACAAAGGAGGCTGATGTAAGATCTGCCAGTGCCGTCAATCCTATTTGGACTGGAGAGACAGGCCAAGCAGTCTGTCCTGAGACACAGGTGTAAAGGCACTCTTTCAGATCCTGAGCCATTTAGAGCTTTTAAAATCATAACTAGTACCTTGAAAAATGTCAGTAACTAATCAGTCAGGCACTGCAGGAAACAAGTCCAAGAATGCTGTCATTTAAGTGATTTTGCTATTCAGAACTGCTGTGTTCAGTGCTAGCTGTAGCTTTTGGTTACTCTTCAAGGGTAAATTTGTAAATTAAAAATATACCACCCCAGTGGGGTTAGGCACAGAAAAGTACACTCATCCAGTACTGCAGAATTGCTCATTTCTGCTGAATATAAAAATACAACAGAAGGCCCTAGTAGCTTCTTCAACACTGTGGGGAAAAATAGGGAGAAGTAAAAGTAATAATTTCATTTTACTAATGTTTCTCATCTACAAAACAATTTCAGAATACATAAATGTGACCTTTTCCTAACCAGTGCAAGGAGATCATGAACATTAGGATATACATGATTTAATTCACTTGGATGTGAAGCGTGCTATGGAAAATGCAGTTTTCTGTTTTAACTGGATTGCTCTCATCAGCAGCTCTTTGCTATAAGAAAAAGGCAATTTGCACTAATACCCATATAAATGTTTCAGTTTTAAAAATAAAAACCTAAAACCACTATTTCTTCATTACAATGCAAATGACTGCAAGAGATAGTGAAAATTGATGGAAAGTAATTTTAATCAGTGCTTCTAAAACTGACAGTTGTTCCCAGCTGAGTAAAGCTCATCACCCATGTACATACTGTGTAGTGTCTATATGTTCCAGCTCCCACAGTTTTACTTTTGACTAGTGGTCATTTGAGGCACTAAGGGTGGAGGGCAACAAGCTACAAATTTAGGAGAAATTTTACAACGTCCTACATATTTTTCTGAATCTATATAGGGTATTATCAGCAACATGCATACTAGTGAGGGGAAGGAGGTTACTTGAGGACTTGGCTTTGCTTCATCAATAACACAGTTCTGTAGAACGCTGTAGCAATGATACGTATCTTGTCATATAACAAAAGACCCTAAAACATGGTAGAATAAAAGAAGAATTCTCAAATATCCAGATTGTGCTATTCTATGGTGTTGCTAGAACTATATTTGAAAAAAACTAGCTGGATTACAACTAAATATTTTTTTGTAAACAAGACTAAGAAACCTACAAATTTAGCTATACTGATTGGTATGTGAAGTATACTGAATGAAAAAAAAAAATATGGCAAGGTAGTGATATTTTGTTTTAATAGAGATTCCTAACTATATTTTCCTTTCTAGTCTGAGACTCAAATCTAAATGTTCCTATTCTTCCACTATGTTAAACAAACATCTCTGTTACCCCTTCACTTAGAGGGGTAACACGTTGCAACATGATGTGGACCCTCACAGAGGACAGCAGGCAGCAGCAGGGTCAAACATGGAAGGCTCTTTATTTTTCTGATTCCAATTAACTTATATACATTTTTTACAGAGCGCTAGGAGGTTACAACTTTATGACCTGATTGGTCACTCTTACTTTCAATCAAGTTCTCCTCTCAGAGGAGAACTATGCAAAACATACAGATAAATTTTAAGAATACATATAGTTTGTCATCAAGCAGCATGAGAATGGTGCTGCAAAGGTTCAAACACTTGAAAGCAAGAAAATCAAAGGTGACACATCTCTATATTAAATTGCTACTCAAGATGCTAATGCACATTTTAAATTCACCTTCTTTCATTCAGGTGAAGCTAGCAAGTAGAGAACATTTTAATGAGTAAAAATGTAAAGTGCCACTTGCTAGTTCCATTCCTTGACAAAGCAAGTCCACAAAGTTGATAAAGTTAAAATCAATCTTTGCAAAACAAGGCGGCTTAACATCTGTGTACTACTTTCACAATTACTGTAGTATAGTTTTACTGGAGCAAAATGTTGGATAGTAAGCTTTACTCTCACTTAACTGTAAGCCTTCTGGGACAAGGACAATATCCTGAAAAGCCACTGAAAATTTTTGTTAAGAAATTGTCTTTAGCCCTTTCATATACTGTATCACAGACAAATATTGAGTCACAAAATTAATAATTTCATCATTATATCAGCATTTCACCTACAGAGTGTATAGTCACCATTAGTGTACACAGACATGCTAAACAACATTAAAAATAAAAAAAGAGAGAAAATTGTAGTGCAGAAGACAGCTGTCTGGGCATATTTCTGGGCATAATCCATATGCAAATTTAGTGTGTCTTAATTTAGTAAACTGGCGAGTGTCATGACAAGACCCACCCCCTTCACAGATGTTGCTGTGGTAACTAAAAATTGTTCTGGTTTCTAAATTGAGCTGGTGATTCAATAGTGCGGTCAAAGTCAGAAATATGTAATTGCATGTGCTCCTCACAGCAGTTCATGGTCTCTACAAACAACTGTATTTTCAAAGACATCCCCAAGCTCCTCCTTTAAATTCTCTTGTCTTCTCCAAATGAAGGTTGTACTCAGAGCTGTGTTCTGATAGTGAAGAGGAACCAATTTTATGTCCTCATAGTGGAAAGAAGATATTTGAGATATCACATTCAAACTATCTATTTCCAATCCAATAAAACAGCATTTCAAAATCTAGGGCATTGTTGTTCATGTTGTGCAGTTTTCCAAACAATTATCTGTAGGAACTATGTAGATTTTAGGAAGCTTTTTTCTTTGTAATTCTTCTTTCTTTTTTTGAAAACCAGTATTGGAAATGTTTAGAGGTAGAAAGTCAGAACTTTCCAAAGTAATGCACTTATGGAAAAAATATTCCTTGGTGCTGTGTTGTGGCACAATTTTTAACCATTAGACTGCTTTTCAGTTAACCTCTTTCATGGCTAGGGTCAACAGGGAGCTCTTTCAAAGCTCTGTCATCTTACCCTCTTTCAGAGGCAGATCCACAAGGCAAAGTTAGACTCTTCATTCAAACTGTTTGTTCCAAAGTACTCCTACTTGAGTAGGTTGATCTCTCAGTATCCTTTGACCTTTCCTGTTTTCTCCTTAATTGTCATTGGAGCAGTAGCTGTAGTGGAAAGAATTGCTCTTTTAAGATACTTGTTAGAATATCTTAGTATTCTAAATTTGTTACTGCAAAGTTTGAGTATATTGCAACTTCATCCTATATAAATTCTGTATAATATTTCTGAGTCTCTAGGCCTGATTCCTTTTCCTCTCACAGATTTAGTTTCAGTCCCATTGAGAAAGACACAATAAATAAATTGATTACTCCCTGTTTTCAGTGTTTGTCTTTTTCTCTGTTTGGTACAAGGAGGATGGGAAAAACGTGTCAGATGAGTAAGATTATTAAGATCTTACCTTGTCATTTGTCCTGCAAGAATTTTTAGAGTGAGGAATAAGTAGAGGGACAATGCAGAGGGACCATAAGGCTGACTTATTTATCCTAATGGCCGTAAGGGATGTCAGTGGGAGAGGCAGATCAGCACTCCTGTAGTTGCTTGAGGCTTTAAGCTGAGGAGAGGAAAATCATAGCCTGCTGTTTCTACTGCTTCATCACTTAGACTACTGATGCAAAGTAGAACTGAAAGGTTTCCTAATGTATTTTACCAGAAGATATGTCAGTTAATTCTTTCTATTGGTCCTGAAGTCTTTATGCCTCCATGATGCAGCTTTTATCTCATTTCAGGATCCAAATAGCTGCAAGCATGATGGCTCCATTTGAGTGGTACTTAGCCTATCTCCTTTCTAGTACAATTTGTTTGCCTCAAGCTGCTCATCTTCAAACAGTTTGAGAAATCATTATGAGCATTCGTAGCCTGCCTCATTAAGGTCAAATGTACGAGGTGACTTCTCTACCCACTCTCCTCCCCTTCTCTCTCCTCAATCTTTTTCAACAGAAGTGACACATGTGATAATTGCTACAATGACTTTGTGAGCAGACGTTAAACAGCCACAACTGTTGTATCCTGTGACTTTTCTCTCTTCTCTCTAAATAGTGGGTCAATGGAGTGCTTTACACTATGATATATGTAGAAACATATGGCATGAATATAAATGTGCCATCACTACATCCTAAAGAAAAGTGCCCTAGAAGCAGTAAATGTTTGATTCGGTTTCTCATATCAGCTCTCAGATGAGAATTGTTACCTGAAAACTGCATTACTGAACTTCCAAGGTACCAGAATTTTTTATTCATGCATATATATGCATGTATATAAAAATATATGTGAAACAAAATGCTGAGAAATTTAATTCAATAAAGTAAAGATTTAGGAAGAAGTTAGTACATTTTAGTTGTTAACTAGGCTAGAATGAATTGATATATATTTAAAGTCAATAAACAAAATTTTGTAATTGGGCAATGCTTGTTGTTTAATGACAATTATAGAGATCTTACCTAGTGTAATATTGTTGCAGGAAGCTTTCAATAATAATATTTGAGTCCCTTGCCTAAAATTGAGGAAAAAAATAGCTTCAGTGTCTCAATTCTTACATATGAAATTACATTTTTGTTTCTAACAGCATGTCATACACTATTCTTTCCATTGTAGAGGGGTTTGGGGAGACTTTTTTAATACTCTGTTAGTCATTTTTTCAATTTAAAATAACATTTGAGGGGTAAAAAGAGGAACAAATATTTAAAATCAATTGTGGCTGCTTCTACAGGGTATCCAAGCTTGTTTTCTTGCAGATGAAACAAGAGCAGAAATAAACATAGCAAAAAAGAAATAACATAGAAAAAAAATTTTAAAAATAAATTTTTTTTAAAAAAAAGGAAAGGGAAAGGTATCAAGGCATTTAGGACATTGGTTTTGGTTGTTTTCACTTATCAAGCTAGAATCTCTGTTAAAAAAAAAGAAAGGAGAAAATGTACTGAGAAAGAAGAAAATAGTCATTGAAGCATCAGTGCGTCATGTCTAGAGCAGCATCTCTGATGGCAGGCTTTCTTCCTAAGGTGAGTTCATCTTCCAAGCAATCAGAGAAAAATAACAGACCCATGAGAAACCTGGAAACAGAACAGACTATGTTTACATCTTTGCCTGCCAAGTTGGCTGAAGCATGCTGCATCTCAGCTTTAGTTCATTGATTATATTTTTCATCTGCTCTTATTTACCGTTTTATTCTAGGTTTCATTGGTACATATTTTCATTTGTAATCAGCTTTCTCATTGTTTCTATTTTTGATTTATGTCAAGTTTGGCTTTCTTGCTCGTTGTGGTACTTAAAGGTGTCTCAGCAAATTTGACTGGTGTTATTTTTCTCCTGTTCTGTGGAAGGCAGTACTGACTTCCCACAAAAGTGGCCCTGCTTGTTTTTCCATCTAAATCCAACTTTCCACTCAGCCTCGATCAGTTGACAGACTGTAATTTTTAGCCTTTACCTGGACTCATCTTGATTAGATGCAGCTTGCTGTCTGGGGTCCTTGTGAAATAAATCAGAATGTTTTTCTGTTTGGTTTGTTGGGTTTGCCTCAGGTTATCACTAAAAGGTAATACTGTTGGGCACCCCTGTGCTTGGCAGTTATTTGAGTTTGACTGGTTAAAGCCACTATCTAGATGGCAAGGAATGAGTGAGAGCAGTCTGTTGCTATGTTCTGTGACAGCATGTCGAGTTTGTCATATTGTCAGGCTTTTAAGGATGAAAGAGTAAAGGACTACAGCCTGGTATTAAGGGCCATGGGATCGTGAGGGTTATTTTTTTACTTATCTTTTATAACGTTCATTACTTAAATGCACACTGCCATAGAAACAGTCTCTACACAGAGATGAAGAGTCTAATAATTTCAGGGCTGATCACAATATGAAATCATAGAATTTGGAGGGGCAAGAGGGGAAAGGTTGTGAATCAACACCTGTTGACTTCATAAAGCAAAAATGTGTAATAATAAAAATGTGATGTCATGACTTTAGGGTTTGAGTAAATCATGTTAAATTTACATGATCCTAAATAATGTTGGAATATCTCTAGATATTTCCTGCAGTCACTCTTGTGTGTGTAGAAAGTGAAAAGTTGCCCCAGCTTGCAACTGCAGAGAAAACATCTAAGCCATAAAACAAAAAATATCATGTGGAGTCTGCCTCCAGGACAAAGTTCTTGATTTGCTCTTTGAGAAGAGAACAAGCTTTATCATTGATACTTGGCTTAAGTCACCAAGTAATAGAAACATTTCTGGCTGTCTGACTACATTCCTGTAATTCTCCCTCTCTTTTTCTGCCCCATTTCAAACTCTGAAGCATCAGATAAGAATATATAAGTATAAAAGTATGTCATGTCATCATCTTAATGGATGCTCATAATTGGAACAAACATCCCTACATCCAGAATAAGATGGCTAAGTGTGTAATGACCTCAAAGCACAAGAACAAATTGACTTTTGAGAGTGACATAGCAGACTTAGTTGAAAATCAAGCAGAATATTTGTTCTGCAGAATTATTTGTTCTAGGAGAAGCAAAAAATCCTCACATCACCTGCAATCAGAAAATATTCCTCATTTCTTGGAAACAAAGCCCTCACAAATTAGAATACAATAACTCTTTTTAGAATTCTGTGCATTGCAGGACCTTAAAAGCCCATATTTCAAAAAATACATCCATAACTGGGGGAGTAGAAAAAAGAGATGGCTGGAAATAAAATAATGATCGGTACCATCGACCTCAAACTGTTACTGTGACTGTTAGAAGCAAATATTTAGCTCTGAATTCACTCCCACACACTTGTTCCCTACTGGGGATGTAAGGAACTTGGCACAAGCTGCTTCAGGCCAGTGATATGCTTCAGTTATCCCTAGAAAATTGCTCCTGTAGAGAATATTATTGAAAGGCCAAACAAAACTTGTGTTTCCTGTAGAACTTTTATTATTGCTTTTGGTCAGAAAATTAAGGTCAAGTTAAGGCTAGACAGTTAAATTACCCCTGAAATAGTGGGAGGTGGTGGTGGTGGTTTGCAAATTTTATTTTATTGTGATGATAATATTTTCTCAGAGTTTTCTCTGTTGTTTGGGAGGGGAGGGGTACAGATAATGTGAGGTGTGTACTCCCTATATCACTGAAAAACTACTCTATGCTTCTGTGGGCTTTGAGCTGCACTGCCTCAAAGCCTGGAAGAGGTGAGTCACTGTGTTCATATGGGACTCGTGGTATACAGAAATGCTCTCCCATCCCCTACTGCTTCCTTGTCCTTAATTAACAGTGAAAACATCTTCTCATCAAATCCTGTCCAGGGCTGCTTTTTATTGACTGCTGCTACTGTCTTGTCTTGTTGACAGTGGGACTAGGAAGAAGACCATTAACCTGTTCAGAGTGTTGCTGCTACTGATAATTTCTCTGAAATTGAAATCAATGTAGCTAAATGTTCAAAGAGCAGATTAGCCAAAAGGAAATATCTAAAATTCCATTCAGACTACAAATGGTCTACCAAGCTCGCTCATTTCTGAAAGAGATAGTCAAGTGATGAAAAAACTACAGGCAATTTCTAAGAGTGAAAAGAGATTCATTCCACTCTAGAATTTCCAAACAGCATTCAGGGTACAGTGCTGCCACCCTGATGTGTAATTTTCTCAATAAATTTGCGTAGAAGGGCAGTTAAGCTGTGTTGTTGTTATTGCTGCTAAAAATTCTCAGGCTTTCTTTTATGTTCTGAAAGACGAGTTTTAAAAAGAAATTACTTGGGCAATGAATAAGCTGCAGAAGATAGCAATTTTTGATCTGCACTTGCACATCTAGGAAATTTACTGCTGATGCAGTTTCTCCAGGCAGGCAGGAGATGTACAGAATGATTCTCCTATGTCTCCCTCCCAGGACTCCCTAATAAGTGAATTAGTATAGATTATGTAAGAATGTGTGTGTACAGTGATGTGAAGTTTCTGTGTGAAGGTTGTTTTTGAATGTTCCTAGAAGACCCCAAGATTATTTATATGTTTGCATTTTATCACTTAAAATTAGTCTTAGTGCTTTTCTACAGAAGAGAACAAATGTACAGTAACAGATAATGTGAACCTACAGATAATATTTTCACAAATTCAAGTATGGGCTCTCAGTACACATTTTAGGGCAGCACCAGAAGTATACTGTAAACTCTCCTCCACCTCTCACATGGTGGGGAAAAAGACTGAGGAGAGATAGCAATGAAGGCAAAAATGGCAAAAATTACTTAAATTTGATATCATGTGGAAGCTGGCCATTTTTGGGTTTGTTTTTTTTTAAACTTCAAGTTCACAGAAAGTAGCTCTTCCTCTGAAAATATGGTAGTCAATCAGAACCACTTAGATCCATTAAAACCAATGAGGAATTTTCCTGGAAGAAGCAGACTTGGTTGCAACCTACTGAGATTTTCCCTTGCTCCACAGCACCAAAAAGTGAATAGTTGAAATAAACAGGATACAACTTAAGAACAAACTAGTGCTAGCATTCCATATGGTTTAGTGAGAAGAGTCCAGCCAACATGGCCATAGGATGAGCTGTGAAACTTTGCCCAGTCAGTAGGGAACATCTACAGCCAGAAAAATATAATATTGGGCATCCCTACAGCTATCTACAGCCAGAAAAACATCCAACTTTCAGAGAATTTTTTAGATTTTGAATGGAAAGGATGCAATTGCAAACCAAGTCTCTTGTTCAGAAAGTCTTAACTGATAGGAGTAAGGATCTCCATCCTCTTGTGTACTGGAAGCCAAGTGTTTCAATGTTAGGGGTCTGGGTTCACTTTTATTATGTCAGAGTTCATGTTATTACGAGAATGAACATGGTCTTTATGCTTCCTGCTTTAGAGTTTTTTCCGTTTGCCAAGTCTAAGTTTTCCTTTCTTCAGGAGGTCTGTAAATATTGGCTTTATTTAGTATGTTTGAGGATATGCTTCCCTGAGTGAGAGCTATTGAGGTAATAATCTTCCATTATCCTGCATGGAATTTATTAAACTAACTCTGCACACACTGAAGCATTCAATAGTAAGCAAGTTAGGAAAATTGGTGACAAGATATTATTACCTTCCTAAAGTTATTTTTGTGGGTTTTGCCAAAGCAATACCCTAAGCCTTGAGATTATATTCTTCCAAAGAGAATAGCAATTTATCTTCACTTTGAAATGCACTTGTGCATCACAAATGGAAATCACAGATTTTCTTTCAGACCAGCATTTACTGACTTCAATGAAATAAGCTTGTCAGTAGTGATAAAACAATTAAATATCTTTAATAGCATGTCAGTAGTAGGAAAAAATACTGTCACAAAACAATTGGAAATGGCAATGTTGTCAATTATTGTGATGGATACCTAGGACCATCGCAACTCAATTGGATTCCAGTTTTCTTAGGGAAAAGTGGACAGGAATAGGTTTTGACAGAGATATGGGTATCCTTTAGAAGCTGACAGGCTCTCCAAAGCCTGAACATGCATTATTTGTGGGTGTAGATCAGACACGTTTCTGTCAGAAGCATTTTCGTACTTGAAGATGCATTATTGCTAATTTTGCTATGGTGATTACTGCAGAACTAAGCTGAAATGGTCAATCTTATTGTGTTGTATGGTCAGCATCTGATGAACAACCAAGTGAGCCAACTGGATGCTAACCAAAAAGTGTACTGAGATTATTCCGGTGACTAACATCTTCACTAGGCAGAGTAGAAACAGCTGGGGCAGATTGATAAGTATTTCTGGCCAAGAGCTTTTAGCAAAAGGACTTATGAACTTGCATTGTGCACTGGCATGAATATTCATGGCTTATCTTATTGCATAAAACAAATTACTTAGAAACTACAGATCTATGGGAAATAAAAACAACTGAAAAAAAACAAACCCTACAAAAAAAAAGGCACTAGCCTACCTAATTACTGCTAATATTCACAGGGGCTGTCTGACATTTCTGCAGTCTTTATCAGTGTGTCCAGGAGCTCTGAGTGCTTGTTTCACTTCTGCCTGACACCTTTGCCATAACTGTTGCAGATTTTTGCTAAAACTGTCATAATAATATAAAATATTAATTAATTTTCTACTTAATTCCCCGCTGTATCACAAACCTATACTTTCAAATGCTTTGCAGGGCTTTGTGGCATCTGCAGTGGAAAAGAAGCACTGCAGATGCCAGCGACCAGCAAACCACATTTTTTGCTACATCAGAGATAAAAGAATCAAATTAGAGTAGCAGCTGTTTCAGTCCTCTTCCTGGGTAGAAGTCACTAATCAATCTTATGGGTTTTAGAAGAACATGAAGTGCCAAAACTAGACAGTTTTTCAAGATTAAATTTTAATATTTTCAAATCACATAATGTTTTTTGAAAGCGCAGCTAGAACAAAGATAATTTCTCTTGAAATTACTTCTGTTCCTCCCCTGTCCTTTTGTTTTCAGGCCTGGGAAATGTCTTCTATTAAGTCAGTTGCTAACACTTGGTCGAAATGTATTTTAAACTAATATTATAATACCAACATCAATATTGAGTCTCTTCCTATTCCCTTTTCAATAATACTTTTTGCTTCATATGGTTTCTAAGTTATTTCTTCAGATTCATGAATGAGACTGCATGTGGAGCAATTGTCAGTATTATCCATGTGCTTTTGAGCAAACTAAAAAGTAAACTTAAATCCTGGCCCAGACCTATGGATGTCTTGAGGTAGTCAGTTCTCTCAAACGGTCTGTCCTTTGTCTCTTAAAAATTCCAGGGTTTATGCAATGTTTTATTTCTCTTAGGTATGTATGTTTTTTAGGTTTGTATTTTTGTGTTTGCTTGGTTTTTTTTTAAAGGCAATAGAAGGATCTTTTTGTTTATTTGCAACATACTCTTATGCCTGTGTGAATATCTGCCAAGTGACAGCAATATAATAGATTTTGACTAAAATGGGACTGTTCACCCCTATTCTATGTATTGTAAAGCTTTTTCCATTATTAGGAAATTCTTAAGAGCTTTAATTTTTTGATCTTTTGCTTCTGTTGAATTTAGCATTCACTGAGTTTTAGCATTGACATTTTAATGCCAGGTATTTTTATAAATGCCTTTGTTTTTGGGATTCAATATTTTTTCATGGGCTAAAAAAATGTTACAAACAAAAGCTAGTTTTGTTGGTTTCCATACATATGTGGTACCTCAGCAGGAATAGAGACAGTTTAATACTTCTTTTCCTAGATAATGATACAAAAAACACTTAGCTATTCAGTTCTGTCGAAGTTGAATGACAAAGTTCAATTATGCACAATTGTGAATTTTTTGGCATCTCAAAATTACTAATTTAAAATATATTATTTCTACATAATGTAGATATATATATTTTTTTTTTTTTTTTAAATAGATGATGTTATATTTTTGAGTGGTTTTGGATATAGGATAGTATATGCAAGCCTGTGATGAAAAAGAACGCAGTATTAGATCTAGTAAAAAAAGCATCTTCATTTTCACATATGCCACCCTCTTCTCCAAATTCTGTGATGTTTTCTGTATGCTGTGATTTCTGTATTGAGGCATTAAAATAATATTCAGAACACTAGGTTTATGGAAATAGACGTATTCCTGCATTATTCTCATGAGGCCTGTGTTAGAAAGAGCTTTCTGAAAGCAAGAATCTGTTGGATATCTGCTAGCAGGAAGCCAGAGAGGCAGCTGGTGCAGTATTGGGCTTTCTTAGAATGTTGTTTTCACTCAGCACTGTCTTTGAGCTGTATGACACTTTAGGGTACAGCTTTTACAGATGTGTGCTGCAAGGAGAGTTGGAGTTTCTGAAGAAGCTAATTTTTATTTCCTTAAAAGAAACATTTGTATAGAAGCACTCTGTTCCTTTAGGTGGAAATAAAGGAACATTGCGCAGTTGTCCCGTGCAATGGGTTTATGGTGTTTTAATGGTAGTCCTGAGATGAGTAGAAGAGAGAAGGCATCCCTTGTCTACAAAGTGAAAAACTTAACATTTAAGAATTTGCAGAAGTTAAAAGTTTCTTATTGTCTAGCATGATCATTATTCCCCATTCATATAGTACTTTAATTCTTCCATTAGAAGAATTGTACTTGTGAATTTTACAAGTGTAAATTTGTGCAAATGGAATATTTGTCTTTTTTCAGGACCATGCTGTGTCTTTTACTGTAATCTAGCATAGAAATTAATGTGGTCTTTTTCTCTTCTGCTGTCAAATTTAGATTGAGACAGAATCAGATCATAATATTCAGAATAGGAAAATCTCTTACACATAATTTATTAAATTTGCTGAATTTGCTATGAAGTCTGACTGACATTTTCTTCTCTCCTAATGTCACTCTGTGCTACATATCAAGCCACAGGTGTACTAAAAAGTTTCATAGAATGTCTTTTAAAATAATGCATGGCATGGTAGTTTAGTATAGAATTCAAGTCATGCTTGGTTTGAGAGATTACAAATAAAGGCATCTAAGATACCAAAATTCTTCTGTCAGTTGCAACATAACTAAACTTCATTCTGCTGTCCATCTTGTCTATTCAATATCAATGTTTTTTGAATTATCTAAAGAAATTTTAGCACCGTTGTCAAAAAATACAGGAAACATGATTTTTGCACTAAAATATATATAATAGTAATTTTTGTTATTTAATTTAGGCAATGCTTAGGTTTATGTAGTAATTAAAATGGTATTCTTAAATTTAAATGTGGCCAATATGATTAAAAGTAATGAAGAAATAATTGCAAAACATGCATTAAAAGTGTAAGTTCTCCAATCTGGAAGCACCTTTTGAATGAAAAATAGAAAGTTTTTCAGGAGGTTTCCTGACATTCAGTTTATTGATGCAATAATTAGAAAGGGTACTTCAGCACAGTATATTCCTTTTCCTGTCTGTCTATTGAGTGGGGTTAGGAGGATGTGAGAGAGAAGAGTGGAATATGTTCTTCTTGAGAGAACTAAGTTAGATCAGGGAAGAATATGGTGAGGATTCATGCACTTAGCTGATGTTGGAATGAAAGGTGGGAGTTTTTAGTGGTAGCACTTGAGGCCTGCATTAGTCTCTCTCCATGAGAATAGAAAGTCAGTCAGAACAGCTCAGGAAATGGTTTCTTATGGTCCAAGCTAACATAGTGCAAGCTTTGAAGAGCCTTTTTCTTCAGAACATCCTTTGAAATATATATTTTTAAAACTGTGTTAGTTTTTTTCAGTGATTCTCAGATCTGTTTGGGATCATAGCTAAAGGATTGTACTATGTTGCTCAGTAAAAGAAAAAAATCAGGCAGTAATTGATTTTTTAAGTGCATATGCTCCTCTGATATGCTAAAATGAACTGAAACTGCTTTAAAGGAGACATATTTGATTTTTCCGATTGTATAATACTTGTTTATATATGAGGCTGCTCCTCAGAAGGTAGAACTGGTTGTTGATTCTTCAGTTATTATTGAACTGTTTAAAAAGTTTTTCAGCCCTTGCCTATATTCTGTTCACTGTGCTGAAAACAACCACACTGTTAATTCTTTTATGTCCTTTGTTCTTGACTTTAATGTTCCTTAATCTAAACTGAACTGCAATTGCCATCTGTTAGACCAGGCACTTAAATGATCCGAGTCCTCCTTCATATGGCTATACTGTATCTCATTATTTATTGGTCCTTTCAATATAGGATTATTTTTAAACTCATGCTTCTAATAACACCTGTAGGAGGTAATTTTTGACATTAGGGCCCAAATCAGATTTGAGCTTTTCCCCCCAGGCACTGCTTTTCAGAGTAACAATATCTGTTGTTGCAGTCTTTTTCTTTGAAGGCACAAGTGGTCTCTATTCTGTTTCTCAAGGTGCTCTTGTCATTAGCTTTCCACATACAACTGTGTTGAGTAATTCAAAATCATCTCTAGTAATCCAGAGAATTCATCCTCTACTTGCTACTTCACTAGTGTCCCTTGAGATTTCTAACAAGTTGCGTTGGAACAGCCATTTCATTATCACTTCTCTGAAAACTTTTGGTTCCCTGAAAATTGTATTTTGGTCACTTCCTCCCTCTCCATTTTGTAAAGTATGTGAATTTATCTATTATATATAAATTTTTAGAAAATTATATCATTCAATATCACTGTAAGTTCACAAAATAAATAAAGTTTTCTCTTTCCTGAATTGTTATGAAAGACTATGTAAATACAAGGGAAGGGTATTGCCTCACAAGACACCATCATAAGTAAAAAAGAACATGAGTCTTAGTTAAATTTGAAGATTCATTATTATCTTGATCAAGAAACAATGAAAGGAAGGAATGAAAGGAGTAGACATAGAAAATGAGTGCAGGAATGGCTCAATTACATTTTGGGATTGCTTCTATTCCTCACCTAAATAGATTAAGAGACTGACTTTGCTTTCTAAAGAATTCAGTTAATAAGAATAGTCTTAATTTTTTTTTTCTGAATATTGGATTTTTCTGCTCTAAAACCCATTTTCTACATTAGTAAGATGATAGCAGTACATATCACCAGGGTAACTATACTGCAAAATTGACATTTGTAAATCTCAGGCAAGATTGTTAAAATACTAATTAACTTCAAGTAAATATGTATTTTTCATTTTTATAAACTCAACCGTAGCTCGTTTGAAGTCCACAGCAGAATTAGTTTTAAATTGCTATATATAGTTTTAAGCTTTTATAAATAAACATGCACCAAGAGAAATATAAAAGGATGGAGAAGAGGATAAGGACTGCTCTAATTTTTTCCACATCAGTTGTGTACATCACGTCTTGTGTCTACAAGACTGTGGCAAGAAAAGTGCTTAGTTTATTCACATGGCTAATGACTTTTGTGCTACCATCCCACACAACTTAATACCAATTAGGTTCTTATCAGAAAATAAAATTGGAGGCCTTATAATATGATTACAATAGCAATTGTTGTGCTCCCTAGAAGGCAGACCACTTTTAAATGGGTTATCCTGTCTAGTTTCTTGAGTGATTTGTAGTGTAGCGTATCATAGAACATGGCTCAGTAATCTAATTTGAAGAGATAAAAGCACTGATGATGGTAAAAATCAGGATGTCTATTAAAGAACCACCTCCAGGCTTTTATATGCTCAGGAATTCTCAAAATCATCTTCAAGATTTCAACCAGGAACTGACGTGTTCTCATACATTAGCCAAATTTTAGGTCACAAAACTGCATCCATCAAAAAATGGCACCATAGATATATTGAGGGGAGGAGAGAGAAGATGATCTTTCCTGAGAAATCAAAATGTTTTCTGATTTCTTGAAAGTAACCAATAAAATAATATCTTAAGCATATAAGTCCATTCATTAAAAAAAAAAAAAAAAATTTAAAAAAAAAAAAAAAAAAAAAAAAAAAAAGTAAAACTTTAATAGCAATAGATATAAAAATAAAAGGGGAAAAATGTATGTGTAGCTGTGGAATACAAGCATTATGTCTTCTAAAATTTATTTTCAAACTTATTATTAGTTAATTATCATTTTAAAAGATTACTTAATTTTTTTGTCAAAAGCAAGCCTTCTTGCTAAATGAGCACCAAGCAAATGAGTGAGGAAAGTTCAGTAATAGAAGAAACTATCTGCAAAATACTCAATAGCGTAATGATAAATATCATCATAACATCATGAAATAAGTTGAATATTAAGTGGGGGAAATCACATGTTAATATTTGAATTGATCACTTGAATAGCTGGTGATCAAGGAAATTTTAATTTTATTTCTCTTTTAATTTGTGAGCCATTACAAATACTTATCGATTACTCTATTAACCACATACTTCACTTTTTATTGGAAAAAGGAGTTGTGAGTGGACAGAACTGTAAGTCATTGCAAATGAAAAGTATTTTCAGCAAAATAAATTATGTCACTTTATTGTCACTTTAAGGAAACAGGTGGTCATTTCCTTTCTTAAAAAAAAATCTAAATTAGGGAACTTAATCGTACTATAATATCTATCTGTTAGAGAGGAACTGTTTCAGCAAAGAGTAATGTGCATACTAAATTACAGGGAACTTATTTTCTCTGTAATTGCATCAAATGTATTAGCAGTTTGGATCTAATTACGTTGTTCTTAGTGAAAACCATTATGAATTCTATTAAGAATCTATAGTTACTTGTTTTCAGCATTCTATTCAAAGAAAATTATACTTCCTCCTCACTGCTATAAACAAAATTATGGAAGAACCTTTTTTTTTTTTTACCTGTGCAACTGCAACACGCTGTGCACCATTAAAAAAACCTCTAAGATATGCATTTGAGTGAAAAAGTGGTCATCTTGGCTGCCCTTTATCTTCCTGAAGTGTTAGCAATTAATTGGTGCAAGTACTCTGCCCTCCAGTGGGAAAGCTACAATCAGCCTAGTAAATCCAGGTAGGAGCTCATATACTTCCATGTGTAGGAGAAGGGTATTTTGGTGGTGCATAAGTCATACACACAGCTGTGGCTGACAAGTTGTCTCTAAACACTTGTGGTTAGCACTAGCCATATGCCAGGTGTTCTTCAAATAACTGCTCCTGTTTTAGGGGAATACTCATTCCAGTGTTGTGGTGACAGTAATTGCCAGGAATATGTATCAAATTACTGTTAAGTAGGACAGGTTTTCACTTCTATCTACCTTAAATGGGACTTCTCTGTATTATTGACAGAAAATAAGGATATATTAACAATGAATGCCATATCCTGCTCTCAGCTACATGGGAACAATTCCATGAATGGTGAGGATTCAGGTATTTGAGATAATTCACACTATCGGTATTACCTTTTCTGGTAATTCACACTTTCTGTATTACCTTCTGTGAAGGTTACTGCAAGCAGGGTACTGATTCCATCTCTCTCAAGAATGGTCTCAAGAAATAAAGTTTCTGAGAAATTGAAAACATGATTGAAGATCATTGAAGTTATAAATGCCTAACTGATTTCCATGGGAAGTATAAATACATTAACAAATTTTTAAGAGAGAAAGGAAAAAAGCAGTTTGTTATCAGGACTCAGTAGATAAGGCTGAGATTTCTGCCTGGCATTTATCTCCTTTGAGTCTTTCCAGACACCTTGAAGCCAGCCCCACACATAAAGAGCTATAGGTACTCAGGAGTGTGCATCTGGTGGAGAGGGGAGATGGATTTTATCTGTGACCACATTACCCTGTTAATGTGTTTTTCC
The DNA here is from genome assembly GCF_965231275.1 of Zosterops lateralis. Lineage (NCBI taxonomy): Eukaryota > Metazoa > Chordata > Aves > Passeriformes > Zosteropidae > Zosterops > Zosterops lateralis. Next base: position 51,422,297 of record NC_139762.1, on the reverse strand, counting down.
AGCCCAGGAAAGGCCCTACCATTCCATATAGTTTTGGTCCTTGTGTCATGGCAGTGCTTTACAGTTAAATCAGGAAAATATGTGAATAGCATGAAATCCCTTACCCAGAGAACGATCTTCCTTCCTATAAACTTTTGCTCAACACTCTCTCTGTGCCTGACCTGCAGGCACAGATGTTTCAGCTTCCAGAGTTTGGACAAGACAGCTTGCTGAATGTGTTCATGGGTCATTTGAGCCAGACTATCAAAAAATTAGTTGCAAGTGAAATAAGACCTGGGTTTATTTTCTGTATCTGACCAGGTGTGTCCTAATCAATCTCCCATCATCTTTTAGACAGCAGGAAGAGATTGAGTTGCTTTTCTGTAAAAGATTATTGACTTTATGCACATATATGTATATTGATAAAAAGGTCTATTACAATGTGCAACTAGAGCTTAATTGTTAGTAGTATTTTGTATTTTGATGGGAAGGTCCTGAATTTTTTCAGAGGATGCATTTGACTGACAGGAGTATGGTTGTATCACCCTTAGTACAGTGTGCCACAGTACAGATTAAACTTCTTAACTTGGAGGGGAAGCGACTGTATATTGGCTAGAATCTGCTATCCATAAGAAAATTCCTTCTCAAACATATTACCTAACACAATTCCTACTGCTAGTCATATTCCTGTCCCTTCTTAGTGCCTAGTCGAGGAGTCTTTGCTGAATCAAAAATCCAATATGAGGTTCTAACTGTCCTAGTGCATTCCATACTGACACTTTTGTGTTCTTGCATGTAAAGTGTTTTCTGCCAAAAATTCTGTCAGTGAATATATAAATTATCCCAATCCTTTCTTGTAAGTGAATCTGCAGTAAACTTCCATCCCAGACTCAACAAAACTGGATTATGTTCTCTTTATAATTTGACAGGTGACAATTATAAATTTTTATTAGTACTTGGGAGTGGAATTCCTTTCTCCTGATTTTTTAATTTCTTTTTCTCAATGCAAGAATATTGCTGTGTTTTACAAGAGCTTTGAACTAAGGATATGAATACTAAAATAATAACCATCTTGCAGCATCTGCTGAATTTAATCTCATTTGGCTAGTGATGTGTACAACTTGTGGAGGATTTGTCTGCTTTGCTTACCTTATCTCTGAATGTTTGATTAGAAAAACTTAACACTGTATCAGTTGCAAACACATGGGTCCACATGATTCCATATAATCCAAAATAGCCTGACACTATGCAGTAAAAATTAAGACTGGAAAATAAGGCAGAGTATAGACTCTGGGAGATAAGGATAATCATATTGTGGAGAGCTATCTTTACTCTGGGTCACACCAAAACTCATCAGTGTATGTGAGCACATTCCAGTGAACTTGGTGAGGAAGTACTGTAGCACTTTTGAGTATGTATCAGTCTGGCAAAGTGTTTCCATGTAGTTAAAATATTGAAGTGCAGGCCACAAGTTTAAGAATGACTGAGATTTGCATTAACAGGCAAGAGATTTACATAGAGGAATTGAGAACATACTGCAATACACTACATTTTATGAGGTTTATGGCTGTAAGGCACATCTGTCAGGTGAATTAGTATACTCAGAAAATACCAGGTGATCTCCCTGGAGAGTCTGTTTTTATGACAAATACAGGAAAGTTCGCAGCATGGTGAGTTTTATTTTTGTATTTCTGAAGGACAACTGTGGTCAGTGGTGCTGCTGACAGAACAGCTGGGGAAAAGGCCTGGCTCATTTGGCAAACTGGGTTTTCATACAAGCCAGTTTAAGGCACCAGAGTAAACTCTTAGTGATGTTTTTTAAGGTTCTACATTTTTTATTCCAAGACAGACTTCTTTGACTTTGCCATCAGCGGTAGGAATATATAAGGCAGAAAAATTAAAAGAAAAACAGAAAAACAACTTTAAACGTGAAAGAACCTTACATGACAAATATTATTGACAAAATCTGATGCACTTCTAGGAAGTCTTGTGGTGATGTGTTTCAGGTTAATGCATAGAGAAAATAGAACTCTCTGTGGTTTATTTACAGAGGATAATTGACCTATTTCACTCCTCGTCTGTGTGAGATGCCCAATATGAGTAGTGTATATCAGCTGAAATAGTGGATCTTTAGAGTGGTACCTAGTCAACCTAAACTTTAAAATTCTTCCCCTAAGTGATAGAATAGCATTTTTACAGGAAGACAGTATCAATAATATTGACTGAATCTTCAAAATTTTCATTCTGAAGCCCTATATTACTTAGGTAATATTTTTTTCATTTTGGTTCAGTGGAATGTCCCTCTAAGAAAAATAAATGGTTGGTCTATAACAGCAAAGTTTCTGTGCCTTGTCTTTATTTCTTTCTAAACTGCCTTCCAGCTTCAACAAATCTTGCTATAAAAGGAGTGTGAAATGTGTTGTTTTATTATTATAATACCTCATCTTAAATCTTCTCTGGTAACTACTGACAAATGGTTCACAGTAACATTTCTAGTGACTTGCTCTTCAGTAGTTTAAAGATACCTAATGCATACAGACTTTATTCCGGGCTGGATATAACACAACTTTTTGCACAACCCTGCAAAAAAAAGTTTGTTGGAGTTGTTGAGATTTTGCTGTATTTCTTATCAAAAATTTTGAAGTTGTCTTTCCTCCTCCTTTGTGCCTTTTCTCAACTAAACAGAAGATTTTGTATTTCCATTCTACTTTGATTAATTCCTATGGTGCTATCTATGCCATAACCAGAATCAGTAAAGTTATATGGCGCTGCTGTTTTAAAATATTTAAGTCTCAATAAGCAGTAATTTTGTTTTATCCTAGAACACATCCTGGGTAAAAAATGTGGAAACATTTTTCAGTATTAATTGCTAAATGATGTAACACATGAGAATCTGGTTGTTACTTTATCACATGAGAATCCTTGTTGTTACTTTACTACTACTTTACTAAAGCAGTGTTGCTCTCCAGCCCACAGCACAGTGAATGTTCTTCACATAAAGACTTTAAATCTTTAGGGCACCAAGATTAATTTCTGACCAAAATTAATCCTTTTTACTTCCATATGTAATTGTAGGCATCAGTTGTTTAAGGAAGACTTCTCACATGGTATATTTGGTACCTTTTCACAAAGGTGATCAGAGCTTCTTCCCTTCATCAGTTCATAGTAGGAACTGTGCTGTCACATGCTGACCTTTCATATGCAGTGCCCTCCTTCCCCACTACCACCTCAACAAATGTCTTGCACTTTTATTTTTTGTCAAAGGCCTAAATTTATTTTAATTCAGTTCCACTGTCTGTCTCTAACCAGTCTTTTCTTCCTTGCCCTCTCTTTCAGAGGATAAAGTATGGACAACAGTGTACCATGATCTGCAAATGCAGACTTCTGTGGGAGGCAATAGCCCCGAGAAGTTATCTGTGCTGCAGCTCAACTACAGTGCAACAATGGACCAGATTTCTGCCATTACCAGTAGTGCTGAATACTGTGAGCAGTTTATCTCCTATTCTTGCAAGATGTCCCGGCTGCTGAATACACCAGGTAGGCTGAGAATGGGATATCCATTAAATATAGTGTTAAAGAGCTTTATCTCAACAATTTAACAGGTATTGCTGTCAGAGGAGTCCATTCATTGAACATATTTCTTTGTTGTCCTTTCTTAAAGTTTACAAAGAGGGTGAAAATACAGAAGACGTGATTTTCTTAGAAAAATTTGTCTGTTTGCTTGCTGCTAAAATATGAAGTGTTTGTGTGTTCTCCTCTCAGATCTATTGCTCCTCAAAGCAGGTGGCATTTGGTAAACACAGTAACTTTTAAAGCTTAATCAATAGAGACATTGAAAAATTGCTTTGAACTTTATCCTCTTTTTCTGGTTGTCAGTTTTCATACACTACAGTCAGCAAGGGCACTAGTTGAATGAAGGTTAGAATTTTTCCACTAACACTTTTGAAACAGCTTTTTACATGCCCAGCATTTGTAGGTAATCAGATTCCTTATACATTGTAGAGAATGGCATGGTCAGTAATGCAATTGTATGAGAAACTGTATGCTATTACCTACAAGTAGATTAAGATTAGAAGATTCTTCTTTTGCTGTGTAGTTTTACCCTTTCTTTATGTGCTTGCTCAACAAAGGTTACCATCAGTAACCAATAAAGACAAAAGTACTAGTTGTTCCAGAATTAGCACACAAAGAAGGGATTGTATTTTAAAAGCTCTATTATTATGTGACAAGTACTTCATATATGGTTTAATTGTGTATGATAGATTTAGATATTAAATAAATCTTAATGGTACTTAGGGAAAACTGGTTTATAAGTGAAAGCATACAACACATTCTCATGATTGTGAACTTCATGTGAGTTCACATGTGATAAGAGCAATTCAAATTTCAGATTGATTTTATGGCTGCATGCTTACAGTGTTATACTTTAGGTTGCTTTCCCTCACAATTTTTTTTTTTTTTTTTTTTTTTTTTTTTTTTTTTTTTTTTTTTATTTTCTTGTGGTGCTATAAATAAGTATTCATTTGGAATGAATATGTGTCTTATTCCTATTTGCATAAGCATTCCATTACTCAATAGACACTGTAATGCTTGTTACTCCTCTCCATCCTCCCTGCTGTTTTTTAACTATTTCTAATGCATGGTTTGTCTCTGTTGCCGTTATTTTGCTTAATTTAGTGTAGCGCAGAGACTCTGCAATGTGGAAAATGATTTGTTCCTTCTTGGGCCTTAATCTACAGGATCCTGAATGATGTTCATAACTAGAATTTTTCTGATTAGACTCTGCTGATGGATACAAGCTCCCTGCTTGTCTAAGCTTCTGAAAAGTTGGATATGAATGTAGGTTTTACAGATATTTAGAAGGCAAATTAATTTGGTGACAGAGTTGGAGATATTGTGCTCACAAAGCTCATAGTTTGCCCAGAGTGCAGTGTTATATTCTTCTTCTTGATATATATATATAAAACTAGTATTTCAGGACCAATTTATACTTTTTAATATATGTTAATATATGTTTTATATATTAACATATATAAACATATATGTTAATATATGTTTAATATATTTAATATATGTTTTAATATATGTTTATATTATAATAAAGTAAACATATACTGTAATTGCAGGTGTTTACCCTAGCTTCTAGATTTAAAGGAAAATTAAACAGCACGCGAAATAATAACCTGCTGATCTTTTATATATATATATATATTTTTTTTTTTTTTTAAGAAGAAAAATATTTGCATTTTAGAATTCTTAGAAAATTTTAAGCATAATTTGCAGGTATCTCCTTTTTCATGTTTTCACCATTTTTATGGAAAAATAATTTGTCTTAGAAATTCCTTATAAGCCATTTTTTTTGGTCTGGAAAGTGAGTTTCAACAGATTTTCTATAATGTGGGTTTGTTTTTTTTTTTTTTTCCTTTTAAGCAAAAGAAAGAAGAAACAAAGACTATTTTTACCTAGACAGTAACAAAAAAAATCACACTGCAGTGTTTGCATAACACCTGTAATGGTTTGTACACATAGAACCACAGTGATTTGTGTGTTAGTGGGAAAGAGGCCAATACATTTTCTTTCTATGTGTTCTTGGCTTCAGTGTATGGTTTCTAAACTAAGGAACTAATTTTTCATACCTTTCCCTGTCTTGGAGGATTGCCATATTTGCTGAATATATTATGACACCCTATTCATCTCACAGCACAGCTCAAAGCACTCATGTGGCATCTTCCACCACTGAGCTTTGTGTATAAATCATTGCAGTGTGATTCCCACACTAAGAAATAAGGAAAAAAAATTAAAGAAAACAAAAAAAGATTTTGTATTCCTCAGAAGTGAGAACCTGGTGGTATTGCAGCAATAGTGAAACCTCTATTAGCATCACGGGATCAGGATAACGTCTGTGGCCTTGACCTTAGATGCTTTTCCAGGCTAGGACTTTTACACACACACATTTCAGATGTTTAAATAACCACTTAGGATAGAAAGGTCCTTTTGTTTTAAAGTGCATCAAAGAGAACTGAGAAAACTGAGAAGATAGTTAAGCAATTCAACTTTTTCACTTTTTGTCTCTTGGGAATCCTGTCACTTTACAACATGATCCCAGTGAGAAATTGTTCAGTTAAAATATTTAAACAAGTCAGGACTCAAGCTGTTTATTGATTTATTAATGATATATTAAATATTAGCTATAAGTGGACTACAGACTTTGCTGCTTACTGTTGTGACCTTTCCTACCAAGGTAGAGATATATGCAATTCTACTGATTCTGCTGCTAATAATACCTTAGATAATATTTTTGGTATTAAACAAGAACTACATCAAAATTTTGTGTTTGAGGAAAGCCTTCATATTAATAAGCCTATTTTGTTGAGGGTTTTTTTTTGGCTGGAGGCACAGCACTCAAAGAATTCTCATTGTCGTGTGATTTCAGAGGGATATATGAAAATTAGTCTGTACAAAGAATTCTCATTCTTCTGTTACGAGTTTTAGGCTTTAAGACTTTATTGCTTCATGTCCTTGTCTTTTTTTCTTAATAATGAGCTTTCATCTTAGCAAAATAACATGTACATCCTAGCAAATAGTTTAAAATCATTGCTGACAAAAGGGATTGGGAGTGATTTTACAGGTAATAATGCCACTGCCTTTCTATTTAGTCTGAGGCAAGATAGTAATAAGAAGTTCCATGTAAATGAAGTTATAAGTGACTTCTGAAAGCATACCGAGGAATCTCATAGGGCTATAGGATAATTCAGATTTGAAGGTATTACAGAAGGTCATCTGGTTCAATTTTCTGCTCAAAGATGAATCAACAGTCCTTGTCTAGTAATCAGCAAAGGCTATCTGGAAATGTAATTTCCTGTCTTTACTGTTTTGGCTTTGGGGTTTTTTGAGTTTGTTTTGAACGCAAAACCCAATATGCTATAAATTATGTTAAAACCTAGGGGTCCGTTTCAAAGCCTCACTAAAGATTATCCAAAAAACAAAATTAGTCAGGATAGCTTGGTGACTTTCTTAAGGAAGTGCAAAACGAGACACTTCTGCTGAAAATATACTATGCTATCACAAGAAACAGTAAAATTATGGGTACACCAAAAATTTCTGAGGAAACTGTTTTCAGGCAGGGATTCAAGCAGGGCTGCAGTTGTCTCACAGCCTTTATGCTCCCAACTTTGGAACAGATTTCCTCTGACTGTAGCAGGTTTTGTTGTTGTTGTTGTTTGGTTTGTTTTTTTTAATCAGCATGAGATCGATGCTGCTTATTGTCTTATTTAGATATGTTTTTTTAGAATAGCAATTCCTTTGTGAGTGTGCAGTTATTATCATGACAAACTTGATCTTGGCAACTCAAGTAATTGTGGCAGTTAATAAATGAATGAAATAGTAAGTCCATGGATCATAATTGCAACCTAATAACAACATAAATATATGTAAATTTGAAAAAAAAATGAAGTGCGGATTTTGGGGGGTTGTTTTTTCTCTTTTACAGTTACATTTCTCATACCCTCTTTTCTGCTTGTTCCCTTGGAAACATTCATTTTGAGAGGATATTAATATGTTTAGTACTGAGGACATGTAGAAAGCCATGTCTTTTCAGGGTTCTTGATGCCCATATATATACTTTCCAGTTGATATGGGAGGTAATAGGACATTTCCCTTATTTGTAAACAGGAGCTTGGAGACAGAAGAAAGTCCTTTTGTGGCCCCTGGTTAAAAAGGTGAAAAGAGGCAGTGTGATATACAGTATCAATTTGCTCTTATAGAAAGAAGCTTCCCTTCTTTGCTATAAAAAGCAAAATTAAACAGAGAACAGTGAAAGAATATACTCATAGAATGCAAAATGTTAGTTAATAAAATTGGGCATCTTCATCCACTCTTTTCATGAGACTTCCTAATAATACTCACTTGTTACTTTCTTGGTATGAAATGTTCCATGGGCCACTGATCTTTGCCTAGGAAAAGGGGAGGGAACAGCAGGCTGGTTCTGCCATGCTTCCTCTTACCCTGAGAATGAAACCCTGAAGGGAGAAGCACTGCTACATTCATAGTATCTGTGTCTGTCATTTCCCAGGGCTATAGGAACTGTAACAAATAATCAGAAAGTGGGAGCTAAAAGCATAGATACAGAGAACAGAGTAAGATCTGTTGATGTTTTGTTCCAGTTTTTATTCCTATTCACTGTGCCTGCAGGCAGCGTATGAAAAACATACAGCAGAGTTACTGCAGTACATGAATTACTGTTTCATGCCTGTTTGTCTCTGGAGGAAATGAGACACAGCTTCATGAATTTAGGAGCTAAACAGGTGAAATAGAAAACTTAATTTGGTGTTTTGTTGTTTCAGTTACAATAAAGCTATCATAATACCAGTAGGAAGTAAGATTTATGCATAGACTGTGATAAAAACAAAGTTTAAAATTGCAATATGCTATTGTTCCTCAGCAGCAGTCCAAATCAGAACTTAATGAACTTATGAACTTTGCCATCACTACCCATTAACTGATCTAGAGTGCTGGTTGCAGATATATTTCCTGCTTAACAAGAGTTTTTGAAATAGAGTCTGAGGGAGGAATGGGATTTCTGTAGTACTACAGTGATGAATGGAAGTCTCTCTAAAACTTGCCCAGGCTCCATCATTCTCTTTTCAATCTACTTCCAGAAAGCATGCTCCCAAGCTGTCATGTATCTCATCCAGTCTTAATAATATTGATTGACCCTTTCTTCTCAATGTTCTAGAAAAGCTGATTTCAACTTCTAGTGATGTTAAAGCGCAAGAATAGAAGGATTAATAAACTTGCTCCACTCTGATCTACATGCTCTTGTCCCAGAAGTGGAAACCATTAGCTTTTGGGGATTTCTTTTTCCTTTAGGCATCATTATGTTGCCACACAACAGAAGCAGAAAATAATTCATGCGCTAAATGTTTCTCATGAAATACACATCATTAAGTAAATGGTAGATAGATAAATGATTATGTTGATGTCATTTTCTTCCAGCTAGTTGTTAGTACACTCTTCTCACATCTCTGTTCTGGTCTGCCCCTTTGCTTATCTCTTACCAATTTCTTTGAGGTTTTTTTTGATAGTGTAATCACTGAGTCTCCTAATTTTACTCAGTCTTCATCATTCTCTTACCTGGTGAACTATTTCTGCTAATTTTCCAAGTTTTCATTGCTGTTGTGTAGTAATTAGATTTAATCCAGTATTACTAAAGTGAAAAAGGGGTACATGTTGCTTTGGTGTTTGTTAGAAATAGTAGTAGCTGACAAGAGCTTTGTGAATGTTAGAAATCCTTTATGGAAATTTTAACTGCAGTGCAGTGAACTCTAGGGGGTTTAGCTATGCCTTTTTAAGAAAAAGTTATGTATATGAGTTTTAACTTGGCAATTCTAACAGAATGTTCCAAACCAATTGTTTCTCATACCCTCTCACTATGTGGATGCGATCTACATATTATGGGGAAAAATTCATTATTTTTATTTCTTAAAATAAAGTTAGAGGAAGTCAATAGTTTCCCCACTGCTTTTGTTGTATCATGTTTTACAAAAGTTTTTTAAAACTGTTCATAGTTAATGTTTTCAGAGAAATAATCACATACATTGCTTCTTCACAAACCCAGGTTGTTTTGGGGGAAAGTTATCTTTCCTGGTAAATGACTAAAACATATTAGTTTCTCAGACAAAATGGATCTGGGTGGTGTATCATGTGTCTTGTCAAGAATTTCTCTTCACTCATATCCTAAATGAGTATGAGTATCCTAAATTACCCTGAGTATGTTTTTCTATGCAAATATGCAGTAAAAATATCCAGGATTTCTTTCCTCACTCCCATTCCTGAGATGAATGTGTCAGAAAGAACTGTATGAGTAATCCAGCCATACATACACAGTTAAAATAGCATTTTCTAGTGCATAAAACAGAGCTCCATTCCCTATTATGTTATGGTCTTCTCTTGGCCTTTTCTTCATTAATTGCCCTGTGTTTTGCATCATAAGATGACAAGGGTTCAACTATTATTGAAACATTGCCTGCCCTGTTTTCATGGATGACGTAGTACTGCTTGTTTTCTTGAGGCTGGGGCTTTCACCCTTCATCTGAAGGTTAGACTTAGGCTTTCCTACATTCTACCCTGACAGCCTGGGCATTGAGCTATAACTTGTGTATTTGGAAAATTTTTTACCCTCTTTAAAGGGTCATCAGTTAATGTCTGGAACCGCTTTGTAAAAGCTGGATTTTATTGTTAGTAATGTTGTCAGATCCCACCCCTGATATCATACAGGCTTTTCCTTGTGAGTTCAGGTAAATCTCTGGAACACAGCAGAATGCATACAAACAGAAGATGGAGCTTGGATATGGTGTGATTATTAATACATATATGACTATTTGAGGTATTAACTCCCCCAGATACATCTTATTCCAGGAGTATGTTAGTTTGTTGGGGTTTTTTACTGTACTTTTTATGTGTTCCAGCTAGATGTTATTTATCAAATCAGTCTATTAAAATGTTTTTCTGGATTGTGTCTGAAACAGAGTGCCTGAAATGCTTTCCCCTTTTCACCTTGTGAATAATTCCACATGCATTTTCTCTACTTTTCCATGTTTTCTTTGTAATGTACATTCTTTCCATGAATCACCTCCAATGACTCCATACACTGTCTGCATATATTTGTGAATGATAAAACAATGCCAACATTGCCTGGGTGTATATGAGGACAGCATCAGGATTTACTAAAGCTTAAAAAGAGCATGAGAAAAGTACAGCCTATTATAAAATTGCACAGCATCATTGCCACTCTAATCTGGGGGAGGAGAGTCCATTGTCCTCTTGAATTTTTGTGCCTGTTGCACATGGCGTAGGTACTTGCAGATTTCTTTGTGGAGATCTATGGTCATATAGGTATTTATATAAAAGGAGATGACCTCATTCTTTTTAGAAAGAATAACTTCAACAAGATCCTTTTCCAATACAAATTTTGCAATATTTTGTTATGTGAAATTAGTTGATGTGAGAAGACAAAAAAGCTTAATTATCCTCTGATTTTCTATAAGATATGCACTACTGAAAAGACATATGGACAATAAATTCTGTTTTCAGGAAACTTGTGTTGCCAGCAAAAATAATTCATGATCATTTCTTAAGACTCTTAGAATAAGTGGGAAAGATACTTCATTGATTAATAGGATTTATTAATTTTAAAAAATCAATAACCATATTTTGTGGAAAAGTGGATCTGAGGAATTTAAAAAAAAGATGAAAGGGTACTTACCATTTCTGCTGGTGGAAATTAAACTTTGAATCTGAGCATTTGTTATCCAGTGCAATGATAAAGATAGAGCTGCTAACAAGATGTAAAAGTTTGAAATGCAGTTCAAAAGGAGAAGCTAAAGATTTGGAAGCAGTGACCAATTTAACTGCTGAACTAAATAATCAGTTTCAGGAAGCAGCAGCAAGTCAATGTATGCTGCTGTCTCAGTTAGCATAGAAAGGACCTATTTTACTCATTCCCATTGGAAGTGTGCACTCCTTTGGAATGTTTTGGTAGTCAACATGGACTCTGTAAAGCAAATATACACTCTGCAGCTAATAGTGGGGTTTCTACAATAGGTGGGGTTTCACCTGCAGCCTTTTAAGATCCTATGCATTGGCATGACAGCAACAATGATGCTTTGTTTAAACTACAGATGTCTAATTAGATACATGTTACTTAGAGGATAGATCTTGCTAATTCATGAATTCAAGATATATATAAGATCTGTCAAGCTATTTTTAAAATTACATAGCACAGATTCATGGGTAAAATGAGTGTATTGTATCAAGATTAAATTGTATTCACAAAAAGATTTGTATTTTGGAGCATTATATTTATTTAAGGGAATCTTTTCTCACATTGCCTTAAGAATAAGTAATCTGCTTTCTGTGAGCATTGGTCCATCTCAAAATTTCTTTTAACATTTTTTTCTCTTTTCACTACTCACTCCTCTTTGATGTCTGTTTCTGTCTCTACCTCTGATATTTGTAATATAATCTGATTTCATATATGCTTTTGTAAAATCCTAATAGTATTTACAGTGGTGCTGATGTTGAATGACACAAGAGTAAGAGATCAAAGCTTCCCTTCTTTTTAATCATCTGTCCCCTATGGCATGGACTGTGTTTTTGTCTTTTTGGGGTTTTTTGCAAAGCACTGTGTCAAGTAGCACAAATGTTCGGAAGAGATACTGAACCAATTTTTTTTTTTTTTTTTTTTTTTTGAAAACTTATATTGCAAGCAGGACAGAAAACTTGTCAAGCGTAAAAGATAATCCATCTGTGATAATGCTCAGTGCCATTATGCCAATTTTTTTACCCACAGATCTAAAAATAACAAAATTGCCAAATGTTAGGGATTTTTTTGGTTTGTTTGGATTTGGTTTTGTTTTTTAAAATTTTTTTGTGCAAAGTGTCTTGGAATACAGCAGTACTGAGGAACTCAGAGGTTTGCTGGGCACAACTTAGTGCTCAATGCAGATCAACCTTGACCATGCTAAGCAATGAGCAAACTACTCTCACTGAACCAAAACATCTTGACCCTTGCTCTGATTAACACTGAAACTTGATTTTTGGCCTGATGGCAAGTTCTGTTGTTCACAATCATGTTCCAGTGCAAGATATTTGTAACACCAGCAAGATTTTGTGAGTGCAGGAATAGTAAAGAAAGGATAATGAGTGGTAACTGAAAGTTGGCCAAAGGCCTTTCCTCTCATAAAAGTAAGGTTTTACCAACAGAACTTTTCCTAGCATCCACTTGGCTCATTTTCAAAGTGGAGCAACTGAGTCTACCCATAAACTGCAATGAAAAGTACATAGGTAATTGAGCCAGGTTTGCATGCAGTATCCCAATGTCAACATCTACTTTTCTCTGTACTCACATGCAGATTTTGTATAGTACAGTAGGATCTGGACAGAAGAAAGATAATCCATTATGTCAAATCACTTGGCATCCTCTATGAGCTGACTGTTTTGTATCCTGTTGGATACAATCCTATTCCAGGATTCTAAGAAAAAAAAAAATCAGCAATTCCAATGTTTATACTATTACTGTTGTCAAGATTTAACTTTATTTAAGGTAGTGCAACCATCTGAACAAATGCTCAGAGAAAGAGAAAAAAGGTTTGATAGTTTTTTGTATGTCATGCTATCTTCAGTAATCTCTTCATTAGGAGAAATAGGACTAATACCTATTCATGAAGAATTCAGTATCTATATTTTAAGAACAAACACAGAAAAAAAATCCTCTCAATTCAGTGCATTAAAGGATCATTTTTCTCTGTCTCCCAAACTTTGTAATTCTTGCTAGGAGTTATGGCTGAGGGGTGATAATAGAATAGCTTCTCAGCTTTGTCAATGGCTGAAAAATAGCAATGCTTTCTTGCTAACAAAATCATGTATAAATAAGTTGAGCAGGATGAAAATAAAATTTAAAGTTATTTCTCTCCTACTTCAAGATATTGTTTGAGATTTCACTCAGATTATTTGTACTGCAATTACTACTAATGGAAGAAACATGGACTTTACTAGAATCCTATCTCCTGTACTAAGACTGTTTATTAACGATTCATTAGACTAGGGTCTAATGGTGAGCATCTTCTTGCTCCTCTTTTATTCCCAATGCCTGTGAATTTCATCAGTTAATTTGGTGGCATCTTCAAGTTGTCATTTTTCATGTTTGTAAGTCTGACTGCTCTTTTGTTAATTTTAAAAAGTGTTTTAATTCATAAAATAATTTTATTTCAAATGAAAGGAATTCTCAAATATCAGTCATATGGCACTAAGTTTGATCTGTCCATGAGCTCAGGGAGAGTAACACTGATAGCAAGGAACATTTGCATTGCTTCTCAGAGCCTAATTCTCCAAATACAGCCTGGATATGCCCTGAGTAACCTGAACACCCTGTTTCCCACCTGTCTGGATATCCTTCCAAGGCAAATGGGTGGGCATTGATAGGCAGGCATAACAGTTATCATAGAGTCTCTAATGGGAATTAAAGAAGGACCAAAGTGGAAAAGCACTACAGAAAGTACCCTACCTTTGCAGTCAGGGCTCCTGGGACTTGTATGCCCTGGAGTGAGTACTGGGGCAGGACACTAGGCGCTCTTAGCTCTATTCTGCTCTGCTGAAGGGTAGTACAAGCCCTCCCTCAAAGCCACAGAAGATTTCTTTGCATTGTGCAACAGGTTTGGCAGATAGAAAATGGCATACATGAGTGTGTTCTCTCTCTCATAGGCACATGGCTTGGCATGATTCTTGGAGGAGAAATATATTTCACTTTGCAGAAGCTTTTATTAAATCACTTGCAATCCTGCAAACTGAAGGAATAGCATGTTTGCAAGTCACAGAACATCTTCAGTGTCTATTCCTGGTATAATAACTTCTCCAAGACAACAAGTAATAGCTTGTTTAGATCTGTATCAAAGAACAAAATCTGTAATTAATAAGAATTTTCATGAATAAAGTTGAAGGGGAGTTACAGCAAGCAACTTTTTCTATCTCCTCTATCTCTCTGGCTTTAAATAATCAACTTTGGGGGATTATTCATTATTTAAAGAGAAATTTAAGAAATGGTAATGACTGGGATTACCATAATTCTAGAAAAAGTAGGGCTCTGTTCTGTTGTGTATTTTCTTATACATAAATAAATAATATGACAAAATCTTGGAAATAAATGTATCAAACTTGGTATTGCCAATTGTCAGAGGAGATACCTAAACCTCCACATGTCTGTGCATAGGCTACAGAAATATGTAATAATTGGCCAGAGTCTATGGTTAAGAGTTTCATAATAAATTCCAAATGAGAATCTCCCAATATTCCTCCTATATTAATGAAGCAACTTGTAATATCTGTAATTATCTATAATAAAAAGCCATAACCTACAACAAAAAGGTGTCAAATTTAAATGCAGATAACAATTCTGTGATTATCAAAACCACAAATTACTGTTTTTTTCTAATTATTTAGTTTGACTGAAATATAAATATTTACACACATAGATCATTTTAACGTTGAAGGGAAATTATTTTTCTGTTTCCATATTGTGTGATGCTCTTTCTATAAATGAAAGCTAATAAATTATCTCTTATAGCTTGCTACTCTATTTTATTCATACACTTTACTATTATTAGGATTTTCAAACAGTTTTGAATGCTATTTCTTTTCTATATCTATTTTGGTAAAACTTGTTCAAATATTTCTAAGAGTTATCATTTCTTCAAAACAGGCATGTCAGAAGGTCAGGAATATTCAAAATACAATATACAGTCTAAATTTTCAACTCTAGATGAGCATTTTAATTGTAACTTTGTAAAGAAAAAAAGTAAGAACTATAATTATGTATAGCTTCAATACTTATGAAAACAATTGCTTTAATTAACTTTTACCTTTTGAATTTTTCTGCCTTTTTTTGCCTTCATTCTCTTTTGCATCCTTTCTTTCATGTTTGGATTCCTTTTTTTCCTCCTCTTGTTCCTGCTGCGTAACTGAATAATTCTTATTAGTAAGTGTAGAAGGCTTATTGCTTCCACTGGTCATTTTTTCAACCTATGAAAATTTGTCCTGAGATGCTGCTTCTTTCTGTCTGTCCAGGTTACTCTCCTTCAAATTGTTTTCAGATTCTTCTGCAGAAGATGGGCAAGGGTTTAAAGGATACTGGGGCCAGTGAAAGAGGATCGTAGTTTAGTAGGTGGAGATATAGAAATTATATATCAGCAGTACTCTGGAGGGATTATGGAATTTGAAAGCTGCTTGGGAAGAGGGTAAAATACAGCAATTTTTATGAGATGATGGAGAATTCAAATCACTGTGTATATAGTAGATTAAATCTTTCTGGAACCCAATGAAAATATACTGAGGGGATCACTGTTGACCTTTGTTTCTTTGTTTTCAAACCGGGGTTAGTTTAATAGGAACTATTGTGCTAATACTAGCTTAGCTTGGGGAAATTAAGACTGCCATGGAAGGACTGTAGAAAGTGTGGAGGTAGTGCAAAATAATAAAAACATGGAATATTAAAAATGGTTGGATAACTTTATGCAGTTGAAAAAAATCTACACTACTTCAAAGTACTTATCTAAGTTGGATAAAGTTACATCTGGTGAAACTTCCTTGAGGTCAGTAGAATAATGAAAATTCAATTTACCACTCAAGTGTTTTGAGGTTTTGAATAACTTTAATGGGATTTGCTGTGTTTTAAAAGTGAAGCCTTTTGAAAATGCAGAAGTTTTAAGTCAAAAAAAAACCAAAATGGCTTTGAGTGTCTGGACATGTCCTGGACAGTAAGGCAAAAAACAGCTGCTGTTGCTTTCATTCAAAAACATTTTAGAACTAAGTGCTTCCCAGTTTCATACAAAACATCACAGGATTTCTATAGTACATTAAATCCACATTTGCTTTGATGAACATAAAACTTTTAGAAATATGTCCTAATCTAAAGTGGCTTTGAAACTGAACTAGCCCTTTAAATAGCTATCAAATCTTGAGTTCTGCTTTTAGGATGCACTAAAAAGTCTCTTCATAAGCTCTTGAGGTCAGTACACATTTTACTCTCTGATATGAAATTATCTACATAAAAGTTAAAAAGGAATCACAGTCCAAGAAGCTAGTTTCCTACAGTCTTCTTAGAAGATTCAACCAAGTGCATCTGATCAATGTAAATATTAACTCTAATTTAAATACATGTTCCAATCTAATTCGAAACCTGTGACTGAAGAACATAAATCAGCTGGAAGGTTTGCATCACAATTGCTTTTAATAATTGAAAACTAGTATTTATAGGAAATTTTTAAAATATTGAAATGCAAAATTCTACAATCAGGTCTGATTGTTTTGGATTCCACACAAACAGTAGTGTTTGAAAATTGTTTTTACTGTGTGGCTGCTCAGCTATCAAGATGAAATGAATTGGAAGTCTCAGTCTACTTCATCCTGGTCATATGCTGAATGCAGTATAAGCATCGCCTGACACCAATCAAATGGCCAGCAGTCTCCTACAACAGCTGATAGAGGGTTGTGTGAGTAATTTATTTTTGCTTGGCTGAATGTTGGGGAGAATAAGAAAAACAGAACAAATATTTTTAAATATCTAGTTTTAAAAGATCAGCTTCATCAAGTCAAGTTATTATACGTTTCACATTTTACAAGTAATCAATATAAATTAATAACTGTATTATTGTTTTGAAAATAAAAACAATAATTCAGTTTTTATAGGTTCTTTTTTTCCTTTGTCTGTTGTTTTGGTTGTTTTTTTCCTGTGCTGAGTTTGCAGTGAAGTTCCTTTAGCTAAAAGCCATGTTTTCAGAAGGGAAAAGATGTTTAGATACCAAAATTTATTTGTTCCAAGTTGCAGTGGTCAGACTTGTGCTGAGTTAGTGCATTTGCATACTTTCTACTTGATATGTGGAAAGTCCCTTACATCTTTTGTAAGATGTACAAATTTTATCACAGTTATTACAGAATCTAGCCATTTTTATTGTCATTTATTTTTATCAAGTTAATTGCCAGGTGAAATTACTGTAGTTATATTTTATTATATGATTTATACAGAATATTTCTGTCAGTAAGACGTACTGAAGTGTACTGTATTTCAGAGGAAAATAACTTCCTGTATTGCACAACCACAACCATACTCATCCTGCAGTCATCCAGAAGTATTGCTGTCATTTGATAATGTTCTGGCTTTTTACAGCAAGTAGCAAAATACAGATCTTGTTTATTCCCCAATTAATTGTATTTCATCAACTCTAATGGGAACTTGATTGACTTTTAAGGACCAGAGACTAAATTTTGCTTGCAATTTGTATTTCAAATTTGGAAATGGAAGTGATGTCATATCCTAGTATATGTAATAAGGATAAGAGAAAATCTGTTATTTTACTTGCTCTGATGTTTGATGGGTTTAATAGAATATTTCTATAAACAAGAAGTAATATATTTCAATCTGGTCAGTACAATATTAAGTGTATGATAGTCAAAATGATTCTTTCACATTTCAGATATTTCAGTATTTGTATTATAGTGTTTTTCCTTCCAATTTATTTTATAGCATTTTTCTCATTTGTTGTTTGAATTTGCTGGTGTCTCAGAACCACAGGTCACCATACTTTGCCTGGAAAATGTTTTTTAAACAGTGTTAAATATGGAGATCAGAAATTACTCTACACATAGCAAACTCCTCCATTCTGTCAGCTGTAAATAAGAACTGGTATTAGGAAGGTTGCAATTTATGTTAATAATAGTGTGAAAAGCATTGGTATGATGATCTTTATATGGGTTGATGCAAATAGTTGATTGCTGCAGAAGTGTGCATTAACATAGAGCACATCCTCAGGTAATTTATGTGAAAATTACGAGATCTGAAATAGCAAAGCGATAATCAGTGAGCAATATCATTGCCTCAGATCAGTAAACGCTGGCAGAATGGTGTTCATGTTTTCTTTGCAAAAGGAAGAGGCATGCTGTACAAAGAAAAAGAAATTGCGATACACATAATGGTGCTTAGAGATATAATTATGCTTTCTATAAGCACTGCAGGTTTAGAGAATTATGTTTTTAAGGTGCATTCAAAAAAACAACAACAACAAAAAAAAAACAGTTAAGGGATTGAAACCAAGAATAAATACAATGGGGAAAAGTAAATATTCATGGAATCACAGAATTACAAAAGGATTGGAAGAGACCTCCAGAGCTCCCTGGTCCAAACTACCTGCTCAGGTAAGGAACTGATTGCCTGTGGCAATTTCTAGGTAGCTTTTTTGGAAGTCTCCAAGGTGGAAGACTCCACCAACTCCCTAGGCAACCTGTGCCAGTGCTCAGTCATCCACACAGTGAAACAACGTTTCCTGAAATTGAGGGGGAGCCTCCCATTTCACAGTGTGTCAACTGCCTCTGGTCCTGGAAAGAACCTCTTCTTTATGCCCTCCCTGCAGGTACTTATACATGTTGACATGTATACCTTAAATGACCAAGGGCATATTCCATACCATAAAGTATCATGAATAAAAACTCTGGGGCAGAGGAAGAAAATGTGGAGTGTGATTTTTTAAATTAACAGTTGCTTGGAGGGTGACTGGGCTTGAAGGAAATTAGGAGTGATTTCCTTTGAATTCTTTTTGCTTTCCCTTTCCTTCACTAAGTACAGTGTTTATCTGCCCAGAAAGTGTTTGCCATCAGAGGACTAATTTGTCTGATTGCTGCGTTCAGGCAGATACTGAATTATTGGAGATGGGAAATAGCCATTGGTCAAAACCAAATACATAACTGAAGAATATATGTAGCAACAGCTACAACTGCAGCAAAACATTACCCAGAAAATAATTAGAAATTATTAGTCAACCTCATAACCCGACAAAACATAATATTCTGAATTAATTTTCATATTTAATAACTTGCTAATGCCATCATTATGAATTTTGAAAAAATTATCTTCAGATGAACCATCCACTTTAATTAAACTCATATGGCACGATTTCAGTTATTCTGTTGTCATAATTAGAGGTTGTATTTCCCTTTTCCATATGGGAAAATAAGGCAATAAAACTGTCTTAAAACAATTAGAGATTAAATTTGCAGAATTGTTTAGTTTTCCATGTTGTGAGGACATAGAAGATTATCTGAAAGGCTTTCTGGTTTATGATAGGTTTATTTTTGTCGAAGTCGAGATCAAGCAAGACAGTTTGTTGCTTCTGTTTTCAGCCTAATTTTAAAAATCTGCCAATCATGAGACATATTTTTATCCAGTTTGCATACATTCAAAAATTCACTGAATATTTTGTTGGTTCTCAGATCAATGCTTTTGCAGCTTTTCCATTTAAATTCCTTATGGCAATATTGTATTCCTTTATATTATTTTCTTCTTAAACACATTATATTGAAAAACAGATTTTTTAAAAATACTTCGGTTGGTTGATCACGATAATTAAATATCTGAGGAAGAAAAATTCTGTGAAAATACCTGTATTTCAACTTTTCAATTACTTAATTGTAAAGACTCAATTATTTAATTGTGGGAATACTGAAGGTTTCTCTATACTGATTGTGAAAATGGTACTGTATTTTTATCTGATATCTTTAATTGATTTCACTCAGAAGACACTAAGTTTATGATAGCACAATATGCAAATTTTGAGGGGGTGAAAATACAAGGTATCAGAGTTATTTAATGTAGCCTTGACTTATTCCTTTGTACAAATAGATGTTCTGTATCATTTGCTATTGTTACCCTAGAAATACACATTGAGTGTACATATATTCTAGTAAATTAATTAAGAGCTGTTTAATGTAGGAGCTAATTAGTTACTTGGCTTTTAGTTATTTTTGGGGACACTCTCAAGGATAAACTTTTAAACAACACCCTTTCTATTTTGAAAAGCAGTAGTCCTGGGATTTAAGCTGAAACAAAGATTGGTAATGTCATGAAAGAGCATTCTTCAAATAAATCATAAAAATACAACAAAATGTTTGGAATTACAGATGGGAAAAAAATCTGGTGATGCTATCAGTTCTGCTCTCAGTATACTGGAAAGTAAAAGAGATGTTGAGGCAGCAGAGTCCTTCATTATTGTGTTTTCTTCATATTTAAATTATCCATTCCTACTGGAAAAGTATTCTAATTAGTACTGTAATTATATTCTGCCTTAATTATTGTTGACTTAATTTGTCTTTTTTCTTTTCTTTGTTTTTTTAAACCCACTAATTAACTATTGTTATCAGTAGAGTGCAAATCCTTAAATACACTGAGATAGTTCTACCCTCATTTGCTTGCCCCAAGGAGAGGCAAAAAGGAGAATGCAAGTACTTACAGCTGTCTCATCTTAAGAGAAGTTATAGCTGAGGATAGAATTCAATGAAAAAACCCACAGATCTTGACCACAGAACACTGATCAATTAGGAAGATATTAAAGTAAAAAATAGGGGAGGGTTAGTGAATGAATATATAGAACTCCTATGGAACTACCCAACATGTAACATTAGTTTCTTTTCACCTCAGTACATTGAGTTATATAATTTAATTTTTCATTGTATTTTCACCTTAGTGTATGGAATGCTTGAACACATCATTCATCCATCACACTGGTTATTTTGTCTTTTTGAGCCAAGTTTAGCTTTTCCATAGTAGTGATATTGAGGTGAGAAGCTATATTAAAACAGATGGAAAAGGGTTCTGATGAAGAAGAGTCATGCAGTTTCCTGACTAGAGGATCTAATCCCAAGAAGTTACTTCAGGTTTGCATAAATCCTTCTGTGAATATTTTGCTTCAGTTAAGTAATATTTATGAATTGTTACTAATACCAGACTTTGATTCAAATGCTTGGAGGTTAAATTGTTGTTTTGTGAACATCTGTTTAGTGAGAAGAGAATAAACTCCTAAGATAATTGTAACTCTCTTTTTTCCTTATTGCCTGGCTTACCTGACTTGATTGCTGTTATTTCTGTTCTTAGTGTAATTGCCATTAATTCTTTATTTCTTTTGCTTCTACCACAATTTGCAAAATCTGTCCTTGACTCCATGTAATTACATGGTTTTGTCTTCATCTTGCTCCTTCCTACTTAGAAGTTGCAACAAACGAAACTTGGGAAGGAGTGCTTCAACATCTAAAGATTCATAACAATGAGAGCTGAATTTCTACCAGAAATGTTTCCTTTGATTAAGTGTACTACTGCTTCATAGGAAGACTTCTGAAAAGGCTTCTGAAAAGAGGAATCTAAAAGTCCCCAACTCAAGTCAAAGCTGACTGAGACTTTGTCAAAGTCTCCTCTTAGATATTCTTTAATGGGTAAACATTTCATGTGCAATCCTCAAAGAGGAAAAATACTTTTATGGCAGTTGATAGGGATATCTGGAGGAAGGACAGATTGAATCCAGACCCTGCTTTAATCAGCCACATCAGGAAAAGAGAGCAATTGAGTCATCTGAGCATATTTTCTGGTAGAGGTCTCTGCTCATAAATGGACTTCCAGAGCAACTCCTTCTGTCTGTGGCCCTTTCATTGTGTGCACTATTAAGTTGGATTTAATTTCCATATGGGAAGGATAAGGCAGCTAGAGGGACATGAAACTCTTTTTGGACAAGCATCTTGAAGCATAAACACTTTTGTGATGTTTCCAACTCTGGTCTCAGCTCTCACCATCTATGATCAGTCACTGAGATCATGGAGCAATTTCCAATGACCATGTTATGTCTTTTGGTGAGAAATTAGTTTCTTGGAAACAGACCACATAATCAAATTTGGTATCTGCTCTGAAACCTGGACTACTACCTGGACTACTACTTCTGAGATGATTAAAAGAAAACCTGCAGTGGAATAACTCACCAAAGAGGATGTACTTGCATATGTACTAGCTGTAGATGAAAATACTCCATCTAAATGTAATGTAGATGCTCTATAAGTGTCTACTCTTCTTCTGAATTCTCTTTGGTTGTTTGAGTTGGTTACCTTATGATAATGTTTTCTGTTAATGCTTCTGTGTGTGCATGAACAAATGTATTGTAGAAGTTTATATCCCTATTTATATTATACATGTATTTCTAAAATATTATTTGTAAATTGTACTCCAGAATTAATGAGTGGGATGTAGACTGCTTTTTCTGATTGAATAGTACACAGTGCTATTGAGTTATTTTGGATATAATTTTCAGAGACTGTAGCCTGAGTGCACAAAAAGAGCACCTCAATCTATACATCACTGAAAAAAATGGCCTTAACCTTGCAGATCCATCAGCTGCACTCATAAAAAATGTAGTAGTATTTATCTGCAAATAGACCAGAGAAGTTTTTATTGGGATATTCATAGCAAAATGAAAAAGGTATTAGCAGCATTATTTTTCATCCAGACTTAGCACTCCTGATGAAATGTCAAAGGTGATTCTCTTCATCTAACATCCTTTGTTATTTTGGCATTAATGTATGAGTCATAGATTATGATAATGCTGCTCTGATAGTCTTCTGTGTGCTTTCTTTAACAGAAGACAACAAATTGAATAGATGTACTCTTTCTACAAAGGGCTTCTAAATCAATGATTTTCTCTTCATGGGTAGTTCAATCCCCATCATTCCGTCTTTCCAGCTGGATAATTTTTTAAACAAGTACCTATCACTCCAGACTATAAAGGGGGATAGAGTGAGGGTTGTTTGATAGCATGGTGTTTTCATGTCAAAATACAAGCAAATTGTCAGGAATGTAGCACATATAATTACAGTTTTGATATTTCTGAAGAATTTATGGTACATTGGCATTTTACATGAAAGCCTATAATAAGGATAGATACCAATATAAGGGTGGTAAAGCTGAACCTATTCAGAAACATGAAGAGTGTGGATTTCTTTACAATTCTTGTTTTTCGGTTTTTTGTATTTTATGGATTTTAAAATATCTGGAGGGTGCATGTGGCCAAAATTTCTTGATTGCATGAATTGTAACTTAGCTTTATGCATTTTGAAGTCATTTAATCAAGCACATTTGTTGGTCTTTGGGATTGTACATCACCAAGTGCATTGACTTATTAAATTCCTAATAAAATTTAAAATGCGTCACAGCTGTGTGTAACTGTATAGGCAGCTTGGAAGAATTTAGGCTTTGGATGACCACAATTAACTCCTTGAAGGACTAGATTATCCATGTGTAGTAGGCAGTACCTCTGTGTGAGTTGTGTCCCTCAGGGGTTAAACATGTTGCATGCAGTGTGCTAGAGGAGCCAGCACTGAGGTTGTTTCCAAAAGAGATGAGGCTTAGCCTGCCACCACACACAGCTGAGTTTATTCAGCTGAGCCACCTAGAATTTTGGAAGGAAGCCAAAGTAGTACTCAAGGGTTGTTCAGTTGTTTAGATAGTGAAGGCAGAGCTCAAACTGATTTCCATTCAGCTCTGTCCTTCCAAGCAAAGATGTAAAGCTGTGCATGGGCAGTCCTGTGAATGTTTCACCCTTCTGCACTCAGCACATTGGGTCAAATCGCAACAAGATCTTTATGAAATTAAAGGTGTTATGCAAATTAATTCCTAATTGACAAAATTTATTCTTTCGGTACATGGTGAACAAATCATTATTCTACTTTCTTCACTTTTTTTTTTGTTTTCATGTACCCAAGAGTTCAGAATTCTCTACAACATTTAAAAGTACTTGGTGTTGATGAAAGGAAAGAAAAAAAACAGCCTCAGCTAAACAGAACTGGGTATATTACTAACATGACTAAGCTTAATTTGATGAAGTAAAGCATTCCTGGTAACTATATGTGCAATTTTTGTTTTTTCCTACTGAATAAGAAGCAACCCACACACAACCAGATAAATCAAGAAGTAAAAGTAGGTACAAAGTCTAGAGTAGGAACCAGAGAGCAGAG
Source organism: Zosterops lateralis (assembly GCF_965231275.1). Lineage (NCBI taxonomy): Eukaryota > Metazoa > Chordata > Aves > Passeriformes > Zosteropidae > Zosterops > Zosterops lateralis. The sequence continues at coordinate 51,397,952 of NC_139762.1, read as the reverse complement.
GCAGAAGGAAAATAGTGTTTGACTTACTTCTGCTTATTGAGTGGAAACACCTCTTTCAAGTAGTTCTCTATTAGTATCTGAGGCCAAATGTATTTGCATACCAATCAGAAATCCTTGTTTCTCCTCTGAGAAGATATTTTGTTTCATGATTGAAGGGAAATTACAGTTCAGATAAGGATCATGATTTCATTTGCAGTCTTTTATCATAATTTGTCTGTGAAATTGTTTAAACCTTTCATCATCTAAGAAAAGATATAGTTTCTTTCACAGACAGATCTTCCTTTTTCTGTCATTTAAAGGATGGCTTATATCCTGCCTAGGGAGCTTGAATGTATAATGACTATAGAATAAATGCAGGAATTGGATGTCTGGGATTTCCACTTTCAACCCTGCCATTGGTTCACAGTACACTATTGGGTACCCATCATGGGTTTTCCCTTTTTTTCTTCCATCTACAAGACTGAGGTTGGTGAGACTGTATTCCTTAGAAATGTAATTTTTTTTTATCTGAAAAAAAAAAACAAAAAACCCACATGCAAGATCTAATTATTAATTTCATCAACATATTTCCAATGGGCTTTCTATTAGTGTTTGTACTTCTATTATTGTGTTTGCTTTCATTGCAGATCAATCAAGATATTTCTAGTTGTCTGGGGCTGTCTGTTGCTGGTTTTTCCCAGAAATTTCTTTCTTGTGTTTTATTAGATAAGGCACATTTCTGTCCAACATCCAGGTCACGAGGACTGCCCTGCAGCAACAGGGGAAATCCTACCTCACATCCCTTGTCTCATTTCTAGGCAACAACACTAGTGACAACACTCTGTCAAGGTGCAAGGCAGTCTTTTCCTGGACACATGTTTGTTCTTATCAGGGAAATATCATGTGACATGCCCTTTCCTAAGCTCATAGTTTCATAACTGGGGAAGAGTAGACTAACAACAGAGAGAGCTTGCAAATATCTGGAATTTTTTGATTTTCATAGAAGCATAGAGTTATTTAGGTTGAAACAGACTCTTAAAGATCATCAAGTGAACACCATATTCCATTTAGTTGTTTCCAAAAAGGATTTTTCCTCTTTTTCACCCTGCCTACCTAACATTATGCTACAAGTATCTAAAATTCCTCAAGTTACTTTCCTGATAAAGTAGTTATTAAGACCTAGGCATTAGAGGAAATGCAGAGAGAGCTTTAGAAGTAATCTTTCTCTCCAAACCATTAGCTAGAGGTGCAATATTCAAAGAGTTTTGAAAACTTATTGGATCTTTGTCATTGCTTGTTAGACATCGCCATTTAGACAAAGAAGTGAAAGAGCTTTGACCTCCATCTGGAAGGTGTAGGAAGAATCTAATTATTAAATCCATTATATCTGTGTACAAACCAGATTAACAGCGTCTTGAGCAATCCTGTGATTCTCATGACGGACACAAGCTAATTGAAGGCATTAGAGGCACTGCCCAAATCTGTATTGACATCTCCTAGAACAATGAATCTTGGAGACTTCATTACCACTCTTTGACAGCAGCTATTTCTCTTCAGACAGGAGAGAAGCCAGGAACATAGAGGTGGCCTTTGTGTCTGTGTGTAATTTCAATCTGATTGTATTATTACATTTGTGATACATGTGCATTTGTATATTCTATTCCACCACTTTGTGCTTAAAATGGAACATCTTCAGCTTGAATAATCTCCTCTTTAGCCTTGTGAGGCTTTCACTATCCCAAATATAGATATTTTTTTTTTAATATAGATATTTGTTTTTATAAGTTAATGGCAGAGTGAGTTGACTACTTGACTACTATGGCAAATCTCAGTGATATTTCAGTTGCTTCATGTGAGCTTTTTTTTTTTTTTTTTTTTTTTTTTTTAACCCTAGATTTGGAAGAAAAAAAAGTATTGCTTCTGTCATGGTAATTTGATACTTCCCAGAAAGCATGTTACTGACTTTTAGGGAAATAGACTTTGAGTGCATACAGAAACAGCACACTCCTGCAAAGAGGCAGGGGTTGGGTCATTTAAATAGCATGAATAAAAGCTGTCAGCAGTTGTACTAGCTAAAGTAGAACTTACAGTCTGTACATTATGTTGTAACATAGTGCAAGCATCATCAGTGGCTATAACTAAATATCCCACTGCTGTGCAGAAATATATAATCATTTTAATCACTTTCCACAACTTTTTCCAAAACATCTGGTGTTAGCCATTGCTATGGACCAGAGGAACAAACCATAGGAGCCCATTAAGTGGTCACAGCAGTTTCTGTCCTTTAGAAGGTCACATACAGTATTCCATGCAGATATCCAGCCATATGTAAGGGATTTGAATGTTGCTTAATCTTATTGTTATAAATGCACACAGAAAACGTTTCTTATGTGGGATTGGAGGCCTTCCAGACCTGAGCAGGTGAACCGTTGGATATTTTTTTTTCATTCTCTTTCATTGTTACAGATATTGTAGGTAGTTCATGTTTGGATGATGAAGAATATGCATAAAGAAGGCTTCAGAAGCAAACAAGGGGGTGGTTTGACATTAATATCATCTTTATTCAATGTACCTTTCAGCTAAACTGAAGGGGAGGGTGAAAGATGGGAGGAGGATTTGGCTGTCTTCAGGCAGTTAAATAGAAATAATTTCTCCTTAATTCTCATCTGCATGCTACAATTTGCATTTCAATTTTAATATTTTGGAGTGTAAAAGCATATTTAGGGAAATGGACTAATTAGATCTCTGTAAACAGCCATATGTTGCCATTTTTATTAAATTTAAAGGGTGATTAGAATGACAAAGGTTTTATTACTTGCAAGAAAAAGGACATAGATGCCCACCTGCAAGATGTATCCTTTTTTTTTTTCTTATTTTAAAGTGGTGCTTCAATTGCACTTGTTCCTATGTTAGTTTTGAAAAATAAAGAAATGAGAAATTGCCCAAAATGTAATCCAATTATGTCCTCTTATGAGGTGATGAATATTTCATAAATGCCTATCTGGAGCCAGGTTCTGTTGTCCTTACACATAACCATAAGTGTAAATAATTTTTGGCAGGAATACTTGAGGGCTTTTGCAAGGAGTACCACCATTCAGCATGCAGCAAGTGATCACTGGGGTGGCAGTTACACCAGCTTCCTTCTGAATTTGCTCTTAAACCTGGGTTAATGAGCCTAGGTATTGGTGTGCACCTAGCTTAGTCATATGTCAATTCCTCTGGAAGGGAAACAAACTCGTGTTCGCTGAGGTTGAAATGCAAAAGTGGTACCTGATGCCAAACCTGACTTGTCACAACTTGAATTTGGCTGTATTGTCCCTCCACAAAAAATACATTTGCATGTAGTTGACTACACTGCATGCCTGGAAAGCATTACCTCAATATTAGTAAGCTCTAAGCCGACTCTATGGAACCCAGGCCAGTTTTTACAGAATGGGACAGCAGGGCAGGTTCATGCTATAAATCTGAAGGCTCTATGCAATAGAGAGTGGCTGGATTTCTGGAGCTTCATGCAGTGCTCTGTTTTTCTGAAAAATAAAATGAGCATTTAAATGATGAGACGTGTACAGATGAGTCTTCAAAGATGTTTCTGCCAGCTGGCTCAATGAACTTTATTCAGGCACAGGATGGTGCTGAATCTCTGCAGTAACCTTGAACTTCACTAGTTTCCTAAAAGATCATTATTATTTCAAAATCCAGCTACAAAAAATATGACTACTCAATAAAACAATGAGATACATAAAAGTGACCCATTTACATTGTCATTTATTATTTTATGAGCTACCCCTTTGAGTGATCACATTATAAAATTTTACTAAAAAGACTGTCATGATTTAATATGTCAGAGTGTTTTCTATTATAACAGAAATGAAAAAGGGTTGCTAAAATAATCACTTTTACCATTTTTGGCCTAGAAGAAAGAGTGGAAAGAATTTCAGGCAGGGATTGTAATTTTTAGTGGAACCAATTTACAGCCTGCTTTTGAGTCAAGCTTGAGTTAGAACAGTGAGTAAACAGAGCAAACCATAAAAAAATCAAGATTCTTTCTTGGTGTCTGCAAAACTGTATCTGGAGGTTTGATATCATCTTTATGGTAGCATTCTATAGGTGTCTCTAAAACCTGTTAAACATTTTGTCATCTTTCATCCCTTAATAGGAGATTTTAATAAGCATATGAGATAAATTGTACCAATTAGGAAAAGGCATTATTCTTGGAATATCAATGTGGCAGAAAAGATCCCTTGAACCACACAAGTTTTGAAAAGAATAACATCTATCAGTGTTTGCATATGGGCTTAACCTCCAAAACATGTGATTGTTCATATATTTGGATCACAAGAACACTCTCAAGGTTCAATTACCATACTGGCCTGAGAAGGAAGTTGTCCAGTGCCCTTGTAGTTCAACAGCTTAAATGTGGTATCCCATCTGAGTTGTCCTAAATCATTCATCTTCTTGAAACTGGGGCAGGCAAGTATTTCTTATTGCCTAGCACAAAAATTTTCTCAGAGATAGAGCCGTTGTGGAAAGCCCTGCCTTCCCCTCTCTGTTTCACTTTTCTTCAGTCTTTGTGAGACAGGTTGAGCAAAAATCTGTAGCTTCCCATACTGCCTTTCTTGTTTAACACTGTTATGCACTCATGCACATGGTCCTGATCAGTTACTTCATAACAGCTGTCATCTTTGGTTTCATAAGCATTTTGATATCACAAAGTATGCTTGGTACTTACCTATTCAGATCTACCCATCTGGTAGACCGAGACAGATAGATTAGGTGTATTTCAGTAAGAGAAAAATATCAAAATCTATCACAAGTTTATTTCTTACAAATGGAAAGAATTGAGATATACTTTGAAATTTTCTAATTATAGAAGGTGATTCTTTAATCTATATGCGAATGAAGGTATTTCATAAATTAGAGCCTTTCTCAAATGTTCAGTACTCTGGGGGGAAGAAACTATATTGGAAAGAGAGAGATTACAGATGCATTCCAAAGTTTCTGGCTTAAATATGGAACCTGAAATTCCAGGAATGTTGACTTCTTGTTCACTCTAAGGCTAGGGTCTTGAGATAAGTCCACTGTAGTTCATATTGAAATGACAGCTTTCGTTTTTCTTTAAAGCTTTCTATTCTTCTAATCTTTAATATTTTAATTCAATGCTATCTAATTAACATTTTCTCAGGTTTAATAATCATTCTGTGCCATAAGTCTAGGAGCTTTAAACCACAGTGGGGAAGGTCCTTGGGCTTGGATTATTAGTAGTTTTTATTAATCAAGTTTACAGTGTATGTTCTTACTACTACAGAAGTTTTAATTAGAATCACACAATCATTTCTTTATTATTAAGGGATGTCTGGAGGTCATTGAGTCCAGCCAACAATAAGGATGTATTTGATCTTCAGTAATGGAGAAGATGGACTTGTGGATGACTGGTAACACAGCTGGATCATTACACTGGGCTCTGCTCTTTCCACTGTTACACGCAGCCCCACGGGCAGTGCAGCAAGAGCAGGTCTAGATTTGCTGCTGCTAAAATGCTTTGCTGATAGTCTCTGAGCCTTATGGCAGTAAGGTTAGATGACTAGATGTTTAGGATTTTTGTGATTTGCATTTTCCTGTGGCAGAAACTGTACATCAGACTGTATGTTGTAACTAAGTGCTGTGCAGGATTCTAGCATCAGGAGGGGAGTGTTTGCTAATGTGAGACAGGGAGAAGGGTTTCTTTATTCATACCTTGAGGATAAATCTGAAATTAGTGGGTTGCATTTCTTGCAGCTTGAAACTTCCATAGGAAATATGGGAGGTATTGAGATTTTGGTTTCTTTTTATATTGGTGTGGAAGTTTCTAAGCAAATAGAAAGTAACTGTTCCTTTTCCTGCTGTTACAAGGTAGTGTACATGCCTGTCAACATAACTTGCAATTCTAAATGAAAAATCTCTATTTTTTTACTCATAATCAACACAATTTTTTTTTTTATTTTTTTTTAATTGAGTTTACAAGAGTAATGAATGGATGAGCTTTGGGGAATCATTTGGCTTATGGTGAATCATGCAGGAAATGGAAAATCTCCATCCAATTCACATAGCAAATGCACTCAGGTCAAAAGAATCTCATCTGTACTCAGGTCTTTGCTTTGTGCTAGTTTACAGAGATGAGCACAGAACATTTAACTCAGACATAATCAGCAAACGTGGCAAAGTCTAATGGTTCTAAGTGATGACTCACAAACTCCCAAGCTATCTTTATTATTACTGTTCACCTTGTAAATAGTTTGATTCCATCTTCCATTGCAAAAATAAATCTTTTAAGAAAACTGCTGAAATCTTATGAAATTTGACTTGATTTAGTATCTATTTTCTGCTTCCTCTGTTTTAATTTTAATGAGAAATCAAAATTATGAATGGTTAATACACACATTCCATATTATATATATATATATGTACATATGTAATATTCTCATCTAGTCAAAGGTTGACTTTCAGCTTTGATTAATTTATGCCAATAGTTTTCATTTTAAGTTTTGGAGTAGACTGAATTTTTCATTTTCTGTCCTTTCAAAAGTTAAAAGCTATGAGTTTCTGAAAAGTTTATGAAATAATAGATGATAAACTATCAATATAAAATTAAGTGAAATCTTTGAGGTTTTATTCAACTCAAGTTTTGCCTCAAGATTCTGTTTTTTGTAAGGCCAGTTAAAGATGCAGCAAACTCACACATTAAAAAATTAACACAAGGACAGTAGATATATTCTGAACCCAGGATGGGCATTTTCATTGGCCTGGTTAATAAATTACTATGCATCTTTAGAAATCAAGGCAGCCACTTTTTGTATCAGATGTAATTGTCTGAAGAAACTGGGTAACACACACTGTATTTTTTTCATTTGCCTTTCTTATGTTCAATTTAATGAGTACAATATCCCTGTGAGCTTACAGTATTGCATCAAATGAGATATGATTGCATTTTTAACTTTTTAGACAATGTTACATTTCCTGATGGATAACTGCCAAAGGATTTAGTTATGGCTTGCTGCCTCAGAGACAATACACATCTGAAACTATTCATTTCAGACTGATAAATTACTTTGTATCTCATATATGACTCTGGTAATTTTTAAAATTTAACTTCTTGAATTGCATTTACTTTGTCCTATTGCATATTACAATTCCAAACAGTAGACAAGCAAAGCACTTAGTCAAACTAAACTAGTATTAGGAAATGCTATTTTGATTTAATTCTGTGTTGATCAGGCAGTAGAATACAAATCCAGGATAATATGGACAGGATGTTAGTCTGTGCATACACTGGTCACATGTAGTTAATCATATCTACATGAAACTTAGCCAATTATAGTCAAGAGGTTGCATTATGCATGGATTAACATTTGTATACTCATACAATTTTGTCAGGACAGCTGGACTTAGATCACAAGTTCTACTTGTTATTCATATTCATTTTAAAAATATCTTTCAGTTTAAAATTCAGTACTATTTTCACCATTTGCATCTCATCTGGCTGGTACTTATTTATCTATAAACTGAACCAGAATGTTCAACCTCAAGTGTCAAACCAATATGTACTTTCAGTAATATTTTTGTGTTTTCTGGCACTTAGAATTCAAACATACAAATGAAAGTTCTATATGTAAGCACATTGTATTTTAAAGGAGAAAAGATAAAACTGAGTAGAATACCTTAACTCAGAAAAAGAAATTTCTCTTTTATATACAGCATGACATGAATTGTACTTCTTGGAGCCTTTCTTTCCAAAACACTGATGAAAGGATATTCTGGTTTCAAGGACAGCATCTCCTTCTTTTGATTTTTTTTTTTTTTCTTTTTTTCTTTTTTTAATTTTGTTCTGTGTTACACTGAACTTCTCAGCTTTGCTTTGGACTGGGAAACAAAAACCCAAGTTTCTATTTCTGTGAGTGTTTTAGCTTCAGATCACTTAAAGCTTTGTGCAATATTTGTTAAAAAAAACTTGTGATTTTTAGGACCTCTATTTTTGATGTATCACTTTAAAAGAACCTTATTTCCAGATTAAAAGATTAAGAGTTTCTAAAATTAGAGTTTCCTTCTCTCCCCACTACCCCTAGGACATTACATGTAAAATATCTGAAATGAGACACATACATAAGAGCATCTTGGGTTTGAAATTGTGTTTATTTTTTTCATACCCATACAATTACAGATATTTCAAAACCTTCACTTTTGTAAAGTATTTTGAACAACAGAGCTGAAGAAAACACTTATGGTTTGACTATGCATTTTAAATGAAAGAGGCAACAGAGGCTTCTCTCCCATAGTTTTCTTGAAGCTGAACATTGGTGTAGTTTTACACAAGAGATCCTTTAGTGAGTTATATCTAAAGGTGCTGCTGTTGTTCCTTGGTCCCTGTGGTCACTGTGTTGGATTCTTGATGGAAGTGAGATCTGGGTGTAATAGACTAAGCACCTCAATAAAAACAGCAAGTCTACAACCTGTGGGCATATGTCACCAAGCTTGTTCCTGTGACAGAGAAGTGCCCACCTTCCACTGTCACTACAGGATGAACATCAGCTCAGACTGATAAATGAGCAGGAGCTGATGAGAAGAAGAAAGATTATTTCTACTCTGCCTAAAATGCCTTTTTGCCTCATCCTTTTGGTACTCTACTAAGAATGACCCTACAGAAGGAACTAATGTTACCAGTGCCACGGCCATGACTTTAGTCTTCCTCCCTAGGAGTATTATGTGACTGTACAATAAGTGAACACCCATTTCCCAGTAATAATGAATTTAGTCTTGTCCGAAGGTTCTGTTTGTTTATTGCTACATGTTGATTCTAGGTTGCAAGTGGTACAACTCAATATATAATTAAACTAGATACTTTATTGGTCTGCACTTGAATTTAAATGAGGGGAAGAAAGAAAGAGTGTTGTGAGCATTAAGCTTTTAATGCAAAATATGGAACAGGAAATAACATATTTACAAAAGCAAATTGCAATCTGAAGAATTTGAAAGCTTTGAGTCATTGCCCAGCAATCAGCAATGACCTATTACTACAGTTTAAAATTAGAAAACACACCTGCCTGATATTTTGATGAATAGAACTGGTATCATTCTGTGTTCAACTGAGATTCAGAAAAAATGGAATAAAATTCTTTCTCAATGTTGTTTAAAATTTCACTGTTATGCAACATATATTGTATTTGGGTTTTAGGACTTTTAATTAATTGGCCTCCCCTCTCCACTTAAATATATTGTGTACATTTTATAAAAATTAAATTCAGGATTCTAATAAAAAAAAAAAATGTAATAAATCTCTTTTCCAAAAGGAAAATTAACCTGTGGTGTTTTAAAATATGAGACCACTTAGCAAAGAGGCTCTCTCTATATATAAATACATATAGCTACTTGGAAGGGCTTCATCATTTATTTTTATTAAAGTCTTACTCCTGTGGCAATTCTTCAGGGTTAAGGGAAGGCAAAATTGCTCACAAGATCTGTGCTTATTTTTATATGTACATAGGCACTCATAATCTGTATCCATAAGCTATTAAAGATTGTCTTATACTAAGACTGATGGTTGTTAATGAAAGAATAAAAAAAGCTGCATTTTAGAAGATTAAAATGCTGTTAATTTCTGTATGCATTTAAGATTAATAAACTGCTCATTAGGCCATGCAAATGAGCACTTTATGAATTCCATCACAAACATTCACAAGTACCTTATACATAAATCACATTCAGTTAATGTATTTTTCTTATGTAATTGGGGAACAGATTGATGAACCAGTCCAATTAGGTCTAATTTACATGTGTATGGAATTTTGTACTATGAAGCTAATATGCAAGTAAGAAAGAAACTAATTATAGCATGTATTTGCTTTAGTAAGATGAAAGAAAATTGCAGCTTATCTTTAAAAATACTGCTAGTTACTCGATGTAGAGGTAATATGAAAAGAATGTAGATATTTTAACTTTTTCTCATTAAATAATAGTGGGATTCAATATCTGTCTCTTAAAATTCTTATAGTATGGTCATATAGAGATATAAAGATTTTTAGATTTACGAATTCTGGGAGCTAAATCCAGCAGGAACCAACAGTGCCAGAAACAAACCTAGCCTTACACAGAGGATAGCGAAGGGAAAAGCAGAATGAACTCCAGCTGTAACTGATGACAGAAGCCTTTGACAGACAGAAGTCAAGGAAGAGAAGACTAGGGAAGACTGAGTTCCTGCAAGCAACCCTGATGCCTTCCAGTTTCATTGGGAATTCCAAGGTCTCTTAACATATACACTATCTTTCAAAAATTTCCATATGATTTTCTTCTGAGTAGCACTTGCAGATAAGGTGTACTGGGAAGTGTACAACTGAAGTGTGAGGTAGCTTGGACAAAGTCACTCTATGGGAAGTGAAATTATTTTCTTCTGGTGTAAGCAATCTCATTCTGTGAGGCATTTAACAGTCATAGACAAATCCTCATTTTATTGTTTCCATCAGCAAGGCAGCTTGTATTCTCATTAAGTTAATGGGTCAAACTTAAAAGATATTTTGCTGTAACTCCTTTGAATCAGACCTTCCCTTTTCAGAGTAGAAATATTTCTGACTTGGTATCAGGGTATTTGTGTGTGGGTCATGCTGCATGTTTCACCTGGTGATAGAAAATAGCTTTTGGCACCTGTGTTAGCACACAACGTGGCCCATACTTTTTAACCTGTGAATAGAGAGAATTAAACATTTATTAGCTTCTATTTAATATGCCTTGCAGAGGTTAAACTGCAAGTCATACTGATGGTGGTTAAAAATTATAATATCAGGGAGGACACACTTTTAGTCATCTCCTGTCACAGAGTTCACAGCATGGACCATCTGAGAACACTTTGGGGGGGTTTTGTCAGCAGTCGTCTGTAAACCCCAAAGCTGGAGGATTGTATCCTGTTTCTATTTTCAAATTACCTGTATTTTCACTCAAGAGTATGACAGCAACCTCCTGGTTACTTCTGAGCCAGATTCATACAGAAATCCTCACTGCATGTAGATAGAGTGGGCTTTATATTTTGCCCCTTACAAGCAACATTATTTTGGCAATGCAACATAATGTACTTCTCCCACAAATCATGAATAAGGAACCCAGAGCCTGGTTAAAATCTTCCTGACTGCAGGGAACAGTAGCACATTTCTTGATAGTACCTGACATTTCTGCTGCAAGAATAATACAATAGTCGACATCAATGTTCAAAAGGAATGAAGTACCACACTGCCTGATTTAAAGAGCAGACCTTTCTGAAATGAGAAGTTAAGAAGAGAAAGGGAGAAGGAAAATGTGAATTGAACCGGGTAATTTTTTCAAAACTAGCTGTAAGTTGGAATAAAAATACACAATAAAAATGTACAAGGTTAAATCAAACTCTTCTGTCTTATTGAAAGCAACTTTTATAAGCTTTAAAAATATTTTAGAATTCTAGTATAAATTCGTTGCTTTATTTTCTTTTTTTCCATTTCTTTATTTATTTCTAAATATTTATTTATTTTTACATTTTATATATAAAGTGTAAAACAATTTGATACATGTTAGACTTACATGAACACATACCTGAGTATTTTTTTATATACCTAGGATGAATTTTCATTTGGTCTCTAAATATAAAATTTCTGAAAGAATAATAAGGTCATTCTATTATTTCAGACGACCAACCTCTTTAAAGGATGTGACAGGAGCAATTTATCAACAGATTAGCTCTTTTCTGAAAGACTAACCAAAGAGGCCATCTTCTACTTGAAATTAAATTGGTGCTGCTTTTAACCCCTGGTGAAACTCATTTCAGTGAGTGTGATGCAGGGACATCCAGTACCTACTTCCCCAGTCACTGGATTGGCATCTTTATTTTCCTAATGTTATTACTGGGCATTGTCGTAATTTTTTTTTTTTTTTTTTTTTTTTTTTTTTTTTTTTTTTTTTTGGCTAGTAAATGCTCCTCACTCTCATCTCATAGGAAACAGAGAAGCTAAAATATAATTTTCCTCAGTGGCAAAATCTTTGTCACCTTTAGTAAAGCCAGTATTTTACTCTGAAACTCATGGTAAAATTAAACTGGTATGTCTGTTCAGCTGATTGGTAAATGGATGCCAACAATTTAAAATATTTCTAATGTGAAAGAATAGTATTTGGGTTTCTCTTAGACATACAAAGGATTTATGTATCCATGTGATAGTTTATCTGACTTTCAAAAACCTAAGTCTTATCTGGATGTTGATATTATTCCTGTATTTTCAAAGCAAGGTATAACTTTACTTGGTTCACAGTATTGACACCAAGTGTCAGGACACTAACAGGAAGGATGGTGATATCTAATGCTAATGTCTTTGATATAACTAGTAAATGTCAGTCTCTGCTATTGTTATTTCTTGTGTCTTTTTCCTATCCAAACAGATGTGTTCTTTGAAGATACTCTATAAAACATATCTGGCAGGAAATACCTTGGGTATTTTTATCACATATTTTTATAGGAAGTTCTGAATTTAAGACATCAGAACTCTTGCATTGGATCTGTTTTACCACCAGAATAAGGATAGCAGTTTCAAAGGAGGTAGTTACAAACATATGGGCTTCTATTAGAGTTCCTGTTCCTGCAGGCTATTTAAGGAAGTCTTGTAGCTATTCAAGTTAGAGTAGGCTCAATTTGAAGCTGAGCACTGTTGACACTCTTTTAAGATGCAAACAAACCATTCTAAACAGCAGGAGATAAAAATACAGTCATGTCCTGTCTATATTGTACTCTAATTTTCCGGTTGGCTGATTACCATTGACTAATTAGGTAATTCAGAGGAAGTTTGTAAGGAGATCTTTTATTTTATTTTGCATCTAATTGGGGGGGAGAGGTAGGGAGGGTGCAGAGAAGAGTGTTCTGTGGGTGAAGTCAGAAATTCAGTGCTTAGAATATATGGAGAATTTGTCTCATTGATATTTAGGATTTGTAACTCAGCAGAGATATAACCCCATCATTTTACTCCTCTGACAAAATATGGAAGATAGGATGGAAAACTACATTATCTGTTATTCTGAAGAATTTATGATGTATAGGGTTATTTGCCAAGGAATTGATATTATTTTCTGCAATAAACTGATTAATTTGCTCCTAGAGAAAACATTTATTGCATTACATTTCTAAAGTTAGAAGTATGATAGACAAGTGAGAGGAAATGAAAACTGAAAAAGGTGATCCAACTGCTGCCAAAACATTGTACAGATTTGGTGACTAAACTGCTTTTATAACATGAGAAGAACAAAGAATATAATCTATAATATTTTATCTATTTTTCTTTCAATTACACTTGATATTTCACAAAACTCCTATTAGCATTTAGTATGTTTTGTTAGCAATATAACACATCTGCTACTGCATCAATTTTTTGCATCAGCTCTCTATAGCATGCTGGTTCCAGGGTGCTGGGTGTTATTTGTTGGCACACACAGTTACTGTGTTAAGTATACAAGAAAAATTAAACGGTGTCTGGCATATTCCTGGAAGTTTAAATGTAGAAAAACACTATACTAATTTTTTTTCCTCTCCCTCCTTTTCTTCCATGAGCTGCCAAGAAAAGTTTTAATTGAACTTCATCAGTCTTTTTGCTGCTAATAACTTTTGAAATGTATTTTCAGCCAGCTGAATTGCATGCTCAGTTTTTGCTTGGTTTGTTTTGTTGTTGTTGATTTTTTTTTGTTTGTTTGTTTGTTACCTTTAAGATACTGGAGTTTTTTTGAAAAATTTTATGATTTCTGTGAATTTCTGTTAAGTCATTGTTTGGCCCTTACAATAGTGGTCTTTTGGGAAGTATATAGAATTTATGCCAGATACAAAATGCATGAAGTAAGATAACCATTTTACATCAGTAAGAAAGATGCACAGTTATTTTGTAAAATAATATATGCAACATCAGCCTCAGTTTTGGTAAGCAAGATAGAGGACATGACCAAAACAATAGATGTGTTGGCCAGCAGGCTTAACAAATACTTGTTTGCACAGTGGCTCTCAAGTACTATGAAGGTTATTTCTCTCACAGTTCCAGATCCATTTTCTTAGATTTTTTTCACGTTGATCTTGTTTCTTTATCAAATTTCATGCTTCCAGCTTGGGGTTTTTGTTTTGGTTTATAAACCTTTTTCTCTCAACTACTTCATTGCCAATTTCTCTGTCTTGCCCATTACTTCCTTTGCTGGCGATGTCACTTCAGGCCCTCTTACCCCTCCCAGCTTGCCATTTAGTTTACGTTCATTCTGGTTTGATAGCTCTTAGTTCCCTGTCTGAATTCCCTGTTAGTATGTCTCGCTCCTGTTTTGCCTCTGCATCCTTGTAGAGTCTTCTGTATGCAACCATTCCCAATTTCCATCCTCTCAAAATCCATACACATGAACTTTTGAATTTTCAGATCTTTCTTCTTCTTTGTATCCAAGGAGATAAGGAGCAGGTTCACTGCTGGTTGATGCTAACAGATGTACAAATAGAGAAATACAGTTATCCAGGGACTATGTACAAATACCATTTATTTATCAACTTTATGCCAACATGTAAATTCATATTTTTCAGTGTACTCTTGGATATACTTTGTTGCACTCCAAATCTTGCTGTCGGTGATAAAGGAAACACAACTGATATTTAAAGCCAAGACTTTGTTGTCAATATAGTTGAAATTTTAACAGTCTATTCAGAGAATTATTGTAAGTACAGATGTAATTATAAAGACCAGGAAAATAGAGCTTTGTCACATAAAGTGACAATGATAATAACCAATTAGAATTGTTATACACACACTCCCCACTATCTGCCGTTTTCTCTGGCATTATGTTGACCATTTATCTTCCTTTCTGAGTCTTAACATTGATACCACCACCCTTCCCTATTCAGGGGCAGTTGACTGCAGGTCACTGGTGTCCCTAGTTCTTTGCTGGGAAAAGTTGAATGTTGGTGGAGTTTCTTCTTTTTATCTCCTTTAAGGTTTACTTGGGACTAGTTTTGTGTTTTCCAGCTTGCCCACACTACTTCTGAATTCTCCTTATATGATGTTTTATTCAGGTTAGATGCTTGTTCTTTCTTCTCTTTGTCCTACAGCCACTTTTTCACAGCTCCCCAGCGCTCTTTTCTTCACCTGACCTCTGGCTTGTAGGTCTGCCGTCCCCAGGGACAGCATGTCCCCTTATTCTTATCATTCCACTCTTGTATCCTGAACCTGTGCCCCTACTTTTCAAGATGCCTGTTATCATACCAGACCTGTATTCCTCTGCAGTGTGCATTATTTATAAATACTTAATTCTGCACAGAATGACCACATTTTTTCACTACTTGTAAAACACTTGGTTTATAACTCAAGAAGAAAAGCAAAAGTTAAGTAAATTAGGCATACCCACATTGTGTTTCTTGGTGTTTTTTAAGTCATTCTGACAAAACCTTGTTAAAACAGAGGTTGAGTCAGGTCAACAGCAGCTCCTAAAAAAAAATCTAACAAGCCTCATTCCTGAGGACTTGAAAACACAGGACAATGCCTACAGGGTTTAAAATCTGGGTCAAAATCTGAGTTGGAACAAAGGAGTCATTTTTAAGCTTCAGTAAAATTGTTGAGGGGGGAAAAAAAAGAGAGAAAACAGTTACTGACTTCCTTAAGGTTTTGTTGGATGATTTCAGGAGCAATATGCCCATCATGAATACCTTTGTTTTAGTGAACCACTTCATTAAAATTTATTTTACAGTGTTAAAGCCAAAGTCTATCAGGAAATATGTCTAAAACACTACAAATTAAATGGTGCTCATGGGTGTTTTTTTGACTTTCAGGACAAATATCTTTCTAATGTAGTCTTCCATATCAGTGCTGTGACAGTGCTCAAATGTTTGCACCTAATATAGAGAAAAGAATAGCAACCAGATCCTAACAAAATTTTTTGCGTTCACATCACATCTGAATCAGATTTACTCTACAAGAATAATTGGGTATTCTGTTTAATTTTGTATTCAGTTCTTTGTTTATATCTCTGTACTAGTCTATACAAAGCAAAACACTAGTCCCATGCTCATCCTGGCACTGCAAGCAGCACAATGTATACTATTTTTAATCATCACAGTACTTTGGATGCCTTCTGCATGGTCCTGCATCGGACACATAGGTGTCTTGATACCAGCAGAACTTCTAGTGTGAGTTGGGTTTGGTTTGTGTTGCTCAAATGATGAATTTAATCCAAGACTGCATTGCTGGACTGGAAGTTGATATTATAGGCTTGGAAATAGTTATTTTAAATCAACTAGAGAGATACTTATTTTCTTGAAGAGACAATCTGATAGACCATCACTTGTTTTTGAAGGGTGTTTTTATAATTTTGGTACATTAGGTATGGAAAGAATTTTTTACCATATTAAGCAATAGGTAGAGTGAAGTAAATTCATTCATTTCTTAGTAAAGATGATCTTTTTCTGAAACAAGTCCCAGTGTTCAAAACTAAAAAGTTCTGAACACATTTTCCCTAGTGAGTGATGAGCTGTGTTCTCTGCTCACATTTCTTTCTGTGCAATGCAGAAAGGATGTTTTTTCCTAGCTGTGTTTCAAACAGTTAAATCAGTATGTAAGATCATACTTCTGCCAGCCTTCATAAATTATTAAATGTGTATTTTAAAGATCTCCAAATCATGAGGTTTGAAATACTTTTCTTGTTGAGTTTTTTCTATTTTTTTTTTTTCATTCATTCTTAACCATGTGTTTCAGTAGAGAATGTTACTGAGACCTACTCCACACTGCTTCAAAGTCTTGGTCGGTCGGATCTGGATCATTGATGTCAATCTAAAAATAAGTAGTTCTTGAAAACTGGGGAGACCCAGGTTTGTATTTGAATAGTGAATTTTGTCCATAATGGCTACTGTTTCCTAATCATACATCTCCTGTATGGTCTCATTTCTTTTCTAGCTGTTTCTTTTCTAATGACAACGC
Organism: Zosterops lateralis; assembly: GCF_965231275.1. Taxonomy (NCBI): domain Eukaryota; kingdom Metazoa; phylum Chordata; class Aves; order Passeriformes; family Zosteropidae; genus Zosterops; species Zosterops lateralis. The sequence goes on along the minus strand of NC_139762.1, from coordinate 51,381,015 downwards.
TCCAGGGTTTTGTCGTGCCGTGTTAGTGTTAGTACACTTACCACCTAGCACCATGGGGAATCTTTTACTGGAGATTATAAGAACTACATAATGGAAATAATAAATAATCATATCAACAGCCTGGAAGACTTGCAATATATTCCTAATGACTCATATATCTTTGGAGCTGAACATTTACTAGTCTGCCTTTAAGCTTCAGTAAAATGTATTCCACTGTGACCCAAATAAAAAGAGAGCTTTTTCAGGTTAGTATTGGTTGTTTGTAGTAAACTAGTATTTTTTGCAGGAGGGCATGTCCTACTTTGCCAAGTATGTATACTATCTACTCAGATAGATCTATGTATCTATCTACTCAGATAGATAAAAGTTTTATTTTCTCTGCAGATCTCAGAAAGCATAAGTACTCTCTCTGTACTCTTATTTGTGTTAAGGACAAGTTACAAAACTGATTGCTCAGACTGATGCTTCTTTATAGCCGCAAGTCTTTCGTTTCTTACGTTCATTCTGGAGATGCTTTTACAATTTCAGAAGTGTAAAGTTACCTGTATTATCTTCATCAAATGAAAGTGTCAAGATTTACTTGAAATTAAAGGCTGAAAAGTGGTTATCTTGCAGCACTGGAAGTGGATTGCTAAACATTAATTATAGATTAAGACCTTGAACCACTTGAATAAATGACATTAAAGACAACTGCTGTGAGAAGCTAGTTCACGAGTGCCAAAATCTATTTATGATGGCATTCCATAAGGATATATGAGCAAACCAGTAGTGGCAATCAGTTCTGTTTCTCAAAAACAGATTACATGAGAGCCTGGTCTTAAGGACAGCACTTGCTTAAAGAGGAAAAAATAATCCACAATTAAAATAATTACTTTTTGTTCTCTCTGAACAGAGAGGAACATTAAAGCTTGTTAATTGATTGTAGAAGAAAAGGGAAATGAGATGTTCAATGTGATTAACATATGCTGACTTAGCCTTACTGAAATGTTTACTTATGAGTCCTGCACTGCTGTCACAGACAAAATGAGTCTATTTGTCTTACTTTAGTCTCTGAAGGACTGTTGCCAGCATTAGGGAGACACTGTGTGTATTTACATTAGCATATATACCTACTCCCAAAGGAGTTGGCCTTTCAGGATTGAGGAAAACAGGTTAGAAATAGACAGGGTATTACCTTCATGCTGAATGATCATATCTGACTGTAACATAGCTCAACAGCTCTATAATGCTAGAAAATATGTGTTGTAAACCAGCAAGTAGTTGCATTATCCTTTTCTATAGGAGTATTAGCTGGTTTCTGGCTTTCAAGACACAGCTACAGTTCCTATTGAATTTATGCTACTGAGAGCAGGGTTAGCTGTCCTATTATAAAAGCAGGTTCTTCATATTGAATGTGATCAGTGATACAAATGAAACAGCATTTTGAGTTATCAATGCCAAAGCTTATGGTTCAAACAATTCACTCAAAGTTCTTATTGACCAGGGTGGCTTGTTGTACGATGTTTGATTGTAGTAAATCAAACAAAAGAGTTTAATGCATGATTGTGGTATGAAAGGAAGGATGCTTCCTTTCCTTGTACAGCTGGGGCTATTGCAGCTGTGTAGCAGGATAGGACAAGATTTTGGAGCAGAGAACATGCTGCCTCTTAGAATAATCTTACAAGATTATTCCCAGAGTTCTTCAAGAAGCACTGTGCTAGACATAGACAAATTTAGTCTCAAATTCCAGAATTTTCAACAAAGTTTTAAAAGTGAGAAGACATCACCAATCTCATCTTTCATTGCGAAGATTTCATCACTCATCTTTCATGCAAATCCTCTTTAGCCTATCATGACATTAGCCTTGCTTTATTTGGCTAGTATTGCTTAATATTTTCTTATTGCCTTCATGCTGATTTTTTAGTGCTTTTCAAAAAGCCTTTGAACCAAGACTGTGCATGGTGGTCTTACCTGGTAAACAGAAAGTCACATTGTGGAGATATATAGAAAAATGCATTAGAGAAGCCAGAAAGAGCAGAGTGTAATATGGAAATAAATACTTTTATTATCTGTGGTTTTCAGTACTTATATTTTATATTGCCTTGAAACAAATTTAAAAATAGCATTCATACTGCACCAAAATAAAATGTGTCTAAAAACATTTTTACTAACAATTTCTTTGTACAGGTGGCAAATCAAATTTATTCTAGTTCTGTCACAGATTTCACAAGAATTCATTTAGTTTATTTCTTACCTCTTGTGGTGTAGAGATCACCATTTTGTTTTGGCTGATTGTGGGATATGTCTATAAAATTAAAATGCTTAAATATTTTAAATGCAATAGTCTTTAAGGGGAGAAGAAAAAAAAATACGTTCAATGGACAAACAAACAAAGATTTGAAGTAGTGAACTAAGAAGTGACATAATGGAAGCCCAGAGACAGATTTTAGAAACAACACAGCAGGAAGATGCTTACACTTGTAAGGTATAAGAATCCATAAGTTCACTGAAAACACTTAGTAGACATACCACATCCTGCTTATTGAAACTGCACCCAATTCTGAAAGGTAAAAAGTTTTAATAAAGAAAGCAGTCACGACCAAAAATAATGTCAGATTGACATTCTAGGGAAAACTGTCTTCAATTCTTTTTAAACTGCTTTTCAAAAGATCAGAAAATCTTTCTAAACTGTCTGTTTCAGTAATATTTTTGCAGCAAAATATTTGTGCTAAGTACCAATCCCAAGACATCTTCCTTGTAAGTTATGTTGACATATTTGTGCTTATTTAGCTTTCTTTTTTTCATTTTCTTATTTTTTTTATGATGATAGTATTTATTTTAACAGACTAAAACTAAAATGTTCTTGGCATTTGCTGAAAGGAACAATGTACAGAATTTTCAGGATTATCTCGTTCTGGTCAAGATATGCATTGAAGAACATTAATTTAGAACAGCTGAATGAGTGTTTTAAGGCAAGTATTTTCATAGTCACCATTAAGTTGCTTACCTAGACTAAATATTAAATAGGAAAACAGTTTTAAGATTCTGGTGGGTTTTCTTTGTTTTTTTTTTTTTTAAATTTACTATTAAATGAATCTATTCAAATAGAAAATTTTAAAAAGATACATGTGAGTCTAGCAGTCAGTATATTCTGGGCTTGATCCTTTAAGGTATTAAGAATTTTACCCAGATTTTGAAAACTCCTTCAGTTCAGTTACCCTTGATCACAGGAAAGATTTCACAAGGTTTGCAACTCCCTGTCTTGCTTCTTGTATTGATTAACCCTACCTCAAAGAATAACTTAAAAGCTACTCTGTGTATACAGCCTTTACTCCCATCTGATTTTTTATAGATGTAAGTGTGAAGACAGGTTGGGGCCAGCATGCTACAAAGACCAGTGGGCTCCTTTCAGCTCCAATTGCCCACTCCACCCTCCTTAGGTGACAGCAGATGTAGACAGGCTGCATTTGATAAGAAAAACCCTGTCAAAGCCATATTTAAATGCTGTATATTGGTGCAGTACAGGCTCTGAAGGTTTAAAGCACTAGGTGAGAATGAAGGAGTGGTAAAGTATTTATAGTGGATAATGTCTAGAGATTCAATTTATACATTATTTTATTTAACAGGACTTTGGAAATTGATAGTCAGATAGGCTCTTGGAGGGCAGTTTATATGACTGTCTTAAGTATCCAACACATCAACAGAGCAGATTTGGTTCTCTCATTGTTTTCCAGGTTATATGACCACAGAAAATCTGGGAAAACAAAATAAGTCCATCTTTAAATGCCCACAAAATTTATTGAAGCAAGATAATTCATTTTCCTGGCATGTCTCCTTAGTCATTGCTAAGTAAATGGAGTCATGCCATGCCAATATTTTCATTATAGCAAAGACTTGAGTGCTGGAGACAGGGCTGGTGTTGTCAAAGTCAATTTGTGCTGAATCTCAGTTAGTCTTTGCCACTCTTGTTTGTCAAACAGGGAAAATCCTGTATTCTTCATAGACTAAAGTGGGAAAAAAATTACTAAGGAAGACAAGACAGCTGGAGTCTTGTGGTTCTTGTGAAGGGGAGCACTTGGCAGTGTTGGGTGTTGTTAAATCAATATGACAGGACAGGAAATCAAGCAATCCTAAGTAACAGTTATTGCAGTCACAATCTCTGAATTTACTCTAAAATGCAGGAAAATCACCCCTGCAGTTTTCTATTCCCAAAGGCTCAGTTTGCAGAGGACTTTTAGAACAGCATCCAAAAGTATGAAGCCTGTTGCTAAGCTGAGGCAGCCAGCTAAAATTGTTCTACAAAAGGTGATGGAAAAACAATTTCTTTGCTTGGGTTTCCCAGATAAAGTGAAGGTAGGCATCTTACGAAAGCAGTGTTGGTTTTTTGGGGTTTTTTGGCAGGGAAAAATAATAAATAAGAGAAAAATTAGCCCAAATATCTGCTCCTTGGTTACGGCCATCAGCTGTGAAATCTGGTTTCATGGCCCTTCCCTTTGCATGCTTATTTGGAGACTGAACTGAAAATGAGATCTCTTGTATTAAAGCACTCTGTCCCAACCATTAGTGCTTGCTGGAGATTTCTCTGAAGTCCTCTTGTCATACTTGAATTGTTGTAAATAACAGTCATTGAAGAAGGACCTTGTAACAGTCTTCATTCATTTCAGAAGGATTCCATCATTATTCTTTCGAGTGAAGTGTGTTGGAGAAAATAAATGAAAGAGTAGATGTTTCAGCTGACACAGACACGCAAAACCTGACTAGAAATTTTTCAGTATTTCTACAGGGATGCTTTGAAAAGCTTGATGGTTTCAAGAACGGGGATATCATGGAGGGTTTTTAATCCTGGTTTTAAGTAATTTTTTGAACCTCATACATAATGTTAGCTCTTGTATGATAAAGGATCAGGATGTTATTTTAATAAATCAATAGTTCTTACTTAACCCTTTTCACTACACATGACTTTTATATACCTCCACTTTATCTACTCTCACTTATCTAATTTCAAGGCTGAAAAACCCTCGACTGTGTAGGCATTTTCCTCCAGGAAATTGTTCTCTACTTTTAATCATCCTGTCACTGTTCAATGCCTCTGCAGTTTTGGCATCGTCTTTTAGGATGTGGGCACAGGGTGAGGTTCAGGACAAAACTAGATATGATGTTACTGATATGAGTCCCCTATTTATATACTGAAAAAAGAGGATTTTCTGCCTTGTCTGTTTCTTTCACACTAAGCACTAATAATTAGATTATGTTGGGGAATTTTTTTTGTGATCAATAGCAAGCTGGTATTTTCACAGGATTGTCTGTTATCATTTCAAGGAAGTATGAGATTTTTTGCGGGGAGGGTTATTTGGGATTTTGGGGGTTTTTGGCAGGAGGAGTGTTATATGGGGTAAGATTGTCTGTACCTGTGGCTGCTGTATCAGTTTGAAGCAAACATAGCAGTTTCTTTCTAAATCTTAACTGCATAAAAAAGATAACCCTCTTTTAGATTTTAGTGAGGTTTTTGAGAACTTTAGTGTTTTTAAATGCTAATCATCTTCATAATTTTGCCTTAATAACACCTTTAGCACATACAAATGCATGCTCTCAGAGCATATACAGCCAAATTTTAACTATCTTTTGTTCTTGAAGTGGAAAATCTTGCACATCAGGAGTGTTTCAGTCTTGGGCTCTGTTCTGTGTTCAGTCTAGTCTTGGAGATAAACTTTTAGTTTCATTACATGTTTTAGTAGGAACAGCAACCTCTTCATCAGTGGGAGCACTCCAGTATCTGGCAACCTATCATGTGTGAAATGAGAATTGTTTTAGTTCTCAAAACAGTCTGTCTGCCCTTGAAGCTTCCTTCAACTTCACCTTCAAAATTGCATCATCTTTAAGGAAAGCCATGGTAATATGCAGCTGCTTTGGCAAGGCAAGGAAGAGACAGTAGACAGTCAGTTCCACTGGTTTACTGCATAGGGTCTGGAAACAAATGCCCAGGACCCCTCTGTGCTGAAGCAGCCACTCTTTCCTGTTTCAGTGGGCATCTCTACCAGAAACTTGTTTTTACAAACAAGAGAATTGCATTTTTCATAGTTTCTGATAACACTTCCTTAGGACCACACCTTTTTGATTCTCAACAAGAAATCCTTGTTTTGATATTCCTATCAGACTTGGATGTGAAATTAGGTTTATGGCCAAAAATGTGTTATCTTCTTTTGACAGTTTAAGGCTTGTTATATTGACAGAAACCACATACCAGCAAGGGACAGAGACACTTCAAAATTCAGTGAATCAAAAGTTCAGATTTGTCTGTATTTGTCATAATATTTCCTAAGAGTTTCCTGATCTTTCTTAGACTTAAGCCTGTGTAGTTACTATAATAAAATACATTTCTAAGCTTGCTTTTATTGAGATGCATTCCTCTTACAAACCAAAAGGTGATCGCCTTGCTTCAGTTAATTTGTTTCTTTCATTTGGATAGTAGCCATGGTCTCCTGAAATTTTTCATGATCTCATGAAGGATTTCATTGCCTAGATCTTGTTTTCAGAAGAATAAATTACTCCATATTGGATAGTGCTAACCAGATATGTATTTCTTTTCTAGCTGTTCCTCTTCCCTTTGAAGTTTTTTGGGCTCTGTTTTTTCTGGGTTTTTTTAATCTGGTTTGCTCTGGTTTGGGGTTTGGGCAGGGGGGTGGGTAGTGTACAAAGGGGAGTGGGTTTCTTACATCAAGGGCTTATTGCTGATAGTTTTCTATTTCTTATTGATTTTTGGCTAAGCTTAGTAGAGCTAAAAGAAGTTGTAGAGGTTGAGTAGGCTGCTCAGTGGTGCAGTATGGTGAAGAAAAAATTGTTAATGAGAAAAAATCTAGCTGCAAAACAGAAACACTAGTGTTGCATAAAGCACATGCTTCACTGAAGGTCTGGTTCATTTGCTCACTGTTCTCACCTGGAAGTGCTGAATTCCTAAACTGACCTGCCATGTCCCATTGTTTGAGTTTTTTTAATACCATAATAATGCAAGGAGTAGTCATGTCTATAGATATGCCATGCGACAATTACTTTGTTGCAGTTTTGTCATGGCTGATCTCTTTTAATACTTAGAATGATTCAACAAATATTTCAGGTTGTTCTTTTACTCCCATGGATTTTCTGTAGTTTATGATAGTGATAAGAAGCACACAGAAACCAGATTGCTTGCTACTATATTCCAAAAGCAGTCCAAAGAAACAGGTCCTTTAAGGGCATGCCTTTCCCAATTTAGCAAACACCTGGATGGATTGCCTGGCACTGATGCCTTCTGACATGAAACATCCTTCATCTTTGCTACTAATGGCATCTGGACTCTTCCAGCTGCCAAAGTGTGTTAGGAATTGTTTGGTTCAAGTGCTAGCTGAAATGGTCTAGATGATCATATTCTGGTATCAAGAAATGTTCCCAGGCTGTGCTTGAAGTAAATAGTACAGAAGAATTTTCACTCAGCGGTGCTTTTTTTTCTTGCTCCTGCTCTAATGTGTGATAGCTAGAGCCTTATGGAAAGCTAGGTCAGGTGCTGCAAGACTTCACCTACCTTCTGTTTATATGAGAACGAGTCAGGAGTAATTGCGTCCCATGAAGAATGCCAGGAGTGAAGCTCTAGAGTTTCACTTTTGGTAAATATCCTCAACTTCTTTGAACGTGTTTGGTTACCAGACACCCATCTTTGACTATCCATCCTCTCAATCTGAGAACTCTAAACTAAGGATAAAATCTTGAAATTATTTTTTTATTTTCATGAATAGGACTTAATTTTATGAGGATATATAGAATTTAACATAATGGGGAAGTAAAGCAATCCAAAAGGTTTGAAGTAAAAATACAGTGAGCATGATGGCAGTTGAGATTAAACAGTCAGGATTTTAAATTTGTTTGAAATCCTGCCATAGTACATACGTGTTTTTTGAACTTCTGCAAGCTCTAATGGCTCTTATATGACTGAGATTAAGTGCTCTTGCTAGAAGTTATGGAGACAGTGGAGCACATTTAATTGCAGCAGCCAATGTACAATCCCACTCCCATTTTCCCTGTAGAAATGAAACAGTCCATCAGGTAAGGCTGAGTTCAATGTGGGCCTTCTCTGATGTGTAGTCAGTGCAGTAAGGGCCTTTAGATAATTGTAGCAGGCAGCCAATTCATCTTGATACACGGAGTATAGGAGAAAAAAAATCAGCTTTAAATGTACATCTGGGTTTTGGAAAGTAGATGTTTCATGATGTGTCAGACTGCTGTATGATTAAGTAGATCATCAGTGTCAAAACACATAGAATTTCAATCCCAGAAATGCTTTTGAAAAATATCATGCATCTCTAACAGTGGAGTTTGTCAGTTCTTTTTAGTAGCTGTCTATTTTTTGGTTTTGTTTTTAGACAATTGTTTCTGTGCAGTGGGAACCAGAAAGGGGGAAGGAAGTCAGTTGAGACTGGTTTCTCAATAAGCAGGAAAATATATCCTTCTGCATAGGCTTGTGCCATAGAATTTTTCAAAACTGCTACCAACTCATATTTTTAAACTGTGCTCAGAAGACAGTTTTTTCTTTGGGGTGAGGTTACTTTCTTTATTAATTGTACTTTAGTTTTTAATCACTGTCACCTTTTGTTAAACTGCTTGAGAAATCTTCAATCTATATATCTGCAAGGTCATTTAATTTGTATGTAATTCATCATCATACCAGATATTTCACTAATTCATCTTCAGAAATAGTTTTGTGAGGGTTTTTGCCAAAAAAACCCCAAACCCAAACCAAGTAACAAATAAACAAAAAATTCCCAACCAGTAAAACCAATTCAGTGGGAGTTTTATACTTCAAAGAAGATTTTATACCTGCTGCATAGGCAGATACCTATTAACTCACTTTTAATGTGACAATTTTTTTTAACCCACTTTCTTTTCCTTTGCTAAATTGTCTCAGAAGGGGGACCAGTAACAAAAAGCTATACTATGGTTTCGAATTCTAGATGTTCCCATAGAGAAATAGACAGACTTTAGTAAAAAAATACTAAAAAACTCATTCTGTGCTGAAAACAGACATTAAAACTCAAACCCACAAAATTTATTTTTAAAGTATTTGCTGCTAGCTGTTCTTGCTGTTCATACAGTTTCGTCATGGAAGTGTAGCAGCCCATTAGAAGTCAACTGTTGTTGATAGTAGTATTGTCATAATATTACCTTTGTCACTGAATAAGACAGGAGAAAAAAAGCCCTAATAAAAGGATTGCTTTCCTTCACAAATAAAATTAATTTATACAGAAAAAAGTATTTTTTACAAAGCTGCATACAACAATACTACAAAGTATTAATAATGAAATTAAATTATTAAATATCCATTACAGAAAAACAACATAAATGTTTCATAGCTATATTTGTGATATAGCATTTGCAGGTGCAATTTCAGTAACTAATGAATGCAATTATAACATGGACATTTAGGTAATTTAAATGTGAAGATAATTGGATAATTGCTTGTTCTAATAAATTAGTGTTAACAAGAAGGAATTGTAGAGAAGGAAATGTGTAACTTGAAAGCTTTTGGTGTTCTTTCAAGTGGTAGTTCTTTACTAACAAAACATTATCATCAGTGAGTCTTTTGATCATATAGGTCTGTTTTGACATAACTTCAGTGACTTTCTTGTATATAGGAAGAGAGAGAGGTACTAAGTGCAAGATTTGTAAGGATAGCTTGATTTCCAATCCAAATTCTATTCAGGTTTCTTAAAATTCAGATATTTAAATCTTTGAGGTGTTTAGACTGATGTCTCTGGTAACTGTTATTTAAAGGTTGGGGTGTATTTCCTTGTGTGTTTTGCAGGGGAGGAGAGGCATGTGTTTATTTTGGGATATTGTATTCTGTTTTTAAAGGAAATAACTGAATCTTTCTGAGTTTTTTATTCTGCTCTCCTGCTTCCTGTTTAGAAGTTATCTTCCTTGACAAATATAAAAAGTAAGAACTGAATGTATATTTTTCTTGTTTGGTTTTTTTTTTTTTTTTCCCTTCCAACTCATGCAACAGTTTTAATGATACAGTGATGTTTTGTCGGTTTTCTTCAAATTTGGAAAAGAGAAAAGTACAACAAAGAGAGATAACATCAATTATGTTCAGGTTAGCAACATTAGTAGGAAATTAAGTTCGCTTAAAATAAATTTTGGTCCTAGTATGAGAAAGATGTATGCAACTGTGAGAAAAAAACCATGCAACAAGTCAAGTTTTCATTCATTTCCATTTACCAGTGGTGTTAGTATGCATTGTTTGGTTTCTAACAGTCAGTGTGTCTGAGTTGATAGAATTGAGAAGAGACAAATCATCTCGAAGAGCCTTATCCTTCTTGATGGTAGGAAATAAAGATCTGGAAACTGTCAAACACATGAAACAAACTGCTAAAAATTTAAATCATTTTAAGTCTCATATTTTCTGGTAAAGTAGATAAAATTTCTATTTAATAGCATTAACAAGAATTTTCTTTGCCAAGAAAAACACGATTTTAATTAATCTTGTGTATTCTATTGGGTATAAGGTGATATGAGAATCCCCAGACGATCTCCTTTGGGAGTCTTGGATCTTCAAGCCTTGCATGGAATGAAAGGCAGGAGACAGCTGGGTTGTTAAGGCTGCTTCAAATATGGCATGTGCTGTTTTCTGTAAACTGTTGTCTACAAATGGAAACATGAAGATTCATTAACATTATGGTGTAATCGCAATAGGCATATTTTATACACAGTTTATATACACTGTTGGCATCTGAGTTATAGAGGTTTTAAAGTTGGAAACACAGTGGAAGTAAGATCAAAAGTCATCTTGTCTACATTGTTCCTGCTACAATAAAAATGTCCACTTGTTAGGCTCTTGAACATATTCTCCATCTTTTAACAAAACTAAATCTTTCTCTTTGAGCTTAATCTGCTTCCATATATTTTTGCATCTGTTTTGTGTTTCAGTGCTCGTGTGTTAAAACTTTACATTGCAGGTGAAACAAAAATGCCTTAATTAATAATTAAGTTCAATAAATGGAAATATATTGCCCAGGTTTTTAAGTGCTCAGTTCTGGATTTTATGCTTCTGAGGAAGAAGTTAACTACATTAATAAAAATTATGAGATCTAACCAAAATTGACCCTGATTTGAGTGAAGAGTTGGACAACTAGCCATTCTGAGGCTCCTTCATTCCATCCTTTGTTATTCTGTGATTCAGTTCTCTGAAAATCCCAAACAATGGTACCTAAAAATAAATTTACTGCTATGCAGCCAGTTACTAACTCCTGCTTAGTGGGGATTTTAATGATCAAGCTCTTGATACCATGCCAGATAAAATCAGAATTTCAAGTACATAATAAGAAAACTATGGCAAGAAATAAAGGAATTAATCTCCATTAAAAATGGATTTTAAAAAGAAACTTGAAGGGCACATCTTGGGAAAAAATAGATGTTTTGAATAATTTATAATCTCTCAAATATTAAGCAGGAGCAGTCTTGAGCAGTGTTGTCTTTGTGGCTTGAATGTGATTTTACAAGTGTAAGCAGATTTTTAGGTTCTTTTAACTTTTACATAGAACAACTTTTGATCAAGGGGGTGTACTCAGACACTCCCATACTGCTCTATTAATGGTAAATATCAAGGTACCCGAGATTGTCCAGAGAACATGGTGTGTGATTCATTTTGTTTCTAAGACATGTCTTCTACAAAAGGTTTTTATTTGAAGTCAGTAGCAGCAAACAAGTTGGAGGCTTCATTTGAACTGCCATTGAATTTTCCACTCCTTATTGAGTTCACATTCTCACCTATCTGAGCGAAAAGACTATCAATCAAAACTTCAGAAAAGTTAAAGGAGACAAAGAAGTCAATAGCTATAGGAAAAGGATGCTTTTCCTGCTAAAGTATTATGACACAGTTTATGGATCAAGCAGACTATCCGATCAGTAGATTATTTAAGTGGCAGAGAATTGAGGGCTTCTGCACAAACCTTGGATCACTGACAGAGCACACAAGCAGGAATCTTTGCAGGAAACGATAAAATCACTGCTACAGAACATCTCTCAGATATGTCCCAAAAGATAAGCGATAAGAATTGAGGGGACAGAAAATCCCCCTTTCAGTGTTTATCAACAGGTTTTAGGTTGAGCCCCCATCTCAGTCTCCAAGGGGAGAGGAAATAACAAGTGTGGTATGGGATTCAGGGTTTATGAAGATGGTAGGGATTTCAGGAACTGATAGCAACTGATGACCCAGCTTAAACATTTTAAGGACACTATTGTACATAGAATTTAATATCTTATAAAGCAAAAACCAAACAAAGCATGAAAAGTCATTCAGAGCTGCAAGTTCTGGAGCCTTACTTTTCAATCTCTCTCAATGGGTGTATTGTTTATTTAGTTTATTTGGGGGTTTTGGAGGTATTTTCTTTTGGTTTCGGCTGGAAGCAGGGGAGTGTTTGGTTTGTATTTTTTTACCAAATGTAACCACTAACTCGATGAGGTTTATCTTTCTGGGTAGGAGATCTCTTGAAGGGCAAGTAAAATTTTAATGCTGCAGTCCTGGGTAACTTTCTGTCTTATCTTTAATGCTGGTAATTATTTTCCCAATCAGTGTGGTAATACTGCTGACTTTAACTGTTTGCTCATAGATTAATAAGGGATAATTATTATTTAGCCTAAACTTTATCTTTTTTAATTTCTGTGCTGCAGTTTCATCAGTGGCCTTAAACAGTAATTCTAAGATGTCATGTGTGTGCAGGTGAAATACTTAATACATCACTAACAAGAAGTGGCAAGGATTTACCTGAAGGAGGAAATTTAAAAAGTGTTTCTACTGCTATCATTTTCTTATTTCTTTAATATGGTGGTAAAATGTGTTTTGATCATTGATATATTACGTCATTCTAAGGGATATGGAAACATACCCTATGTCTAGTAAGAATTTCAAACAGAAAATCCTCCTCTAAAATGGAATGTTATGGAATGGTTAAAATTAAAGCTTCATTTCCATAAGTCTTTGCTTAACTTTAAGACCCAGAAGTAAGCACTTTGAAACAAATATAGGCTTAAACACCTGATGTAGGCATCATGTACCAAGTCCTGATACCTTGATGCAAACAGGAGGCAAACAATGTAGACAAGATTACAGTGCTGGTTTGTTTGACTGAGTTTTAATTAGCCAGTTATTCTATACTGTCATAGTCACTTAAAATAGGCCAGTAAATAGAAAATAGCTAGAATAGTAAAATAATAAGCAATAATTATTTTTTCACACAGACTTCCATTTAAAGAAATTAAAGAGATTAAGGCTGGATTACTGCTTTTTACCATGGCATAAATCAGAGATGCTTTTTGTAGAAGTCATATTGATTTTAATATTTTGATGGATTGACCCTGGCTGAATGCCAGGTGCCCACTGAAGCCACTCTATCACTCCCTTCCTCAGCTGAAAAGAGAAAATATAATGAAGGGGTCATAGGTTAAGATTAAGGGCAGGGAGAGAGCATTCACCAATTACCATCATGGGTGAAACAGGCTTGACTTAGAGAAATTTAATTGAATTTATTAACAATCAAAATCAGAGTAGGCTAATGAGCAGTAAAACCAAACCTTAAAACCACCTTCCCCCACCCTTTCCTTCTTCCGGAGTTTAATTTTACTCATGACTTTTCTACCTCTTCCTCCCCAGGGGCACACACATGTGTGTGGGATGGGGAATAGAGGCTGTGGTCAGGTAATCATACACCTCTGCTGATCCTTCCTCTCAGGAGAAGGACACCTCACACTTCTCCCCTGCTCCAGTGTGGGGTTTCTTCCATTGGAGACAGCCCTCTACAGACTTCTCCAGTGTGAGTTCTTCCCATAGGCTGCAGTGTTTCATTAGCTGTTCCAGAGTGAGTCCCTTCCATGGTGTCACAAGTCCTATCAGCAAACCTATTTCGGCGTAGGCTCTTCTCTCCATGGTCCACAGGTTCTGCCAGGAGCCTGCTCCACTGTGGGCTTTGTTGATGATAATAACTAATAAATCAATAATTGATTTATAGTGGTTTAGCAGAACATTACCTTTGGGGGAGGGGGGGGTGGTTTTGAACAATCACTTGAATTTCAGAGCAAATCTTGTATGTGTATATAAAAATATTAGAATGTCCGTAGGATGACTATTCTTTTTCCTTCTTCATAATGTAATACAAAATACATATCTAAAATTCACATGAATTAATGTAAAGACAGTAGAGTGACTGTGAGTATTTTACATTTAACTTGAGTTGTAATTATCAAAGTAATTTTTTGTTGGACTGCAAGAATCTTTCCCAAAGTCGTACACTTCTCATGCATTTTACTTAATTTGCTCTCAGGTAATTTTTATCTGCAGTAGATATAATCGCCTTGATCAAAAACAATCTGCTATTTGAGTAAATGTTATTTTCCATTTACTTATATTTATCTTTCAGTTAGATACAATGTTCCCTACTTCCTTGGTTTTGGGAAACAGTTTTTTCTAGGGGATTGATTATTTAGGCTGCAGACTTTGAAATGTATTTATTTTATTTAAAGTATGTTTTTTGGCCTTGGCCAAGTTTATCTCCCACTTGTACATTATTGCCATGACTAACGTTTTAAGAAGGGTCACCTTTTTGTTTGCTTTAATCTCTGGAGTGCTGTGAAATGGCAGAGTTTTTGTATGGTTGAGAATATGGTCTGTTCTAACTTCTGTATTTGTGTCTGAAGAGGCTCCTTTTGCACTATGCTTTCATGTTCAAATAGCATCTTAATACTCTCTATTTGCTATATGTCAGTGAGTTATGAATCAGCCTTCAGATCACAGGTTTTTGTAAGTTGTAAATCTTCTAGTAAAGATCAGTCAGAAATTAATTTAATATTCTGAAACTGTCTGCAGTGGTATGCTAGTCAAATGACATTGCTTTATATTAAAGAATGAGCTAAAATCTTACCGATTTGTAGCATAAAAATGGTATTTGTAGCATACAATGGTTTTTAAATGATTCCTTACTTTCATTTGTTATTGGCAGTATATCCAGGATCATAGCTGCCTGACCTTTCCCATGGCTTGTGCACCTTTCCACCTGAGACAACTCAGTGAGCTCTGACATTTGCCAAGCTGCACATAGCCCTAGGAAGTCTGCTCTCTGTCTTCTGGGTGAAGTCACTAAGGCCTCTCTCTGTTGTGCAAGGTTTGCCCAGCAAGCTCCACAACAGACAAATGTCAAAAGTCTTGACAACAGCAAAGATTCTGCTGGAGGGACCATGCTATGATGCAAAAATCAGGTCATGTTAAATTTAAGATGTGAAGCACAGAAAACCTACAGCTTTAGTTGACAAGTTAAAATAAAGGATGGTGATGAAACATTTGGGCACATTTCAGTTGCAATGTTTAAAGGAATGTATCTAAGAAGAGGTTAGCAATTTGAAGAAGTTAAAACTGCTTTTTTACCTAGGGTTAGGCTCTTAGCCAATTTCAAAGAAAATTATTTAAGTCCCCTCATTTCTAAAACTATTTGCCAGCTGCTTGTCAAATTAAAACAAGGAAGAATTTTAGGTTTTTGCAAAATCTCAAAATCAAGTTGTTTGTATTAGGGTTTTCTTAAGACTAAATCCATTATATAGTCTAATAAGTTTGTAGTAATGCTTGGAAACACTTGAAGTCATCCTAACAAGCTTCCTGTGTGACCTTGTTTAGTGTGAATTGAATTTTCAGAAGACAGTTTTGATAATGCAGTTACCAAACTGCATGAAAACCATGCCATGAGAGCATCTGATGTATTCTTAAAAAGACCATAAGGATCTCAAGTGACACATTCAAAACTACATCCTTTCAAAGAAACATTTATTAAATTTGCTCTGGTATATGCTGTAAGTCATAGCAATAACCTTAAAATTCTGTTTTCAACACCTTATTGAGTTTGTTGAATTCCTTAGAGTATGAGCAGAAATGTGCAAAAAAAAAAAAAAAGTGTAGATGTTAAAATTAAAAACTTCTGTCATATGTATTATATATTTTTGTTTTTCCAAAGTAGTGACAGTGTCCTAAATAAATCACTAGTTTGACTATACTTTGTAGATAAGAGGTTTGTGCACAAAAATTCAAGATAAGATGATTGTATTCACTTTACTACATCTAAAACCTCTGGAGCAACTTTGAGATAATTACCTTACCATTATATACATACATACATATATATATATATGTATACACACACACACACACACATATGTATATAACTTCTTGAGGTCTTGCTGCTTAGTGTTAAGAATAATTAATTAATAGATATTATGGATGTAACAAAACAATCACCTTTCATTTGCCCTCATACTCCTTTTTTTCATAACAATTTTTCCATCTTCTGCCCCCTATCCTCAGAGGTGTTATTATACGAACACCATTCCTCCAGAGTTATATTTATACTCTTATCAAAGTCCCCATTTTTTAGTTCCACTGATATGGAAAGATTGCAAGGAGTCTATTAATAACATTTTATGCCAAGTAATGCCCTTTTATTGCATTTTCCTTAGAAGAAGTAACTCTAGAGCCCTTGTTCTGAGGTCAGGTGTTTTCTTTCTGTAATAAAGTTCACTAGTGTTGACATCATAAAGAACATTTTCAGAGAGGGAAAAGTTCTGACCTGTGACTTTACTTGTACTTTAATTATAGTGTTGCAATAATCACTGAAAGTTATAGAAGTCCTTGTCTGTCTCCTCTGAGCATTTTTCTGTTTTGGGGTTTACTGCTCTGTCACAAGTTTCTAATTCCTTTTGAGTGTAATTTTGATTTTCCGTGCATTCAAACCTACAGCTCCATGGCTTAGTACACTAGCACTTCCCACCAGGTTTCCCAACAGGGTTTCTTTCTTTCCTTGATCATTTCTAAATACATGATTTCACAACTTTTATTTATTTAGTGGCATACTCCTATTGAGCTAACTGTGTAGGCTGAAAACTGGATTCATTCTCCTGAAAGCTGCCATAACAAAATTTTGTTATCCTCAGTAAAAGACAACATTCCTACTCTTTTCCTTGGTATTTAATATTGATTAAAAGAACAGTATATTTTATTCATTAACAAAAATAAACTTATTTTAAATAAAAGATAATTGGACTTTTTCAATTGCTTAGGTAAATTTTTTCAAGGGTGATTTCTACTCGGTTTTAGTTAGAACGATTTTTAGGTTTTATTCTATGTATGTCTATATTACCTATTTTTATTTTTATTGTTCTCATTGCACAAGCCAAAATTTATACTGCTGTAGATCAGATTTGGATCTAAATTAGTTGTCTTAAATATTGATAAAATTGTAATCGAGGAAAGACAGTGTTTCTGTCATGGGGGTCAGCATTTGCAGAGCCTAAATAGGTCTTGTAGCTTTCACTGAACTTTCTGCTGATTACATCAGGTTTCATTACCCTGTTACCTCTGTGAAAATAAAGGCTGTGTCTTTACACATGTGCAAATTACCCTTGTTGGAATGCAATGGATGTCTGATAGACTTTTGTTACTATGTTATGAGCAAAGCTTTGGTTTAAACCTTAAGTATATACTTTAAATATATATTTCCAACTTATGATAACCATTTCTTCAGAGTAATGACTTCTGTAGGGATAATGTAGAAAGGATAACCAAAGATTATTACAGGGTTGGTCAGTGCCAGCACTGTTGGCCAATTTGACAGCTAATGAACCAATGTGATGTTGAAAGTCTATAATGTTCCAGTGAGCCAGTCATTAAATGCCCTAATGAAAAATTTTTGAAGGGATTATTACTGTTCTAAACCACATTTAGTGATTCGTAGTAGACATTTTCTTCTTGATATTTGCATTACAGGATAGAATCATAGAATCGTTTAGCTTGAAAAAGGCCTTTAAGATCATAGAGTTGAAACATTAACTTAGCACTTCCAGATCAACCACTAAACCATGTCCCTAGGCACCACATCTTTGGATTTTTGGATACATCAAAGAATGGTGACTCAACCACTTCTGTGAGCAGCCTGTTCCAATTCTTGGCAACCCTTTCAGAGGAGAAATTCCCTAACATCCAATCTAAACCACCCCGACACAAGTTCAGGTCATTTTCTCTTGTCTTAACACTTGTTACTTCAGAGAAGAGACCAATCCCCTCATGGTTACAACCTCCTTCCAGCTAATTGTAGAGAGTGTTAAGGTGGCCTCTGAACTCATTTTCTCCAGGCTAAACCCCCCCAGCCCTTTCAGCCTCTCCTCATCAGACCTGTGCTCCAGACCCTTTTCCAGCTTCATTGTCCAGAAACCCAGCCTTTCTCCTTGTTGACCCTCATACCATTGGCCTCAACCCATCGCTCCAGCCTGTCCAGATCCTTCTGCAGAGCCTTCCTACCCTCCAGCAGATCACCACTCCTTGGAGTCACACCCAGCTTGAAGTCACCTGCAACTCGGAGTCACCTGTAAACTTCCTGAGAGAACTTCCCCTCCTCCAGATCATGGGTCAAGACACTGAATAGAAACAGCCCCAGCACACACCACTTGTGACCATCCCCCAGCTGCCTTCTGCTCCATTCACTGCCACTCTCCAGGCAGATTTTTACCCAGCAGACTTCACCCATCCAAGCCATGAGCAGAAAGTTTATACGTGGGAATGCTGTGGGAAGGGGTGTCAAGGGCTTTACTGAGTTCCAGGTGGATAACATCCACTGCTTTTCCCTTGTCCACTGAGCAGATCACCCTGTCATACAAGGACTGACTTATTATTCAAGCAACTAATAAATCATAGGGCAATGCATTTGGAAATTCTGTAGTTTCTGTGAGTTTATCAAGCAAATTTTTACCAGCTACAAAGCCAGGCATACTGGGGTACACTAGGTTAGTAGTTGTTTTCAACTGAACTAATGGAATACTTGCCATGCTTTCTCTGCTGATACGTTGACTTTTATTTTATATTCTTTATATTGATGGCCATAGAGTGTTATGATCCATTTTTATACTGCTTAATGTCAATTTAAAATAAGTTGTGAATTGTAATTGAAAATACGAAAAAGGGAGTCTAACAGCAGGAGTTTGATAATCCTGTGGACTCAAATTCTACTTTCACCTTCATTCTGACCTTTATTACATTCCTGGAGGATTAGACTGAAAGCACAAAAAGCTTAAAATCAATCCAAGGCTAAAAGAAATTCGGACTAACTCTTTATCTCCCTACAAAGCTCATTCGTTCACTGCCTCCAATCCTGTTTTCATTCATTTTATCAGGAAAAGAACTTCGGGGAAGTAATTCCTTGTAGCTGAAACACTGATCTGTAGATTAATTAATCCTCTCTTTCTCCACTAGACTCATTCACTTACTAATACTTAAAGTTGAGTTATCATTCAGTCAAATGGAAAGTTTTTATCTTTATGTTTTAGAAGACTGCAGATTATTGTAATTTTTTTGACAAATCTCTTGACCTTATCTTCAATACAAAAAAGTGTCATAGTAAAACATGTCTGTAACGTTAAGTAAGCTAATTTAACACTGACCAGAATTTTGTAATCATTGTAGATGAGGATGGGCTACATCAGTCATAATTAATCTGAATTTGGACCAGAGATTTGTCATAATTTAGATCACCCAGTGTAAAATGGGATTCTTTGTCTATCTCAGGCTCATGACCATGGTCAGCCTTATGATAGCTTACTTGGTTCTCCATAGCTCATCTAACATAATGAAATTCTGCAGTACATCTTAAAATCATTCTCAAGTTAATAGTAAAAATAATTTTTATTTCCATTTATTCTTCTATAGGTTTTAAAAATTGTCCTGTTTTATACACAGTCTGCATATTTGTTTCTCCACCATTTGATGCAGGAACAAAGGCAATCTACCATAAATAGTTAATGCACGTTCTTAAAGTTGGAGGAACTGAAACACAATAATCTACTAGAGCCGAGATTGTCAAAAGGATTTAGTGGCCTCATTCTTATTGGTTCAATATCAGATATGACAGTAAAGGAGTGATATATCCTGATTATCTATAAAAATTTAAATTTTTAAAAAATTAAAAATTAAAATTTATCTATAAAAACAATTCAAACAAAAGCATGCAGGAAATGTCACCACATGTTAAGACCATGGCCTTAATCTTGAGGATCAGGCATTTCTTTTGCCATCAGACTCACCTACTAATACTTAATCATGAATTACAGTTGTTATCCTCCAGTCAAACAGAAAATTTTTACCTTAATATTTTAGAAAACTGAAGATTTTTGATTTTATTTTTAAGGGGTTTTTTTGGCAAAACATCTTGTATTTTGGTTTAAAATTAGTTTCAGGTTGTGGTCCCAAGAAGAAAATTTCTTTACTCCTGTTATATTTGCTGCTAAATAGTGGCTTGATGTAGTGCTTTTATTCCTGAATGCATCTTGAAGTTTACATAGCCACTGTCAGATTGACATTTAAGGTTGCCAATTTTAAATATTTCAAAAGGCTTCACTGAACTCAGAACTACGAAACAGACTGAGTTATAAAATAAACGCCTGGATGACTACAGATGTAATGGGTGATGTAAATAGATCCATCATTCCATTATGATGAAGTATCCATTTTAATTACTGAGGAAACTCAATGTTATTAACAGCTCTTGAAAGATTACTGCATAAAGGCTTCACAATCAGTTTTTTCATCTCAAGATTGAGAGTCCATATTTGTCAGCTTTATATCTTGTCATTCCTAATTTTACTTAAAAGACAGGTTTAACTGCCTTTTATGTGGTTGTGTCTTAAAATACACAACACCTAACATAATTCCAAAATATTCCTCATTTAACCACCACACCTTAAAATAGAGGTGTATCCCATCTCTTAAAAAAAATATTCCTAACAATATGAATCATATGATTTACAGAAGCATGAATTAAAGAAATATTAAGAAGACTGGCCTTTGGGTTTGAAGAACCAGAGGAAGCAGAGAAATAGAAGTCAAGGTTTTAAACTGGACATTTAAAATGGAGAGGTGTCTACAAGGAAGTAGTAATCTATTAATCAAGTAATAATGAAAATTCAATCTGTTGTGAATCTGGTTTAAGTCAATACATGGAGAAAATAAAAGAAATGTGACTAAAACCATATAGAAAGATAAGAACCAGGACAGCATACATAGTATGAAAATGTGTTGTGTGGGTGCGAGCAAGAGAGAAAGGGAAAGAGAAAGTGTTTCTTTCATTTGGCAAAAGAGTCAAGAATAACTAGTACTTCAATCTCAGCCACTTTATAATATTCTTTATTTTGAAGTTGGTCACCAGAGGACAGTATTAATCACTCCACCACTGGAAGACTGTTAATTGTAATGTTTTGGGCAGTTGATTCTCTTTGGGTTTGTACTTTTTTAAGCATAGTTACTCAAGAGCTTCCCATATCTAAGCTAAGACCATGTGACCATGTGAAAATCTTATCCAGCTGATGAGATAAATATTGATAATTAGACGTGCTAGCAGACTTTTTCCAAGTCTCTCACACAGCACTAGTGAATGGAATATAAGTTTTTTTCATGTCTTGCAGCCGTTTAACTTAATAAGGACTATAAATACTGTTTATTTAATTATTGAATAGGTAGGTTAAATATAGCATGGTACAGAGAAGACAGGTATCCTCTCCTCATTAAGAAAAAATAAACAATTTTTTTCCAGTGTGGTGAAGACAAGTTAATTTTATGTACCTATTTTTTGTAACTGAAACTGAGATCCAGTTTAAATGCCGGTACTCACATTCACCTAAAGACTGTATATAACCTTTTGGCTGTGACTGCCCAAGTTCCTACATGGGTTATGACCTCCTATGGTTTTTCACATTTCTGAAATCTGAGTTTTAATGTAGTGGTCCCAACTGAGGTCTTATTTCTGGGTAAAGTACATGTTGCTTGGGAACCTTAGTAAATAATGTCTTTAAGTTTTGAAACACTGTCAAAAACCAGTATTTTCTGCACTACAAATTGGATTAATTAGTAGCTATTATAATTTCCAAGTCATGGATCTGCAAACTTGCTCTAATAGGCTGTACATTCCCTGTATATCTGCCAATTAAACAGAAAAATATTAAAAGGGTAATATATGAAGGCAGTTTAATTTTATGTTGTACAATCAAAAGACTTGTAGTTTCCAGATAATATCACAAGGAGCTTAGTAACAGTTACCCATATTGTTCATGAATTATCAACTGATATAAAATACAGAGACCAGTTACATTCCTTCTACACGTGGCATTTGAAATATCACTATATGCAATTATTGGGAGAAGGTTTGTATCATCCAAGTCAGAGACTAAAATTTGTGGTTTACTTAAATCTAGCATCATATGTGGCCAGACTCATTATTTCAAAGATGAAGGCCAGCTTCCCTTTCTGCCATTTCTCTGTTGCTAGATTTACATGCACATGTGAAGGTAACTTAAGGTTGCTCACAGCTACTGCTCCTGACTGAAGTTTCCTGGGAGATCTAGGGTCCTAGGAAAACCAGCAGATGTTACCTCTCTACTAGAGAGTCATTTACTTAGGATAAGTGTATGGTGAGTCAGGAATAAGGTGGACAATAAAAAGTAAAATTCAAAAGAACTCTTTAAGCTTCCTTGGCTCAGTCATCATATGAGTGCAGCCAAGGGCAGTATTTGTTTGGTGGAATGCAGACATATAGCTATCAAAATAGATACAATTTTCCCCTGAAGGTTATCAATACTAAAGAATTGTCTCTACTAAATGTGTATCTTTAGGTCAATTTGTGAGAAGTGCTACCCTTTCACCAAACCTATAACATCCTAGCAAACATGTTGCTTTTTTCAGTAGTTTTGTATGGCTTAGAAACAACCTAGTTAATTAACATCTTCAAAGTAGTCTATTTTAGCCTAGGTGGACATTAAGGACGGGAAATTGAATTACCTCAATGTAAAAGAACATTTGCAAACATATGACATCATCATTATATTTTTTTGGAAATTGTCGCAGAAATTGTTATTTTAGTGGGCTTATTTTTGCACTTGCCATGCAAGGCCTCGATATATTGTAACACTAGATACATAAAGTTTTCTAAGTCAATGAAACAGCATTTTTTATATTCTTAGAGGAAAAATGTAGACTTCAGGAAATATCTCCAACAGTGTTAAAGTATCTGTTTTCAAGACCACCTGCTGTATACTTTTAAAACAAGTAAGAATAAAACTCAATGCCCAGCAGAGCCTGTTTGAATTCTAATAGCTTCAGTAAATGCTTCCTGGTAGAATGGAGAGTCTGTCTTAACTGCTACTGGGCTCTACATGCCTTTGTGGCAGGCAGGAATGTTCTGTCTCTTGTTGAACACCAATGGTAGGTGAACTGGAAATGGAGAATGAACCTTATTTTCTATGTTATTTTCATTCTTTTTTTACTGAATGAGCAATTTCATTTTATTTGTGTTTCCACTTTGCAACAAGATTTCCAGGTAGGCTGATGCTTTGACATGTGTAATAATACATCACTTCAGGTGAGACTATTTAAAGGTTTTCTATTGTTTTGAAGACAGAATACAGGACAAGCTCACCAATACATTTCAGCAGCTTGGTGCCTGTTGGCACAAAGCAGCCATGAGCCTGACTTAACAGAATAGTTAAATTGGTTTTATGGGCTCTTTGTGCTGAGGGAATATTGTAAAACAGCTGGAGTGCATTGCTGATGTATCTGGTCCTAAATTGCTTGCATGGTATGAAATGCTGTTGTACAGCTGTCTCATGGAGACCCTCTCAAAACTGCATTCATCTAGTGATACTGCACCAGCAGACTGGGGCTTTAAAGGAAGGCAGCTGGTAGGTACAACATGAGGAAGGTTTCATCTTAGTAGACCTGATGTACTTCAAAAGCATCATTAATCTCCTTTCAGTTAAAATAATAACTGACTGAGACATCAGAAGCATCTATATAAATATGGTACAGATCAGACATGCATTTCAAGGGGAAGTGCCAGTCATTGCTCTTCCTGCATTCTGGTTCAGATCATGAAACCATATTGTAGCACGCATTTAAATCCTTGTGAATGAAGCAAAGCACAACTCTGCACTCTGGTAGTAGCCCTCCTGGACCCCAACAATTAATGAGCATTAAGTCCACAAGACTAGATTAAAATTTACCCAAAATACCTGCAATGATGGAGTGCAGGTGCTTACCAATAACTCTCTCAACTCCAAGTCTGCACTTACCTGTTTTCTGCTACTTGCTAATGCACACAGGCAGAGGGTAAGGTATTGGTCCATGCTACTTTCCAACCAGGAGAAATTCTAGGTTTCCTGAAATTACTTGAGTTCTTGCCATAATTTCTGGATGCTTGAGGTGGGAGTCTAGCCCTTTGTGAAACCCAAGTTGAATTCTTTCCTTTATGTGA
The DNA here is from genome assembly GCF_965231275.1 of Zosterops lateralis. Lineage (NCBI taxonomy): Eukaryota > Metazoa > Chordata > Aves > Passeriformes > Zosteropidae > Zosterops > Zosterops lateralis. The sequence continues at coordinate 51,356,689 of NC_139762.1, read as the reverse complement.
TATCACAACAAAAATTTTTAATAGGTTTTCCTCAAGTTTTCTCTTTTGCAACTTATCTTTTTTAACAACTTTATTGTAATAACATATTCTGTCTCCAGCTGCTCACCACAATAATTCTTTGTATGTTCTATGGATCTAGAATTCTCAGAGTCTGCACATACACACCCCTTCTTTCCCCTCCCCACAAAGAATTGTGAGTTAAGACTTCACACGACTGGGTAATTTCTCTGAGGTAATAAATAGATAATTCTGGTTTTAACACAGCAATGTCAACATAAAGGTGGTGCAGGGATATTATTTACATAGGTAACTCTTGTGCAACTTCATACTTGGTGACTTATCAAGACAAACCTTTTTTGTGTCATATTTCCCAAACGCTTACAGCCGAGTGTCATACAGTCCAGACACACCTTTGTGAGAGATTCAGGGTAATGAGCATTAGCTATTAATATCTTGCTCCCTAACACAGTGCTTCCACTTAGCTTTGTATTTTATCTGGCATTTTGGGGGAGGTTGAGCCAGAGATGAGCTCTCCTGCTGCAGGGAAAAGATGAGATTTTCCGACTCAACATCAGAGGAAAAAGCAATGCTGAAAATTAATTGAATCAATTAGAGGAAAATATAATATGCTGACTTAAGTGCACAGACAATGGGGTTTCTATTGTTGCCCCATGTACTTAATTTTAATTACCGTCAGCTCATCAGCATAAATCTTCAAGCACTGCACATTACGAAGTGCTAATTAGTAAATGGATGTTGCACTGAACATTGGCTTCAGTTTAAAAACTAATTGAAGATTTTATCAAATCCTTGACCCCAAAAGTCACATTGTTTAGGCCAGGTGGAGATAGTATTAAGAAAATAAAGCACTTGTACAAACACCTGTTATATCATAAAATCATAAAATCTTTTAATAATTTGGGCTGGAAGGGAGTCTTAAAGATCATCTCATCCATCCAACCCCCCTGCTGCCATGGTCAGGGACACTTTCAATGAGATCGGGTTGCTCAGAGTCCAATCCAACCCAACCTGAAACACCTCCAGAGATGGGAGATCCACAACTTCTTTGAGAAACCAGTTCCAGTGCCTCACCACCCTCACAGTAAAGAAGGTTTTCCTAATATTTAATCTAAACCTACTCTCCATCCGAAGTCATTCCCCTTTGTCCTGTCACTTCATGCCCTTGGAAATAATCTTGCCCCATCTTTCCTGTAAGTTTCCTTCAGATACTGAAAGGCTGCAATTAGGTAACCCCAAAGCCTTCTCTTTTCCAGGCTGAACAATCCCAGTTGTCATAGCCTTTTCTCAGAGAAGAATGCTCCATCCCTCTGATCAGCTTGATAGCCCTCCTTCAGACTTATGGATATAATCAGCTATAAGTAAATGAAATTCCAAAGCTACATGCAGATTGCACACTCAAAATTGCCAAAAAGAAGAAAATGCATAATCATTCTTAACCTTCTGAGTGATCTTATCAGGAACCAGCAATTATCCATAGTGTTTTTAGGTGTCTGAGTCATTTTAATTAAGTTTCATCCAGATCCTTTGATCAGTTCCATATACCCTTTTGTTACTCTCAACAAACTATATTACATAAATAGTAGTTCAGAAAAACAATTTTTCTTGAATAGTCAATTCTAATTTTTTGTTTATTTTCTTAGATCCAAGGTGACAAACTATATTTGCATGATCAATTAAAGGGAACACTACAAGGTCTTCCTGCTCTCACTGTAGGGTCTTTGAGGGTGGAATTCTTACTTGACTGGGTTTACATTTGTATGATTGTATTGGTCAGAATTGAGTTACACTTGAGTTTGAAGAGTAGAATATAGTATGGAGGCAAATAAACAGAGGATTTTAATTAACAAAATGAAATCCAGAAACTAGTCATTGATAGGATTCCGTTCTTGTATCTCTTCTCTGTGATGGCCAGTGACAAGACCTAAGAGAATGGCCTGAAGTTGTCAGGGAATGTTTAGGTTGAACATTAGAAAAAGATTCTTCACCCACAGGGTAGCTGGCTCCAGGAACAGGCTCTCCTGAGAAGTGGTCACAGCACCAAACTTCCTGGAGTTCAAAATGTCTTTGGACAATGCTCTCAGGCCCATGTTGTGACTCTTGGGAATGGTTCTGTACAGGGCCAGGAGTTGGACTTGATGATCCTTGCGGGCACTACTCAACTCAGCTTATTCTGTGAAATAATAAGTATACCAAGTTCTTTGGTGAGGCCAACTAATATCCATGACCACCCACAATCTGAATGACCAGTTTCTAGATTTCATTTTATTAATTTAAAAAACTTCCTACCAAAAGTATAAAAATAAATAGGTCGGTTTTTCATGTTTTCAGAGATGCTGTAGCTGTAGCAAAGCCTGGCATGCATTCATGTCATTAAGTAGTGGATTCTTACAACTGAGAGATATCACACAGATTTTGTAAATTTGTAGGGCCAAATGACATTACATCTCTGAAGCACAGTCTATTTTACTAGCAACATTAATACTTAAATCTGTTTTTCATGCTACTGTGAATTCATAGTCTGTCTGAACCAAGCAGATAAAATTTATGCTGATAAAATTCTCTTCTATGCTGAAACTTTAAATATAAAAACAAATCTGAAGAATTTTCCATTACAGAGAAAAAAATGCTTTTAATCTGGAGCAATTTTTTGATCAAACCTTTTTTTTTAGCTTTTTTCCTGTACGTAGTTTACAGCAATTCACAAATAGCTGTCCATTCACATACCCAAGTACTGATTTATAGTAGCATATTTTTAAAGATTGACCAAAGAGAAGAAGCAATCGTTGATAATTCATGAGAAGCAAAGCAACATAGCAAATCACTAACCACAGTTAAATGTTTGCAAGGGAGCAAAATGCCAATTTTAGAAGATTGCCTTTCTCAGCTTGAAAACCCATCTAGTACCCAAAATCAGAGAGCTGTCAGTAGAAAGAGATGTTGAAGAAAATTGGCATCAGTTGCTATGCTACAAACATATTTATTCCCATAAACATCACTTATTTTTATATTAAGCATGCACTTTTAAGTGGCATTCTGTAGTTTTTTGTTTGTTTTTCAATTAAGCAGCTTGGTTGGCTGCTTGACACCTATCTAAGACACATACATAATTTATGGTTGGTTTTCAAAGTGCTTGTCTTTGTTTTCATTGTACAGAAATGTCCTCAAAGCTATTGTTTAAAAAAAGAATTTCCAGGGAAACAGTGTCATTCTAGCCATCATTTGGCAGGATCTTCATATTCCAAACCAAGTGAAATATTACAAAGGTCTGAACAGTAAGAAAGTTCAAACTAGATTATTCCTTGTTTTCAAAACCCTATGGTTTCATTTATGTTTCTAAATCTGTACATACAATCTTAGCATTTGGCTCTTACTGTAAAGGAAAAATAATGAATTTTAATAATTAGAAATTAATATACCCATTATGCAATTATAATAAATTATTAATTATATACTGTATTATATTAATATATAATTAAGCCATTATCTGTATAAGATTTAAATGGTTTTGCGTTCATGAAATGCACAAGTAAATTTTCTTGAAACTACAAATTATTTTTAAATATATTCTTCTCAGAAGGTATATATGTTATTGCTCTTTTGTATCTCATATATTGTAAATCCAGTCTAAAAAATATATATAGTAAAACTTTATACAATCAGCTGGTCTACATATACATTGTGTTCAGGTGTGGTATACTATCTGATATATCTTTCCATTGAAAAATCATCTTTCTTATGACCCTAACACAGAACTAAATCAAAGAGGTTTACAGGAAAAATGTTAAATCCATTTCACATGACAAAGGACAGTGTAAATAGTCCTTCACAGTCCTATTTGCTGATCCAAATGTGATGTCATTTGATTCTTCATACCAACATAAGAAACTTCCTTAAAAAATAATTCCTCACCAAAGCTCACAATCCGTTTTCAGAATAATTTTGACTCACAGGTGAAAGGCAGTGCTGATTTCTTTATTCAGATTTATCTAAGCTAGACCCATACCAGACATCAGCTTGCAGGAGCTGGCATACAAATGAGCTGAACGAACTCCAGAAACTCCAGGAAGTTGTTTCATTAAAATATAATGGACCTTCTTTCTGAGAAAAAAAAAACTTCAGCTCTTCTTATTTACCTGCCAGGAGTCTGTATTGGGAAACTGGTCACATGCAATCCATCCAAGTGCATGCAGATACAGGAGACTTCCAATAATATCCAGTAATGGAGCACACCACAAAAATATCTCTAGGTGAAAATATTCAATATGAGGGAAAAGACAGAGCAGTAATTTGCAAGGGCCTTCAGAACAGAGATATAACCAAGCACATACATAAACAGATTTCTTCCCAAAAGCCTGGCCAAGAGTGCTGGCTATTAACAGAACATTAGCAGTAACATTTTTAGTCTAAATAACAAGTAATTAGCCAACCACATTAAATAATAATGAGAGCTAGTAATCATATTTTTATCAGCAAAAATTAGCCTGGACTCATTTTAAAACAACATTTAATACAAACAGCTTAATGAATATGTAAAAGGTAAAAGTTATGCACAGAATCAAATGTTCTCTGCAAACCAAAGATAATTACTATATCCTGACTGTTATGCATGAACTTCTATAGAACAGTTGTTTCCCTACTGTTCATTCTTGTGCATACATAAATTATGGCACTTTTCTTTTAATGTCTCCGAAGGACTTGTATGAGAATAAAATAAATTGCTGATCAATTTTGATAAGTCTTTGATCTGCATTTTTGATACACAATCTTTGAGAAGCCTATCCAAAGAATAGTAATAATCAAATATTAATGAAAAACATTGTTACAAGAGTACAAGGGCAAAGTAAGTATCTTCTCTGTGTAGTACTAAATAATGCAGTGAGGAGTAGGCTGGATTTATACAGACACTATTGGTGTCCTGAACTTAGGGTGCAGAGAAGTAATCCATAAACATGGGTGGTTTTTTCCAGTGAGAATTCTGTGTCTTAAACTGATGATGAAGTGTAGTGGCCAGTAAGATGATTTCCTATGAAATAAAGAGAGTTGGGATTGAAGAAGAGAAGGTGACATAATTAAAGCCTGAAGTATATGAACAGGACACAGAAAAAAAATGGAGAAAGACTTTCTAAAAATGCATATCATGACAAGATAAAGGGGAACAGCATCAAAGTAAAAGAAAGTAGGTTATATTAGGAAGACATTAGGAAGATATTGTTACTGTGAGCATGGTGAGATACTGCAACAGGTTGCCCAGAGAAGTGATGGATATCCCATCCCCGTATGTGATCAAGGGCAGGTTGAATGGAGCTCTGATCAACCTGATCATGTGAAAGCTGGTCCTGCCCATGGCAGGAGGTTAGAACTTTAGGATCTTTAAAGTCCCTTCCAACCCCAGCCATTCTGCGATTCTATTATAATAATTTAATATGTCCTAGAAGCCGTGCCTTGGTGACTGAAGTTATCGATCCTGGCATTGTCTTGTGAGACAAAAGACTTGAACAGTATTTCCAATAAGTGTCTTTTCAAGCAATGTCTTTATGAAGAAGTTAGACCAAAACCTATGGGTTTTCTTTAGCCTCAGCTGTCTTGAAAGTGATTAAGCTGGTATTCCATGACAGAATTCTTCTGTTCAATAGTCTGATTCTTGTCTGTATTTTTTAATCTAGACCTACAAATTTAGACAGAACTAGCTTTTTCAAACATGCTGACCTAAAGAAAAGTATCAATCCCTTGTACAGCACCTTCAAGAATTTATACACTATTATACACAGTCTGTGTCTAAGCTTAGAAATACAATGTTTGTAGTACCTTATGAAGAAGTTAGATAACACTACAATAGAATTAGTATAGGTCTTGTCAACTAAAAGCCAAAGTTGATTAAGTCAAATGGTAGCAAGTCAACATATATTAAAGTAGGCAAAGGCTTTCAGAGGAAATGTTTTTAGTATTCTGTGATACATCTTCAGCAGCTTCAGTAGACCTGAACCTCCATTCATTTCTACTCAGTCATTTGACATGATGTCTCAGAACTGATTTAAATCAAGTCTTTAGAAATTTGGAGAAGACTATTAATTTTCTCATCTCTGATTTCTCAATGCTGCTGAGATTTTTCCCAAATATTACTGCAGTGCATTTAAGGACTATAGAACGTGACATTGCCAGAATATATTGCTCAATCCTTTCTTATACTACATCCTCTAAAAAACCTTTTTATTTTGATAAATAAGAAGCCTTGAATGACAAATTATACATTAGTATTTTTAAGGAGAAACTTACTAATATAGAAAATTAGGGACTTGAATTTCTGCTTCCATTTTCTGAATTTCCTTTTGCTTTCAACAGCACTGGCTCAGTTCATTAAAATTCTCTCAACTGTCCGAAACAGAAAGTAGGTATAGAATTAGGATAATCTCTCTATTGTCTATAAGGGCTTCTTGTGACTTGACTACCATGTCCTTTCCTCCAGTCTGTTTTTACTGTCATTCTAAATTGAAATTATTATGTGAATATTTTGTAAATGTCCATTGTCCACTACTCAAATGCATTTTATTAATATTCATCTATAATTTTTGAGAGAAGTATCTTATATCTATGCCTGGTTTTCCTGGCAAAAGCCTGACACAGATCAGGATTACTATATTTGTTTTAAATATAGAGGGTGCCATCTATATATAAAATATGTATAATCTATGAAATAATATATAGTATATATTTTATATTTTATGTTATATATTATATCCATGATCAGGTTATATTATTTTTATCAATTTCAACATAGAAATTGTACCTTTGCTGAATTTAGTTCCATCTAGTGAACTTCAACTATTACCATGCCAGACATTTGTGAAAGCAGAAAAGAAGAAATAAATGTAACATTATTTAGAGTTTGTACATTATGTATAGAAGTACATTGTTTATCTTAACGCATCCTGATAGATGTAAGCTGACATGGAGTGCTCAGCCATTGCTCTGGAAAGAGTCTGAAAATGTCCTCTGTGTTAAACATAACCCTAATCTTTTGGTTTGTTTTTTAGCTTTTTATAAGTACTCTAATATAGTAAAATTTAACTTCGCTTGGCTACCCAAAGCAAGTTTGTGAAGTTTTTTTAGCACTTTATGTAATAAAATTCTTACAGTTTGGCCCAATGTTTTCTTGTTGGAAAGAAAATAGTCTGAAAAAAGCCGCCAAAGCATTCTTCCTTAACAAAGATGATACTTGGATTTCTACTCAACAAATAAAGTCACTATAACTTTTAAGACTAAAGACTCAACTTTGTCAAGTGATGAGTAAAATCTAAGTATTTGTCAAAAAACCACTTTGTTCTGGTTTTATGTGCATGAAATGTCAGTCATCACAACAGGGTCGAAAATAAGCAGTATATAACTAAGTCATTTCTCAATGAATGTGGCATATGCAGATTTAAAAATCCTATATTTTGTCTCCAAAACATTCTGGACTTTTACAACACCAGGATTGCACTTTCCATTCTGTAGAGAAATCCTTGTAGCAGTAGAGCTAGGAATGAAGAAAGCATTCTGCTTATGTGCTTGCTAATTTTTAACAGCTCTATAAAAGTTCTTCACAAAATGTAGCAACCTGAAAACCTCATTATTGATTTGTATGGGACGATTTCATTAATTGATTTGTCCATCTGATTAAATTAAAATGTATCTGTTTTATTCAGGCTTGTAATGAAATGTCTTTGTCTTTTAGTTGTACTTGATAGCTGTATTAAGGAACTTGTTCAGCACAGAGAAGTTGTAGCTCTAGGTGTTATGGTACTAAATGTGATGATTTATGTGGGTGTTTCACAACAATCAAGCTGTTGAGGCATTGTTTCTGCTCTTGTTAAAAGGCTTGAAGATTCAACGGAGAATTTGAAGTAAGAAAGTCAAATATAGGGGTATTTTTCTTTCTCAGACACCATCACTCACAGGAAAATTCTGTTGATCAAATTATACCATCAGCAATTCCTCAGCAATTCAATCCTGTTTGGGTGCTGACTTCTGGATGACTGATCATCCCTGCCTGCTGGCTGTGGGTCTGCACAGCTGTTACTGAGCAGGATTTGGTAAGCAGTGCTCTCTGCAGTGTACTAAAAACAAACACCACTCACTCAGTCTCCTGTTTCTATGCCAGTGTTAACATGCACAAAGTACTGCTATAAAGCAATAGTAGGAGATTTACCTTAGTCCTTCAACTAGGCAGAGACAGTCAAAGGCATGGTGGGAGTGGATGTGGTGAGCAGGGACATGCTGTTTTGCACAGCTGCTCTTCACAAGGGCAAAGAAGGAAGCTGTGGGAACAAGGTTCAGGAGACACAACAGTTAATAATTGTTGTGCCTTTGCTGTTTACGTCTTGAATTCACAATTTCTTCTTCTGAAACACATTTTGAGGATTATCTTAGTTATTCAGAAAGGATATATTTGTTATTCTGTATGATGAGTCTTAAGCCTACAAAATTTCCTAGTAATTGCACAGCTGGGAATCATGCTGTCTTCTGATAGAATGAGTGGCAACTGAATTTAATATCTGAAACATTCTACTGGACTTAGACATAAAATGTGTGCTTGTAACATTAAAATTTTATGTGTACTAGTAGGAACATGATAAAATATAGGAAGATTGTTCTAACATGATTTCTGATTTTTTAGTTATTTCTTTGTTATTTCATTGGTGCCTGACTTTGCCACATTCTTACAGGAAAATTGAAGGGGAAGTACAACACACAGGAATGTTAAACTTTGCTGAATTATATTCTTGTAGTAGGTAAAGTCTCCACAAAACTGTGAAGTTATTTTGAATGAATATATTTTATGGGATTAGAATTTTTTAATTCATATATTTTTAACAAGAAGATTGTCTTGTCTCAGCTTTTTCTAAGTTTTTGAGGTGTGAAATATTCTCCATTAATTTTGAAAGCTTAGTGATCTTGAATACCTTTGGAACTATAATGCAGTAAATATTTTTTGCTGCTGGTTAGCAAAATTGTATTTATCTTCTTCTCAGGTTCAGGTTATATACTCTCACCTCTTATGTTCCATATTCTGCTTTTTTAATTTGATACCTCAAGCACATTAAGCACATGTAAAATGTGCTCTGACAGTAATTCTACAATTTTTAATTACATCTGTGTGTCCCAGGGTGTCGTTTTCTAACTGTTAACTTTTGTGATTGTAATTTTGAATTAATACCTAATATATTCTTTCACATTCCAAATATGGTGAATGAGTATTAATCCTCATTTGCAATATACATTTCTTATAACTAAATTATTGGCTGCCTCCACAGAGTTATTGCTCCCCTGTAGAATTGCCTCTTACTACTTTGATAACTTAAGCCTTGCAGAAATCTCCTTGTGGGCAGGATCCCCGCTGGTTTGAATGAGAAATTTTACCTAAGTTTAGTTCAGAAGGTAAGGCCAAAAATATTGCCTCTAAAAGCAATCCATTTTCAGTTCTTAAGTTACCAGACATACTTTGATGTGGTAAAGAACTCAATAGCATATTAAGAGAGAAATGCGTGCTTCTAATTTAGTTACGCACATGATGTCTGAATTCTGATGCCAATGCAATTAAAGAGTAAATTTTGAAAATAAGTGAAAAACACCACTGAGAAACCGGGGTAAATTGGATCAAATCCAAGCCCAACGCAACACTTATTGACTTCAGTATCCTCCAGATAATTTTTCCATTTTTCTAATCTAAGACTCAAAGATTGTATATGAATCTTTACTCCCTGTGTGTCATGGTTTAACTCCAGCCAGCAGTCAAGCCTCATGCAGTTGCTCATTTCCTCTCCCACCAGCAGGATTGGGAAAATGAGAAGGGTAAAAGAAAACTTATAGGCTGAGATAAGCACAGTTTCATACAGAAAGCAAAAGCTGCACACACAAGCAGAACAAAACGAGGAATTAATTCACCTCTCCCCATGGGCAGGCAGGTCTTCAGCCATCTCCAGGAGACAGGACCCCATCACATGTAACAATGACTTGGGAAGACAAAAGCCATCACTTCAAACATCCCTGCTTTTGTCCTTCTTCTCCTCATTTTATATACTGAGCATGATGTCAGATAGTCTGGAATGTCCCTTTGGTCAGTTTGGATCACCTGTCCTGGCTGTGTCTCCTCCCAGTTTCCCATGCAGACCCAGCTTCCCAGCCAGTGTGCCCATACAAAAGCAGAAAAGGTCTCAGCTCTGTGTGAGCCCGGCTCAGCAATAACAAAACCTCTCTATATTATCAACCCTGTGTTCAGCACAAATCCAGCCATACCAGCGAGTCTGAAGATGGTTAATACTGTCCCAGCCAAAACCAGCAAACCAAGCAAAGAGCCCTTTAGGCTGGTATATGTGTTGTTGCTCGGAGTCTCATTTAGCTACTTTTTTACATTTCTCAGTCCTGCTGTGAGATTGGGACTTTCCTGGACTCTGCATTCAAAAGCACATTCTGAGTCAATGCATATGCAGTTCCACAAAGATCCTCATTTCACTGAAGTTTTTGGTGGCGTGATCACAATTAAAAAACACAATACTGTAAACAAGCTCTGGTTCAGGCAAATTTAAGTTTTCTTACTTAGGAAGAGATAAGTGATGCAATTTGTTTTACTGGTAATAATGTATTTTAGTCGTGTACCAAGATTTTTGACCTTCTAATCTTTTCCAATACTTTGAATACACTCGTATCATAATGGGCATTCATGCAAATAGCCAAATATCATGAAGTGTGAGAAATGCTCAGAAATGTTACCTAGGTTTAGATTTTAATTGCCAAGGTGCTCTCAATCCACAAAATAACTTCAGCATAAAGCCTTAGAGGAGGGCCAGGGTAGCCCGACTGACTTTCACTTTTAGAGAAAAACAGGAATCTGAATGCTGTTGCAAGGAAATCTGGAATCTGAAAAACAGGAATCTGAATGCTGTTGCAAATCTCAAATATAAAAGGTATCATACTTTTAGGATAAGCACAAAACTCTCACTAGTGTCAGCAGAATGCTGTGAATCTAAAGATATCTGCACAGATATTTGCCTCATGAGCTCAAAATTAAATAGAATTATGTACATTATGTTTACAGATCTGTACCTGACCAAATCTGTTTTATTATAAAGATTAGTACATTTGAGAAGAATTGTATCCATATTTTGCTCTTAAGTCTTCAAGCACAGAATGTTTATGATTAAATGAAATAACTAAACAGCATTTCCCCAACCATAGTTATATTTTCTTTCTGTTGTATGTGATTATCCTGTCTGGATATAAATATCTGAAGACCATGTAAAAAAGGGGGGATTTCACCAAACCTATTTTTCCTTTCTATTGTGATTTGATGAATCCAACTCTCCCCAGTTATCTTAAATCTTTCTTCTTTTTCCTTAAATATGACACAATTGCAGTGAACTATGGTTGCAGTGAGAATTGTTCTTTTATATCTATTGCAATTCAAATCAAGAAAGTGAAGCTATGCAATTTACACTCAAGCAGGGAAGTGGAGGGGAAATGCAGTTGTAGTGTCTGTGGAATCCTCAGGCGCCAGTGTTCGTGGATGCTCTCTTCAGGGTCTCTCAGAGGATCTCAGCAGGAATAGTTCTGAATTAATTTTAGATCAATGATTAGGGAACAGTCTGCCATAAAAAAAAAAAAAACTGATATTTTTTGATATTTAGAGATGAATAATTTCTTTGTGTAGATGGGAATGGTACAGTTTCTATAAAATTATTTTGTATAGTTCTGAGTGAAAAAGAAAGATTGTGGATACAAAGAATCAGCTGTTATGAAGTCCTGTTCTAAGACTTTCTTGTCTTGATTGTTCTGATCTATTCTTGTTCATCACCTTCAATTTTCTGTCCTTTCAGAGCCTTTAATCCAAACCTTTTTTCATTTTTAGATGCCTCATTATTATTCTTTTGCCTTATTGTTTCATTTTCCCGAGATACACCTATGAGAAGGAGCAATTAGCAAAACAGTTTTAGAAGTAAATGAAAGGTCTTATTTCTCTTCACGTACCCTTTTCATCTTTTATCCTCTTCATGACATTTTGAACCCGTTCTAAATAAAAAGGAATATCTAATGCTACTTTTTTGTAGATTGTCTTTCAATGGCTGCACTTAATTTTAAATAATGTTCTAAATCTTATATGTGAAAGGTGTAGACAGAGGTCTGTGCTAGTTATTTATATACAGAGCTTGAAAGGCTGCATACAGGTAGTATTTGACCAGGGATAAGAGTAACTACAGGTGATTTCACATATTTCTCTAAAATGAGTCTGACCTGGTTTTTATTTTTTAGAGTGTATACATCAGCTCTTTCTTTTCAGTGAGACTATAAATGTCAAGGTGATGCAGAACACTTGCAGAGTGACTTGGAAAAGGTCTGTTTGTGACACAGTTCTGTGAACAATATTTCTGGTGTACATATATATTGTGTATAAAGCATATCAACTGATTGACCATAGTTTATGAATGACAGCCTACAGAGGTGCACCAGTTAACTTGATCTATTGTTTCTCTTAGTTCAGACAGTTTATAAAACTGGCTTCTAGGCTGATGAAAGTACAGCCATCCAGAAGATACAGTTCAAATGTGATTTAATTTTTCACTTACTTGTTTTAGTACATGAATTAGAAATACTGAGTGGGCATGAAAATGCTGAAAAGTGCACTGAATCAAGCCAAATAGCCAGATTTGCATTTTTTTGTCTAACAAAAATATCATTTGCCTAGACAAGAGTATAGAAATACTGCAAGTGTTTTAGAGTAACTTTCCTCAGTCTGTGACTCAAGGACTTGCTGAATTGCAGGAAGTATCTTTGTACTACTAACATTTAACTGGATCATTTCATCCATGAATTAGGTTGTTTGTTTGTTTGTTTGTTTTTTTCAAATTTGGCTTTGTTTTTTTAATCCAAATAGCTGCAATGTCATCATAGAGTGAACTTCACATTATAAATAGTCTGCATGTAAAAAATAGGTTCTTTGTTTCCAGTCTCACCTGAGAGTTAAGGTGATGACTTTAATAGTTAAGTGATAGTTAAGTTTGATGACTCAGTGTTATCATATTACCAGAAGCATCCATATTTTTGTTTCCCATTACCATTTATCATAAGCTAGTATTTGATCTGTTTGTTACACTTCCTTTTCCAGTGTGGAGATATGCAGCTTTAGCAACTCTCTGTACTCACTTTTTTCCTTCTACAGGCACCATGACATCCTCCCCATCTGTCTCAGTACCTTTTCTAATTCTTCATGACATTTGTGAGCTGGTTGAAACACTAGGACTGCAGATAGTTTTTTAAAAATACATGCATTTATATAGTAGTAGAATGATGTCTGCAGTCTTGCTTTCTAATTTTGCCTTAACAATTCCTAGTACTCAAAGTGCCTTACTGAACTTTTCACAAAAATACGTCTTACAACACCAGTATCTTTTTCCTGAGTATTTCAATGGGCATTTTCAGAGCATATTATTGTGCATGAGGATTTTCTTTTTTCCACAAACATTTCTTCGCATTTTTCAACACTTGATTTATTTTTATTTACCAGCTACTCAGTCTCATGAGATTAGCAAATAATTTTTAAATAATTAAGCAGCTGCACCAAAATTTCACTCTGCTTAGAGGAAAGGATGCTGTAGCACAATATCTCAGAAAAATGTCATCAAACTGGCTCCATTCTCAGTGGCTGCCTCCTCTCTAGACTCAAGGTGTCTGCAGAATCCTTTTGCCAATTCATTCTTTTGCGTGAAGTTTCCAGTATTACGTGAAACCTGTTTCTGCAGTGCTTGAGGCAAAGTGTTATGAAAAGCCAATGGATTAGACCCCCAAAAAGAAATCACTTGGAAATTGTGTACAACATCTTCATTCATTTTACAACTGCTGAACACCAATTATTCACTTTTCACATGCTTCTGCTAAAGGTGTAATTGGGTCTTGTATTTCACAAGATTTCTCACCCACAGCCTTGTTCCACTTCACACATGCTCACTTTTCTCTTATGAGCAACCAGAAGGATTATGACACTTGATACAGAAAGTAGTCATTTGTGTTAATTGAAAGTGAATTATAAGAATATCCTAGGACCTATTCCAACTATGCTCTAGATGGTTTTTTTTAAAGATGCTGTTTCCTAAGCCATAGTTTCCTTCTTCTTTAAAATGGTCAGTTATTTTCAAACCATGAAATAAAATGCACTTTCCCTTTTTTTTTAATAGTTATATGCTTGAGAGCAGGAAATTTTTAATAGAAGCTTAAAACTTGAGCTTGTTTAGCTCAAAATCTGTCACTTTTTCTAGCCCATAAACTTTATTTTCTCTCTCAAAAACACTTATTTCCTTCCATTTCCTCCATCTGTGCAAATTTCAGTCCTCCTTCCTTCCTTCTGCAATAATGATTACAGGAATCCCAACTGATATCAGCATGCTGCCATGCTACCAAGGGTTATTAGTGCCAATATTGGTAATTACTGATCTGGTAGGATATTCTGATTTAGCAGCAAGGACTGGTCTCAGCTTCCCCTGAGGGCTTTTTTTTTTTTTTTTTTTTTAATACTGTCTACTGATTTTTATCTTTTTATGACTGTTTTTTCTTCTTTATTTTATCCTACAGCATGAGTATATTTGATAACTGGTACTTCAGCTCCCAACTAATTTCATCCATTATATTTGAATAATGCAGGACTAGAGGGTAGTCTTTCAGCTAGAGGATGGCACAGAAGCTGTATTTATCCCAGGAGAGCTACTTCTTGGAGCTCACTCTTTGGTCAATGGTAGTTTCTGTGTATCTGAGTTGAAAAGCCTTTTCTTCCACAGGCTGAAGGTCTGATCCTGCTTATATTGGATAAAAAATGCTGTCTTCACTGCCATTGGTGGCATGATATGACTGAGATAAGAACTGTGTCCTCAGTGTGTGGAAGACAGAAAACTGCAAAATAACAAGACTTAAAATAAAAGATCACCTGTTACCAGCAAAATTGGTATGAGCAAAAGTTACACAGCTATTTTAAATACAAAAATTCACATGCAGTTTAAAACTATTGGAAGGCCTCCAAAATAGTTTCCAGCTTTTCCTTCCTTCTTTTCAGGGTTTTAAAAATTTCAGTAACAATTTATTGCATCCTGCAACAATTGAAAAATGGAAGCCAAAACTAATTACAAACCACAAATAAATGTATGAATAATGAAAGGGTGTAGCTTTTAAATATCCAGATTCACTGGGTGAATGATGTTTGTCTCCCTAGTAAATATGGAGGTATTTGGTTGGTTTATAGTCTTCTCTACATAAGGCACCATATCCTTCCATTCAGTGCCTATCCTTCCTGGCAATATCTTCCCTTTAGCACCTCAATCGCCCAGTCAGAAGAAATCTCCACTCTATATGCTAGCTGTGGGTTTTTCATGGATCACTGCTTTCAAAGACTCATCTGTTTTAAGGTGACAATGTCAAACTTCCCTATTTATACTCACCAACACTTCATGTAAACTGCCATAGGCAGAAGAGGCAGGTCTATTTCTGTTTCTGGAGGCAAAGACTTGGATTCAGGATTTGGAATCCAAGGAGCATTTGGGGCTGCTCAGCAAGGGAGGGATGGGAGGACAAACCACTGCATCATCCCCTCAGGACTCACTGTAAAAAGTGTTCTCATTAAAAGTGTTAATGATAAACAGTAAGAGCTCTCCTAACCTGGGAAAGCATGGCTTTACATTCCCTACAAAACACCTGATCCTCAGAAAAACACCATCATCATTAGGTAATCTGTCATTTGCAGTACTTTCCCACTCCCGTCTGTTCTCAAGAGCCTGCTAGCCTGGCACTTTCACCCTCATTTTGGCAAATAATCCTGGCATCAAAGTGAAGGAAAAGGGGGGCTGGTGGGGTGTCAAGGGAGCAGGTCCTGGGGTAGGTCAGAACTAAAGGATCAATTGCTCCTTCCCAGTCTTGTAGGTGAGTTGTGCTAACACTAAATCACTGGGGAAGAGGTTGATTTGGGTTGGTGGCTGGGTATGTACCTTTCCAGTGTGAAAACAGGGTAATCCTTCTATAGGTATGTTATTTCTTGTGATTTCTATTGGGCTACAGTGAAAAATAGTTCCTTGGCATCATGTGTGTGGCAGCAGAACTGCACATATTGTCAGTGCAACATGCAGTGCAGTGATCATGGCCCCTCCTGTGATACAGCCATGTTTTTGTATCCTGCTTTTTGTGTGGCCATAATTAACATTAAGTCACTACTAACAATAAAGATCCTTGAAGGTCAGAAGCGACAGGCAAATTTTGACAGATGCTTTTTCTATGGGCTGGTGGGAAGGAGAGCTGAACATGTTGCTTAACAAAACCAGCATTTTCTTATTATCTCTTCAGAGATTCGAGGAGGGAGTGAGGCAATTACTCCTTTACAGGGGCTAGAGCAGCGACAATCACCTTTGATGTGAGCTGCACATCAGGCAGCAGAATCTAAAATCAGCAGGCCTGTCTCCCTCTGCACACTAATGCTGCTGCTGCTCTGGTGAAGCAGATCTCCATGGATTCCCCTGAAAAATGTCCATTTGCCTCCCCTACAAATTGGCCAGCGTGGTGGCATAAGGCGTCCAGATCTTGGCAGGAAAGCTGCCTTGGTGTGCAGACAGTTTGCAAAAGCAAGCTTAGTTGGGACCTTAAAAATAAAGCTAAAACACTGGGGGTTTCTCCCTTTTTCTTAGTCTTACACTCTTTGCAGCAGAAATAGTGTTCACAGCAAACATTTGAGCACATCATTGTGAAAATGGCCTCACACTTCAGATGCAGAGAAATTAAATGTTTTTACCATGGCAGATTTCCTCGGTACTTGAACTTGTAAATTTGTTGTTTCTAGCTGACAGATACAGGAAAAATTTTGGGCTGGTGACAACTGATATGAGATCATAGAGCTCTGATATTTGTTCATTTTTATTAGCCAAGGAAGTAATGACCTGATGTTTAAAAAATTCTGTTAAAGAGGTTGTTGCCTGGTGTGATTTACACAAGTCCTGCTTACTTGTTGCATGTGACTGTTGAATTTTCCTTGCTGTGACACCTCTAGCTCATTGCAGTCAGCCTCTCATCCTGTGATATGCCAGCTCCTGAAAGGCCTGGAGCAGGAGGGATGTTGCAACTCTGCAGAGCATCTGGAACTGTGCTGCCCGGTGGGTTCCTGAACATGGGCAGACCCCAATAAAAGCCACATTCTTATGTGCCTGTGACTGGAAGCGCAGCCTCTGAAGAGCATCAACCATTCTGGTTCTCAGAATTATAGAGGAAGAGGGCTAGAAGAGAATTGAAGAATTCACTTAACCCATATCCCTATCAAATAATGCCTTTATTATCCCTGACAGAAATTTACCTCTCACTTTTTTATAAAAACCTCCATTGAGTTCCATGACTTTTCCAATATATTTCAGCCGTACTACCTTTTATTGGCAGATTTTATCCTAATCTGAATCTTTGCTACCATCAGAACAGGATGCCCAGGGAAGTGGTTGCATGAACATCCCTGGAGGCATTCAGAAGACCTATAGGTGTGGCACTTAGGGACATGGTTTAGGAGTGGACTTGGCAACACTTAATGATTGGACTCCATGATCAAAAATTTGTTTTTCAGCCTAAACAATTCTATTTTTTTGTAATTACTTTGCACTACCTCTCTAGCCTACAAGAAGAAATAAATCACTATTACATGCGGACCAAGAAACTATGTAATATAGCCTTACAAATTGCTAAAAATAACATACCTTTTTCTCTGGGGAAAAATAACTGATGTGAAACTTTTGCTATGCATTTGAAAGAAATGATGACATTTCATAGGTTTTACTAACTACCCTTTCTTTCCCAGATTCTGAATTTTTGTTAATATGAAGGAAAAATATATATTAAAAAATTTCTGCATCTTTAAATTTTGAGTAAATATGTTGCATTTATATTTTTCCAAATAGTATTCAAATCTCATTGCATCAAATCCATGTACATCTTTTTGATTTGAATATAATGAATACAAGTATTAAATCAGGATTATGAAACAATCAGAACAATTTGTTTGATAAATTTCTCCTTATTGTCTTTTCACCTTTAAAGTTGGAGAATTTGTAAAAAACTTTCGAATTTAATATCTTCTTTAAAAGTTTCTTCTAGTAATTAATAAATAACTCTTTTAATTCATAGTGTTTCTTGGATTCTGTCATTTGTTCACTTTCCTTGCTTTACAGAGCACTTGGATATCACCAGTAGCAAAAAATGTCTCCTAAAATATCAGAGTGGTGCCCTTTATGAAGATGTCACAATAAGTTCAAAACACATAAAGTTTCATTTCAGCTGCTTAACTTAGCATAATTTTGCTGCTCAATCATAAAAAATAAATGATGCTTTAAATATGACAAAAGAGATACATGTTTAAAAGTGCTGCAACTGTTTGGGAATAAAATTCAATTCTTTCAAGCTATTCCTAGATAATTTTGCACAAAAGAAAAATCCTTGCTACTGGTAAGCCACCTCTATGTAAAGGTTACTAAACTTAGCTTAGTACATACTAAACCTAGCTTAGTAGACCATAATTTTAGGGTTTTTCTTGAATGATTATTCACACTGATTCTATGTTTTAGACTGAGAATCTGAAAGAAGGTTGTAACAGGGTGTGGGGATGCGAAGCAACAACAGGGTTTATCCAAGTGATGTTTGTGCTCTAAATTCTCCCACAGCCAATGTATTTCAAAAAATAATGACTGAAAAGCATTAAGCTAATAGTAAGACATAATGCTAAATGGAATAATGCAGTGCACTATAGCAGAAGTATCTCTGAATTACTACAGGTTCCATTTTCAACTCAAATATTGTCAGCAGATACAAAATTGCTGTAATTCCTTCACTGTGTTTTTTGCTCTGGTATAGTGTGTGCTGTTTCCTGTCTTCTTCCTGAGCACTGACTGAAGATTTGTTTATTTTTTTCTCAAGGCAGTTTCTAATTTATGATTTATTTTTTATTTTTTTTACCCTCATGAGACAGTTTCATGAAATCTAGACAAGACTGGGCTTTAACTACATTCTTCTTTATTTAATATATATATAGACACAGACTTACACTGTAACTACAGAATTATGAATTCTTTCATGTTCTTTGGATGGATGTTCCAGAGTAGTATCGATTTCATGATTTTATATTTACTTATTTTATCCCTTTAGCCCTAAGTATCTGGATTTTGGTGACAGTAAATATTTGTAGTATATCTTATGCAGGTTTTTTTTTTTTTTTTAATAAACACATAATAAAAATCTTTGGGTTCTGAAAGTCCCATGTTTTATATAAGCATGTGCTGACAACAACATTATTATATGGCAGACATTTTTCTTAGAAAGACTGTGTCATCCACTGAAATATTACTGTCTTTGTTTTTTCATTATTACTGAACTGGCTTTAAATCTCATCATTAGATCCTTAAATGGATCTCAACTTATTCTGCAATGTTGCTTTGCACTAGACATGACAGTAGCAGATACAGTTCTTTTAGTACCATTATGTGTCAGTGTATTGTAGATCCAGACAGAAATGGGTGAAAAATGTCAAAACAGGTGCAGCCCTAGCTTGCAGGTTTTTAAAGTCTATTAAAAAGTTAGCGGCTTGGATTTAGTTTGCAAAGTATTCAAAATCTCACACCTCAAATATTCTGGAGTTGAGAGGAGAGGTTGAGAGTTTGTAAAATATGTTATCAAATGTGTTATTTAAACAGCTGTAGAAATTTTTCACTTTTAAATTCCTGAAAAGCTAGTAGAAAAGTGATGTTTGCAGAAGACAAACAGTTGTTTATGTAAAGAACTGTAGATGTGTTGTTTGGCTGTGATGAATCCTCCTTTTACCTATTATTCATCAAGGAATGCTGCCTGTAGCAGCTTACTACAGAATGTACTCTGTAAGTCCAGTCTCTATGTCTATATAATAATTACATACATTACATTAATTATTGTTGACTTATCATCACTGAAATGACTTCAGGTCCCACAACAGCTCTTTGCCGCAGAGATTATGGTTATCTTTATCTGAAGTTATTCTTGTGTTCTGTTTTACAGTGCCACTAGACAAGCAAGTGAGTGAGCCCAGGTCAGGGGACAGAGCTGTGGTTGGAGCAGAACCACAGCTGGAAGTAGTGGGTGGTGGAAACAGGAGCAGATGTGCTGGGGAAAGAGAAATCAGGATTGCCTCTGGAGCTCTCCATTCTTTGAAATGGAACATGTATCTGACTCTGAATGAGTCTGAGCAGTCAAGAATCAAAGGACATCCAGGTCACAGACATTCAGATCCAAAAACAGTAGAGACGTCTCATGCAGACTTTATGCCAAAACAGGGGCTTAGCATAGTTACTCTGGGATCAGGATTGAAGAAAATGAACACCAAGGAGTCTCAAACAAGTACAACATAATTGATTGATTGATTGATTGACTATTTAAAAAAGAGGTTTAGGAGCAAGAATGTAGGAAGAAGCAGAGAAGAAGAGCTGAAGTGTGTTTCTACTTCTGCTTATTTTTTATGTCAGTTGCACTTTTTGATATGCCTGGGATTATTTGTAACTGAAGGAAATTGATTAAGTAATTCGTTCATTTTATTTGCAGTAGTCACTAATCAGGGGCCCAATGATGTGGGAAGAGGCCAAGACCCAACATTTTAGAATGTTCCAGACCTTACTATGCTACACTGGATCATAGATGATTTCATACTTTTCATTTTAACTTTTTAATTTCTTATTCTTCCTTGTACTTATCCCACTTCTCTTTAAAATGAATAATTTACTCAGATTGTTAGAAATGGCCATGAAAACATAAGATAGCTTTACTCTTCTTTTGTATTTATAGCAGATTTGCATATTTTCTGTTTGTTTTTAAAGAAAAATAAATAAATCAATTGACAACATGTAGATTTATATTGGTGGTAGTTGCAAGTAATCAACAGGGCACCTTGTCTGAAAATTTTTCCTGTCTTAGATGTTTTATCTAAGTTTCTCTGACAGTTACTGAGGGGATGGAGGAAAATGACTTATGAACTATTCAAACTAAAATCAGTCTTGATTTAGATTTTTGAGGAAATATCTTCTTATTTTCATAGTGGAGTAAACAGTCTCCAAATCCCACTGGCCATTATTTGAGAGTGCATTGCCAGGATACAGAAAACAGTGGCTTTTCCTCCAAAGATTTCAGTTGTTCTTAAGTGTTCTGAGAATAGGGAGGAGGTTCATGAAGATGAGCACAGAATAAAATCTGAAGGAACTGAGTTTGCCAAGGCTTCTTTAAACAACACATGAATTATGCTCACGCTCCTGTTCAAAATCATGACCACAGTGCATTTTCTAAAATCATTTTTGTTTTCTATAAGTCAAAGACAAAAACAAACAAAACAAAACCAAAAAAACCCACCCTCATTTTATCTGTCACAGTGAATGGATGGTGAGTAGACTGATTTCTGTGCCTAGAAAGATTAATGATGCTTCAAGAGCACATCTTTTACATTCATCATTCAACAGAGATTTCCATCACATTTCTAATGAATACTTTGGGATCCAAGGACTTGGGAATAGATGTCATCACACATCACATGAGAAAAAACACAAGCCAGCTACTTTATCACATAGCAGTATCTTTTCTAAATGTTGCAAGCTGTGTTGACTGTTTCAAGCTTTTTGAATAAGGTTGAAACATTTCCCGTTTTTTACTACTTTTATGTACTTTTAAGAATTATTACACATACAAGCATAAATATTTGATTTAATTTGATTTTCTCTTCAGTAGACGTATACATTTTTTTCTTCTTTGTTCTCCTGTGAACCCATCCTTCCAGTAGAGTTCTTCCAAAACCAACTATCACTTGCAAATTTATCTTCTTTTGTATTTTTCCAAGTTGTGCACTTTTTAAAAGGTGACTTCTTACAAAAAGAAAAAGAATCAACACCTAGTGTGTCCTTTGCAAGTGTGGATAAAGTCAAGTAATCTGGAGTCTTTATAAACATTTATAAAACAAATACTTCTGTTCAGGAGTCAAATACCTTTCTTTTTTTTTTTTAATGTTTGTTTTATTCTCCAAAGATAACTGTATCTCTTTATACCTAAAAACCCACACCTGAGAGTGCTTCTTTTTCCTCCTTGGGGGCTTGTTATGTTTTACTGTAATCAACAACAAAGTTCCATGTAAGTTTGGGGAAGTCAAAAATATGTTATTATGAGGCTGGTTTTGTTTCTCTTAACTAAGGCTGGTCATGTTTCTTTTAATTGAGAGAGAAAGCCTTTTAAAAGCCCAAGTCCTTCAATAAATAATCACATTATGGGTAAGCACTGTTGCTGTCTGTATAGGCAGTCTGTAACATGGAGTAATATAGTTACAGGATCTGATAAAGAAAATAACGATGCACAGTGTGCAGTTCATCCTCATAACCTCCCATGTGGGAGGTTTTAATTTCAAGAAAAGAAAACCCTTTCAAATAACTCATTTTGTATTTAGGAGGTCATGAGCTTTCTTGCTAATGGGCTAAGCTCAATATCAACTAGATGAGCAAATACAAATACTTCAAAACTCAATTTCTATATTACTTTTCTTATATTGTAATAAAATTTTATCAGAGTCCTATATAGAATAAACTTGTTTAGGTTTATCTGTTTTTATTTAAATACAATAATTTCCTAATGCCATTTGCCATCAGTTTTAACTCTGTTGGAATATACTCAGACATTCAGCTGTAAAATAAATACAGTGAAGTATACGTTTGTATACTAGGTTTAGAATTTAAAGCTATGGCACTGAATGATTCTTGGAAAACCAAAGTTGAGAATTTTTATAGTTACTGAAGGACTGGCAGTGAATTGTTAGTATGGACTGTTATATTTGTGAGAAGTTAGAATGAAACTGGTAGACTGAAACATCAAGCTGTTGCATAAAGAAAACCTGGGATTATTATTATGGCTTGAAAATTTGTAAATGTTGACCAAACAACGACTTTTAACCAATGGGTTTATCAAGATATTCTATCCATTAGTCTCTAATTAGTAAAAAACTCAATAGAAATATGAAAAATACTATTTAATTCTTGAAGGTGTAGCATCCGAAATTATTTACAAAGATTATTTGTAAATAATTTTTTTAACACACTATTACTAGCATGACTGGAAGAAAGTCTTATAATGGTCTGCTTTGGGGTGTTAAAATATGGTACTGGATAATTTTAAAAGACAGGGTATACAGTATTAGGACCAACAAAAAAAACCCAGGGTCTTAACAAAAAGAATGGGAATTTGCATATTGGTAGCTCATTTCTCACAAAAGACTACATGAAAAATTCCTAGTTAGGAGAATGCCAGGTCTTTAAATATTCAGCAGCATCTCACAGTAGCTTATGGTACTATGTTCATTCACTGGAAAGGTTTGTTCTGTTTTATCGTCTTTGAAAAGCTGTGCCACAAAAGCAGAAGTGCTACTCACAAAAGCCCAACATATTTTAAGATGTTGGGAGTTTTTTGCTGTTTCTGTCCTTGCACTATTATAAATGTTCTATGATTCCTTTAAGCCATATGTTATCCTGAAAATGGTAGTGCACTCAAGTTTCAAAATCACCAGTGTGCAGCTTTGTAACAATTAACCATCTGCTTATAGGGCTGGTACAAACTGAGACCATCTCCATGGAAGCCAGGAAAATATTAGAATACCATACCTGCCAAGGCATAGCCATGAGTTACCCTACATTGTAATTTGTAGTCCCCTCACAGCAGTGAGAGGCAAAACTGCACCAAAGTTGCAAACAGAATTCTTCCTAAACATTTGTCTTAACAGACTGCTAGTGACAGGTTAAACAGGTCCAGGAGCAGATGTCACACAGAAGAGGTGGATTAAAGACAAGCACAAGGGGACAGAGTTGATAAAAGACAAAAAAATTTCCTGAGTCTGGGACAGATATTAATTTGGCCATAACTTCATCTGGGTGTGGACACATGAAAAAAAAATAACTGCTCATCATCCCCTTTAACCACAGTCCCTTAATCTGTTCTACAATGTATTTATGTGGTACAACAAAACACCTGGATAATTATAGGATTCATATTGTTTTCCAGTCATGTGTGTAAAAACAGAGCTTAAAAACTCCTGCTGTGGACCTGCCTCATGGCCAGCCCTGGAGAACTGTGGTCAGGAGCTGGGATTGCATTTGTGCAGACAGAATTTGCATCATCTTCCTCAGCCATAATTGAGCTTGTCACAGTAAGATCTTACAGGTTTATTTAGTTCTATAGCTTGGCATGGGATGAAAAACTTAGTATTTTCCTGGTATATTACTTTAACCACTAATATTTTATTCTAAAGAGATTTGCAGGAATCTGCCTGGCTAAAAATGCACATGAGGAGGAGTAATCAAAGAAACATTCATTTCCTTTTCACTTTATTCCTTCATGAAAGAAATCCTTTTGTTAAATTGAAATTATCTCTAGACTCTGTATTGTGTTGCAAGAGAAAACAATTCAGATCAAGGGAAGAGATTGAGGTCTGATTGGTTTCTGTCTCAAAACATACAATTGCTTAATGTGGAGGAAAGAATAAATAGCATAGATATAAGCTATTAGGAAGCTGATTCCTGGAAAAGACAGATTTTGTTTAAAAGCCCATGTTAAAATAGTTTAATTACAGGCTTTGGAGTACAAATAAAATAGGAGGTGCTGCTCCTGCCCTTGATTTTATTGTAATACCTGTCTCCTGGGTCCTCTTATGATATCCCTAATTTCTGAGGAGCTAGAAAACCTGTACAGTTAACAAGAAATAAGAAAGCTGCCCACAAAACAGTTCTTTACTAACAGCTCCCTGAAGAGTGAGATCATGATTTTGCTTTCCTGAGCCAGTATGAAGCCAGTTATCACCATATCATGTAGTGCATTAAAAAGGAAAAAATATCATGAAAAAAAAAATTCCCCAAACAATTCACCACTTTAACTGTTGAGGATATTGGAATTTAGATCATTTTGTCAGTTATATCTGCAGAAAATTCCCTTTGACATAATTTCCTCTTCCAGTCAGATCTTGCATCCTAATGCAATGAACATTACCTGTTCCAGGATAAAATCCTAATCTCTGTCTGATTCTTAAGAACATTTTAGGTGACAGTATTCACTGTGCATGTTTAATGGATTTGGTGCATCATTTCTTTGAGGATGTCACCAACTGTAGATACAAAACATCTTTGCTTAATACAACCTCTAATCAGTCACATCTCAAGTTTATACTCTGATAATGCAGGACTGGAAACTCTGCAGATGCATGAAATTTTTACCCCTGAGCAGCAAAGAAAATCTTTGTTATAAATTATGTATGTTTAATTTGACAAGGTGCTTTCATAGTAAGAAAAACTTCTGCCATTCACTAATCTTGTTGCTCTGCTGGGCCCCATCAAATGTCCAGAAGAACAGCTTGATGACACTGAAAATAAGCAAAGCTTTTAATAATTCCTCCTACAAAAATGATCTCATGGAAATTTAATGTGTATACGGTATATTTGGAAGATAAGTTCTACATCAGCATGTAGGCTTCAAAAGGGAAACAAGGCTATCAAATAGCACATCAGAGGTAGTGTGAGATGAAAAGTTACAGTTTGATCACATAGTCTTCCTTGAAAAATAGGATATAAATGTATAAATGTTACATGGGAGGGAAATCTGGAGGTGAATGGAAAAAGAAAGGTTAAATTAAAAGAGAACACTTTGAAATTAAATTAGTCCTTGAAAACAAGATAGTAAAAGGTTCTGCCAGATGCAGACAGGAAAGAAAAACTAAAAAGTAGTTCATCAGTAGATCACAGGGTAGGAAGTCAGCTGCTAAAATACAAGCAATATTTTTTTTTTTTTTTTAATCCAGAGAGGACATTGTAACAGCTATAACTAAAGTAGAAAATTAAAAAAAAAAAAAAAAATAAAAATGGAATAGAAGTTTGCCATTTGATCCAGGGGAAAGGAGGTAGAAAACTTAGATGAGTAATGACTTTCGTTTCAGTTTTTATCTGTTGGTCTTGTTGTTGGAACAAAGACATAAAATTTAGCTAGCTCCAAAGGACTCAAGCTAAGTCTCTTAATTAGGAGTATGCTTCATACATGAGCATAAGAAGCCTCATCTTTTATTCCTACATAAAATACCATTTTACAGTTAAGGAAGAGTGAAATGTATAAAATGGACAGTGCCTGTTCACCCCAGCTCAGTTTGCAGTGTGGAGTGAGCCAGTGCCTTGGTGACAGCAGTAAATTATTGCTGCACAAGAGCTGGATGCTACACTCATTGCACTCTGGGAGCAAAAGTGTACACATCTCATATATGGAGGGAAGGATCTGTTGTTAGTACAAGTAATGTTTTGACAGCCTGACAATCCAAATTAACTAATGCCAAAAAGAAATGCTTTGTGGATAATGTAATTAAAATTATTATCTAAGAAAACTTCCTACTGTCTTTCCTTTTCTTCTTTTGCATTTCTCAGTACTCCTCTGGATCCCAAGTTGGTACTGTGGTAGAGAGACTCATAGTGGGCATGAGCATCCCAGATCCTTTTCTTGATAAAGTATGATGCTCATGGTGAACTTTTCTTCCTCATCAGTCTTGAGTTCACCTAGAACTCCATTTACTGTCTTCTCATCACTGTTTACTTCTCTCACATCAGTGTACAGCTAAAGGTTAAAAGTAGCACAACTTCCTCTCCTACCTTCAGTTAATCCAAAGGGCTATGGTTCATTTTGCAGGGACTACCAGGGCTGCTGGCTTTCTCTTGTCCATGGAATTCATTGAGCTGGGTTGGACAAGTGAGACAAAACCATACTTTGAATATCACTGCTTTTGTAATTCATCAGGCAAAAGTTCATCACATTGAATAAGCTGGTTGCATCAATGAGAGCCTAATATGGTTTTAGAAGCCAAGGTGAAATAGATTTTTATCAGTAGTGACTATCAACATGCATTTTAATTCCTGTAAGAGGTTGCAAAGTGATTACTGTGCAAGTTGCCTTTGCAAGATATACAGAATTGTAGGTATGTGCAGGGATGTTTCTTTGTTAACAGCTTTCTTTCTAATATTAATTTTTAATACTTTAAATTGAATAGGTAATCACCAGGCTGAAGTGTTGAAGGATTTTGTATCTTTTTGGGTTTTTTAGGGGCTTGTATGCTCTATGTGCATGGATAAGAAAGTATGTGTCCATTGCACAAGTAAAAATATTTTCAAATTGCATCCTATTCCTTACATCTCTTGTGGATTTGATTCTGCTACATTTAAGCACAGTGCTATGTTGTCCAAGTAACCTTATTGTCATTCAGGAAAGATATTAGGTGAACTGTAACTTAGGATTTTTTGATTTCCAAAAAGTGACAAATGTATGAGTAAATAATAGATGTGTAGTAATTAATAGACAATTTTGTGAACACTGCAAATAATGGATGGGATTGTGTCATATGTTATTAGTCTACCTCCTCCAATTTCCTCCACTGCATTTCCTGTGATAAATTTAATAATATAGAGGCAGGAAGAATACTATTAATATGCTGATAAATATCTTGTGATAGCAAGGATGCTTGATATCCAGTAGAAGGTATAGAGGTTTTTTTCTCAACACAGGCATAAGTTTGTATCCCTATTCTCCTACTTAGAATTCACAAAACTTTTAGTACCTCAGCTATCTTAGAAAGTTGAGCCCCTTTTAATATTGAATCACAAAGATTTAGTTTTAATGAAAAGAAATCATTCAAATGATTGAAAATGATAAAATTAAACTGGCCTAGACATGACGATTTCTGTATAATGCTCCTTTAAAAGTCGTCTAGATTTGTGAAACGCTTTCTGCACAGAGCAAAGGATTAGATAGTAGTCCTAATGCTTCTAATAGAAAATGTGTAGAGAAAAGTAAGACTTCTAGCTGAGCATAGTGAAAGGAAAAAAAAAAAAAAAAAAGACATGTGAAAAGAACAGCATGATACTTATTACTGCAATTGCAACAAAAAATAAAAGAGTAGGATTTGTAACCTTTTGATGAAAAGATTTGAAGGGAGTTTTAGTATTGGAAAAGACTAGCCCCAGAAAAAGGAAAATTATTTCAACAGAGGTTCAACTGTGCTTATGAAATGGAAGCACTGTAATAATATTTTGCATATGAGGGTAATTTCAATAGTAGGCAAAATGATATTTTGAAACCAAACTTGATAAACATGAAGCAAAGAACTAATGGCATATGGTGTATTTAGAGATTTTATTATTCATTCTTTAAGGTTTAGCCCTTTTCAGGAGCACTTCCTTCAAGTCAAAATTCTGTCATAAAATCATCTCAGAAGAGTCTGCAGTTAGTTACATTTGGATCTCCTAAAATATTTTTCCCTATTAATGCTAGGGTAAGTGTGTAGCAGCATGTGGGTCATTTTACCCACCTCTCAGCATCCATCTGAGTGGAACATCAGCACAATAAAATCCTTGCAGCTACTGAAACATAAAGTAACAAAAACCAATTCAGTTATGTGCAATATATGTTGATATATTCAAATATCCATTGATCAAAGCATTGCAAGAGTTCATTTCTGACTGGACATGCTAGACTGATCACTAAAAATACCAGAAGGAGTTACTGAACTGAAAAGGGTACGTATTTGTACATATTTTTAGAAGCAAGAAAAATAAAACAAGTGAAAAAAGTTAACTAAGTTTTCTAAAACAGGAGAAGTTCATCCACTCACTTTTCAATCATTTATAGTCATAAAGAAGACAAATAATTTCTACTTCTTCTAGTTTCCTGAGAAAAAAAATATTATCTTCCTACCAACAGAAAGTCTGTAGGCATTTCAAACAATAAAATTTTGCATGTCATGAGAATAGTGTACACTTTTTCCTCAAAATCCATTTGCATATTCAATTAACAATGCTTTTAGTGTTACTTGTCTTTTGCTCAAAAAGAACTCTAAAGTCTTTGAAGCTGTTGCATATTCAGTCATCCTGCACAGTGACTCTACCATGCCCACCTTAGGAACTGCATAACTGCTCAAGATTTTAGGGACTTGTCTAATTTTGGAACAGCATTTTGTCTACTTATACAGCCCTTCTGTGAGAGGACAGGAACACAAAATGAAGAATTAAGGTATTGTGATGATATTATTCCCCCTCAGGAGTAGTTCAGTGCAATGCCTCTAAGTGCATCTTGTCCAGAGCAACATTTGTGTAAGGCTGGGAGCAAGGTGTAACACTTGTGATAGTCCTCTTCAGAAATAAGTGTGGACTTCATCCATACTGGTTTAGGGATGCAGAAAGGACAAATACACCATTGAGTACCCTTGTGTCACCTCTCCAGGATCCTAAATATGAACTCCTGTTTAAAGTGGAGTGCAAGGTCTGGAATATTATGCATACTCCCAAATGCACACAGTGTAGAAAAATGCATCCTTCAAAACATTCAACACTCACAATTGGGGTATATAATATCTTCCTCCGCTATTATGAAGTGCAGAATTGGTAGCATTTGAGTGTGTTAGATGGTTGTTTTTAACATTTCTACAGGTCAGCTCTTATGACTAGAACCTTTCATCCATTTCTGCCATTGCTCTGTTACTTTTTCCTCTCCAGCTCCTCATAATTTGTCACATAAGGCCTTATTTGTTTTTAGTCTCTTTGATTTAATTTGGGGTTTGGTTATCTTTATACAAAAGTATTCATTTTCATAACATTTTGTAGAGGACAAGTTAATGTGGATTTTTCTCTTTTACCCAGTCTCCATTTAATCTCTCTGTGGTGTGGTCACTGATTTTTTAGAGATTTTATCCTGAGGGCACAGCTAACTGCATGCTCCCATCATTCTAACCAATATAATTTGGTTTTAATAGATGCTATAAAACCTAAAATTGTAGTAGATTCTTTTTTCAATTTAAATTTAAACATTGCAATGGCATTTAAAAATTTTCTACTTTGAAAATATCAAGGAGAAAGACTTCAGGAAAGAGAATCTAAACTTTGCCATGCTCAGAATTATAATAATTAAATTTTGTAATTAAGTACTCAGAAAGAATTTAGTCTAGAAATTTCTGCATAAAGGATAAATCTGAATGGTCTGTCTTTGGAGAAGTAAAATTCAGTATTTTAAGAATAATGGACTAATAACACCAAAATGAAACAAACAGCAAGTGGTATTTGTCTGTTCTGTCATTCAATACTTACAATTATGTAATGATGACTAGCACAGGATATACAAGGAAAAGTTTACAGCAAGAATTCAGGAAAACAACAGTCCAGGAAAAGACAGGTCACTTCTGCTATGTGTTATCATAGGGCTCAAGGATACTTTGGGTTGGTTGTCTGGTCCAATCTCCTCCTAAGTTATTAAATACTCTGTGATAATACATTAAAATCCTTTGTTCTATGTGCTGTAAAAACACTCTGCTAGGTTTGTCTCGGTCTATCTTGTCTTCTAAGTCATGAAAGTAAAGAAGTCCAGAGAGAAGCTTATCACAGAACAAGAAACACAGGCAAGTCACTTTTGCCCAGCACATTCCTTGTTTTGTAAGGGCAGTTGACATTGGAGTCTTATTCAAAGTTCATCAAAACCAGTGTTTCCATTGAATTCTAAATAGGATTCTTAAAGGTGTTTTAGGGAGGCAACTTGCATTGGTCAGACAGGCTTGAATTCTCACTGCTGAATAAGAACTTTGTAACAAGGAATCTCTGATAGTTGTTGAGGTCACTGAGTGGACAGGTGTAGCTAGGCCCTGGCAAAGAGGATGTTATCTCAAGTGAATGGTGAAAATGCATGAGCACAGGCTCAGAGGTTTTTTCTCATGACC
This sequence comes from Zosterops lateralis, assembly GCF_965231275.1. NCBI lineage: Eukaryota > Metazoa > Chordata > Aves > Passeriformes > Zosteropidae > Zosterops > Zosterops lateralis. The sequence continues at coordinate 51,325,875 of NC_139762.1, read as the reverse complement.
CTCATTGGCTCAGATATTCATATTAAATCAGGGATTGCCTTTTTTATTTTATTCACCTTTTCTGCCAACTTACCGGTGGATGAAAGGCAGGGAGCTAAGTGTATGACATAGGTGCTCTCAGCACTCTGATGTAGTATGCTTTAGGAAAAACCTCATTTCTCATGACTAGAGAGTTTTGCCATTCTCAGAGCAGCATATTAAGCAGTACAAAGACATCATAACCTATGTAGCTCTGTCATGATGCTGATATTTAGTGTGACTGACTTTGTTCAAAGATCACCCATCTATCATCAGTAAATAATGTAAAGATTAGTAATTAGTATAAAATGGCAAATAGCAAAGAAAACAAAGCCACAAACAAGCCAATGTGTCTCAAGCTTTGCAGGGAGGAGCAGAATCCCCAGGACTAGACAGCTTTGGATCTGCTTTTAGCCCCTATAACACAGCTGAACCGACAGGCCTCGTGGTGAGATCTGGATGTAGATCTCAGCTGGAAAGTTTTATTTGTGAATAAGTAGAAGTCAATGTCTGTCATTCAGTTTGACATCTGTTCTCAGTCAGTAAGACTGTTTAATCAAGAAAAAAACAAACAAGCAAGAAGTTTCATGAATTATGTGTTTCCTCTCCTCTATTTCATGCTTACATTATGGTAATAAGGTACAGAACAGTAATGTCAGAGAGACTTCTAGGAGCTTATCTGCTACCTCCTGTGACAACTGCTTTTTTGTCTTTCCTGATACATATTACTCTGATGCCTCAACAGAGCTCACATCTCACAAAAGGCCAACACAGCCTCCCAGAACTTCACTCTCCTTACCATTAGGCAGTTTGACTGAGGTTGCTTCTGACTTTTCCTTGCTCCAATTTTAATTCTTTGGCTTCCCACTATGACAAAGCAATAGAGACTGCTCTCCTGCCTTTGGAAAAGCCTATTTCTAGAGCAAGAACTGTTGTTATGTCCCTTAGTCTTTTCTTCCTTAAGTGAAATCCTGAAATCTGTCCTGTGTATGTCATGTTTTCTGGACCTCTGGTTATCCTCGTGGCTATCTACTAGTCCCTGTCCAGTCAACCTCTCCCTTCCTCCTTGCTTTCTTTTCCCTTTCCTTCCCTCTGCTAGTTGCTGGTTTTGAATATTAGTTGGTAATGAAGCATCCAAGAATTGAAACAGAAAGAATCACTATGCATCTCTTGGAAGCTTTCTGTGTGAGGCATTTGTTTTTCTTCATGGCAGTGGTGACTCAAATTTCAATTGTGGTTTCCCTGACTCTTCCAGTTCCCTGTCTTGTATTTGTACTTTACATGTGTCCCTACTCAGCAATGTGTAGCACTGTCATGATAGTTTATGTTTTTCTGCAGCTTAATTTGTAGTGAACTTTTAAGTCAATTAAGTTATAGGATTTGTGCGTGTAGTAGCTAACACAGTGAATGTGTGAAAGAAATTTATCAAAGCATTGAGCCCTTGTGTGCACCAGAATTAGAATCATATGGTGCTGGGGCTCAATGCACAAAAGCAAGTCCTCACTCTCAGAGGACTGTGAATTATTAGAGAGATTTTAGCATTTCCTTGATGTTCCTGTTATTAAAAGTTATTAAAAGTAATTGGAGACTGAAGTCATTATACTGACTACAGAGCTATCATTTATTGATCTTCAGTTCTTTTTGGGCACCTTTGTGAAACAAGGAATTAGAATGAGCTCCTTGAAGTGCAAGCGTTTCTCTCCTCTGTCACAAAAGTGCTCCAGATGGCCATTGAGCTGGGCTGGTGGAGGTGTGGTGGGACGAGATTTCAGAAAATTGTTTTACCCTTCTGTTATTCATGCTGAACATTGTAACTGAAATGTCATTCACTGTGCTGTCAGATTGGGACTGTCAGAACAGAAAGACAGACAGATGCTATTACACAGTGCAGAATTACCAAAAGGAAAGACATTTCTTGCCTAATAAAATAGACCACATGTTAGCTGGTAAAGGGAAATAAACCAGACATGTGCATAAGTTTAAAAGATAAGTACCTGCATATACGTATTGATCTATGTACATGGCCGTATATGCATGTATACAGGGTACATAGTTTTTTCCAATATATATATGTATATATCCCTAAGTATATGACATATTGTTATCCATACAGCTAGCAGAGATCCATTTTGGATTCTTTCTTTGTCTGTCTTGTTTCTGAACATGACACATACATACATAAACTGAATGAGAGACATGGAGTTTCTCTTGATGGAATTACTTCATTTTGGCTTTGATTGCATTGCCATTTTACGAGGCTTCCTAAAGAGATAAGCAGAAAACTATGACAATTTGGCACTCCCTTGTGTTATACACCACCTTTCTCCTTTTTACTTTTTAACTCTCTCCAACTAAAAAGTCCCTTGCTCTACAGAAGAAAAATAAAAAAAGAGGTAAAATGAGATAAGGCAGATAAAAGGTAGTAGAAAAAAAAGAAAGGTAATTGGAAGTTAAATGCATAATTCAAAAAGAAAATAAACATTTATTTGACAAAAGTTTGAAGGACTGCTCAGTTTTATGAGAGAGAACTTCCCAGCCATCAGCTTCTCCCCTAACACACCTATAGCCACAGGGCCAAATTTGCTTCAAGGGTGGTCTGAGCCCACTATAACACTCTTTACAGTTGAATCTTAGCAATTGGTGACAACTGTAAAAACAGTAACTTCTACGAATCTTGAAAAATAGTGACCAAAGCAGGGTGGAGCTGGGAAAATAATTCTTTGGCAAACAATAATTGAACATTGTTCCATGTATGAATTTTAAGTATCATCCAAGTTAGCATATTTTTAGTCATTATATATTCAAGAGCATATTTGCATGTCTTATTCATTATGCACCTTAGTTTAAAAAATTATTTTCTACTCTTTTTATAAATAACAGTGTAGTGCTTTGACTGTTAGATTTTGCCACTTCATTGGACAGGAATTGTACAGAAAAATGTATATATTACATTCCATCTTTATTCTACAGAGTAGCATAGAGGAGAAAATTTGTCTCCAAATAAATTGATCTTTTGTTATCACCTACCTCGAATGCTTCAGTGATACAGAGATTTGTTCAGTAAGGAGTCAGAAACACCCTGTAATTCATCATGCAGGTATTTGTGTCATCTTTCTTGCAGCACAGAGAGAACTAGTGCCTCATCTGAAATGTCTTGAAATTCCACTTGCAGAAAACCCATGGTGAATGGCTGGCTGTAGGGATTGCAGAGGAAAAGAATTCTGATCCCTTTAATAAAAGACATAAATTATGAATGGGTGTGTCCTGTCTCTGCCCTTTCTCCAAAACAAAATGGCAAGTTTTTGCTCAATTTCTGCCTGATTAAAGTGATAGTGTTCATTTTGAGATCACTTCTACAATAAAAGTAAATGTTATATTGGAAGAATAGGGAAAAGACCAAATTTCCTTACTTCATGTTATGGAATTCTAAGAAAATAGAGCATCACAAAAATCTGAGCATTTCTTTAAAAACTATGAACTCAGAAAACCAAAATATCACATTATAATATTCTAGTAGATAGCTATTGTTTAGTATCTTGCCTGATAAAGTTACTATACCATAGCATCTTCCTAGAAAGGTGTTGCCTTAAATAGTCCTCTCATTCTTTTTATTATGTTGTCAGTCAAAATTTTAAATAAACATCTGGCATGCTTCTGGAACAATACACCTGAGCTTTGATTATACTTTTTCTCTTAGATCAGTTATGTTTACAGTAATCAATTACATTGTCTGGATCAAGGAATAGAGTTTTGGAAACTTGTCAAAGCATAATTTTGTAGCTGTTTCACAGTCATTAATATCAGATCTGTGCACTACTGGATGAGCCAGAAATGTATATTTAATCTAGTTCAGGCAGGTGAACATCACTGAATCTCATTTGAATTTTTTGATGATGCTAAACCAGTTACCAGTTTCATGCACTCAGGCTGCTTTGATGTCACCTGCAGAAGAATAGATGCCAGGTGGTGCCTCAGCTGGAGTAGAGTTGGAGTTACATAGACAAGCAATACTGGATATGAGACAAAGCCTGTCTAGACTAAGTTAATCCATCATTGTCTTTGGACAATTTGGACTAGTGTCCTGGTTTCAGCTGGAATAGAGTTCTTCTTTTTCCTAGTAGCTGGTACAGTGCTCCGGTTTGGCTTTACTATGAGAATAATGTTGATAACTCAGTTGCTGCTTACCCTATGGACTTTTCCATTTCCCATGCTCTGTCAGGAATCAGGTGCACAAGAAGTTGTGTGGGAGAAAGCCCAGAACAGCTGACCCAAACTGGCCAAAGGGGTATTCCATACCATAGAACATCATGCTCAGTGTATAAACTGGGGGAGTTGGCTGGGAGATGTCAGTTGCTACCTGGGGACAGGTTGGGTGCTGCTGAGTGGATGATGAGCAATTGTACTGTGGGGGTGCTGGAATAGTATCATAAGTTTCTTAGTTGTAGGTTTGATGTGATTTGGACTTTAACCCTAGCCAGGTAGAGTTACTGTCTTGGAATGTGCTTATCAGAGGTTGATAAGAGTTGCCAAGACAACTCTAATCCTCTGCCCTGGGTTTCGATCGTCCTATTGTGTTTTCCCCCATCCTAAGGCAAAGGGGCTGCGGAGCCAAAAACCCACGCGAAGGTACTGTTGGCGTATCACAGCTAGCAGGGCGGCCCAGCTGACGCTGAGCTGACCTGAGAGACAGATACGCGAAGCAACATTGTACTGTACATCACTCTTTTCTTTTGGAATTTTTCCTATCTTTTTATTACATTATTGCTATTATTGTTGTTGGTTTTGTTATTTTTCCCATTATTGAACTGTTCTTATCTCAACCCATAGGTTTTAATTTCTCTTTTCCATTCTCCCCACCTCCCACTGCGTGTGGAGTGTGTGAGAAAGCAGCTGTGTGGTACCTAGTTAACAGCTGTAGTCAAACCACAGCAACTGGCAGAGTGAGTTCATACCAAATCTGTACTTTTTCCATCATCCATTTGTATTATTTCTACTCTAGTACTAGGAGCCATAAAGCTGTTCTTACCATATGATAGACCTGAGCAGTTTGAAATGGATTATCTAAAAATGATAAATAAATTTTTCTTGATGAGTTTGGTTTCCAGCTCATTCAGAGTTACTGTCTCTTCATACCTTATCACAGGATAGCACAGAGATAAGAGTGTATTCTACTTCATACACAGCTCCAAATATCTTAAGAATAGTATGTGGTTCACAACTGGAGAAATACTGAACTAGACTACTGGCGCAATAGGTTATTTATTGGGAATAAATTAAAAATTCTGCATTATAATGCAAAACTAGTTATTGCTGCCTCAGTCCATGCCCATCCTTCAGTCTGTTTTCCTTTCTGAAATAAATATGTTCAGCCTGAAGCCAGGATTTCCCTGGTAGTAATTTGTTCAGATCATCCATCAATAAAACAGACTCACAGCTGCCAGTTCTGTTAGGTCAGATTGTACAATACCTCTATTTTTCCAGAGACTGACAGAGTTTAAGACTTGAAGAAGAGACAGCAGCTGGTCATTGCTGATAAGACTCAGTGAACACAGTAAGTCATAAATAAAATATACATTTGATACAGAGTGTGCAATCAATTTTTTAAGTTACTCATTAACAGGTCCACAGCTTGCAGATCCTGCTGGATCTCACCCAGTAAGTCTACACTGTGGACTTGGGTTTAGTGCTTCTTTCTGGGCATCAAAATTGTAGTTTTTTTCCAGTTTTTCTCTAAAGGTTTGCCACTATCTACAAAGCAGCAGTATGTTGTGCACAGCTGGTCCAAAATTCTAACACTTCTCTCAAACTGCATCTTTGTTCTGCAATGGGAGAGGATATAGACTAACTGTAGACTAACTAATTGCAAGTGCCTCTAATTCAGAGATCATTCTGTATGTCCCCCAAAGGTTTTTAAAAACAATTTTAGTGGTTTCTTCTTAGACTTTTAGTGTACATAGAGAATTAAAAGCTAGATGCAAGTACATCTATCTGTGTTCATATTAATGGAAATACTTCAAAATCTTGATAACTGGTGTCACACAATAAACTTGGTAATGTCATTCATTTGTCGGAGAAGGATATTGGAAAAAGGCAGTCTACATAACACTGAGAGTTACATGTACCTTCTAAACTAACCTAATTTATAGGGTTAGTTCTTCTAAACAGAACATCCAATAGTCATCACAAGAGGAGTAAAATGTAAGAAAATATTACATGTGAAAACATAGGACTCTCCAAACACAAATTAATCTGTCCGGTCAACTGGAAATATCTGAAACCAAAACGAGAGAAATCTCAAACCAGGCTGTCTTGCCTGAAAACCATCAGTCCTTTGGTTTATAAAGTGGGCAGAAAATTGTCTGAACAGCCAGACACAGAGTGTCTCAGCCGGTGGTTCAGAGCCCACCTGCTGTTCCTCAGGGACTAGCATTGAAGCTGATGCTGTCTAATGCTTATGTCAAGAATGCTGGGGCAGGATGAACTCCCAGCTACTTCACAGGTAATACCAGAGTTGTCAATGGGCTGGACTGTCACTCAGAGGAGGTTTTATATGCCATACAAGTGGTGTGGCAGGATAGTTATGTAGTTTAACAATCCAGTTTTGGACTCCAAACTGGAGGCAATCCAAGGGTAGGGGCATGAAAATGGTTTGAAGAGTGGAGAAGATAATATACAAGTAGAAGCAGAGAAAGCTGTGCTTGTTCAGGCTGGAGAAGGGAAAGCAAAGGAGGGATTTAAATGCTGTCTTCTGTTACTTAAGGAGTGGTTTTGTAGAAGTCAGGGGCATATTTTTCTCTAAGGTGGGCAGTGGAAAAAAGGTACAGCAGAGGAAATTCCAGCTGATCTAAAGTGAAAAAATACTTTATTGTGAGAGTAGTGATTCTCTGCAGCAAGCTGTCCAGAAGGATTGTGAAATCTCAGACTCTAGAGATTTTTCAGGTTTGTAAGTGTCTTGCTTCAAGCATGAAGTTAACACTACTTTGTGCAGAAGTTTGGAGTAAATGATTTCTTGATGTCCCTTCCATTCTACATTGTTCTGTTTTTTGAGACTTACACAGGAAACCAATATCAGCAATTGAAGGATAAATTAAACCCTGCAGACTGAAGAGAGAATTCTGTGGCAAAGTCACATGTTGTTGAAGCATCACCAGACAGTGATCAAATTATGACAGTGAAATATGAGAGAAAAAGCCTCTCAGAGTCAGAACTCCAGTAATGTGGCACAGCATGAAAATGGTAACCCTAAGCTCCGCTTTCAAAATTAAACAAGAATTCACTGCTGTTTGCACAGAAATGATGAGGTATCCATCTTATTAATTATATAGCAAGTACAAGTGGAAAATCAGTCATGTTCTGCATCACTAAAGCTTCCAAGTAGTTTTCAAGGGTAGCAAACAACTTTTGTTTTATTTGAAAACATTATAATGCCAGAAGGGATTTTTACAATTATTTATCCAATTTAAAGCATGCATGACATATGTTTTAAAAAAGATCTTATTTTTCAATATACAAACTTTTAGTTCTAAAGAATCTAACATAACTCACAGAAAATTGTCTCAAAGGTTAATGAACTTCACTGAACTTTATTTCTAGCTTAAAAATGCCTGGCTTCATCTTCTACTGGTAGATTATTTTATGCTTTGCCTGCTACAGTGAGAAATTTCATAACTCCTACAACTTCTGCTTTCTCTATAGGTATTTAGGGAGTGTAACCAAGTTTGGTTTTTACCATTTCACTCCAGGGTTTTCAAACTCGTATACCAAACATCACTCTTATAGCTGGCAGTGCTCTGGGCTTTGTGGAGCCTGTTCACTGAGGGAGAGACTTTGTCTCATAACTGGAATTCAACAGAGCAGCCCTCTTGCAAAATGCTTGTGATTCACAAGTCAAGAAGGGCTCTGTATGATAAAGTTTCAGACCCTTCAATATAATCAGTCCAAACCAGCTTTTTCAGTCCATTATTTTGAATCTTCCTCTGTGCTTGCTTTATGGCAAGAAGGGGTGTCATGCTGTTTCACTGACACTGTTGTGGCTTAGGAATGGTATTCCCCAGTTTAGTGTTCCCACTGAAACTCCAAACCAGGCACCACTCTTTCACTTTTCCCCTGGCTCCCCTCAGAAGCAGGCTGGAGAGGAGAACTGGAGCTACAAAAAGCAGAAATCACATGTTGAGATAAGAACAATTTCGTGGAAAGAGCAATGAGATAAAAAAAGCAAGACATAATAACTACAGTATCAACAACAAAATGTACAAGAGAAGCAGGGATTCAATTCGCACGAGATTGTTTGGAACTGGCACTACCCAATTTCTTCCTCCAGCTTGGAACCAGCACTACTCCATCATGCCTTCTGCCACACTTATTCAGATGGAAGAGATCCCTTCCCCAACAGCCCCAGCAATGAGCTGGGGTGGTAAAGAACAACCTCCATGTCCCAGCCATGTTCTTCCTTTTGCTACTGTAAAAATCACCCCTGTCCTGTATTGTGTGCATCAAGAGTTCCCATTAATATCAGTATTTAAAGAAGGTATTTCCATATTAAGTCATGGTCAGAGACAATTTCCAGGTTCAAAAGCAGTCACTGGGTAAGTCCACAGTAACAAGGCAGGTTCAAGGTCAGGCCAGAAAGCAATCAATCCATTTGGCCTAGGTCTGAATTGGAGAAGTACAAGACTGCAATGCCTGCAGTGTTGCACATGTGGGAACACTCTGGAAAGGAGCTCCCCAGGAAAGGAAAGGGACCCCAATGAGGCTTCCTGGCAGAGTTTTGGGGAGGAAGCCTTTGCCAAGGTGTCATCCAGCTTTTTTTTGGAGAAGCTTCAGAGTCAGCTGAGGTTTTTAAAAGATCTCTCTGAGCAAGCTGGCCTTGAAGGCAGGGAGGTACACTCCTGATCCTCCTGAAAGAAAACTGCATCCTGGAGCAAAAGGAGTCCAAAGAATTGACCACAGGAAATAACACTGGTGTTGTTATCTTTGCCAATATATCATTCTCCCTCTAGAGTGTGTAGCTTAAACTCTGTCACACAAAGCAGGGTAAAATCATTCATCATGTCAGTGCAGTAATATAGGATTTTCAAGTCAAGTTTTCCAGAAGCAAGGGAAATCAGAGTTCTGGTTTCAACAGTTTCAACTGTTAATAGTGCAGCTGGAACTCCATACACTGCATCAGCATAATTCTTCTGCCCTGTGAGTATATAATGATAGTTAAGAAATGTCATTTCAACTCATAGAATAAGATATTATCATAAAATCTTATTAAGTCTTCAGTAAAGTACGTCATTAGCCAGTTTCAATTTTCCCATAGAGAAATGTGAAACCCACGTGTGAGAATTAATATGCTTGAATGGACTGATGAAACAAGCTTCAGCAAGGAAAAAGACTGCCCTGAGCACAGACTGTAGGAGGAGGTATCTTGACAATCACATCACCTAACATTTCTGTTTGTCAGTCTCGATCAATATGTGTACCTGTTTTCCAGAAATCAATAGAGACATAGTTCTTTACAGTAGCCATGAGACCCAACCTGACCTGCAAGAGAAATCGTCTAAATAGGAAAACACAAGTCCATTATCAAGGCTGACAAATGATCAGCTAAAAAAGAGTTCTTATTATTTTCATTTACAATCCCAGCATTGAATGCAAAAATAGTTTTCTCCAGAGCAAGCAACAGATAATGAAACACATACCTGAGGTCCCCTGCTTGTTCCCTTTCACACTGAAATTTATATCACTTGAAATAACTTCTCTGTAGCAGCTTCATCATCACAAATGTCTCATTTCATTTCTAAAATCTATGTGTATTATGTATATTCATACATTTGTATGAAGTCTAATAAGAGGATGTAATAGTCTGCCATAATTTACAAGTTGATCTTAAACAGCAAAAGCATTTTGAAAAGAAATGATTTGGACTGTGGAAACATGAAAACATGAAAATGCCTTCTGAGAGGACATCTTTGGGAAGGTTATTCTTTACTATGTTCCATTTCTGTCTCAAATGCCCTTCCTTAGCAGATGTTTTTGGTTTGGGCCTCCAGATTTAATCTTTAGTTGTCCCAGATTCATGTTTTTTGTGTAGTGTAGCTTCCTTTATTTCAATTTGGATATGCTTGATAGTCAGCCTGTTGTAAACCTCGGTGCTGAGGCTCATTGTATCATTTTTTCCTCGTTTGAGATCTATTGCTATTTTATGAAACACAGTGCAATGCAAGTCATGGTAATACCTGTTTGGGTCATTATTAGTTCTGAAGGATGGGATACCCTTCAAACCTGGCAGTTTGGGAATGGTGTTGCTATCAAGAAAACAGGCTAATATCTGTATTCATATCTTAATGTTAGTTCTGGCTTCAAAGCTGTCTATGCACACTATGTAATTGGAAAAAAAATAAGACAGATTTTCTTTTAATGAAATATCAGTATTATTATGAAGAATTCATGGCTTCCAGTACAGCACTGGAGGAGTAATGAAACAGAAGAAGTAAAGCTGAATGTTCTGAGGTTCCTCAAGGGTCAGTGGGGAAAGAAAATCAACAGCAGCAGCAGCTGCTGCAGCAGTCTCATCAACAAAAGAAAACCCTTGTGCTTCCCAAAACCAATTTCCAAAAGTGCCATGGTCCACGTTCTATATAAAGTGCCAGATATTAAGTTCACATGGATGAAGAGAAGCCTGAAGTCTTTCTATCTCTTGTAATGGCTTTTTTCTTTCAACTTAAACCACTGCTGGGGGCAAGGAGCAACCTCTCAGAAGGAAAAATACTTGCAAGAGGTAGGGGACCTCCAAGGAAAAACCATTTGGCAAAAAAGCTTGCATCAGTTCTGCTCACATTGATTGGAGTTTAATTTACCTAGGGATCTTGTTAGTTTTAGTTCATTTGTTAGTAAAATGATGGCATTGGCTCTTAGGGAGTTGTCATATTTAGTTCCATGCAGGCTTTTATTACTGAAAATCAGATAAAATGGAGCAGCAAGATATTCTGAGCTAGATGATGTAGGTGCCCATAAGAATGTTACCCGTTTTCTTCTCTGTATAGGTTAAAGCTGCTCCTACGTGGGTGTGTGAAGCAAGATCCCAAGAATTATTTAGCTATTTTTAGCTTATTTAAGGAATGTTGTGATTGTCTTCATTATATATTAAGAGCAAGGGAATTAATCTAAAAATAAGAGCATGAATACAACTCTGTGATATCGCTATCACTGACATAACATTTTGCAGAACTGATATTTTTCTTTTGTCCCGTTGCCACATAATATATAGAACACCACCTTAAATGATCCTCTTTTTTGCTCTCAGTCTGATCAAATAATTTCAGTTTGATTTTACCCTCCCTATAAAACATACTACTTAGAAGAGTAACAATTTTTGTGCTAATAATCACAATTTCTGATTCTCACAAAATCTTCCAATGGGATTCTGCCATAAAATGAGGTTGTAGAAAATGTCTGTACAGAAAACTTCAAAAGGCATCCCCTCACTTGTGAAATATCATTGGTAAATTCCTAGGCTTGTTTATATTCTTTTACAAAGGTAAATAAACCTTAAAGGTAAATAAACCTAAATGATCTACTGTATTAACCTGCAGAATTTCAGTGCTATTGGCTGCATGTATGTGTGCATGCTGCTTACCCATCCATCAGGTTTGGGAGGAGATAAGTTTATCAACTGATCACAAAAAGACACAGCAAAATCAGGAATCCTCTGACTTATTGTTAGTGTGTTCTTTGCAAGGCCATGACATGGACATGTGCACTCTGTCACAAGCTGGCTGGGCAGACTCCAGGGTGAGGTATAAGTTTCTTTTGAGACTTTTCCAGCTTTGCTGTTGCTGACACCTGTTCTGCCTCGGGTAGTCCTAGCTCTGAAAAGTCTATTCCAACTGCAGTTACACTTTCTAACTGTGATTCTCCTGTATGCCCTCCTCACAGAGGAAATGCCATAAGCCCATTCTGTCAGAACACACACTAAAAATTATAATTAACTGGGGTTTATTGAGTATTTATGTCAGTAAGTGTTCTTTTATTCCACAAATGACACTTAGTTGTTTGAAAGTACTTGCTTTTCTCTTTAGCAGCTCCTCCAGCTAAGAGAAAGGCCTTAAATGATCCAGTGAATTTACAGTACACAATTAATTGCAACAGTAGCAAGTTTGGCACACCATGCTGTTAAGGACAGCAGGGACTGGAGTGATTTTATAATGAATTCACTCTAAATCTCAGCAAATAGTAGCATACAAGGACATCTGACAGCTGCTTTCCCCAGCTAAATCTCACCACTGAGACTCGATTCCAAGAAAAATAACAAGTCAGGCTTGGTTAGTAGTGCTGCAGCTTGGAATACGAGTTTTGACAAGGGAAAAAAATCATTTGTACTGTACTAGCTTTTCATGAGCTGGGGCAAGGAGTAAATCTCTCCAATGGCAAAATAAAGCTGTCAGACAGCTTTTTCATAAGACACCATTGGACATCAATATGACAGTTCTCCCTCCTGATCTTTTTTATAGGTTGCTAATTCTGAAAGAAAAGTCATCTTTGCCTACATATTTGTGGATTCAGGCACTGACATTTTAGAAGGAGTCATACTAGAACAAAAATGCAGACTCAATAAACCGGACTACCCCTATAGCCTTGCTAAAAAGATGCTTTAGCTAAATATCTATTATCTAGGAAAAGACACTGTAATTTGCTGTTTTACATATTGAGATTGATATATACATGTATGAAATAAGTCCTCTGAAAAATTAACAGGCAAATATACAGGCACATGAGAATTCTTTGATGAATAACACAACAATGGCCATCAGCCTGAAGCAGTAATTAAGGCAGTAAGTTTGTTTCTCAAGCATTTGAACAGGTTCTCTTTTCTGTTTTTACCGGACATAGATGAGAAATTTTGGGCTTTCTCAGTTTGGCCACTTTTTATGCACCAAAACATAATTGAAGCCTAAGAAATAGAGTGAAGACTGCTTGCAGGGGTCTTCCCTTCCAGGATAAGTGGGAAAGCCAGAGCTCCTAGAGGGACATCTAATATCTGATTTTAGCTCCTGATACTGAAGGTCATAGAAGTTCTTCTAGTTAGGGTTATGGAGATGGTTATCTTTACCTCCACTTTAAAATGTACTACTTTATGGCTGTTGAGCAATTGATTTTTAACCTGCTCTTGAGAAAACAGTAAATAGAGTGTGCTATATTAACATTTACTGACATTTTGTATCCTTTTCAGAAGTATTTTTCAATGTTTATCTTCATTTTCTATTAAAATCTTAAGAACATTTCCCTTTCATAGATTACCTTTGAGATATGGCATAATTCTGAATATCTTACAAAGGAAAAACACCCAAACACTTCTTTCTAAGGACTGTTGCATTGAAATGCTTTGGCCATGAATTCAGACGTCACACCAATTCTTACATTAACAAGTAAGGCATGTTTCACAGTTCTCTGTCTGAGCTTCCTTTAAATCTTATATTTTCAAGCAGTTTAAACAGTCTTTGCAAATAAATAGAATGGTAAAATAGACCAACCACTTTGGTGAACTTATAAAGAAAACAAATGTTTGAGGCTAGTCTTAGTAAAAGAAAAAAAATCATTTGATACTAGCACTGCAAAAGAAATAATGAGATGTGAGTGCCTATAAAATTATCATAAATAGCAAACTAAAGTTAGGTTATACTTCCATTAAATGTGCAAGTATCTATAAATTGGGTGTTCCTAGTTTTCTGAAGTGGCCAAGGGTACTGTTAGTTTCTCTTCCTTTTGTTGGTAGGTTTTTGAGTGTCTGTTTTCTGTCCCAAGTTTCCAGTGTGTTCAAATGCCTCATTCATGTTGCCATGAAGGTTTAACTAATCTCAAGTCTTAGCGTAGTGACCACTGATGCAAAACTCTATTCACAAATAGTAAGCACTCCTTATATATATATATATATATATATATTTTTATTATTATTATTTTTTTTTTTTTTTTTGTGAAGAAAAATTATTTATCAGTTAACAAAATGAGAGTAGTAGCACAAGGATTGACTTTGCTTACAATTGTCTTATCAAATTCATGTGTATATGTTGCACAGCACATTAATGAGCAAGAAGTGTTACTGGAAGAAACCGAAAATCAGTAAAATATTAATTTTAAAAAATAATCTCAATATAACCACATATACAAGATCTCTCCTTTTATTTTATAAAGTTCACTCAAAGTCACTTTCTACACAAGTACTGTCACTGAAATGTGAAAGTGGGACCTGCCAAACTCTTTTCTGAGTTCTGTTTTCTCAGTTTCAAATAATTCGGCCCTCTGGGTGTTCAAACTGACAGAACCTGCTCATAATCCACCCAAGTTGCAAGCAGGAGTAGAACCTCTTCAAGTTTGGCATCTTCAGTGGGCAGCATCCACTCTTGCCATGAAACTCCTCAGCTGCTGGGTTTTCAGCCTAGCTGGGCACTTCTCAAGACATGAGACAGAGGCAGCAAACCTGCAAAGTGCCTACTCAGCTTCATGTTGGTCTAAGCATGCACATAATAATAAAGATGAGGAAAAATCAAATTAGCACAGAATAAACTAGATACAAAGCCCACCCAGCTTTGACATTTCTGACTTTAAGAATCCTAAACTGGAACATGTGGATGTACTTGATGCGTGAGTGACATTAAACCACTTTTGATTATTTTTTTCAAAATACTAAGTCTTCAAAAGTCAAATAAATGGCTCACAATGTTCATTAAGGAGATTTGACCCAAGTGGAATAGATACTCCTAATGGTGTGAAGAAAAAAAGCTGGCAATAAGAAGCAAGGTGAAAGCTTTGAAGTGCACAACCATATTAACATGCTGAACTTTTCAAACAGTGACAAAATTATTCTTTCTCTGTGTGTTTCTTCACTGCAGTAGTAGATAGAATTCCTGCACAGATATTAATGAACCATGACCTTAAATCAAGTTGACCTTGTGTGAGGCTAAATGTACTGGGTGTTATAGCATAGCTGAATGCAAAGTGCATGTTTAAAGAAAGAATTTTATTCAAAAATAGAAGAATTATACCTGGCTTTCAACATGTACAAATTGGGTTGGTTTTGGGTTTTTTTCAGTTTTGTCTTTAATTTCATCATCATATATTACCCCTGGGAAATAGCTTTCATTTCTACCTATGATTAATTCAGGTGTCCAAATTGCAGTGTGTTTTTGAAAAATGTCTTTGGGCCTATTCTGCCAATAACAATGACTGGCTAATTAATTCAAGCTGTTCCATTAAAAAAGAAGTAAAAGACTAAACAAAAGAATTTTTTCTGAAAATAATAACAACTATACAAGTACTGTAATTATTGTTGACATTCCTAAGTATTTAATGGGGATCTGCAATACTAATGGAAGCTGGAAAGAACCCATTTAAAATAAAGCATTTAAAAGTTCAATGTTGCTTCGCGTATCTGTCTCTCAGGTCAGCTCAGCGTCAGCTGGGCCACCCTGCTAGCTGTGATACACCCAACAGTACCTTTGCGTGGGTTTTTGGCTCCGCAGCCCCTTTGCCCTAGCTGTCTCGGCCGTGGTTTAAAAGAGGGGACACTCCGGAGGCTCAGGGAGAAAAGGTTTTATTCGGGTGACTCAGGGGGCAGCCCCTGGTTCCAGGCCTGAGCCTCTGGGGAGTGACCCCGGGCCTCGGTTACAGGGGGTTTTTGTTCCCCCAAAATCTCAGGGGTGGATACAGGTTACAAGACCAATCACACAAAGCCAGGTGGGTAAGGTCAAAATGCAATACACAACATTAACAAATCAGGTGGATTTGGGATGTGGCCCTGTGAGACTCACCAATCCCTGTCAGACACCTCTCCTGAAGGTCTGGGGTCTGGGGGATGGTGGACATGTGGGGGAGAAGTACAATGGGATGGGGGAAAACACAATAGGACGATCGAAACCCAGGGCAGAGGATTAGAGTTGTCTTGGCAACTCTTATCAACCTCTGATAAGCACATTCCAAGACAGCAACTTTACCTGGCTAGGGTTAAAGTCCAAATCACATCAAACCTACAACTAAGAAACTTATGATACTATTCCAGCACCCCCACAGTTCAATTCAAAGCTATCCAGTTCTGTAAATGAACACCTAATTGCTTCCAGGGAATAGCTAAATGTAGTTGTTAAAGATAGACAGGGTCCCCCAGTAAGTAATTTTCACTGGACTTGTTTTACAGAGGTTCTGAGCCATTGATTTCCATTTGAGAGAATTCCTAGCCTTTCTTTTTAACCATTTCCTTTGGTTTTAAGGACCAGGTCTGGGAAATTTCCAGAGCAAGTGGAAGAGATTTATTTAGCTTCTCCAGGTATTTTAAAAATAAATACAGTCATCAGCATTCTGAGGACTGCATTTTGAATACAGTCTTCTGAATGCAGAGTGCCATGGAATATTGGTCCACTTAATTTACTTCCCTGAGTTCTCTCAGTATTGCTACTTCAGTTTCTAGTACTGAACACCTAGAAATAAGAGTCCTAATGTCAAAAGTAGCAGCATTTTAATTAATCTGTTGCATTTAAAAATAATAAACCCAATTGTTTATATTAAATGCTCAGTAGAATATAAAGTGTGCCTTTAAAAGTACACATTTTGAGACTTCAGCTAAAATGCACTTTAAAAAGTTTTACATTTTGAGACTGTTCAGCTATATTAGAAATAAATATATTATTGACTATTAGGAGTTCTATTCATACTACATTAACTTTTGTTGGATATGGTTTTATATTAAATTAAATGGGTCACACAAAGATACATTTATGAGATGAAAAAGGAATCACTTTTTTATGACACTCTGTGAGAATACAAAGTGATCTCTGATGATACAGAAAAGTTTCCTTAATCTTTACTTTTTCTTGAATATTCTGTACAGGAGAACTTGATAGAAAACATCAATGACCAGATTCTTTACATACTTTGATCTAATAACTGCAAATCTGGCCTAATATTGCACAGGGATTTAAATAAGGACCCATATTTTGCAATAATTTTAACCAAATTCTAGGATTGCAAAGATAATGCAACCACTGTTAAATGTATTGCCTGTAAATGTTAAAGGCTTGTGTGTGTGTGTTTGTGAGAGAGATATTCTAATCACTACAAATATGATTTGAGACTGATGCATGCTCATATGTCTGCATACCCAAATAAAATTGTATTGGCCATTTTGTCCTTAGAAGACTGTTCTTTTCTGTGAGGTTACAGGATATCTTAAAAAATTGGATCTCTTAATCCATTTTCTTGGTATCCACACCTTACTCTGATAATATCACTATTTTTCTGCTAACTCACTGAGTGACACAAAGCCTTGCAAGGGGCTTCTTTTTAAGAATGGACGTGGAAAGGCATCCTGATCATAACTCAGTACACACAAACTTAAACACTTCCCACAGCATCCCTCTAGGGAGAGCTGGTTTGTACCCAAAAAGCAGTTCAGCATCAAGGCTTTATTCTAATCAAAATCCCTTGGCAGGCAGAGAGTCTTTTTCCTTCTCCATCTTCTCATGATGCTATTTATCCACAAAAGCTTGTGGGGGGAGAAAAGCACTCAATCAATGACAACAACTAAAAAGATTCCCATGACTCAAAATTTATATTTAAGGTAAGAAAAGCCAGTTAAAAACAAACAAACAAACAAACAAACAAAAAAGAAAAAAAAAAAAAAAAAAAAAGAAAGAAAAAATATCTTCTTGTATCACTTCTCTTTGCAATACATTAAAAAACTATTTTGTGTCCTTAAACTGAATTTATATACTCTTAATTCCATAAGGCAAACACTTTTGATAGTTTAGCAAAATAATAATTTTTGATAAAATAGTCTGATACTTAAGATTACTTCCATTAATGATCATCTTTCACACTGGACTGCACTGCTCATGCTACTTGGATTAGCCTTTTCCAAAACTTCCAAAGCAGAAAAAAAACCAAAAAACAAAGGGCTCCTGAGCAGAAAGATTTACATCCTTAAAAGGAGACTATATAGACTATAAAAGAGAGGGGAACAGTGAACCCATTTCTAAATTTATTTTTTTTTCCTGCATGACACATCCTTCTCCCTTCTAGCTTTTCTTTTCTAGTGTTTTTTTTAATCTCTCCGTTTGCAGGGTTTTTTACTCTCTGTTATGCTCAGTCATAGCAGTGTCTGCAATATAACTGCATAACATTCCCAATTTTAAGCACATGAACTTTGGACAAAAGGCTGCTCACTTTTTCTTGGCCGACATGAAGCAGGAAGACTGTTAAGGGCTGCTCTCATTTGATTTGATTGACACAGAACAGACAGGACCTAACTGTGTCTCCACATCTTTTATCAACCATAGACTGTAAAGGAGCTCTAGAACCTCTTGTATGGCAAATGTGATAAAAAATGCTCTTGTGTGAGGCTCATCTTCTTCCTGTGCCTGGGATGATGTCCTCCTACATGGATGCCCAGCTACTGAGAGCTGTCTACCAAGCTCTCCTCTATTACAAGCCTTAGCACGATATGCCAGGCAAAGTGGAGTCTTGGGTGAGGTTCACAAGGCAGTGCTGTGATTATTGGTTGTGGGGATGTATAGCAGAATATATGCTGAATGCAAAAACCTTAAAATCATATATTAAATTCATGACTTTTCTGAAATTTCTGGAAATTAGTGTCTTTCTAAGTTTGTTTTCCTAAGCCTGAGGGTAGGTCTTTTCTTCAGAATGAAGAAGCACAGGTCCAAATGGGGCATAGCCAGTATGTGTAAAAACACATTCAACGCACTAAACACACTGAAAACAATAAATGTGAAAATCAGTTCTGTCTACTCTAGAAAACGCTCATGGTTTAAAACTGTACATCAAATTGTCATTTAAATGAGTTCAAACATGCCCCATTTGTGTCTGTCATAGTGGTCCGTGACAGCCATCACTTTAGTCTGTAATTCTGCCATCACTTTCATCTGCTTTAATCATTCTACCTGTTTCTGAATTTTTGATCTGCTTTTTGACAATTCTGAGTAGGTTTTTGTTTTTCTCCTAGTGCTCTAATTAGCAGTATTGCTTCCTAGGAAATTACTTGCTGACTGAATCATGCAATCCTTCACTTGACAGAAAGGATGTAAACAAAGAGAATTTTGAGTAACAGTCAAAACGGCAGCATTGGCGCCACATCATAAAAACTAACTTCAAAGATGAGATTAAAAAAACACCATAAAATAGGAGTTTCAGATATTCTTAGTTCTGTAGTTGGATCCTGTATTAATACAAGCAGTTCTGTCATTCTCTGTGGAAAAATAACATTTACCCTTAAATGCCTTTTAAATAATCTTTTGTAATCCAGGGCTATGTACTCTCGGAGTTGCTAGATTGAATTGCAGGTTGGGAGTGCTGCTGCAACATCCACGTGGCACATTCTTCTAACTTGCAGCACTTAGTTCTGTGATAATTGAATCAGAGAAGCTAAAATGACCAGTTCAGAGTCTAGAATAAAGTCACACTATTGCTACACCCTTTGCATTAGCACTAGAGCTGAATAGCCATACAGTGCAGCGCAGCAACATCTAATAAATACCTTCAGCCACCATGAATTTTCACATTACTGTATTTTTGTTACCTTATATTCAAATACCTTGAAAAAAGTGCTTTCAGGGAGCTGAGTATTTTTGGAGTTTGGTACTTTTTAAACATGTGTAGATATTTGGTTGTTTTCTTCATCTCCGGAATTTAATTTTCTTGAGAGTTTGGTGTGAATTACTTTCAATTGCTGTCTGGAAAAAGTAGCTTTATAGTCTAGATGATCAAACCTAATTGTGAAATGTCTATTTTAAGGATTATGCTTGTAATTTTGGGGGGATGTGTGGGACATGCAAACGAAAAGTTATGGAAGTAAAGTATTAGGATTTTACTGGTAAAATGTATTAATCAGTGAATTCTATAGATCAATTTCACTAAACATAGAATTTTCAGCAGCAGATTAAATGATGGAAAAGAGACATTTTTTTAAAAATGAGTTTATATGCTGAGCTCAATCATTATTTTTCAATGTCAAAAATCACTAAGTACACTGATACTGATTAAGTTATTCATTTTTGTCTGAAGTAAAGTTCATATTTGATTGTCTTCCTGAACCAGAGGAATAAAAATAATTTTCCAGCAAGGGCATTTTTTCAAATTAAAATTACAGTGGAGGGAGTTTATTTATTTATTTGTTTGTTTGTTTGTTTACACATAAGGTCTTAGTTAGTCCAAAAGGATTAGAAATAAGCTCAGAGCAGTATGTGAAAATATCCAGTTGCAGACCCAATGCAAAGATATATGATTACATCAAAGTTCAGAACAACTCTGCTACAGTATTACATTAAAAATATATATATCCTTTTTTAAAAATGCTTAGGATGCTTTTGAAGTTTGATATCTCTTTATGCTTTGTTTAGCACCAGCTGGAGAGAGCATGACGAACATGTTTGTTTTCCAGTGACAACAGAATAATTTTCAATTAAAAGCTGTTGTTTAGAAAATAAATAAATAAATAAATGTGAGAAAATAAAACAACTCATTTTCCTGCACAGCATTCAAGGTCAAATATTTAAATAATCCATCTGATATCTTAATAGGTGAGTTTGAAATTAATTGAATATAATTATGGAATCTGCCCACATATTCTCATTATACAGAGTACAATTAAAAAGCTAAACAAAGAGCATATAAGATAAAAAAAGTATTTATTTCAGTCATCCTAAATTGTGTGAATACAAAAGAGAAAATATGTTCTGTTTACCTGGTAAGGCCCTTTGAATACCTTTAGTAATAATGAATTCATTTGTTTGCCAGCATTGTGGGATGGCTTTGGTTATGTGTTGTTAGCATTTGCATATTAAACATCTGAGCTCAGTTAATGCATTAGGGAGCTCTACCTCTTTGATGCATCATAACCTTGCATTTTCATTCCTTGCAGAAGGGAATCCATACACCTGGTGGGTTGGAAAGGCCAATGAGAAGCACTACTATTGGGGTGGATCAGGACCTGGCATTCAAAAATGTGCCTGCGGCATCGAACGCAACTGTACTGATCCCAAGTACTACTGCAACTGTGATGCTGATTATAAGCAATGGTGAGTACTTTGCGAGAAGACAGGATGAGAATGACCAAATTTCCTAACTTATACAACAGTGCCATGCCTTTGAATATATCTTTTTTCTATATTTCCTTTCTTACCAAGGAACAAAGGCAATAGTATTATATTTGTGATCCCTCCTGCAACATGTCAGCTCAAGCCTTGATTTTCATTTTATTCATGGTGTCTGTGACTGCTAAATATGAGGACAGTATTTACAATTTCCAGCCCAGAGAGCTATAGAAAAGAATGCTAAAATTGCAAAGGCAAGTCCTCATGCGAAAGACCAGCATTTTGGTCACCCACGCAATTTTGTCTCCATCAGATTCAGTTATACAGCAATACAGAATTCATTTTATCCCTGCAACTTCATGGGTTTTTACTGAACTTCTCATTTCTCATGCTGCTGCTGCATTTGTATGTGAGTGATATGTATTGAAATCACTCATCTAGTGCCTCCAACTCTCATTACCCATTTTCATGCAAAAAATATTTTAAGAACTAGACTCAACACATATTATGGAATGAGGCTCTGTATTTCAGAGGAAACTACCAGGCTTTGCATAAGATAATTTAATTAATTAAGACAGAAAAAGAGAAATAAACTTGCATCTCTCATATTCCCCATAAACATGAACAGACTGCATAAAACTCATCATCATTTTGACTGAGACCATCTCTGTGGTCTTACAACACTTGGTTTGTGAGCCTTAGTCATTTTGTGTCTCTTTTGTCATGACAGGCAGGACTATATTTTACATGGTATGCAATGTTCAGTGACATATTGAAACCATACTTTTATGAACATTTCTCCCATTAATAGCAACCTGTGGGTAATTGAATCAATACTGGCTCATAAACCATTTGAGGTTAATTGAGAAATTCTACAGCTGTTAATGAATGTAGAGCTACAGAACTGTAGTGATATATCAGAGTCTAAAACAGGAAAAAAAAAAAAAAAAGGTGAGTAGGAAGAATCACAGAACCACAGAATCACAGAATAGTAGTGCATGAAAGGGACCTGTGTTCCTCTAGTCCAACCCATCTATTCAAGCATGGTATAAACTGTTGCCTAGTACTTTGTCTGGACAGTTTTTTAATAAATCCAAGGATGGCCTCAGCAGCTTCCCTGTGCACATTGTCTCTGGTCCTGGGACTGGGCACTATTGGAAAAAATTTGACTCTGTCTTCTTTGCACCCTCCCATTAGGTATTTATAGACATTGATGATGTCCCTCTTGACTTTCTCCAGGCTGAACAGCCTCAACTGCCTCAGCTTCTTATCATAGGAGTGATTCCCCAGTCTCTCATCATCTTAGTGGCCCTTTATTTGACTCCACCCAGTAATTCCATCTTTCTCTCCTACCGGGGGCCAGAGGACTGGAGCCAACACTCCAAATGTGGCCTCACTAGTGCTGAGCAGGGGAAAAAGATGGCCTCCCTCGACCTGCTGGCAAAACCTTGCCTAATGTACCCCAGGATACCACTGGCCTGCTTGGCCTCAAGTGCACATTGCTGGCTCGTGTTCTACTTGGTGTCCACCAGAACCCTCAGAGTCTTTTCTGCCAACTGACTTCCCAGCTGGGTGGCTCTCAGCATACACTGGTGCATGGGGTTGTTTCCCCCACGTGCAAGGCTTTACACTCTTCACTGTTGAACTTCATGATATTTCTGTGAACCCACTTCTCCAGCTTATGAAGATCCCTCCAGATAGCAGCAGGACTCTGTTTGGTGTGATCTGCAAGAATGAAGTAAGAAAAACACAAAGATAGAGTCATAAAGGAAATCTTCCAGACCTGCAAAAATTGCATATTAGGATGTGGAAAATCAAACATTGCCTCAGACATTGCCACCCTAAACTTTGATATTGTTAGAATAGTATGCTGTCAGCTATGATATGGGATGAACTACAGAACACCGCAGATATAGAGGAGTCAGTTTTAGGGACAGGGTAATCACACATGCTGCCAAACTTCAGAAGTAGAATTAAATAGAGAGATTGAAGAATATAAAGTCAGATGACTCCAACTCAATCATAGGCACTAGAGCAGTTTGGCAGGATGGATGTAAATTTGGTTCTATGTCAAAATGGTAACAATAAAAGGAAGATACTGTGATAATAATTACAATAATGGTAGAATTAGGAGCACTTACAGTTTTCATTGCCTGCGGCACTGGATGCATATCCATGAATAATAGGGCTCTGTACCATATGTTGACTATTTTCTTTCACACCAAGGGAAATATATGGGGAAAATGGCACTTGATTTTGATCTCTTCTTGAAGATTCCCCAAGAGTCACAGATGATAATTTAATAAGCAGCATTCACTCAATAATCTTTTTGTAACCTCTGCCCGCCTTCCGTCCACTGAGATTATGTGGATTCTACTAATAAACAGATTCATATGGTTATTAGATTTAGATCTAAAATAGGCTTATTATCATAAAAGATCTACAACTGTTTACCCAGAACTCCATACAAGAATATATTTATACAATATTTCTTTAGATGAGTATCAGAATTTTTTTAAGACAAGTACTATTTATTTCAGGATATTCTATGAAAAGCAATTATACCACTGCATATTATATTTTAACCTGTAGTGTGTGTAAATCACAGGAAGAAATGAAAGCTATATTATAGTCTTTAAGGATATTTTGTTCAAGATTTTTTCAGTTTGTTTTTGGCAGAATCTAATCTTTTCCATAGTCATATCTTTTGGGTTTGAGAGTTACTTTGAGGTCTCCTAGTTAGAAATTTTACCTAGCCAGGTTCATCAATACCTAAAAAGCAAGTGAGGTCCAGAAGATTGGAGACCTTGATGACTTCAGTCATTGGGCTAGAATTTAACCAGGGCCTCCAACACATCTGTGCCCAATTCTGGTGACAGCCAAACAGCTCCTGGTTTGGACTACAGAATATGCAAAAGTTTAGGATGAGCAGACAAGTCTCAGCTCATATATTACCAAAGCAGCTTGCCACAGCTCATCACAGCTTGCCACCATAGCTCATCAGCACAACTTATTTTAGAAGGATTTACAAGTAAATGAGTAAATGCCAAACTGTGGCTGAGAGTTCAGATGGGACTTTTGCAGTAATTGCATGACTTGGCCACAGCTGGGGGCACTGCACTTGGTTGTGATGTGCCCCCAATGATGTTCTGCTACTGCCCAGACAGTGTTGGAAAAATTGTTTGGAGGTTTATTTGTGTGGTTACAGGGGTAATATACAGTGGGGAGAGGAGAGTAGCCAGAGCAATAACTGTATTATAAAAGGTAAGGAAATAAAATGGGAAAATAAAACTCTGTAGAAATTGTGAGAATGAAAGGTGAAGAAGAAGAGCAAGATTCAGAAGAGAGATTTTTAAAGGAAATTGGGGAGCTACTGAAGAATGGGTCAGGCTGAATCAGAATGGTGTAGTGTAAATAGAATATGGTCCACTACTTTTATTGTAGAAGTTAGAAAATGTGTTAGAAATTAAGATAGGAAATACAGTTTGATGAATGATTTCATAGCAAAGGCAGGAGAATGCTTCCTTGGAGAGCTGGATTCTAACCCTACCCCTGGAACCACATTCCTGCATGACGCTTCCTCAGTTTCATAAACCATTTCTTCACAGAACAGTCATTAGTCTGATCCTAATTTTCTGGGTATCTAGTGAAAACCCAGAAGTCCACTTTGTGAAAATATCAAACATTCACAACTGCAACCAGAATAAGAGATCACTCTCTGAATGCACCTAATGCAGTCATTCAAAGAAAAAAAAAAAAAAAAAAAAAAAAAAAAAAAAAAAAAAAAAGCATCTAGGCATCTCAGATGGAGCACTAAGTATGAGTGTTTTTAACATTAACATCTTTCAGCCTCAACATCCAATCTGTAGAATGCAAATTATGCCAGATACTCCCTCATGGAGATATTGCCAAGATAGGTAGATTTATGAAGCAATCATCTGCTGTACTAATGAGCACTATAAAAAATCCAATGAGAAAATGTGGCCTTTATAGAAAGATTTGAAGTAACGCATTAGATATAAAATGAGATCCACATATTGAAACATTGGAGTAAATTTGGAGAGTGAGCAATGATAGACTAAATGACTATTGTCTGTATCCTATACTGAATAATGCTGAAGCCCTCCAGAATAAATAATAATCAGGGATCAGTCAAGGATTGTATCATGGAAGAAAGAACAGGGGACTAATTAAAGATCTTTAAACAGCCTGAAATTCTTTTTCCAAAATTTTCTGTTTGGGGGTTTTTCTTGGTTTCTTGTGTTTGGGTTTTCTGGGGTTTTTGTTGTCGTTGTTGGTTTTGGTTTGGTTTTTTTTTTTTTGTTTTTTTTTTTTTTTTTCGTTTTTTTTAACAAGTGTGAGTAAGTACTATGTAAGTACAGAACCAGCTGTGTTAATTATGGAGTCACTTACAATGTAATTTTTTCCAGGGATCAGTGTATACCATAGGCTTGGTAAACCTTATACTTGTATGGTTTTTCTATTACTTATTTTTAAAATTTCGCATCACACCTTGTCTATCTGAAAAAATAATTATAGAACTATTTAGCACATTTAGCCTGGATGGTAGATAAGCCAAATGGTAGATATTGGCAGGAAATAAGAGGTGTGGAATTCAGATTTATGTGTATTTGCACACATAGTCTAAAAACAGAACCTGATTCTTTAGAGAGTTAATGTTGTTGCTGTGATGTAAGTATTAATAGTCATTGTTGTTGTGATAAAGAAACAAAAACACAGAGGGAAGAGCTGCATCCAGAATAATCCTTCCAAAATGATCCTTAGTCTCAAATTATCTATGATTTGTGTCCAAAATGAAATTAATTCAGAATTAAATGAATCAGATTGTCTAAAAAAGGTTAGATTTGCTTTCTAATAAGGATCATTTCTTACAGTATGTGTGGTTGACATTTAAAGTCAGATAGCTTCAATCTTGAGAGAGCAAAGGCAGCTGTTATGAGTAGCAAGAATTCCTCTGGGTCGCTTTATTTTTAAAAAAATATTATAATCAAATTATTAATTTTAGATAAAATGTAAGACATTTTGAAAAAAAGAATTTTATTTAAATAAAAACATTATTATTACAATTTAGGCAGTTCCTTTAAAAAATGACTGGCATTGTGGAGATAGGAACACTGTACTAATTAAATAACAAATATAAAGTGCTGTAAAAAAATTTTGATTCCCACTCTCATTTGAGCCTAGAGTCAGTTAAGACTCATATTGGCCAAAGTTTGTACACCACAGGGTCCTTGCTCTTTATTACAAGAAAGTCACAATAAGTCAGAAGACTCAAAATGTGATGCTGTTCAAGGATTTACTCAGAAAAGGTGACCTAAGAAGCTTTTTAATTTAGTCCTTCCTGATGTGAATGCACTTCAAGTAACAAAGTCAGTCATGGACTTCACTGCTGACTACTGATGTGATTGCTAATCCTTCAGGAACTATTTGGTGGCCCAAAAGATGATCAAGAGAGTTTAAGCAGAATTTGAAGGAAAAAGTGCTTTGGACACATGGAGAAAATCAGTGGAGGAAACTTTATTTATAATCTCACAGTTTGGATATTAAAGTCTCTTTCTCCAGAGCCTGTGAAATTGTTTTATTTTTGTGAGATGTTTTACAGAACACTCTGCAGGACACATCCCTCTTCCCTTCACAATTCTTCTCCTACAAAGGCAGCTTCAAAAGAAACTTTCAAGTCATGGGAAAAGATGACTAAACAGAGCTCAGAATGACATGAGTTGTTTAAATGGCAGGAAAATGGGTGGATGTTGAAATGCCGACCTGAAGCTGTGGAAATGATGGGTAGGTCATTTGTAGCCAGATTTAACAGGACATTAAAGGCTCCTGGAGCTATAGGTAGACATCAAGGCTTAAGTTTAGTATGTAATAATTACCATTTAAATCATAGATATTTCAGTTCCTGGCTCCCTTAGGCACTTTTGAAAATCCATCTGTCCTTTAACCTTGTGTGCTCTCCGTAACAGAGCTGCTGATGCAGAGAGCTGGATAGTTAGAAGACACTGGCTTCTCCTGTGCTTTGTTACAAGCTTCTAACAATGTCTTTGTATTTTTTTCCCATTACTTTCCCATCAGGGCAGCAACTGGAGTTTCCACAGAAGTGTCACCTGATCAGAAGTGTCTGGGCTACACATTCTCTGTGGAAAACAAAAAACAAAACCAAACCGAGAACTTATCATTGGCTCTATGTGGCTGCATTTTGTTTAAATTTAATTACTATTTCTAGGATTATGCAAAGAAATCTTAAATAGGTAAAAGGGATCATATTTGAATATATCTAAGAGAACTTGAAGGACTACTAAAGTAATATTGAGGAAAATGCATTACTAGAAACATCCTCTAGAGATATAGAGATATAGATGATATAGATATAGATGTTATAAATATAGATGATATAGATATAGATGATATATAGAGAGATATAGATTAGATAGATATAGATGATTAGATTATATATATAGATACATATGCAAATTTAAAAATCCAATAAAACTAGATAAATTGGCTACACAAAAAATCAAGCTTTTATATACAGTAACCTCATATTTAAACAGTAACTTGCAAAACAGACATTTTTGCTAAAATGCAGAGGTTGTATTTAATAAGAAAACACACTAATGTGTATTACAGGAAATCAGAAAACAAAACAAACAAAAAAAAAAGAAAATTATCTAATAAGATTTGTAATGTGCTGCTGGTTTACTTCAAATCTTTATCAGACGATTAATCACAATTTCCTAGAAATTTAGGAAACTTTGTAGAACTAGACCAAAGCACTCTGAAATCTTTCATTCAACATTTTTGCAGAACTTAAAGACCATCTTTGAAATGATAGACAAGAAAACATTATTAGTAATTGTATGTAGTAATTCAGTAATTTCATCTTCTCTACAAATAAAGGTTGAAATATCAAAACTTATTTTTTAGTTATGCTTAAGGAATGAATTAATTTTGTTGATGAAGGCAAGGAAACTTAGCTGATAAATTACAGTACTTCAGATGGTTGTTTTTATAGTATTCTTACAAATCCATATAGGCTTTTTTAGTTCTTTTAGGGTTTCCTTGTAGAGTTCCTTTGTACATTGACATTGACACACAATGTTATATATTTCCAGTCAGTCAAAATTTGGCATTTTGACAGTATGTAATGGCACAGAATAAAAATATGCATGAAGAGGGACATTAAAGACAGAAAGTCAAGTATTCAAACCTTAGGAAATACTAGATTTAATACAGCTGGTAGTACTTCTCTTCAATATGAGTGATAGATTTGAGCTGAAACTTTCACCAACAGACAAGAAGATAGCAGAAGCCATGAAGTTCATTCCTTCTAGTTACAATTTGGCCATTAAACTACTCCAGGAGGGAAAAGGGTCAAGTGACTGGGTATTAAATAGGCTGCTGTCTGTCCTGTGTTTGCAAGCAGTGCTCATCAGATGTAACTGGTGTGCAATACTGAAACAGAGTGTGCATGCTAAAAAATGTGAGATCTTCCTTAAATTAATTCCATCCTCTTATTTTTATAACCTGTTCTATGTTTTTTATTTGTAAAACTATATATACACCTCGTGTTTGTCCATTGTGCATTCCTCTTCTTACTTCTTCCACAAGAAAAGGTTGAATGATTTTGTTACTGATAACAACTGGTTAAAAGTTTGAGAGATGGAAATTTTGAAGTGGAGCGCTTGGTGATGCTACAAATATGCTGAGTAGCACCTTTCAAACTCTCCTTTACTTGTGCCCTAGTATCACCAGAGGACTCTGGCAAAAATCCAGGATTTTGTTACGCTGGACTGTCTACAAACACAAAAGGACTATTTTTTTCCTCAATGCTCTGCATTCACTACCATAAATGTGTATATGAGACTGAGTTGAGTGATTTAAAATTTAATCCAAGGGCCAATCAAGGGCACAGCATCTCTTGCACAGTAAGTTTTCAGGCTATTCATTTATGTTCATTTGAAGGACTTTGCTGTCTGGAATTGCCCCTAATGCTTGTATTGTATTTCTAATGAGCTGGTAGCTCTAGTCCAGGATCCAGACAAACCTAGAATCACATAGATTGCTCTTTCTCTTTTGGAGATGTTCCATGCAAGTACTGACAACAGCCATTTTATATAGCTCACAGGAACTGACAGATTTCCAGCCTGAACTGATAAAGTCTGAGGGGTTTAGGAGTTTCAAGATTCAATGAATCATGAAATTTTCAAATTTTACTTGTATTTTCTCTCTTTCTTCTCTGTATTATTCACCTCTGGGACTTGATTCAGGCCTTGTTTACAGCAAGCTGATCTTAGCTCGGACTTTAACTATTGTCCTAAGCACTGTGAGTAAGGAAAACATTTCCCCAAAGACTTCTGGCTCATGGCAGTGACTAGATATGTGAGGAACAAAGTCTTAATGTTCTCCAAATCTGAGAATACAGGAAAATGTGAGCACTGATATGACATGAAATAACTCCTTGGGAACCTGTCTTTTCTTTGTTAAAATAGCCCTTTCTTACTCAGTGTTATTTATTCTGTTCTGTATACTTGTGCAGTTACAATGATTTTTTTTTTTTTCCTGCAATCAGTACAAAACTAAAAATGAGAAAACAGGACTCTGTACTGCCTCATGCATCATGAGCAGTCTTTTACCTTGATGCAAATGTGGAAATGATCAAGCTCTAACAACCTCCTAAGGATTAGGATGATTCCTGTTTGACTTTGAGTTCATTCATTTCTCAGTGCTCACAGTTATGAATGAACTTGAAGGGGAGAGTGATGATGAGACATTATCCTTGTTTATTAATTTGTTCTGTAAATCATTGTGAGACAAAAAGTGAGTGTTCATCCTGCTGCCAACCTCACTTCTGAGTGTTGCTGTTCAGGTTTTCTTGTCTTCATTTTCAGCTAGTCACGGACAGATGGTGTCATCTAGGTCTTTTTAAGTTAGGGAAATGTTCAACAGTAGCATTGAAAAAAAATCTATCAGAATTAGGTATTTGCAATTATTATTCTCTGGCATAACCTTACTGTTATTAAAAGTGTCCTATCTTTCTCAGGTTATAGTAGAAATTTCTGAGAGGGTCCTGAATTAGCAGGTGAAAAGGTAGATACATGATTTTTAATTCTACCATGCAGATGATCGGAATATAATTCCCTGCACATTTGTATACTTTTTGTTACTAAACTTCATGATTAGTGTGACTGAAAAATCAAGTGAGCAAGAACAAAACTGTCTCCTACATTTTGCACAGAAAGATGCAGACTTTCTAATCTGAATGAAAAGCCTGTAGTCCTAGCTTTAAAGCAAATGACCTTACTGTCACAACTTGTCAGGTAAGGGCAGAGTACATTGAGCATTGTGCACTGCAGAACTTTACACTGCCAATTATTTTCTCCTCCTCCACCTTTTATTTATGGGCTACCTTAAAGACTAATGACTCTGCCCTCAGTGCCATGCTATGAAGAGGAAATCACCCCAATGCTGACCAGCCCAATGTATTTCACTCTGTACCTGACACTGCTTAAGTCTTGAAGAGGGTGCTTTTCTTCTTAAATTGTAGGACTCCTCTGACTTTTTTATTTCTGAATCAGTGCAGTCAGATGTAAAGACATCTGAAATATATGACAGCCTGTGTTCTAGGGTAGATGAAAACTGCAGCATATGATTAGCTGTTATTACTATTAGCAGTCATATTTTAGCTGAAACAATCACGAGGGAGTCCATCAAGCTGAAGGTGTTAAGCCTCCAGTGTAAACAAAAGATAGATCTGTTTTCACTGTTTGTTCTTTGGAGTACCAGGAGACATATACAGATATACAGCCATACAGCTATACAGATATAAGGGGAAGAATGGAAATAATCATACGGGGGGAGAGTTGGGGGTCTTGGGGAAGAGAGAAGCCTTTAAGATACTTCTTTTGTATCAGGTTCCAGACTTGATGGGAATATTGTCTTCAGAGCAATTGATCAAAATATCCTGTCAGTTCATCCCTGAGGTAGTTGCAAAACCTCAGCATTTGAAGGAAAAATTGTTTCTTGCCTTTTTCTCATTTTGCCTAGCAGATTCTTACCACTGCAAAAGATAACGAAACAGAAAATAAAAATAGACAAGGCTCACCTGTAGCATTGTGTTTGCCTGGGAATGATTGTTATATACATAATGCATTATTTTATTCTAAAGAGGAAGATGACTTACACTGTCTGTGAAAAACACTCAAAGCAATCAAGGAACCTTTCATAAAGTCTGAAAATTGAGCAAAAAATGCAATGGTTCTAACGCCTAGAGAAAAGGGAGACTGCTTTTCCTTTTTTTTATCTGTAGTTAGGTTTGTAGAAGAAGCTTAAATTCTATAAATTGTTTTAATATCATGAACTAGGTGTGGATTTATCTTAGTTACTATTCATGTTTCCCTCCTGGTTTGCCCTAATCATTCAAAATTACTACTTTTCTGCAATTAATTATGGCTAGATATTTTGTCCCAGCTGCAACTCTTTTTGTGTACCCCAACCCTCACCTCCTCCCCTCCTACGGTTGTTTTTCCTTTCCTTGTCTCCTGTACACATGCAGAATACTATACTTATGAAAATTATTAGTAGAAGTTACAGTCCCTGGAGACCCCATAGAGTTTCTAAGAGCTGTCTGAGTGTGCAATGGAGACTCAGTAAATCAGGTCTAAGATAATTTGCTGCATTTTTATCTCAAGTCTTTTTCAATAGTCTTCAAACTGAAATTAAAATGCTACATGGATTCTTTACAGTAGAAACGCATCTGTATGAGCCAATTTCCTCATGTTTCCTCATGCAATTCAGATGGCTTTTTTCATATTTTTCTGAAAAATAAGTGGTTTACTACGAAGAAATTATTCTATCTAAACCAATATCTCAGGACAGTTAGTTAGGTGTATTCCTTTATCATAAATACTATCTTTTGCTCAGCTTTTGGTCAAGTGGAAGTTGATTACAGGATTACATTAAATTTAGATCATGGAAACAAAATCTTCCTTACGTTATGACTTGGGGCTGTTTTTTATGGAAGTATTTGAGTGTATATATTTATATATATATATATATATATATTTATTTATATATTTATATATATAAATTATTAAAGAGAAAGCAAAGCAAAATGAAAATAAAGAAAACCCAAATTTTCAAACAAGTAGGCAAATATAAAGTTAATAAATTAAAATCTGCTGGCAGTGTTAGAAAATGTGATGAAAAAATACAGTAAATATAAAAACCTATATCTGTGATGTAAAAGCTTTTTCTTGGCAATGTAAAAGCAGAAACAGATTTTTAGTTACTATTTCTATGATAGAAAAATGTTTAAAATGCTATCACTAAACATGTAATTGCATGTCTAAAACCAGATATTTGCTGGATATGACAGAAAATGTCATCATAACATTTACTGGTCAAGAGTTCATCTGTTCAGTTAAAGCATTTTGGAAAAGAGAATGAATTCAAGTATCTTATGTCAAATCTAAGATATATTTTTCCTGAAACAAAATTGTATTAGAAATGTTTCAGGGATTCCATGAGACTCAGGAATCAAAACCAAACTGCTGATTTACACAGCATACTTACAAACCATGATCTTATAACTGACCTTACGTTTTGCTGCCTTTTCTTTCCATAAAAAGCCCAAAACCCAGAAAAAGAAATTATTAATTCCTGACATTATAACCAGGAAACTGATATGTTACTTTAAGGACCTTGAAAAGCCAACAACATAGATAACATCAATTGATGGAAATCTCTTGAATCAGGAGAACAAATAGAAGATGACAAATGTGAACAGGAAGCTCAGAAATATTGATTATTACCTTACTTTATTATTATCACTGTTAATATTATTATTGACTGTTAAATTATATATGATTATTGTAAAGCAGAACAAACCTAAATGATAAACAAGAAAAAATGTAATCTTCAGAGAGCTGCAAAAAGGCAAAATGATGTTTAGAATGAAGATAGACATTGACCTGCTTAACTCTAAACTGAGCATGGCAGCAAAAGCTTATTAAATACTTTTCCTAAAGACATATAATTTTGGAGACTCTTTGAGGGTGCTTTGGTCTTGCACTATACTCATTTGAATACACACAGTCATGAGATCACAGAGTAACTCAGCCTGGAAGTGGCCACCTGAGCTCTTGTAGTCTGACCTGATACTCAGGGATGGTGGAATCAAACTGCCTGAGGACTGTGTCTGTTAGAGCCCAGAACACCTCCAAGGATGGTCATCCCAGAGTCCCCTGGAGAACCTGTGCCAGTGTTTGGCCACTGTCATGATGTAATGGGGTGATGTAAGCGTGACAGGCAACCTTTCAAAGACTGGAACATTTGATTCAAACCATTTGTGGCTGAATAAAGCAGGTATTTCTAACAACCTTTTGAAGAGTCAGCTTTCTCTCCTATTGCCATGGAAGAGCACTGTAGTTATAGAGAGGATTAAAGAGTCCAAAATAAAGATATTGAAAGTTACAGCCCACTACTATTGCCTGCTTCAGACTTTTATTTCCTCTTTCATTCACAGGAAATGGGTAAGGAATAACTTTTTGACTCTAGTACACCCAATATGCTGTCCAAGCTGAATAGTGAGGTGCCCAGTTGCAGAAGTTGTAGGGGTTAGGTTTGATAGTACTGGAATCTTCCAGTTATTTTCTACTGATATTTGTTAAATGGTGTGCTGTTTCTGGCTTATGTGCATTTCCTGAAATTTGAGGATTTCATTTTGTTGCAAAATGATGCAACAACCTTATGATTGCCTATAAAGTCCTTGTAAAATTACAGGCCTAAGGTTTTCAGTGTTTTGAAAGAAATACTGAAAAAAGAAAATTCTGTGATTCAAAATACATTTATTTGTTGACGTATTTTTGCCTATCTGAGGATGGGACAAAACAATAGAAAAAAACAGCCCCACCAAAAAAAAATCTCAGTTTAAAAACCCCTCAGTAAACAGGAAAAAGAATAGCATCTGGAAACATTTTCTTTTTCTGGCAGCTGTTTTTTTTTTTTCCTAGACAAATTCAGTGCTTTTGTGGTGGATTATGAGTGGGTTCACTTTCCACAGGTAGGCAGTCTGAACAAGCTGCACTTCTTTGTAAAATTCAGGATCTGTTCCTTCTCTGACTCAATGTCAGTTTTGCTCTTGCCATCTGCAAAACATGATGAAATATATATTACAAGGAATCAGTATGTAGGCAATACATGATTTTCTTTTTGCTTTCATTATCACAGTAGTAGTTCAGTTTCAGTTGCTAAATAAGTTGTGTGTTTTTTGAATGCGTGTGCTAATCTTGTCTTTTGCTACATACAATATTTTTGCTGATTTTGTCTTCTAACTGGGAGATTTTTTTAATGGAGCACTTATTTATATGTGACAACGTGTGACTGAAATAGTTCAAGTTTGTAGGGGGAAATAGACATGCTGATGATTATATCTCTACGTATATCTTTGATTTAGTTGTACAATGACGAAAATTTTGTGCTTGGTTTTTACCCTACCAACTCAGTCTGCCTTTGCTTAACTTTTGTAACTTATTCAGATTTCTTGAAAAACTTCTAGTGATTTACTTAGAAAATTTATAGCACCTATCTCCTCCTGATTCTTACCTAATTTCAGTTTCCACTTCTGAACTATTAATGCTTTCAAATTATGATCTTGTAAAAGACCATGTAAATTCAGTATAAATTATACTGATACAACTAAAGAATGTACCAGCAAACCTCCAGGTTTTGTCACTTTGTTATCAGTGACTCTTTTATCATCTTAAAGCAAAATATTATCATTTGTAAATATGGGGGCTTTTTAACAAAAAAAAATATTAAAACTATTAACTCACACTTTTCTGGAAGGCTGCAAAAGGGGTCGGACTAGAAGATCTCTGGAAGCCCCTTGCCATCCCAACCATTCCATGATTTAGTGATTTGTTAGATAATGTGAACATAATTTCCTTGCTGATCCCATTTTTGATTTCTGCCCCTTGCTCAGAAGGAACAGGGGTATTGTTACATACTCATGGAACTACTTCTTGTCTTTTGCCAAAGGAAAAGAAATGAAAGGAAGTTCACATGCAGTAGAACACTGTTACACAGTGCACATGAGCAGAGCACAAAGACAGCAAAAGCCGGTACCAACCTGCAATCTGGGATGAGATCTGATTTAAACAGATGGGGAAAATGTACTACTTTACACTAATGAACTTCTGGAACAGGCTGCCAAAGGAGGCTGTGCAAACAGACACACATTCAGGAAAAGATTTAACAGAGTCATGGAAAACAGGTCTATAAATAGATGCTGCAAGTATTGTTCACCCGATAACATTTTCAATGAAGAATGTCATTCTGGAATAGCTTTTAGGTAAGAGTATTGGGGAAGAACAGACAAGTTCTTCCTAAGCAGGAAGTTAAGTTCCACACAGCAGTTTGCTCACAGCCCCTCACTGGGATGAAGGAGGGGTTTGGAAAAGCCCAAAATCTTTTGGATTGAGATAGAGACAGTTTGTCAGATAAAGCAAAAGCTGCATACTTGAGCAAAATAAAGTAAGGAATTCATTCACCACTTCCTATGGGCAAGCAGGTTTTTCAGCTATCCCCAGGAAAGCAGGGCTCCATCATGTGTAAAGACTGCTTGGGAAGACAAATGCCATCACACCAAATGTCTCACCTTCCTTCTCCACACAATGATGTGAGAAGCAGGCAAGGCCTTGATCCTGTAAGAACTGCTGATCAATAACATCCATCCCTATATTGTACTGGTTTGGTCACAAATCCAAAACATAACACCACTGGAGCTACTGTAAAGATAATTAGGTTCCTCTTGGATTAAACCAGTACAGACGTTCAAATTCTGCAGGAGATTAGGAGCCATGGCTGTCTGCAGTAGCAGAGGGCTGTCATCAGTGGCTGCAACCTTTCTTGCATTGCAAGCATAGTCTTTGCTATAGGTAGAAGACATAGACCTCTTGGTATCCCTACATCCATGAGGCAATGTTTATCTCGTAGGCTTGTTTTAAGACAAGAAGCATCTGCAGTAAACTACATTTAAGCTGTCAGAAAAGAAAAGATGCATCAACCTTTGGCAAATTAACATGCCTAGCCATTGAAATGCACCTCAATATTGGCAAGGCTCTTAGTGCACCCTTGGTGAATACTGTGAGCCCTGGGCTTTTTGACCTATGTTATATTATATTTTAATTTCTGTCTTCACCTAATGCTGATAAAAAATGTCACAGTCTGAAATACCAGAGAAGCACAACCTGATTGCTTCAGGGTCAGCTTCCCTGTAAAATCTACCCAGGATTGCTTGGAGTCCTGAAAAGCACCATTCTTAGAGATAAGAGGGAGGGGGAATCTCACTCACTTCATCATCAGCCTCTTTTGTCCATTACTGTATTGTCACATCTTGTTAGAAAGCTGAGGCCCAGAGCCATTTCAGTCCATGCAGTCAGGCCTGTCACAGCACACTTGGTAGAAAAAATTTTGGGGGAGTTCCACAAGTATTGTGTTAGGAAAAGACAGGCTGAGCTCAGATGGAATTGTGCTAGGAAATGAATGGTGAGTTCTGCTAAAAGTTTGTGCCAGTCTTTTGTTGAGATAAAAAGTGATGATATGCAGTGTAAGGAGAGTTGAGCTCAAAGGCTAACAGAAATTATAATGGAAACCTACCAGAGCAATAAAGTGGAGCAATCTGGCTAGTGAATAGGTCACTAATCCTGTATAAGTGTGATCAACAAAACATTTAAAAAATGCTTGACATTCTACAGTCAGTGCAGCAAAACAGATTTTTCTAAACAAGGACCTAATATTTGCATTTGGCCTAATATTTAGCAAAGTGTGGCCTTCTCTGTGGCTCAAATGCTAATCTCTGTCACTCAGTTTTCTCATAATGCTTTGAGTAAATTCAGTGAGAGAATCTCTGTGTACAGAGAACAGAACCCAGCTGCCTCTGGAGCTAACACAGTTGTACACACTGCAGGAATTACAGGCTTTTTTAAAACTTCAGTAAGTACCTTGTGTAGTATCCTTTCTCATTTCTCCAGTTACTCCACTGTGAGTGGAGATACACACACACACAGACAAGAGGTAATGATATCAAAAAAAAACACAAAAAGGTCATGAAGAAATTAACCTACAGATAAATTTGCATATCACTTCAAACCAAGGTCATCCATCTTTTTAGCAAAAGCACTAGAAAAGAAACCTAATTGAAATTAAATCAATTCTAAGAGATATATGTGGGTGTTTACTGGCAGAGGGAAAGTATCCTAGTTTTGCTTGTGCTTGATAGCAAAGTGTTTACATAATGAATAAAGACATCTGTTAATTACCTCTATGCTGCACCATTGCTTTAAATGTGCTTGAATATCTTGGAGCATTCAGTTTCAGATAATTATTTCTGATGAATGGATGTGCATTTAAAATGTTTTGTAGTGGGATATTTAATTCTTCTAACTAGAGTGCTTTCATGATAATAGACCCCACTTCCCTTCCTCAGTAGACACAGAAACATCATTCATTCTGTTTATAGCGCAATTTGTAGATAATCTTTTAAGGTTTCATTTTGGTAGGGTTTTTATTTAGTGACGGTTGTCACAAATTTCTTCTTCCATTTGACTTAGGCATGTTTCAAATAGCTACTCACTGGTTGCTGGATCATTTAGAGGGTCTGCCTTTCATAGGTCTAACAAATGATTACAACAACATAAAAAAATCACAGTCCTGATGAAGAATTCATTTTTATAATACTTTTATTAATCATTTTCCTGTTAGAAAAAACTTAAGCAGAAAGAAAAAACAATAATTTGTAGGATCACTGATTCCAGCTTCAAACAGCAGTAGGTTAAGAAATCCTTGTGAGGAGAAAAGAGCTACAGATGTCCAAGCTATGTGCTATGTAAGAAAGGCTAAATAAAACTGGTCATCTGTCCTGATGGGGTAAGTGCCACTTTGAGAGAAGGATCTCTGCTGGGGATTTGCCTTCTTCCACACACTCATGAAAGTAAAATGGGAAGCAATCTTCCAGGGCTGAGACTGGACACAAAATTAAAATACATTGTGATAGTTGCTTCTAAGGACTGAAACTGAGGTCTTCTGAGAGGACACATTATGTGCAACGCCCTTGAAATACAGTATTTTAAAAATGTGAACTGATTATAAATATGGAAAATAAGAGGTTGTGGTTGGTACAATTAAGCTTTTCAGTCAGGTAGAATGGAGAGAGCTTGATGAAAAATAGGCTAAAATACGTACTTTTTTAAAATATCAGTACAGATGTGATAGGGGCCTTTACAGAAAGAAAATAAATATTCAAATAGTAACATGGAATTTTAATAATACAGGACACTATTTCTTCTCCTATGTTTTGTCTCTTTATTGATTGTCTCTTTACTTAGATTATTATTTAGTAGAGGGGTGCTGGTAAGCTTTTTTCTGGCAAGTCACTTAAATTTTCTGTCATCCAAACCTGTGATGTTTTTCCAATCTGAGGCTCTTTTAATGTAACTGGAGGACATTTCCTCTTGTCCTTGTTACTTGGGAGAAGATGCCAGCCCCCAGTTTTCTGCAAGCTGCTCTCAGGCAGTTGTAGAGAGTGATAAGGTCTCTCCTGAGCCTCCTCTTCTGAAGGCTAAAGAAGCCCAGCCCCTTGAGCTGCTCCTCATTTGGACTTGTGCTCCAGACCCATCACCTGCTTCGTGCCCTCTTTTGGTCACTCTCATTGCATGTGTAGAGATTTTGTGAGCTTATCTAATCAAGCTCTTCATTCCAAGGTGTAATCAGTATAAACCTTTTCCCAAAATATTTGGTGTCAAAGCTACACAAGCAACTCAAGACATGAACTAAATCACAGCATCCTTATATTCCCAGTGTATCTGCCATAGACTGGTTTTAGTTTTGTATGAGATATATGTATAGATTTGATGTGAGGATGGAACACTGCAGGAAGTGCCAGTGGAAGGGTGGGAGTAGTGCTAGATGCTTATACAATTGGGTTTTACTGGCATTTTCTGGATGCAGCAAGCACCATACTTCTTTCTGTTTTCTGGACCGAATTCAACACAAAGTTATGCACTTCAGTGCTGTATTGAACTCAACTGGCATATAGGGGCTGAAGTCAGCATTAACTATAGCCATCTGTTATTTTGTCGTGCCATAGTCAATTATTTTTATTTAGGTCTTTCAGTCATACAAAATAAAACTGTCAAAGTTGTCAAGAACTCCAAGAAATGAAGTCTCTGAGTTGCTGCTCTGAGATGTTTAATATTTCTTCCAATACAGATCCTTGTGCCCTAAAAATCCTGCCAGAAGTACATTTGGTCTGATAGTTTGATAGGATGTGATCCAAAAGTTTGTGGCTAGCTGGTAGAATGGATGCAGCAAAGAATTCATCATTTATCTGCATAGACCTTGCAACAGTACATTCAGTAGTGCACATATTAAAAATGTACATTTCATTAAATAACTACTTCTAGTGTCCACACTGTAAAATATTGCCATCACTGTAATTCATTCACATACATGAAAGTGTAATTAAAATTCTTGGTGTTTTAAATTAGGTAATTTTTATAACTGGTGGAAATGCTTAGTAGAGTTCTTCATGATTTTCTTCCCTCGGAGCTACAGTAGCCTGCTGTTCCAGGGAAAGTTCACATCAGTGAGGGGATCATGGAATAAATGTAGGTTTCTCATTGTCAAAGTGATATATGAAGACAGACATTTAACTTTCTGGGGCATGCTTTTATTGTCCTTCAATTGATTACACCTGTTCAGAGGAGAGTTTTCTCATTTCTGTCATAAAAAACCAGCATTTAAAACTTTAGGACGTCTAGAAAACTTTTCAGGCATTGTTAACTGTGGGATATTTTTAATATTTTTATAAATTAATATATTTTAAAATAATTTTCTAATTTTGAAATATTTTGAGATCAAATAATAACACTGATTTTAAAATGCCAAATGAAATTGAACTAAGAGAAAAAAAAATTATTTGAGAAAGGTATTGCCCTTTTCCAATGTCAATTTTTCCTTTAAAAATTCCCATATCATCCATTTTCAGCTCTACATTCACACACAAGTTTCTTTTCTTGGCCTCAGCTAAATCCCAGGTAATCTTGTCTCTGTAGTTACCCAAGGTTAAAGGGACATCCCAATTTAGCATTTCTTCTAAAGGAAATGTCACATATATTCCCTGACTTACTTTTTAAAAAAAAATTGGAACTCAGAGGTAACATTGATTAAATTGTTGACTTATGATCAATTGCAATGATCAGCACGGTAGAATTCCTAGATTTTGTTCTTAAAATATCTCAGTATTTTAATAGGAATTAAAATTTAAAATTAAAAATTAAAAGTCAAGTCAGATGAGTTGGTCTCAAAAGAAGAGAATCCATAAATTTCCTTTATTTCTTCAAAATAACACTAAAGAAATGAAGATTCTAAGAGGAGCTGCTCTGCTTGAAGAGACTTTATGTCTCAGCTGGTTTTTTTGGAAGGAGAATATGAGCAAATACTCAGAAAAGGGAGATTTTTCACTGGAAACTGGTTCCATATTGTTCAAAAGAAAGCAGAGCCCCATTTGCTATCTCCATTATTCACCTTCCTCTGTGGTTATTCAGTTTCTCATAAACTCTTATTTGAAAGGAAAGTCAAGAACTCCTTTCAGGCAAGAGAACCTGTAGAAC
Source organism: Zosterops lateralis (assembly GCF_965231275.1). NCBI lineage: Eukaryota > Metazoa > Chordata > Aves > Passeriformes > Zosteropidae > Zosterops > Zosterops lateralis. The sequence goes on along the minus strand of NC_139762.1, from coordinate 51,285,083 downwards.
CAGTGTCAACTGTCTCAGTGTCCTTCCTGATGCATTTTTTAAATGAGAAGTATTTCTGACCAATTTCTCAGTGTATCTTCCCTTAATTTAATCAAGTCAATTCAATCTTTTGTAATTTATAAACAGGGTTTATTTGTGAATGCTGCACCATGAACCTCATTATTTTGTTATAATTTATCTTTACTAATAGAAGTCGAAGTTTGGATTTACGTTAGTAATTTGGGTGCTGGGATTAGATGATTTTTCATCAAGTTGTTTAGATTTTCAGATGGTGAGTGCTCTCAAAATTAAAAATGTTTTATGCATGCTAGAAAAGTTTAATTGCCTTAAGATCAGTCTTAGCTGTAAGAGTTCCTCCTTCTTTTGCTTTTAGGAACCACGTATTTCCTAGGATCTTATCCTGTCCAGTGCCAGAGTATAGAAAAAACTTAAATTGAGTTATGATGGTCTGTCAGTTTTTATGACCCTGTACAGTAATGAGAAATTTTCCATAATACCCCATGTCAGACAAACCAAGGGTGAGTCATTAGCTCCAACTTAACATATAAGGGCATCTGAGGTGACAAGACACATGGGAAAGGGACAAAAGAGCCTTAAGAATCCCTGAGAACAGCAAAATCCAGTGGAAATAAAAACTTTTGTCCTGGAGTATATGGTTTGCAGTTTATAATTTCAAAGGACAGAGCCCTGGGGTATAGGGTGAATCTAAAAGCATGGCTTTTGTGTTGCATAGTACAGCTATTAAAAAGTTAGCTAAATTTTATCAAAACCTTTCAATAGTTAGTTTTGCTTTAATCCTAGTTTCTGTTTGCCCTGTTTTTAATTCTGTTAATTAGATCTTGCTTAGTTCCAAGTAACTCACTTCCAGACTATTACATTTGCTGCCAAAGTTGGATTGTTCATCAAATTGTCTGTAATATTTATTCTTCTTAGTAGTTTTAATATAAATAAAATTCTTGCCAGATATTTTTGGATGAGGGAAAATACGAGTATTTAACACGTCTGTGCCCTTCACAATGTTTTCACAGGCATTGGTTTGCAGATCCTAACTGGACTAAACTGCTCTATACCTCCCTCAGATAGATTATGGAAATGCAGGGATTTATACAGAGGTGCTCACATAATAAAAACCTGGGTCTTGTGAGAGGTGGAAAGTTGTATACCTTTGAAATTGTCATACTTCGGAGTTTGAATTCTTCAAACCACTGCTAATCACTGAATTATATGTGCTTAACACTACATCTTCAATCCAGTCAGTGTTTTATTTGTATTATCAGAATCACTTCAGTTCCTCAAGTCATGAAACCAAATCTTTTAATCGAGTCCATTCCTACCTGTAATACATTCTTTATTTGTTTTACTCTGTATGGCTGGGCTGATAATTAAGTGATGTCTAAGAAAATCGGAGAAAATAAATTACTCCAGTAGCAGTAGTCTGGTTGTATTAAAACGTTATATAAACAAATTAATAATGATACCAAATCTTATCATTACTTTGAATATGTCATTTGCTGATACATACATAATGCATTCCTTTTTTACATACCACTGAATGCTTATAAAGAGTAAGTAGATGATCATAATCTAAACAATGATAAATCTCACACTAATATCTGCCGCTTTCATTCAAAGGCACCCTGAAGCACTTTGCAGACTGTTATATATAGGAAAAGAAATTAGGAATAGAAAATTATGCCGAGATTTCATCAATATCTCCTGGTAATAATTACAGGATTTGATCAGATTCATTCATCTCCCATTTGGCTATTAATAGGAATATGACACTCTCTGAATTCAATCTTTATTCTCTTGAGGGGATTTTCCTTGGTGAGGAAAAACTTCAGAGACTTTCTCCACCCTATTAATGTGCAAAGTCTTTAAATACCGTCAGAAGCATTATCACTAGCAGGAATTGAGTGTTCGAGCTGTGATTATTTCTAACTGTGTTGTACAAAGTCAAGCATAATAATCAGTCTTTGGTTTAAAACTTTTTTGATTTTCTTAGCACTGATAAATGTCCAGAGGAAATACAAGTATGTTAGAAAAGCATAACAGAGCCATTCCGTCTCTGAGTCTATTTGTCTTATTGTCACATGTGTGGGCCAAAAATCATCATTATCCCATTTTTGTTAAGAGCAAAAGAACTACCCAGGTTCTGCTGTTGAAAAGGCAGCTCACCTCTCTCAGCTCTTAGCTCAGCACTCACAGTCCTCAATAATTTCAGTGCAGGGGAAAATGCATTTGCCACAATGATGACACAAGTAAATGATGACCAGAAAATAAGGCTATTTCTGAAAAGAACTCTAACATTTAGCTTTTACTGTCATGGCAACAGCTTTAAAGTGTCCATATCACTAAGTGCATAAATAAAATATTAAAATTAGTAAAAAATTATCAGTAAAGGGGTGGGGAGGTGGGGGGTGGAATTGTTACTGCTTCTTTTATTTCCTTCAAAGAAGGTGAAAGCTATTGGTGACAGGAAAACTACCACCTTTTAACATCCTTATTTGGAGCTGAAGTATTATCTGGTTTTGTGAGACAGGAAAGAAAAAAAAAAAGGAAAATGCCAATAGTTTTCTTTTTACCACTCTTCGAAGAATGCTTTATTTTAAATAGATATGTCCAACTTTAAAGTGTTCTTTGAAAGAGTAAAAATCAGCAGAGAAAGCCAGTCTCCGAGGAAAACCTCAGAAAGAGTAAAGTGATGACCTACATTTATCCTCTATTAGAAGGGAGTGGGTCCCATGGATGCAATCTTTAGCAGTGACAAAGATTAGGTCTACATACCTGTCTTTGTGATTCACTTTTTTCTTTCTTAAATGGAAAGTCCTTTAATCTTTCTTTTCTTAAACTGCTTGTCTCCAAATGGATGAAAAGGATGCCTTTGTAAAGGGCATGGTGATCTGGGGATGGAAAGCAGTATACCACAAGCCAGCACAATGTTCAGGAGCAGCCTGCCAGGGTTCCTGCTCTCCATTTTCCTCCTTTTCTATCAATGTCCTGTAGCAACTTCACCAAGAGAGCACCTGGTGTAGCTGTGTCCAGCCAAAGAGGGTTAATGATCTCAGCAACACAAAGAGTCACATTACACAAGGGAGCAAGTTCTCTGAAGGGGATGAACACACAGATTAAGTAAAACAGTCACCTGCTATTTGAAAAACTCTAGTAATTAAATCTCTAATTACTCTCTTCATCACAGAGAACAGACACTAGTTCCAAAGAATTGCTCTTCGAAAATGTGATGGTTATTTTCTTAACTAATTCACTTGTGCTTCTTTTTAAAAGAATGTTTTGCTTTCCATCCCTTCAGATGGACCAAATAAGGATGATGAATGGAGATCTACAGGAAAACAGTATTGTGCTACTGGAAGACTCTGAACATTACCAGAGATCTGAACATTATCACAGATCCCTGCTGTGCTGCCCAGTTATTAGCAATATAATGAGTCCAATCTTGGAGTCATCCAAGTCAGAGATGAAAAAGACTTTCATTTTCCTGAAACCATTACAAGTTCTCAGTTACAGACATATTGTGTGGTTCAGTTAACTTTTCTAGATACGGAATTCATCCTTCATCCTGTGATATTTTTGAACAAAGGAATTGATTTTTCAGATCAAAAAGTTCCTTACTTTAGATACTCAATTACATGACAGGATAGAGCTAAAAAGAAAGAGGGGAGGGAAGAGAGAGAAATAGATGGATTTATTTTGTTTCCTCTTTCTTTTCTATCAAAAATTATAATCTTAATACTATATATAGGGCATTTTTTCCTGTGTGGATAATTTAGCCTTTTATGTGTGTATTTGTATAAAAACACAAATAAAACCACAAACAAAACAAAGCCGAAAATACAAACCAACCAAAAAAAAAAAAAAAAATTGTAACCAAAAGAACCCACAGAGGCAAAGCAGCTGAGAGATAAAGTACCTCATTAAATATTGCTTATTTCGTTTTCTATTTGGAAGAAAGGACACTCAATGCTAGTTGGGTTCATCTCTTGAAATAATAAAGGAAAAATATTGTAACGGTGCACAGTGATTTGGTCTAAGCATGAAAAAAGCACTAGGTTAGTTGCTGCAGTTGGAACGAGGAGCTCTAAGATGTGACTATAAATTGAATTTTTGTGGTCTTGCTAACTAAAATGGGGTTTGAGCTACATGCAATTGTTGTATACCTATTCCTTTATTGCTTAGATCAAGGAAAATAATTTCATATGCTTCACAATTACTTTCTTTTTGTGTCTCTGTAACTCAGGAGGAAAGACAGTGGGATGTTGTCATACAAAGAGCACCTGCCAGTCAGCCAGGTGGTGGTTGGAGACCTAGACCGGGCTGGGTCTGAGGCCAAGGTGTCCGTGGGTCCCGTGCGCTGCCAAGGGGATCGTAAGTTCTCTGGTTTTCTTCTGCTTCTCCTGGGTGGAAACTCAGCTGGAAAGGGGTGACTTTGGAGACACTCCATGAGAACTTATGGCTTGTCTGCTCAGAAGACCTTTTGCTGTGAAAGTATGATGTGAAAAATTTGGTCTGTGAAAACACATCTATAATGGCTTACCTTTTCATTTAAAATATCAATAAGCTTCTTCATTTTATGGAAAATGTGGCAATTTGGGTTATTCAACTAAGTGTATGTAGATGAGTGGTAATACAGATTGCATAATAATATCCCTCAACATCTGTGCTTCTGTTGGGTACTGTTGTCAGTATCATTATCATTACTATGCTTATAGGATATAAATGGTAGCCTGATGGCAAAACTCATCACTGCAATCTCTGGTTGTAGGTGTATAAAATTTGACAAGATTGTTAACTGATCAACTGATCAGGACTAGACGTTTCCATGTAAAGCATTTTTTATTGTAGTCTGGTTTCCAGGTTGATGATAAGAGGTGTACATCCTCCAGTTTGATCATCTAGTGATAGAGTAAATCAGTATCATGGATAAATTTCCACTGCACACACACTCAAAATTGGAATGCACTGAGGAAAATTGTTGTCTTGCTTCAGTCTGGTTTATATTTCAGGAGGTGAAATTCACCACAAAAGGCAGAGCAACTGCTTAAGGCCCTTCTAAATCACACTTCAAAAATTGGAACTCTGTGCAATTGACACACATGTTTTATATGTCCACTGGGGTTTAAGGCAGTTCTTTTATAATAGATGCAGTAAGGAAAGGTTGTCTGATTTAATTTAAAACAACTAATATTTGTGTGAACTATAAACAATACAAAACCCATCCACGGTAAAGACTACTATAACTCAGCCTGTAAGACTGAGGTGATGCAGAAATATTCACATCATGTATTTGTTGCTTGTTATTTATGGTGTTTGACCAATCACAGGTCACTCGGTGTTTGTTTGTGTCTCAGCTATGTTTGATAAACTTTTTTGTAATAGGCTCATACAACTGATGACAAAAAATAACAAATAATATTTGTATTGCACCCATATTCCTCATATCTGGATCTGAGTGCATCCAGAAATGTTAGTCTCTGAAGTGTCAGCCATTTCTAAATATTAGTATAAATGAAACCTCATCTGAGCAGGCAATAGCCTTTATTAGAGTGTGACTGAGTGACACAGCCTTTTGAGAAACTGAATGGGTGTATTCCTACCATCCTGATTAATTTAATTTTCTCCATGAACTTTACAGATATGATTCGTAGCTTTTAAAAAACTCTGTCTATGAATAAATTTGAATTTCCCTCTATGACCATACATTATTGTCAAAAATCTGGTCTATTTTTTCTAACAGGAGATAATATAAAGCCCAGTCCTTTGCCAAGTTCCTGTTTTATATTCCCAGGGCATTTACTAAGCATTCCCCCTTGTGTTCTTTCTTGAATGTATACAGCAGCTGCTGTTTCACCTCCTGGAAAACAAGGTTTCTGTTCCAGAGATATTGCCAAAATTTTAAACTGTGCTTTTATTCCAAATTTGAAGAAAATTCCAAAGTAGTAAATTTCTGGGAGAGGATTAGAAACAACAACAAACCATAAACCAACTGGGGTTTTTTGGGGGTTTTTTTGTTGTGTTTTTTTTTTTTTTTTCTTTTTTGGTGTATTACATGCATCAAAACTGACATTATTAGTATTAAAGATGTTGA